>NC_045605.1:45684995-46400620 GCF_009762305.2 Zalophus californianus
CTACCTTATGCTGAACCTGTCAGCCAAACTTTTTCTGGCTGCCTCTGCCAGAACCTTTCCTCGGTTTCCTGTTGCACCTCGTTGTGGCTGTTCTCCACAACCCAATCCACTGTGGTTTGACTCACCTCCTCGTCATCCAAGACCTGGTTCTCACAGGGGAAATGGAAAGCGGTAACAAAAAAAGGAGAGAAAGTACAGGAAAGGAAAGCAGAAGAGAGAGGCAAGGTGACATAATGAATGAACATTACATGTAGAACGTGGTTCAAGTCTACACTCTGCCACTTACCATGCACGTGACCTTAGCCACATCCAGAACCTTTCTAAAACTGGTTTCCTCTGTTAACAGCTCGAGAGAGGTAGACCAGATGATTGTTAAGGTCCCTTCTGGCCAGTATTTTCTGATTCTACATGTAGGTAAGGAGCCTTGTGAGAGTCTCTTGGACTCTTCTGAGAGGAAGGAAGGAGGCCAGAGCATATGCACTGACTGGAGGTGTTCCGGGCTGATTTCTGAGTGGGAACTACTTAGGAGTATCCAGTCCTTCTGGTTAAACATTTTCCTGGATTTGACTGAAGAAAACCCGAAACCTGTGCCTTCAAAAATGGAGAAGGGGGAGAGTTGGCTTTAAATATATTTCATCTATGATGAAAGTATTAAAATTGCACAAGTAGGAAATTTACAGGGCACTTTACATTCTGCTCATTTTTGCACTAGTCAGAAAAGCTGAAATTCAGTATGTTCTCAAATTAGCTGAAGAAACCCCTTGTCAAAGACCCCTCCATCCATCTGGTTATCATTATTAAAGCATTATGGGGTGTGTGTGTTTCCATAGGAAAAAATTGAATAATCCCTTCAAATATGTAATTTTATAGGTTTTGAAGTATGAAGGCAACCATGAAGGGAGCTATCAAAGCAGTCTGAGGTACAGGGCGAGTTGTCAGGGGAAAAATATAAGAGAATTTTCAATAACTGAAGGTTCAACTGATTTTAATGCCAAGGCCAAGGATTGTTAACAACACTTCTTGGAATTCCTAGAGACTATTGTTCATTGCATGGAGGAATCTGAACCAAAAAGATATATTCTGAATCACCTGGACCGTATTAAAGTGACAGGGGCTTGAAGGGGTAGAGAGGGGGCCCCCCAGGTGTGCCAGGAGCACAACTGCCCCCCCCCAAAGCACAGCACAGCTGCGAGCCTCTGTTCTTCTAACTCTGGCATTTTGTTCCAAGAGCACTGCACCCTGGGCCAGCGTGGCCTCTTAGACATCAACCCAAACAAGACAACATTTTCCCTTAAGCAAGACATAGTAGAAAGAATGAGAGCCTGGATTCAGACAGATCTTGAGCCAGATCCAGACTCCCAGCCCTCCGACTCATGAGCTTTGTGATCCTGGGCCAACACAATGCCTCGTTCACAGAAGATACTCAGTAAATCCCTCCTGACCTAAACTGTGTTTCTTCATCTATCAAATGAAGATGGTAGGATCTATATCATAAGCAGGTTATAATGATTATATGGGTCAACAGTGCTCAAAGCAGCGCCTGATACATTATAACCACTATTATGTATGTATTGTAAAAAGAGTATTCTGAAAGTTTCTAACACATGATAAAACACTCCCCAAATATTATATATATTATATATAATATTGTCATTTTCCTTATTTTTTATTTTGTTTTATTCACTTTTTAAAATATATTTCCATACATATGATAAGACCCACTCAAAGTCTTCAACATCCTCCAAAGGTCTCCCTTCTACCATTCAGTGCTTTATAGCCTACCAAGTGCTTTAGTGAAAGAACTGATTTGACTCTGACCTCAGTCCTGTGCTGCAGAGATCCCACCTGACTCGTCCTGCCTGGTCCCCCAAGGAGACCGGGCATTTGGCTGGAGAAACTTGCTGCTAACTCAGCTCCCAGACATGTCAAACCCTAACAAGACACAGATTTGTCATCATCATTTCCCTACTACCATCAAGGGCTCCCTTGCAAAATATAGGGGGTGATTTCACTGTTGTCATCCCTGATTTGGGGCTGGGATTGTTTTCTCACTGGATGAAAAAAATAACGCTGAAATTTGCCATTTGGATGGAAATCTAAACGTCTCTTTATCTACTTGTATTTTATGAGTTGGTAAATACATGGATGCAGAGAGGAAAGGGGGAAAGTCCTTAAAGAATGCAACACTGCCATTAACTGTAATGAAATTGTCAAAAAAAAAATTTAAACCATAATCCTCAGTGCTAATGAAAATGCAGTAGGACGGCTACTTATGTACTGATTTGGCAGTATACCTAAAAAGACTTTAAATTTAGAATGTAAGTTTCATGAAGGCAGGGATATTTTGTCTGTTTTGAAATTTTTTTAGAATGTTGTCCAGCACCTAGCAGGTACTCATTAAATATTTGTTGAATGCATGAATGAGAGTTGTCAGTCTTTAAAGGCCCATAGTATTTAATCTAAAAAACAGTCAGAAAAAAAATAAAATAAAATAAGAAGAAAAAAACAGAAATGCAAATCAAGTGTGTGCTCATCAAAGCATAATTTATAATAGGGAAGGCTGGGAAACAATTCGACAAAATAGGAATTATTAGATAATCAGTTGGAGCTCTTTTTCAGTTGTAGAATAATGTTTTAAGTTGAAGTTTTAGTATATGGGAAAATGCTTATATAATTTGAAGTGAAAAAAGAATTGGAAATTTTATATATAGTATGATCTCAACTTTGTTTAAACAAGTTTTTTTCTTAAGCACAGAAAAGATATTAGAAGAAAACAGACCAAATGACTTGGTATTTATCTCTGAGTGATGAGACTAGGTGTAATTTTTATTTAATTTTCTTAACTTTTCAGTGCATAATAAGCATATATTACTTTTAAATTTAGGGAAAGATATATGTTACAAAATCCCTACTGAATTCAGAGTCCATTGGAGCTGAGGCTTGTGACCCCTCTCTGCAACTTGCCAGGTGTGTGTTGATGTTCCAGAGACCTTGTGTAGCTCATGTGAGGTCTGTGAAACTTGTATGTTTCACAAAATATTAAGCATAAAACGAAAGCATGTGCTGATAGCTGTTGATACTATTCTTACTCCTGGGGTAGCAAAGTGGCACCTTTTGAGAAAACTATGCAGAGCATCGTGAGATCATTTTGTGATGAAGGGTGGAATTCCCGACAGGTTGGGAGTGACCTTGTCAGTTCCCAGAGTGGGACCCTATCTGTTCTGTGTAGCACAGGGCTGACATATATAGCTGGTCTGCTGCGTTTATTTGTCAGGGTTCTGGTGAACCGCAGCGCGGGTGCACAGAGGGGAGTCATTTTCCCGCAGTGAGCCTAATCCACAGACTCCATCTCCATGCCCCTTCTCTGTTATCTTCTCATTCATGGTCACACTGAATCCTCGTCTTAACCCTGTGCTGAGAGCTGGGTTGTTGTCAGCTTTGTGAACCATTTGAGGGACTAGAGAAAAGCACCAGTCCACTGCTGGTAACAACCCAGTGCCATTCTCATTCCGTGATGGAATTCTTTGGACTTACCTGCCTGTCTGTTGTCATGGTGCTGTGACTACAGTAACAAAAGTGACCAGTGGAGAAGCTGGACTGGCTGGAGAAATAACAGGAGGGAACATGGCCCCAGTTCCCAGCCCTTGCTTATTCTGATTTCAGGCAGGCTTGGCCTCTGCATGAGATTTTGTATACAGGAGGTGTATTACTGTGCTGGGGCTCCCATAACAAAGTGCCACAGACCGTGTGGCTTAAACAAAAGAACTTAATTTTCTTACAATTTTGAAGGCTAGAAGTCCAAGATCAAGGTGTTAGCAGGTTGGGATTCTTCTGAAGCCTCTTTCCTTGGTCGTACACGGCTGTGTTCTCCCTGTGTCTTCATGTGGTCTTCCCTCTGTCTGTGTTGTCTGTGTCCTAATCTCTTCTTCTTTAAGGACACCAGTCATAGTGGATTAGGATCCACTGGAACAACCCAATTTTAACTTAATTACCTCTTCTAAAAAAGTCTTAGCTCCAAATACAGTCATGTTTTGCGGAACTAGGGGTTAGGACTGCAGCACATGAATGGGGGGGGGGGGGCATGTCGGAGAAGGGAAACAATTCAACCCATAACAGGAGATCTGTAGAGACTCGGAATCAGAATAGAACAGTCATTTGCCGCATTCCAAACCATGAAGGCTGATGTCAGGCAACTCCTCCAATGCTGGCATGGCTAATCAGACCCCAGGAAAGGAAAAGTGTCAGGGAGACTGTGAGGACTCCAGCACAGATACCTAAGCAGTGCTGAGAAATAGAAATGGGGACTGACCTCGGTCTCCCTGGCTTGAGACATCCAAGGCCTGCACGGTTTCTACCTTCCCCCAAATAGTTCAGTACACAAGGAGGCAGCATATCTTGCTTTCTCTCCCTCTGAAATGTACCTTGAAGCTATCCCTTTTCTTCCACTCTGTTTGCTCTGCCCTGGTATAGAGCATCTTCCTCCTTCACCTGGACAGTGGCAGGAGCCTATCACTGCCTTGTGGCCTCCAGGCTCTTCCCTTCCCTGGTCCTCTGGTTGGCTGCCAGAGGGCTCTTTAATGTGAAGATTGGATCTGTACCTGCACCTGCGTGCTTGACTGCCTTCCCCATTGCCTACAGGATAGTTAACATTCCTTAGCATGGCACATGGAGACTATGCTTTAAAACCTTTTAGGAGCTCCCTGCTGCCTCCAAAGCAAAGCTTGCAGGCTAAGACCTGCATTTCGATCTGGTCAGACCTGTTCCCACCCCGCAAATCCTGCTGCCTGTCATACCACTGCCCCTCAGCCCTGCCCGCTCCCAGTATGATCCCCCTCCCCAGATCTCTTCCTATTCCCTCAGAAAGCCTGCCCTGCTTTCCCTCTCCTGCCTCTAGGCTTAAAGAAATGTCCAAATTCCAGGTCTAAGGTCTAATTCAAATGTCGCTTCTCTATGAAGCCTTTCCCACTGCTCACCCCAGCCCTCAAGAAGAATCATTCTCTCCCTACCCTCTACCCCAAAGCGCTTGATACATTTCTCTGTGTGCTTAACATCTTGAATTGTTTCCTATTCTTAACTTTGTCTCCATCCCTGGGATGTGAGCTCCTTAATGAAGGGACTTTCTCTACTTCATTTCTATACCCCCACTGCCCCACACAGCCCCGTGCATAGGAGGTGCTTAACAGACAGGCTCTAGGTGAGTAAAGAGATGAAGTCACAGGAGTCTCTCCATCGAGTTGTTGATGGTCTGTGCTGGGAGGTTGCCAGGTTGTCTGATGATGTCCTTTTCAAACTTGAACCACAAGCTCTTCTTTGATCGTGTCCATGACCCTTCTGTCCGCAGTAACACTGAGGTCCCATGTGGGCCGAGCCCCCTCCCGGTTTGGGGCCATGCGCAAAAGTGCCGTAGCCCCTCACCCCGTCACTGTGCTGGGGGGCAGCACATCCGAAGCAAGACAGACCCCTATTCCCACGACACTCCCTGCTTCACACCTCTGTGGAAACTCTGAGGACCCAGCAGAGTCCTTCAAGTCCACTTTGGCATCTCCTAATCCTGTTGTCCAGCCCTAAAGACCAATATTTGTTCATTCATTCATTTATATTCATTCGTTCTCCCTCTCCCCCTTCCCAAACATGTATTAAGCTCCTACTACAACACAAGCACTAAGGTAAAAATAAGTAAGACACAGTACCTGCCATAAGGAAACCTAAGAGTCTAAATGGGGAGTCAGACTTTTGTAAACAAACACTTGCAGTAAATCTGACAGTTATTTTTAGAGCTCTAGGGCGGTGTGGGTGACAGAGAGGTCAGCACCAAGAGAGAGCAATTGATTCTCTAGTCAGTGTCCAAAATAAGGATGCCGCTAATCCCAGGCCAGCAAGATTTATTGCCTACCATCTGCTGCTAAAGGAATAAAAGAAGGAGCTTTCGTGTTCGGACCTCCTGGCTCAGGTGGTCTCCCCAGTGGTGCAGGTGCCAAGGGCACAGAGCAGGTCCTGGGAGGTGACAAAGGGCAGGGGAGGACGTCTCTCTCCAGTGGCTCAGGACACACAGTCACCACCCCACAGAGAGCAGGGACAGTGCCTGGGCCTGATTCTTTTGTCCTAGGGCACTAGGGAGTTAAGAAAGCCTTTGTGCCCAGAGGTCTTTAATTTCCATTGTCACTCATGAGGAAACCTGAGGGGAACCCAGGCTTTCTTTCACCAGAAATGGATTGAGCGCATTAGTCAAGGGCCCTCCCCCACCCTTCATATTCCAGTGGATGGACGGGCCGTGGAGAGGCCAGTCGCAGCGTTCCCAGGCCCCACTGGAGGCTGCCATTTTTGCCCCCTCACGGCCCAGGGCCTGGGACAATGCCTTACCCCGTCGGTTGGTGTTTGCCCTTTCTGCTCTAGTGAGCCACAGGTTTTTGGAGGTTGAGGTATGTGCCTTGATGTGGTCATTTACTACTGAGTCTCCTTTGACTCAGGAGCCTGGAGAGAACATGAATTTAGTCACCTTGCAGTGGTCTCCTCAGTGCCCCATCTGTGTTTGTGAGGGCCTGACATGGCACCTGTTTACAGCGAGAGCCCTGACCACTTTGGAAATAAGGAACTCGCATATACTTGCAAACAGGACGTATTACCTCTCTCTGGGCAAAGTTAAGAAAGTGAGAGAACTAACTTAGTGTGTATTGGGAATACATCTGAACCAGATGCCAAGCTTGGTGCCTGGCTCCCTAGATTATTACACAGGGAATTACTGTGATATTATTTCTATAATATCTCTCCCTCTGATCTGCAGGCTCCAGGAAGGCAAGGGCTGTGCCTGTCTTGTGCACTGCCACAGCCCAGCCCCTAGCAGAGTGCCTGACACACAGTAAGGTAGGCAATAAATATGTTGAATGAATACACAAATGATTTAAACGACCTTCTGATGATCTTGTGGAATTGGTATTATTAACCCATTTACAGGTTAATAAATTGAGGCTCTGAGAAGCTGAGTAACTTGCCTATGGCTACATGGCCAGTCATTAACTACAACCATATTAACCCACAGCTTTCCAGCTGAACCCTTGCTTATATGTGAACCCAAAAGTTAAAAAGAGAAGGAATCTTTTTTTCCAAAGTTCTAGGAACAACTCTTGTTCTGCCTTCTTTTTAGATGAGCCACAGTTTACTTTCTCATAATTACAATTTTATGTCCTACAGGTCTCTGGTAGTGGAGGAGGGTGCTTGCGAACACAAATGCTAAGGAATGGCCTTTAACCACTGTCTTTCTTTTGGGGTGTGATTCTAACTTTAAGAATGGAAAACATTTTGGGAAATGGAGGAAGGGGTGGACGAGAGTAGCCAAAGGGCTTTATCCCAGGGCTAAGACTTGAGTTAGACTTGGGATGAGTAAGATTTACCAGAGGATTGAGGCTGGACACTCCAGGACAGTGGGAGCCAAAGCATGGAAGGGGCAGAGAGGAATTCAGAGGTAGAAGTCAGTGATTCATCGGTCTTCTATAACACCCAGTACTCATTACATCACGTGCCCTCCTTAATGCCCATCACCCAGTTTCCCCATCCCCGCACCTCCTCCCCTCCAGCAAACTTCAGTTTGTTTCCTGAGATTAAGAGTCTCTTATGGTTTGTCTCCCTCTCTGGTTTTGTCTTGTTTTATTTTTTCCTCTCTTCCCCTATGATCCCCTGTTTTGTTTCTTAAATTCCACATGTGAGTGAGATTATATGATAATTTTCTTTCTCTGATGACTTATTTCACTTAGCATAATACCCTCTATTTCCATCCACATCACTGCAAAGGGCAAGATTTCATTTTTTTTAGTGGCTGAGTAGTATTCCATTGTATATATATATATACCGCTTCTTTTCCATTCATCTGTCGATGGACATCTTGGCTCTTTCCATAGTTTGGCTATTGTGGACATTGCTCCTATAAACATTGGGGTGCACGTACCCCTTTGGATCATTACATTTGTATCTTTGGGGTAAATACCCAGTAGTGCATTGCTGGGTCTTAAGGTAGCTCTATTTTCAACTTTTTGAGGAACCTCCATATGGTTTTCCAGAGTGGCTGCACCAGCTTGCATTCCCACCAACAGTGTAGGAGGGTTCCCCTTTCTCCACATCCTCACCAACATCTGTCATTTCCTGACTTGTTAATTTTAGCCATTCTGAGTGGTGTGAGGTGGTATCTCGTTGTGGTTTTTGATTTGTATTTCCCTGATGCCGAGCGATGTTGAGCACTTCTTCATGTGTCTGTTGGCCATTTGTATATCTTCTTTGCAGAAATGTCTGTTTATGTCTTCTGCTCATTTCTTGATCGGATTATTTGTTCCTTAGGTGTTGAGTTTGATAAGTTCTTTATAGATTTTGGATACTAGCCCTTTATCTGATATGTCATTTGCAAATATCTTCTCCCATTCTGTCAGTTGTCTTTTGGTTTTGTTGACTGTTTCTTTTGCTGTGCAAAAGCTTTTTATCTTGATGAGGTCCCAATAGTTCATTTTTGCCTTTGTTTCCCTTTCCTTTGGAGACCTGTCTAGCAAGAAGTTGCTGTGGCCAAGGTTGCTACCTGTGTTCTATAGGATGTTGATGGACTCCTGTCTCACATTTAGGTCTTTCATCCATTTGGAGTGCATTTTTATGTATGGTATAAGGAAATGGTCCAGTTTCATATTTCTATGTGTGACTGTCCAATTTTCCCAATACCATTTGTTGAAGAGACTGTCTTTTTTCCATTGGACATTCTTTCCTGCTTTGTCGAAGATTAGTTGACCATAGAGTTAAGGGTCCATTTCTGGGCTCCCTATTCTGTTCCATTGATCTATGTGTCTGTTTTTGTGCCAGTACCATACTGTCTTGATGATTACAGCTCCGAATACAGCTTGAAGTCCAGGACTGTGATGCCACCAGCTTTGGTTTTCTTTTTCAACATTCCCCTGGCTATTCAGGATCTTTTCTGGTTCCATACAAATTTTAGGATTATTTGTTCCAGCTCTGTGAAAAAAGTTGATGATATTTTTTTTATTTTTTTATTCTTATGTTAATCACCATATATTACATAATTTGTTTTGGTGTACTGTTCCATGATTCATTGTTTGTTCATAACACCCAGTGCTCCATGCAGAATGTGCCCTCCTCAATAACCATCACGAGGCTAACCCATCTCCCCACCCTCCTCCCCTCCAGAAACCTCAGTTTGTTTTTCAGAGGCCATCATCTCTCCTGGTTCGTCTCCCCCTCTGACTTACTCCCCTTCATTCTTCCTCTCCTGCTATCTCCTTCTTTTTCTTTTTTCTTAAAATATGTTGCGTTATTTGTTTCAGAAGTACAGATCTGTGATTCAACAGTCTTACACAATTCACAGCGCTCACCGTAGCACATATCTTCCCCAATGTCCATCACCAAGCCACCCCATCCCTCCCACCCCCGACCACTCCAGCAACCCTCAGTTTGTTCCTGACATTAAGAATTCCTCATATCAGTGACGTCATATGATACATGTCTTTCTCTGATTGACTTATTTCACTCAGCATAACACCCTCCAGTTCCATCCACGTCGTTGCAAATGGCAAGATCTCATTCCTTTTGATGGCTGCATAATATTCCATTGTGTATATATACCACTTCTTCTTTATCCATTCATCTGTTCATGGACATCTTGGCTCTTTCCACAGTTTGGCTATTGTGGACATTGCTGCTATAAACATTGGGGTGCACGTACCCCTTCGGGTCCCTACATTTGTATCTTTGGGGTAAATACCCAGTAGTGCAATTGCTGGATTGAATGGTAGCTCTAATTTCAACTGTTTGAGGAACCTCCATACTGTTTTCCAGAGGGGTTGCACCAGCTTGCATTCCCACCAACAGTGTAGGAGGGTTCCCCTTTCTCCACATCCCCGCCAACATCTGTCGTTCCCTGACTTGTTAATTTTAGCCATTCTGACGGGTGTGAGGTGGTATCTCATTGAGGTTTTGATTTGGATTTCCCTGATGCCGAGCGATGTTGAGCACTTTTTCATGTGCCTGTTAGCCATTTGGATGTCTTCTTTGGAAAAATGTCTGTTCATGTCTTCTGCCCATTTCTTGATTGGATTATTTGTTCTTTGGGTGTTGAGTTTGATAAGTTCTTTATAGATTTTGGATACTAGCCCTTTATCTGATATGTCATTTGCAAATATCTTCTCCCATTCTGTCAGTTGTCTTTTGGTTTTGTGGACTGTTTCTTTTGCTGTGCAAAAGCTTTTTATCTTGATGAAATCCCAATAGTTCATTTTTGCCCTGGCTTCCTGTGCCTTTGGTGATGTTTCTAGGAAGAAGTTGCTGCGGCTGAGGTCGAAGAGGTTGCTACCTGTGTTCTCTTTTAGGATTTGGATGGACTCCTGTCTCACGTTTAGGTCTTTCAACCATTTGGAGTCTATTTTTGTGTGTGGTGTAAGGAAATGGTCCAGTTTCATTCTTCTGCATGTGGCTGTCCAATTTTCCCAACACCATTTGTTGAAGAGACTGTCTTTTTTCCACTGGACATTCTTTCCTGCTTTGTCAAAGATAAGTTGACCATAGAGTGGAGGGTCCATTTCTGGGCTCTCGATTCTGTTCCATTGATCGATGTGTCTGTTTTTGTGCCAGTACCATACTATCTTGATGATGACAGCTTTGTAATACAGCTGGAAGTCCGGAATTGTGATGCCGCCAGCTTTGCTTTTCTTTTTCAATATTCCTCTGGCTATTCGGGGTCTCTTCTGGTTCCATACAAATTTTAGGATTATTTGTTCCATTTCTTTGAAAAAAGTGGATGGTATTTTGATGGGGATTGCATTGAATGTGTAGATTGCTCTAGGTAGCATTGACATCTTCACAATGTTGGTTCTTCCAATCCATGAGCATGGAACGTTTTTCCATTTCTTTGTGTCTTCTTCAATTTCTTTCCTGAGTATTTTATAGTTTTCTGAGTACAGATCCTTTGCCTCTTTGGTTCAATTTATTCCTAGGTATCTAATGGTTTTGGGTGCAATTGTGAATGGGATCGACTCCTTGATTTGTCTCTCTTCTGTCTTGTTGTTGGTGTATAGGAATGCCACTGATTTCTGTGCATTGATTTTATAGCCTGCTACTTTACTGAATTCCTGTATGAGTTCTAGCAGTTTTGGGGTGGAGTCTTTTGGGTTTTCCACATATAGTATCATATCATCTGCAAAGAGTGAGAGTTTGACTTCCTCTTTGCCGATTTGGATGCCTTTGATTTCTTTTTGTTGTCTGATTGCTGTGGCTAGGACTTCTAATACTATGTTGAATAGCTGTGGTGAGAGTGGACATCCCTGCCGCGTTCCTGACCTTAGGGGAAAAGCTCTCAGCTTTTCCCCATTGAGAATGATATTCGCTGTAGGTTTTTCCTAGATGGCTTTTATGATATTGAGGTATGTACCCTCTATCCCTATACTCTGAAGAGTTTTGATCAAGAAAGGATGCTGTACTTTGTCAAATGCTTTTTCTGCATCTATTGAGAGGATCATATGGTTCTTGTTCTTTCTTTGATTAATGTATTGTATCACACTGATTCATTTGCGGATGTTGAACCAGCCTTGCAGCCCAGGGATAAATCCCACTTGGTCGTGGTGATTAATCCTTTTAATGTACTGTTGGATCCTATTGGCTAGGATTTTGGTGAGAATTTTTGCATCCATGTTCATCAAGGATATTGGTCTGTAATTCTCCTTTTTGACGGGATCTTTGTCTGGTTTTGGGATCAAGGTAATGGTGGCCTCATAAAACGAATTTGGAAGTTTTCCTTCCATTTCTATTTTTTGGAACAGTTTCAGGAGAATAGGTATTAATTCTTCTTTAAATGTCTGATAGAATTCCCCTGGGAAGCCATCTGGCCCTGGGCTTTTGTTTCTTGGGAGATTTTTGATGACTGCTTCAATTACCTTAGGGGTTATAGGTCTGTTCAGGTTTTCTATTTCTTCCTGGTTCAGTTTTGGTAGTTGATACATCTCTAGGAATGCACCCATTTCTTCCAGGTTATCTAATTTGCTGGCATAGAGTTGCTCGTAATATGTTCTTATAATTGTTTGTATTTATTTGGTGTTGGTTGTGATCTCTCCTCTTTCATTCATGATTTTGTTGATTTGGGTCATTTCTCTTTTCTTTTTGATCAGTCTGGCCAGGGGTTTATCAATCTTGTTAATTCTTTCAAAGAACCAGCTCCTAGTTTCGTTGATCTGTTCTACTGTTCTTTTGGTTTCTATTTCATTGATTTCTGCTCTGATCTTTATGATTTCTCTTCTCCTGCTGGGTTTAGGTTTTATTTGCTGTTCTTTCTCCAGCTCCTTTAGGTGTAGGGTTAGATTGTGTATTTGAGACCTTTCTTGTTTCTTGAGAAAGGCTTGTATTGCTATATACTTTCCTCTCAGGACTGCCTTTGCTGTACCCCAAAGATTTTGGACAGTTGTGTTTTCATTTTCATTGGTTTCCATGAATTTTTTTAATTCTTCTTTAATTTCCTGGTTGACCCATTCATTCGTTAGTAGGATGCTCTTTAGCCTCCATGTATTTGAGTTCTTTCCGACTTTCCTCTTGTGATTGAGTTCTAGTTTCAAAGCATTGTGGTCTGAAAATATGCAGGGAATGATCCCAATCTTTTGGTACCGGTTGAGACCTGATTTGTGACCTAGGATGTGATCAATTCTGGAGAATGTTCCATGGGCACTAGAGAAGAATGTGTATTCCGTTGCTTTGGGATGGAATATTCTGAATATGTCTGTGAAGTCCATTTGGTCCAGTGTGTCATTTAAAGTCTTTATTTCCTTGTTGATCTTTTGCTTAGATGATCTGTCCATTTCAGTCAGGGGGGTGTTAAAGTCCCCCACTGTTATCGTATTGTTGTCAATGTGTTTCTTTGCTTTTGTTATTAATTGCCTTATATAATTGGCTGCTCCCATGTTCGGGGCATAGATATTTACAATTGTTAGATCTTCTTGTTGGATAGACCCTTTAAGTAGGATATAGTGTCCTTCCTCATCTCTTATTACAGTCTGGTTTAAAATCTAATTTGTCTGATATAAGGATTGCCACCCCAGCTTTCTTTTGGTGTCCATTAGCATGGTGAATGGTTTTCCACCCCCTCACTTTCAATGTGGGGTGTCTTTGGGTCTAAAATGAGTCTCTTCCAGACAGCATATGGATGGGTCTTGTTTTTTAATCCAATCTGATAGCCTGTGTCTTTTGATTGGGGCATTGAGCCCATTTACATTCAGGGTAACTATCGAAAGGTATGAATTTAGTGCCATTGTATTGCCTGTAAGGTGACTGTTACTGTATGTTGTCTGTGTTCCTTTCTGATCTTTGCTGCTTTTAGGCTCTCTCTTTGCTTAGAGGACCCCTTTCAATATTTCTTGGAGGGCTGGTTTCGCGTTTGCAAATTCCTTTAGTTTTTGTTTGTTCTGGAAGCTTTTTATCTCTCCTACTATTTTCAATGAGAGCCTAGCTGGATATAGTATTCTTGGCTGCATATTTTTCTCGTTTAGTGCTCTGAAGATATCTTGCCAGTCCTTTCTGGCCTGCCAGGTCTCTGTGGATAGGTCTGTTAATATTTTTACCATTGTAGGTTACATATCTCTTCTCCTGAGCTGCTTTCAGGATTTTCTCTTTGTCTCTGAGACTCGTAAGTTTTACTATTAGATGTCGGGGTGTTGACCTGTTTTTATTGATTTTGAGAGGGGTTCTTTGTGCCTCCTGGATTTTGATGCCTGTTTCCTTCCTCACATTAGGGAAGTTCTCTGCTATTATTTGCTCCAATATACCTTCTGCCCCTCTCTCTCTTTCTTCTTCTTCTGGGATCCCAATTATTCTAATGTTGTTTCGTCTTATCAAATCACTTATCTCTCGAATTCTGCCCTCGTGATCCTGTAGTTGTTTCTCCCTCTTTTTCTCAGCCTCTTTATTTTCCATCATTTGGTCTTCTATATCACTGATTCTCTCTTCTGCCTCATTTATCCTAGCATTTAGTGCCCCCATTTTTGATTGAACCTCATCAATAGCCTTTTTGATTTCGACTTGGTTAGATTTTAGTTCTTTTATTTCTCCAGAAAGGGTTTCTCTAATAACTTCCACGCTTTTTTCAAGCCCAGCTAGTATCTTTAAAGTCATGATTCTGAACTCTAGGTCCGACATCGTACTAATGTCTGTATTGAGTAGGTCCCTGGCTGACGGTACTACCTCTTGTTCTTTTTGCTGAGGTGATTTTTTTCGTCTTGTCATTTTGTCCAGAGGAGAATAGATGAATGAGAGAACAAAATGCTAACAGGTTTACAACGTCCCCAGCAAATATATTGTATACAAATCCGAAAAGACCTGAAACCAGGGGAAAAGAAAGGGAAAGAAAGAAAAAAGAAAGAGAAAAAAAAAAGAAAAAAAGATAAAAACAAAAACAGAACAATACAAAAAAAAGCAGAATGTGATCAAATATGATCAGGCTAGTGCATAGATCAGTGCCACACACTAGATTTTGGGCGTATTTTGGTCTGTTAGAAAAAAGTGCCTCCTAAAATTTTAAAGGAAGAAAGACATATATGTACAAAATAAGGGTTGATACAATGAAGGGATAGAAGATGACTGTAAAGATGAAAATTATAAAAGATTTTATAAAAGGACTTGATAAGATAAGAAGTTGTTTGAAAAAAGAAAGAAGATTTAAAAAAAAAAAAGAAAAAAGGGAGAGAATGTGATCAGGCAGGAGACTAGAACAGAACCATACACTAGTGATTTAGGGTATATTTTTATCTGTTAGAAGAAACTGTATCTCAAAATTTTAAAGGGAGAACGACTTATATATATGCCAAAAATAAGGGTAACTACTATGAAGGGATAAAATATGACTCTAAAAATGAAAAATAAAAAATGTTTTTTTTTTTTAAAAAGAGATTGATAAGATGTTGGTTGAAAAAGGGAAAAAGAAAAAGAAAAAAAAACAGTTAACAAAAATTAACTTTGATGAACTAATGAATCATGGTAAAAAAAGCCATGAATTCTATGTGCAGTATTCCCCTAGCGCTGGAGTTCTCCCGTTCTCCTTGATCAGTAAACTTGGTCTTGGCTTGCTGGCTGTTCGTGCTGATCTTCTGGGGGAGGGGCCTGTTGCTGTGGTTTCCAAATGTCTTTGCCGGGGGCTGAATTGCCCCGCCCTTGTCGGTCCGGGCTAAGCAAGCTGCTCGGGTTTGATCTCAGGAGCTTTTGTTCCCTGCAAGCTCTCCGTACAGCCTTGGAGGACCAGGGCAAAAATGGTGACCTCCCAATCTCCACCTAGGGGAGCTGAGAACTCGGGGCCCCGCTCCTCAGAGAAAAGCAGTCACTCCCTTGTCCCCGGTCTCCGGTCGCACTCCATGCTCACCGGCCTGTGACCGAGCGTTTGTATCTCTGGCACCTGACCCCGTGTGGAGTCTCCAAACCCAGCAAATCCCTGCGGTGCGTTCCCGCGCCGCTCCTCCCCGGGAAGGAAGGGGAGTCTCCCCGGATCTGCCGCCTGCTGGGTCCCTGCTGCAGGAGCAGTGGCCCGACTGGGCCGCGGATCACAGTTTATGGCAACCCCAAGCTGAGAGCCCGCGCCTCAGCTCCGTCTCTGCAGCTGGCTTCCCCGCTCCGATACCTGGGAGCTCTGCCACACTCAGGCACCCCCGGTCTTCCTGTGACCCCGAGGGTCCTGAGACCACACTGTCCCGCGAGGGTTCCACCCTCCGCTTAGCCACTGGAGCGACCTCCCTCAGCGGAGCCAACTTCTAAAAGGTCCGATTTTGTGCTCCGCGGCTCTAGCACTTGCCAGAAGCGGCCGGCGGAGGCCCCTCCCCCGCCGTCTATCCTCCCGAATATCGCCTCGGATTCACTTCTCCGCACGTCCTACCTTCCAGTAAGTGGTCGCTTCTCTGTTCCAAAGTTGATGATATTTTGATAGGGATTGCATTGAATGTATAGACTGCTCTAAGTAGCATAAATATTTTAACAATATTTGTTTAACCATATTTGTTCTTCCATGAGCATGGGATGTTTTTCCATTTCTTTGTGTCTTCCTCAATTTCTTTCATGAGTATTCTATAGTTTTCTGAGTATAGATTCTTTGCCTCTTTGGTTAGATTTATTCCTAGGTATCTTATGGTTTTTGGTGCAATTGTAAATGGGATTGATTCCTTGATTTCTCTTTCTTCTGCCTTGTTGTTAGTGTGTAGAAATGCAAATGACTTCTGTGCATTTATTTTATATCCTGCCACTTTGATGAATTCCTGTATGAGTTCTAGCAGTTTTTGGGTGGAGTCTTTTGAGTTCTCCACATAGAGTATCATGTCATCTGCAAAGAGTGAGAGTTTGACATCACCTTTGCTAATTTTGATGCCTTTTATTTCTTTTTGTTGTCTGATTGGTGAGGCTAGGACTTCTAGTACTATGTTGAACAACAGTGGTGAGAGTGGACATGCCTGTTGTGTTCCTGACCTTAGGGGGAAAGCTCTCAGTTTTTTCCCCATTGAGAATGATATTGGCTGTGGGTTTTTCATAGATGGCCTTTAGGGTATTGAGGTATGTACCCTCTATCCCTACACTGTGAAGAGTTTTGATCAAGAAAGGGTGCTGTACTTTGTGAAATGCTTTTTCTGCATCTATTGAGAGGATCATATGGTTCTTGTCCTTTCTTTTATTAATGTGATGTATCACATTGATTGATTTGTGGATGTTGAACCAACCTTGCAGCCCAGGAATAAATCCCACTTGGTCATGGTGAATAATCCTTTTAATGTACGGTTGGACCCTACTGGCCAGTATCTTGGTGAGAATTTTGGCATCCATGTTCATCCAAAATATTGGTCTGTAATTCTCCTTTTTGATGGGGTCTTTGTCTGGTGTGGGGATCAAGGTAATGCTGGCCTCATAGAAAGAGTCTGGAAGTTTTCCTTCCCCTTCTATTTTTTGAAACAGCTTCAGAAGAATAGGTATTAATTCTTCTTTAAATGTTTAGTAGAATTCCCCTAGGAAGCCATCTGGCCCTGGACTCTTGTTTGTTGGGAGATTTTTGATTACAGCTTCAATTTCCTTGCTGGCTATGAGTCTGTTCAGGTTTTCTATTTCTTCCTGGTTCAGTTTTGGTAGTTTATACATCTCTAGGAATGCATCCATTTCTTTCAGATTGCCTAATCTTAGCTTAGATTTAACTGCCTTTGCAGTCACCATATTTGTGACCCCTTTTGTTTTTGTTTTCCCCTTCTTCACACCCCCAACTCCTGCTCTGTTTGCATCTATTTCTCTATCAGACTTCATGTCTATATATCCTTGCCCCTGGCCCAGCCTTCCATTCCCTGCCTCATACACTTCCACTTGGGTTATGGGAAAAACAACCTCCTTATATCTTCAGTCCCTTCCAGAACATTCTCTCCAGCTCCATCTATTAACATCTATAACCCTCACCCTGAGTTGACTTCTTGTTAACCACTCTCACACCTCTTTTCGCACTCCCCAGCCCTCCAGGTCAGGATATAGGTAAGCATCCTTTCATTTCCTCTTATTTTAGAGCTGCCTTCTCCTATCCTCCTATTTAAACAAACAAAAAACTTCCACAGTCTGCTTCCCTTCTCTAAGAGATGTGCTATTTAGAGATACTGACCTTTTCTCCTTTTCATCACCGTCACTTACCACCTTTCATTCCTTGAGGATTTTGGCAGCAGCTTATAGACTTTCTCCACCCAGTCCTGCCATCATCTTGGACAATTTCAGCATCAGCACGGCTGGCTCCTCCAACACCCCGGCCTCTCCCAACCAGGAAACGTTTCCTCTGCTTTCCCCCGCAGCTGCTCCCAGAGTCACACCCTGGACCTTGGCATTGAGTGAAATTCCTCTATGTGAATCACAGAAATCCTGGAATCATAGAAATCGGTGATTCTAATGACACTCTCCGACCAGAGACGCTGTGTGGTTGGCCAACTCTCTGCGCTCCCCACAGTTTCCCATCTCCTGCGCAGTCTGCCTTACCCACCCACCTACCCGTCCCAGTCATCGCTCCTGGCCACCTCCCTAATCCAGTCCAGTTTGGAGTCCATGGTCCACCATTCCCACTCCTCCTGGCAGTACCCCAGATTTGTGTGCCTTTATCTTTCACTGCACTCTTGAGAAAAATCACAACCCTGGATAAACCCAGCACTCGCTTTCTCCATGCCTGTGCCAGGCAGTCAAGCTGTGCCAGGGGAAAACGTGCAACAGAAGAAAGTGAACTACTATACATTTAAGCATCAACGGAGGCCTTCTTGGGGCTCAGAACTCTCACGGTTCTCTGATCATCTTGTTCTTACACCCTCCACAACCTCTCTTTCAAAACTTCTCCACTCTGACATCACCAGCCCTCCCCTCCTGCAGATGATTTCTGCATGGAGTATGGAAGCGCACAGCACCTCCACGTGTCCGTGCTTCCTTCCGTCCTGTTATAGCCACTGAGGGGACCTCCTCAAACCTCTCCACCCAGACTCTGGCTCCCATTCTCTCCCTCCTTGAGGAATTCTCCCCATCAGCCTTTGAACATGCTCAAGCCTCTGCGCCTGACACCACTCGCCTTTAGTTTTGGAGAGTTGTGTGCATTTGCTGTTTGTTTCCTCATGTCCTGCTCTCTTTTCCAACACTCCAGTCTTCCTGGAGCCGACCTTCACAGGCTTACAGGGGATCTGCTCTTTACTGAATCCAGTGGATGGTTTTCAGTCCTCATGTTACTTGACCTTTCAGAGAAATTCAGCAGTGTTAACCACTCCTTCCTTCCTTCCTGAAACGCTCCTCCTTGGCCATCTTGTGACAACCCAACTTCTGGTTCCCCTTCTGCCTCTCAGCTGTCCCTTCTCAGCTTCTTCCAGTGGTCTGTCCTCTATCCAGCCTTCAAATGCTGGGTTTTTCTCCAGGCTCAGACCTAGGCTCTTTCCCCACTCTAAATTCTCTCCGTGGAGTCTCAGTTACCACCTGTTTTCTAACAGTTTTCAGATTCATTCTCTAGTCCTCTCTCTACAGCACAGATGTATAGATATCCAGCTGCCTACTTGACATCTTCAGGTGGCTGTCTCACAGGCTGTCAGACTCAGTGTGTATCAAGTACTATTTGAGATGTGCTCCCCTCCTTCCACCCCCTTCCCCAAATATCCTGGTCCTCATTGTTTGGTGTTCCACCTCAGCGATGCCCCCACAGTCATCTATCTGGTTATGTTGGCAGTGATCCTTGACCTCCACCTCCCACTCAACCCCAAACATCATCCGTCACCATCTCCTGTGCATCTTATCTCCTCTGTATATCTCTTATCCTTCTAGTTCTCTCCATCTGCACCCACCATTCTAGTCCAAACTGCTGTTACCTTTTACCGGGACTATTGCAGGAATCTCCGAAGTTATTAACACATTCTTAGTCCCTCCAAAAATTCTCCTCACTATAGCCAAAGCAATTATTTGCAAAAATAAACAAACAAAAAACCGTGAAGTTAATTATATCTTTTCTGTTTCAAACCTTTCTGTGTTTTCCCATGGCCCGAGGCTGAAAACCCAAGTCCTTAGCAAAGTCACCCACATGCTGCACCATCTTGGTCCTGCCTGTGTTCCTTCCCCTTTCCCAAGCTTTGAACATACTTTTCCTTCTCCACTTAGAGTGTTTCTCTGCTCAACTCTGCCATGGCACTTGGCCTAATTAACTCTTTGTTTAGTTTTCATATCTCATCTCCAGTGTTGCTTCCTTAGGGAAGGCTTTCCTAATCACCTTCCCCCGCGAAGGGAAGCTACATCAGGGCTCCCAGTTCCTCCCATGCTTTAATAGCATCCTCTGTATCTGCTCTGTAGTATTTCTTATCATAAAAGGATTCCTTCAGTAATCATTTATTTAATAAGTGTCTTCCTTGCTGGCATGGGAACTTCTCTTTTTCACAGCTATATCCCCAGCCTAGCACACTGCCTTGCACAGATTAAGTGCTCAAGAAATTTTTGTCAAATGAATGTCATCACCTTGTTTTGTAACTTTGTTTGAATAACAAATCACTTTGTCTTTTATCTTCTATGTTAATTTCCCCTACTGGAACATGAGATTCGGGCTTTATCCTCTCTCGTTAAACCTGTATCTAGAATTATATATGTCACACAAAATGTGCTAGTTGAATGAATGAATGAATGAATGATGAGTAGGTTGAGAAGAATGGGCAGATAGTGGACATCTCCACAGAGAAAGCAATGAGAAAAGCATTCTAAGGTCCTTATCTCACGCCTTAGGTTATCTGGTTTGCGTTAACTTTCAGCCATAAAAATACTTCAGAGATTTGTTCCCTATAAAAAACCAGCCTCTGATCCTGGTTTCTCACCAAGGTTTAATTATCCCAAAAGCCGAGATACTTAACTTGAAGCTTCTGTTCTTTTCTTTTCTTTTCTTTTAATGGGAAAATAACAGAGAAATCACTTTGTTTCAGACTCAGTAGACACAGCTTGGCTTCTGTCTTCTCCATAGGCATGGCAGCTGATGTTCTGTATTTCTGATAAACCTCCCCAGTGCTAGGACTCTCATTAGGAATTTCCACTAGGGACAAAGAGAGATGTTGCTACAACAGTGTACAATGATTAGTGCTATCGTTGTGCTTTGACACTACATAGTCTTCATATTTTTTTTCTTTTTTTTATTATGTTATGTTAATCACCATACATTACATCATCAGTTTTTGATGTAGTATTCCATGATTCACTGTTTGCATATAACACCCAGTGCTCCATGCAGAACGTGCCCTCTTTAATACCCATCAACAGGCTAACCCATCACCCCCCACCCTCCCCTCTAGAACCCTCACCTCAGTTTGTTCTTCAGAGTCCATCGTCTCTCATGGTTCGTCTCCCCCTCCGATTTACTCCCCTTCATTCTTCCCCTCCTGCTATCTTCTTCCTTTGTTTTTTTTCTTAACATACAATGTACTCTCTGCCTCAGAGGTACATTTCTATGATTCAACAGTCCTGCACAATTCACAGTGCTCACCATAGCACATACCCTCCCCAGTGTCTATCACCCAGCCACCCCATCCCTCCCAACCCCCCGACTCCAGCAACCCTCAGTTTGTTTCCTGAGATTAAGAATTCCTCATATCAGTGAACTCATATGATACATGTCTTTCTCTGATTGACTTATTTCACTCAGCATAATACCCTCCAGTTCCATCCACGTCGTTGCAAAAGGCAAGATTTCATTCTTTTTGATGGCTGCGTAATATTCCATTGTGTGTGTGTGTGTGTATGTGTGTGTGTGTGTGTGTGTGTGTGTATATACATATACCACTTCTTCTTTATCCATTCATCTGTCGATAGACATCTTGGCTCTTTCCACAGTTTGGCTATTGTGGACATTGCTGCTATATACATTGGGGTACACATATCCCTTTGGATCCCTCCCTTTGTATCATTGGGGTAAATACCCAGTAGTGCAATTGCTGGATCATATGGTAGCTCCATTTTCAACTTTTTGAGGAACCTCCATACTCTTTTCGAGAGTGGCTGCACCAGCTTGCATTCCCACCAACAGTGTGGGAGGGTTCTCCTTTCTCTGCATCCCTGCCAACATCTGTCATTTCCTGACTTGTTAATTTTAGCCATTCTGACTGGTGTGAGGTGATATCTCATTGAGGTTTTGATTTTGGATTTCCCTGATGCCGAGAGATGTTGAGCACTTTTTCATGTGTCTGTTGACCGTTTGGATATCTTCTTTGGAAAAATGTCTGTTCATGTCTTCTGCCCATTTCTTGATTGGATCATTTGTTCTTTGGGTGTTGAGTTTAAGAAGTTCTTTATAGATTTTGGATACTAGCCCTTTATCTGATATGTCATTTGCAAATATCTTCTCCCATTCTGTCGGTTGTCGTTTGGTTTTGTTGACTGTTTCTTTTGCTGTGCAAAAGCTTTTTATCTTGATGAGATCCCAATAATTCATTTTTGCCCTTGCTTCCCTTGCCTTTGGTGATGTTTCTAGGAGGAAGTTGCTGTGGCTTATGTCGAAGAGGTTGCTGCCTGTGTTCTCCTTTAGGATTTTGATGGACTCCTGTCTCACGTTTAGGTCTTTCAAACATTTTGAGTCTATTTTTGTGTGTGGTGTAAGGAAATGGTCCAGTTTCATTCTTCTGCATGTGGCTGTCCCAATTTTCCCAACACCATTTGTTGAAGAGACTGTCTTTTTTCCATTGGACATTCTTTCCTGCTTTGTCGAAGATTAGTTGACCATAGAGTTGAGGGTCCATTTCTGGGCTCTCTATTCTGTTCCATTGATCAATGTGTCTGTTTTTGTGCCAGTGCCATACTGTCTTGATGATGAGAGCTTTGTAATAGAGCTGGAAGTCCGGAATTGTGATGCTGCCAGCATTGCTTTTCTTTTTCAAAATTCCTCTGGCTAGTCAGGGTCTTTTCTGTTTCCATACAAATTTAGGATTATTTGTTCCATTTCTTTGAAAAAAATGGATGGTATTTTGATGAGGATTACATTGAATGTGTAGATTGCTCTAGGTAGCATTGACATCTTCACAATATTTGTTCTTCCAATCCATGAGCATGGACCATTTTTCCATTTCTTTGTGTCTTCCTCAATTTCTTTCATGAGTATTTTATAGTTCTCTGAGTAGAGATTCTTTGCCTCTTTGGTTAGATTTCTTCCTAGGTACCTTACAGTTTTGGGTGCAATTGTAAATGGGATCAACTCCTTAATTTCTCTTTCTTCTGTCTTGTTGTTGGTGTATAGGAATGCCACTGACTTCTGTGTATTGATTTTATATCCTGCCACTTTATTGAATTCCTGTATGAGTTCTAGCAGTTTTGGGGTGGTCTTTTGGGTTTGCCACATACAGTATCATATCATCTGCAAAGAGTGAAAGTTTGACTTCTTCTTTGCCAATCTGGATGCCTTTGATTTCTTTTTGTTGTCTGATTGCTGTGCCAGGACTTCTAATACTATGTTGAATAGCAGTTGTGATAGTGGACATCCCTGCTGTGTTCCTGACCTTAGGGGGAAAGCTCTCAGTTTTTCCCCATTGAGAATGATATTCGCTGTGGGTTTTTCATGGATGGCTTTTATGATATTGAGGTATGTACCCTCTATCCCCATACTCTGAAGAGTTTTGATCAAGAAAGGATGCTGTACTTTGTCAAATGCTTTTTCTGCATCTATTGAGAGGATCATATGGTTCTTGTTCTTTCTTTGATTAATGTATTGTATCACACTGATTCATTTGCAGATGTTGAACCAACCTTGCAGCCCAAGGATAAATCCCACTTGGTCTTGGTGAATAATCCTTTTAATGTACTGTTGGATCCTATTGGCTAGTATTTTGGTGAGAATTTTTGAATCTATGTTCATCAAGGATATTGGTCTGTAATTCTCCTTTTTGATGGGGTCTTTGTCTGGTTTGAGGATCAAGGTAATGGTGGCCTCATAAAACGAGTTTGGAAGTTTTCCTTCCATTTCTATTTTTTGGAACAGTTTCAGAAGAATAGGTATGAATTCTTCTTTAAATGTTTGGTAGAATTCCCCTGGGAAACCATCTGGCCCTGGGCTTTTGTCTGTTGGGAGATTTTTGATGACTCCTTCAATTTCATTAGTGGTTATAGGTCTGTTCAGGTCTTCTGTTTCCTCCTGGTTCAGTTTTGGTAGTTGATACATCTCTAGGAATGCATCCATTTCTTCCAGATTATCTAATTTGCTGGCATATAGTTGCTCATAATATGTTCTTATAATTGTTTGTATTTCTTGGGTGTTGGTTGTGATCTCTCCTCTTTCATTCATGATTTTGTTGATTTGGATCCTTTCTCTTTTATTTTTGATAAGTCTGGCCAGGGGTTTATCAATCTTGTTAATTCTTTCAAAGAACCAGCTCTTTGTTTCATTGATCTGTTCTACTGTTCTTTTGGTTTCTGTTTCATTGATTTCTGCTCTGATCTTTATTATTTCTCTTTTCCTGCTGGGTTTAGGCTTTATTTGCTGTTCTTTCTCCAGCTCCTTTAGGTGTAAGGTTAGGTTGTGTATTTGAGACCTCTCTTGTTTCTTGAGAAAGGCTTGTATTGCTATATACTTTCCTCCTAGGACTGCTTTTGCTGTATCCCAAAGATTTTGAACAGTTGTGTTTTCATTTTCATTTGTTTCCATGAATTTTTTTAATTCTTCTTTAATTTCCTGGTTGACCCATTCATTCTTTAGTAGGATGCTCTTTAGCCTCCATGTATTTGAGTTCTTTCCGACTTTCCTCTTGTGATTGAGTTCTAGTTTCAAAGCACTGTGGTCTGAAAATATGCAGGGAATGATCCCAATCTTTTGGTACCGGTTGAGACCTGATTTGTGACCTAGGATGTGATCTATTCTGGAGAATGTTCCATGGGCACTAGAGAAGAATGTGTATTCTGTTGCTTTGGGTTGGAATGTTCTGAATATGTCTGTGAAGTCCATTTGGTCCAGTGTGTCATTTAAAGTCTTTATTTCCTTGTTGATCTTTTGCTTAGATGATCTGTCCATTTCAGTGTGTGGGGGGGTGTTAAAATCCCCCACTATTATTGTATTGTTGTCGATGTGTTTCTTTGCTTTTGTTATTAATTGGCTTATGTAAGTGGCTGCTCCCATGTTATGGGCATAGATATTTACAATTGTTAGATCTTCTTGTTGGATAGACCCTTCAAGTAGGATATAGTGTCCTTCCTCATCTCTTATTACAGTCTTTGGTTTAAAATCTAATTTGTCTGATAGAAGGTTTGCGACCCCAGCTTTCTTTTGGTGTCCATTAGCATGGTAAATGGTTTTCCACCCCTTCACTTTCAATCTGGAGGTATCTTTGGGTCTAAAATGAGTCTCTTGCAGTCAGTATATTGATGGGTCTTGTTTTTTATCCAATTTGATAGCCTGTGTCTTTTGATTGGGGCATTGAGCCCATTTACATTCAGGGTAACTATTGAAAGATATGAATTAGTGCCATTGTATTGCCTGTAAGGTGACTGTTACTCTATATTGTCTATGTTCCTTTCTGGTCTATGTTGCTTTTAGACTCTCTCTTTGCTTAGAGGACCCCTTTCAATATTTCTTGGAGGGCTGGTTTCGCGTTTGCAAATTCCTTTAGTTTTTGTTTGTCCTGGAAGCTTTTTATCTCTCCTTCAATTTTCAATGAGAGCCTAGCTGGATATAGTATTCTTGGCTGCATATTTTCTCATTTAGTGCTCTGAATATATCATGCCAGTCTTTTCTGGCCTGCCAGGTCTCTTTGGATAGGTTTGTTGCCAATCTAATATTTCTACCATTGTAGGTTACATATCTCTTCTCCTGAGCTGCTTTCAGGATTTTCTCTTTGTCTCTGAGACTCGTAAGTTTTGCTATTAGATATCGGGTGTTGACCCCTTTGTGCCTCCTGGATTTTGATGCTGTTTCCTTTCCCAAATTAGGGAAGTTCTCTGCTATAATTTGCTGCAATAAACCTTCTGCCCCTCTCTTTCTTCTTCTGGTATCCCAGTTATTCTAATGTTGTTTCATCTTATGGTATCGCCTATCTCTCAAATTCTGCCCTTGTGATCCAGTAGTTGTTTATATCTCTTTTTCTCGGCTTCTTTATTTTCCATCATTTGGTCTTCTGTATCACTAATTCTCTCTTCTGCCTCATTTATCCTAGCAGTTAGAGCCCCCATTTTTTATTGCACCTCATTAATTGCCTTTTTGATTTTGACTTGGTTAGATTTTAGTCCTTTTATTTCTCCAGAAAGGGTTCCTCTAATAACTTCCATGCTTTTTTCAAGCCCAGCTAGTATCTTTAAAATCATCATTCTGAACTCTAGGTCTGACATCGTATTAATGTCTGTATTGAGTAGGTCCCTGGCAGTCGGTACTGCCTCTTGTTCTTTTTGTTGAGGTGGTTTTTTCTGTCTTGTCATTTTGTCCAGAGGAGAATAGATGAGAGAACAAACTGCTAACAGGGTAACAATGTCCCCAGAAAATATACTCTAAACAGATCACCCAGAAAAGACCTGAAACCGGGGGAAAAGAAAGGGAAGGAGAGAAAAAAGTAAAAGAAAAAGATAAAAACAAACAAAAACAGAAGAAAACAAAAAAAAAAGCAGAATATGATCAAATATGATCAGGCTGGTGCATAGATCAGTGCCACACACTAGATTTTGGGTGTATTTTGGTCTGTTAGAAGAAAGTGCCTCCCAAAATTTTAAAGAAAGAAAAACTTAAAAATGTACAAATAAGGGTTAATATGATGAAGGGATGGAATATGACTGTAAAGATGAAAATTATAAAATATTTTATAAAAGGAATTGATAAGAAGGTGTTTGAAAAAAAGGATATAAAAAAAGAAGAAAAAAAGGGAGAGAATGTAATTAGGCAGGAGACTAGAACAAAGCCATAAACTAAGATTTAGGGTATATTTTGATCTGTTAGAAGAAACTGTATCTCAAAATTTTAAAGAGAGAACTTTATATATATATATATATATATATATACCAAAGCTAAGGGTAACTACTACGAAGGGATAGAATATGACTCTAAAAATGAAAAATAAAAATGTTTTTTCAAAAAGGGATTGATAAGTGCTCGCTTCGGCAGCACATATACTAAAAAAGGGATTGATAAGATGTTGGTTGAAAAAGGGAAAAAAATTCAAAAAAAAGACAATTAAAAAAATTAACTTTGAAAGACTAAAGAATCATGGTAAAAAAGCCATGAATTCTATGTGCAGTATTCCCCTAGCGCTGGAGTTCTGCTGTTCTCATTGATCGCTAAACTTGGGCTTGGCTGGCTGTTCTTGCTGATCTTCTGGGGGAGGGGCCTGTTGCCGTGGTTCCCAAACATCTTTGCTGGACACGGAATTGCCCCACCCTTGCCCATCAGGGCTAAGTAATCTGCTCGGGTTTGCTCTCAGGAGCTTTCTTCCCTGCAAGCTTATCCCTACAGCTTCGGAGGAGGAGAGTGAAAATGGCGGCCTCCCAATCTCCGCCCCCGGAGGAGCTGAGAACTCGGGGCCCGATCCTCAGTGAGCCCCCAGAGAAAAGCAGTAAGTCACTCCTGTCTCTGGCCGCACTCCGTGCTCACCCGGCCTGTGACCAAGTGTTTCTATCTCTGGCACCTGACCCCGTATGGAGTCTCCAAACCCAGCAGGTCCCTGCGGTGCGCTCCCACACTGCTCCTCCCTGGGGAGGAAGGGGAGTCTCCCTGGATCTGCCACTTGTTGGGTCCCTGCTGGAGGGGCAGTGACCCAACTGCGCTGCGGATTACGGTTTATGGCAACCCCAAGCTGAGAGCTCACACCTCGGCTCCGTCTCTGCAGCCGGCTTCCCCGCTCTGATACCCAGGAGCTCTGCCGCACTTAAAAATGTACAAAAATAAGGGTTAATATGATGAAGGGATGGAATATGACTGTAAAGATGAAAATGTGACCCCAAGGGTCCTGAGACCACACTGTCCTGTGAGGGTTCCACCCTCCGCATAGCCACTGGAGCGACGTTCTTCAGTGGAGCCAACTTCTAAAAGTTCCGATTTTGTGCTCTGCTGCTCTATCACTTGCCAGAAGCGGCCAACGGAGGCACCCTCCCCTGCCATCTATCCTCCCGTATATCGCCTCGGATTCACTTCTCCGCACGTCCTACCTTCCAGAAAGTTGTCGCTTTTCTGTTCAGAGAGTTGTTGCTATTCTTCGATCTCCTGTTGAGTTCGAAGGTGTTCAGAATGGTATGATCCCTATCTAGCTTAATTCCTGTGACCAGACGAATTCCAGGTCTCCTACTCCTCTGCCATCTTGCTCCGCCCCCCCCCCCACAGTCTTCATATTTTAAGGCAATAACATTAATAGAGAATTATATTAAATAGCAGTATTTTCCCTTCTTGTCATTGCCGCTCATTTAAAAAGATGGATCTTTACCAATAAGTCAGCAACCACCCACCCCCCCTTAAGAAATTGTCCTAAATGAATCTCTCTTGAGATAATTCCCAAGGACAAAGCACTCACCCTTCCTCCTGAATCTGTGTGTTGTGGATTAGAATTTGTGCAAAACTTTTATCTCCTCTTCTGGTGCAGTTCCTCATAATCCCAGAAGTGCAGGTGAAAATCCCTGACTCTGCTATAATCAGCATTTACAAGTCGAGGCCTAGAGCTTGAATTTTAAGCCAGCAACTCAGATACTCCTGATGTACGTGAGCTTTGAGACTCAGAGTACTTAATTATAAGTTTAAGTCAATGGCCTTTCATCCTTCCGTAACTTTAGTGATTGGCAGACAGGCATAGAAGGGCGCTCTCAGCAGAACACCCAGCATGTGCCCACAGAGAGGCTTGAAAATGCTGGCCTTTGCTAGGAAAGATAAAGGAGTTTGCTGAATTGAAGGCTACCCATGGAAGCTGGCAGATGAAGCCAGAAACGATACCTAGCTCATGAAAAACCTTGCAGACTTTGATAAAAATGTTTTAGGTTAGGAAGTGAAATTGTCTAATTTGGTTTTTGGAAAATGTCTGGCAGCAGTTCTAGAAGGTACATTCCAGGAGCAGGACAATGAGAGCTTGGGTGACTGTAGCTGAGCCCAGAGCCCAGCTATTGAAGAACCATTCATTTATTAGAGACCAAGGATGATACTGAAGAGAATAGGAGGATGATTATCCTCCTATTATGAGCAAGCTGGATAAGAGAGGAAGAACTGGAACCATTCAGGAGATAAAACTCCATCTGGACTTAGCAATGATTGCATATATGGGTTGAGTTGTGAGGAACACAGGATGCCTCTGAAGTTTCACCTGGGCTCATGAGTGGTTCTAATGTTGAGGAGAGAATGCAGGATGGAGGTCTGGCAAGGGAGATGAGTTTGGTTTGGTGCATGTGGTATTTGATGGGCTTATGAGACATGTAGGTGGGGATGCCCAGGGAGCAGATGGATATATGCATCTGGAATTTAAATCATTCTGGGACATGATGCAAAGCATTGCCCTTGCCTGCCACCAACTGATCACCCAAACTGCTGTATTTAATATAACAATCGCTGGCATTTAATTAGTGAGTCCTTACTAAGTGTCAGACACCCTGCTGCACATGACGCTTGTTATGAAATAGGTACTGTTATCATCCGTTTTACAGAAGAGGAACCTGAAACCTGAAAAGTTAGGTAAGGTACCTAGGCCATGCCCCTCGTAAGGGTCAGAGCTGGGATTCAAACCAGCAGTCTGATAATCACTCTCCTGTGCTACAGTGTTTCTCAAATGTTAAAGCTACACTTGCAGTTAAAAGTACACTTTACATCACACGCCAGCACCCACAGATGCACATTACACATGTGCCCACACACTCACACAGGCAACTATGTAAACAGTGAGCAAAACAGTACCTACCCTTACTACTACTAATAATACAACCTGATATTTTCTATTCAAGTCTTTATCATCTTTTTTTTAAGTAGGCTCCACGCCCAATGTGGAGACCAGCATGGGGCTTGAACTCACGACCCTGAGATCATGACCTGAGCTGAGATCAAGAATCGCACACTTAACCAACTGAGCCACCCAGGCGCCCCTATCATCTTTTAAAATGATGGTTACTCCCTACTGAATTGATTTCACAGCCAGAGTTTGGCTGAGTTTGACAAACATTGCTCTATTTCGATCTCCTGGGGAGCATAATTCATTTCTGTTCCCAGGCCTTGTCATTCCCCCCACCTTTGGGGAGAGTATATTGAGTGTTGCTACATGTGTCCCACTTTTCTCTCTCAAGAAGGCATTAAAGGTAAAAGGGATGAGGCCAGCCAGGAAACACGCACTTCGGTAGACGGATCAAACCTCGCCTTTAATGGAGCTGATGAAGGTTAGCGCAGAACGTGTAAAACCACAGCACAGAAGGGGCGCCTGGGTGGCTCAGTTGGTTAAGTGACAGCCTTTGGCTCAGGTCATGATCCCGGAGTCCTGGGATCGAGTCCCACATCGGGCTCCCTGCTCGGTGGGAAGCCTGCTTCTCCCTCTGGCCCTCTCCCCTCTCATGCTGTTTATCTCTCTCTCTCAAATAAATAAATAAAAATCTTAAAAAAACAAAAACAAAAGCAAAAACCACAGCACAGAACACGGTGCAAAGCAGTGTGAGCAAAATAGTGATCGCTAGTATGAATTTCAGTGGCACCCAGGCCTGGGTGTCTAGTCCAGCTCTACAGCTTATTAACTGCATCACGTTGGGCACATGTGTTACTTCATAGGGTACTGTGGAAGGAGAAAATTGAAATGGTGCATTGGTTCATTCAACACCTACCACGAGCCTGTCCCTTAGTAGGCACCAAGAAATAGTATTACTATCTTTATTCATTTAAGTTGTAATACATAAACTAACTTACAAACTGAATATTCCAGACTATTCCATGATGACCCAGTCAATCATTCAATGATGTATGGAGTCAGCCAGCTATTAGTAGGTCATTTAAAGGAGACTTTAAATATTGATTTCACTTAGCACAGGATGTAGGTCTTAGGAAAGGCCGGTAGCTCAGTGTCACTAAATATGGCCTTAGGCACAGAGTTGTTTATTTCGAGCCATCTGCAGGTCTTCCTTCAGAGTAGACCCGGTCACTCTAGACCAGCCATGCCAGCTGTTCAGGAATCCCAGCGCCCTGTCCAGAAGCTGTCGGTAGGAAAGAGCTATTTGATTGCGTACATGTTGTCCCTAAACATGCAGATCCCAGAGCTAATAATGTTTATGAAGCGAGAACTTTTTTAGAAGACTTTCAAGTTCATTAAGTGCAAAAAATGAGATTCTATCTCACGGGGGAATAAAGCACCATTTCAGTGCTGATTATAGAAACGAAGCGCTATGAAACAAACAGAAACAAGCCATCTGAGCTTGAAGTTCTACACTTCCTTTCCCTTTCTTTTAATATAAATCTGATTTAAAAATGGAAATACAGCTCAGATAGCATTCCTGGTACTGGAACTTTTAACTTTCAATCCAGTCCCTTTTGAGCTTCTCTCATTAATTTTAGATTTGCATCAAGTCCTCATTACTAATTAAAGTTTATCAGGTGCTTACTCTTAAATTCCAGGATTTACCCTGGAATTTGGGGGCCCCAACTGTGAGTACCGAGGAAGATGAATATAGTGGATTGAGGATAGAGATTAGAGAGGGAAGAATAAACAGTAGGGGAAATTCTAAGGACACTCTAGGCTGCTGTGCCTCTCAGGAGCATGCCGTTCATGCATCCTTGCTTTCTTTGCCACACTCGGCATCTAGTAAGGACCCAGTCACAGCTCTGTTGACTGAGTGCCTCAGATGTGCCGGCCATTAGCTGGGCACACTATTCAGGGGGTTTCAACTGGTTCTAACGGCAGTCTTGTGAAATGATACTATCTTCATTCCACAAATGAGGAAACTAAGGATCAGAGAGGTTAAGATAGTTGTCCAGGATCACACAGCTGGTGGGGGCAGAGGCACAGTTTGAATCCAGGGCCAGTGACTTCAAAGCCTCATCTCCCTCCTCCTTTGTGGCCTCTCATGGGCCAATCTGTACTTGAGCTCCTGCAAAAATACCGCTAGTGCTATTTTGCTGAGCACCCCAGCCTGCCAGACACTAAACTAGTCTGCATAATTCCAAACTAATTCCCAAATACAAAGGGGTATAAAGGACACTGGTTGGAATGAAAAGATCACTAGACTGAAATTCCATGGAAGCGGAGGTCATATATATTTGGTCTCTCACTCTATATTGGGTGCCTATTATGTGGCTCATCCTCAAAACAAACTTGTTAAATGAAAAGTTACTGAAAAAATTAATGAACCAACAATTTGAAATGGAATTCAAAGTTCAAGTCCCATTTCCACAACTTGCTAGGGCCTTGATTTTAGGCAAATCATTTAATTCCCTTAGCTTCAGTGTTACCCTCTGCAAAATGGGCATAACACTTTCATAGCCTGCCTTATAGGGCAGTGGTTCCCAAACTTTACTGTACCTTGGAGCAACCCATGGACCTTTAGAAACTCCTCATCTAGGCTTCTGTCCCCAGAATTCTGACTTAATGGGGTGGGATGTGATCTGGGCATTTAACAGCTCCCTAGGTGGTTCTGATGGGTAGCAACGTTTGGAACCACTGCCATAGGGATATTCTTTTCCTTTTGGGGGCTCGTCAAACATAGCAAAGGAAATAAACCTGCTCTGTAAAACCTAAAGAGGCAGTTAAATAAAAACAGTTGTTATAAAGTCAGTCCAGAATGACTCTGGGCCTCAAACTCCTGCTTCCTGATGTCATGACAGAGAAGGAGGCTGGTTACACTGGTCTCCTGTGTGTCCCTAGGACAAAAATGCCCTCCTTCCTGATCAGGTGATCAGGTGGCAAAGTTGAGGCAGAGGAGGAGGATTGGGTTGAAATCAGGGCTGGAACAGGTTAACAGTGACCTGCTGGACCATTGTCCTGTTGGATGAACTTGTCCTTGGGCAGTCTCACGTGTTCTGGTACACCCACCCACTCACTCGCACGCACCGGGCATACATGTACAATGCCTATTCAGAGACCCTCCCAAATGGGTCTGTTTGTTTGATTCTTCCTGGTCATAGTTCACTTTTTGACCCAGGCCTCTCAGGCTGGGCCTGTGTTGTGGGAGGAAGGAAGCGGTCCTCCCTTGCCCTCAGTAGCTCCCCTGTGTCACCTTCCTCTGCTGTTACCCTATGGAGGGTCAGCTGAGTAAGAGGGCCACCAAGGTGCCAAGAACAATATTATTTAAATTTTAAATAATAGTCTCTTGGGAAGAAAGGGTCGTGAGGCTTTCAAACTGCCACAGGGAGTTTGCCAAGAGAATGATTCATAAGCCTTCCAACTATCTACCTCTCTCTCGTTCGCTTAGGACAAAATGCTAAAGTCGCCAAGTATTTCAGGAGTGGGTTCTTCCATTTCTCTTGCATGTTGGTCCTTATCCAACAATTGTGCATTCACCAGTCTTCCGATGGCAAAACAATTGAAATAGCCACTATTCTCACATGCTTTTGAACAGTGTGTATTAGCCACATGCTCTCAGTGTGTCATTGACCCATCTGAACCACAATCAATTTCCTCTTCCATAAATGGGCATAATAACACCTGTCTTGTCTAGGACCAAATGACATGAGCCCTCTGAGACCATTTCAGAGATAATAAAGCAATAAAAATATGCAAGTCATGCTAGGCCGAAGGGGCACCCGGCTCATATGGTCATAATCCCTGTCAAGGAAGTTACTGTCTTGAAGGGAAAAGAGACAAGAAAGGGAATAAATACCATCAAGGGCAATTGCTAAATTGCTTAGATTCCTGAACCCAGAGGGATCTGAAACTGCAATAGTCAGAGCCTTTTTTTTTTTTTTAGCCTTTCTGCCACTTTTTTTGAATTTAGGAAATCTCAACATCCACATTCTCATTTGGCTCACACAACCATCCAGTGAAGGCAGCAGACTCAGAGAGGTGCGGTAACCTCCCCAGGATCACACAGCCTGAAAATGGAGGAACCGAATGTAGAACTTTTGCCTGCAGCTCCCCTCCCATTCCCCCATACTGACTGTGTACTCACAGCACCTCCATGTCCCAGTCCTTATCCCATGGAAGGAAAATGGGATTGTATTTCCCACCAGAACAAGAATTTCTCCATACATCATAGATGGAAAGGTCACAGGCAGCCTCTGCGCATTTGCAGCCCACAGAACCAAAACCCAGACTTGGAGTCCCAAACTGGGTTAGGGTTAGTTCTGGGCACTAATGAGCTGTGTATCCCCCACTTTCAGGAATTTACATTTTGCACCTGATCACAGAAGTATGTCTGGGGGGGAGGGGACCGGGGAGGCCATTTTCGGGTCTGTGTCTGCTGAGACTTCCCAGTGCATGATTTTCTAAGACCCCCAAATAGTCATCCCAGGAATGTGCTCAGGGGCCCTCATAAACCGGGGGGGGGAGGGGAGGTTCAGCGAGAGAACAGCAGCCTCCTCTGTAACCCCGCTTCCTACCTCCAGGAGTCCATATCACCCTAAGGCCTCAAAATCCAAACGGATGGAGTAATGAAGTACTATGCAAAAGGCAGAGGAAGTGCCTTTGGTCCTGCAGCAGCTCATCAGCCTTCACTGTACAGCTGGGGGGCTGATGGTGCACAGATGTCTCAGCTGTAGCTCCTCTCAGCTGACTGATGGAGGAAGCGGGTTACGGCAGAAGCAGTCCGCTCCAAGCCTGATGTAATGGTGGTGGAACAGAGCACCTTTACTGTTACACACAGTAAAGGTCTGCTCCCCTTCCTTCCATCGTAAGGTGGGTCGGAGGGAACCTGGCTGAGTGTGTGTCACGTGATCTCCAGGGCACACGCACACCTGTTTGCGGATGGGCGGACTGGCCCGGGGCTGAGACAGAGGATCTCTCGGCAGTAGCTGCACTGTTAAGGTTACTGACTCTACTTGGAGAAGCAGAATACTTTCATCGCTACACAAATAAAAGCCAATTTGATCAAAAACCTGTTTAATCTGTGAACTCTCAGGAGCAGTTGGTCAGCTCAGAGGAAAGAGTGTGAACTTTGGGAACATATGGACCTGGGTTCTGCTCCTGGTTCTTCCATCAACTCACTGTGTGACCTTGGGCAATTACCCCTCTGGCCTCAGTTTCTGAGTCAACACGTGGGGATAATAGTCACTGGATTCTTAACCCAGGGTTGCTGTGAGGATTAGAGATGCCATGTGTAAAGTGCCTATCTTGGTGCCTGACCCAGCCCAGTGGGTTCTCAGTAGAGGTAATGGTTGCTGTTGTTATTGATGATTATATTATTGTGCTGTAGGCCTGTGTGAGCTGCTTTGAAACATCTGCTTCTTAGCACCCCCTCAGGGCTTACCTCCAACATCTGCGAATGAACTCTCTTATGCCACCCGGCCCCGTGAACAAAATAGTCATGGTTATCAGGAGAACACCTAGCACTCATCATTGAGCACTTCCTCTGTGCCAAGGTCTGCGCTGAGCATTTCAGATGCACTGTTTCATTGAATCCCATAACACATGAAAGAGATCAGAGAAGTGGCTTGCCCAAGGCAGATGCCCAGAATCTCCATTATGTGTTAATCCACATGACACCTCTGATAGATTTACGAGGGCAGTGAGCAGCTCCCATTTCCTCTGGGACTCCCCAGTGTCTAACATGGTCATCTTGGCACAAAGTAGGAACTCATCAATGCTTGTGGAATGAATGAGAAGAGATTGTCCTGTATACAGCAAGGCTCTGGATCCAGAGGCACTAGGCAGATCACCGAGTGGGGCGGGGAGGCCTCCCCTTGGAAAAGGTAAGTCATAAGGAACCAGGCCCTGGGCAACTTGGATCTCTGAACAGCAGGAGGCTGGGTCAGGGGCACAGCCTGATGTGGCTTGCTGCCTCTGAGCCCTGCCATTGGACGGTGGGGTCTGTTCAAAAATCTCTCTGATGTCAGAAAGTTTTGTCCGGGGAACTTGGGCAATGCTGAGCCCATGGGCAGAGTTCAGCAGCTGGGCCAGAGATGATCATTCAGAGAAGATGATAAACTAGGGAAAGTCAGGGGTGACAGTTAAAAGATTCACACTGGTACAGCCTAGGCACTGACCAGTCAAAACAGTCCCAGGCCCTTTGTTCTAAAATAGGGTCTGGAGGCCACCCACTCTGCCCGACTTTAACCCCTTGGCCATTGGATCTTGAGGAGGTCCAAAGGTTCCCTGAGAGAAGCCAGAGCTAGTTGGGAGGTACACTTGGCTGAGGGCGTGATCAGAGCAGTGACTCTGTAACAATGGAAACATTTCAATTGTTTCAACATAACAGCTGTAGGTGCCTACTGGTATGTGCTGAATACTACAAGGTTCACCTATGACTAAAAGAGTTGGCCATTTTTCAAAAGCCACTTGTTCTATTTTGAGAGCTTTGTTAAAACTAGATAATATATGGGCGCCTGGGTGGCTCAGTCATTAAGCATCTGCTTTCGGCTCAGGTCATGGTCCCAGGGTCCTGGGATCGGGCCCTGCATCGGGCTCCCTGCTCAGCAGGAAGCCTGCTTCTCCCTCTCCCATGCCCCCTGCTTGTGTTCCCTCTCTCGCTGTGTCTCTCTGTCAAATAAATAAGTAAAATCTTAAAAAAAAAAAACCTAGATAACGTGTGACTTTTTAAAAATTTTTTATTGTTATGTTAATCACCATACATTACATCATTAGGTTTTTGATGTAGTGTTCCATGATTCATTGTTTGTGCATAATACCCAGTGCTCCACGAAGAACATGCCCTCTTTAATACCCATCACCAGGCTAACCCATCCTCCCACCCCCCTCCCCTCTAGAACCCTCAGTTTGTTTTTCAGAGTCCATCGTCTCTCATGGTTCATCTCCCTCCGATTTGCCCCCCCCTTCATTCTTCGCCTCCTGCTATCTTCTTCTTTTTTTTTTCTTAATATATATTGCATTATTTGTTTCAGAGGCACAGATCTGTGATTCAACAGTCTTGCACAATTCACAGTGCTCACCATAGCACATACCTTCCCCAATGTCTATCACCCAGCCACCCCATCCCTCCCACCCCACCCCCACTCCAGCAACCCTCAGTTTGTTTCCTGAGATTAAGAATTCCTCATATCAGTGAGGTCATATGATACATGTCTTTCTCCGATTGACTTATTTCGCTCAGCATAACACCCTCCAGTTCCATCCACGTCGTTGCAAATGACAAGATCTCATTCCTTTTGATGGCTGCATAATATTCCATTGTATGTATATACCACATCTTCTTTATCCATTCACCTGTCAATGGACATCTTGGCTCTTTCCACAGTTTGGCTATTGTGGACATTGCTGCTATAAACATTGGGGTGCAAAGCAGGAAAGAATGTCCAATGGAAAAAAGACAGTCTCTTCAACAAATGGTGTTGGGAAAATTGGACAGCCACATGCAGAAGAATGAAACTGGACCATTTCCTTACACCACACACAAAAATAGACTCCAAATGGTTGAAAGACCTAAATGTGAGACAGGAGTCCATCAAAATCCTAAAGGAGAACACAGGCAGCAACCTCTTCGACCTCAGCCGCAGCAACTTCTTCCTAGAAACATCTTCAAAGGCAAGGGAAGCAAGGGCAAAAATGAACTATTGGGACTTCATCAAGATAAAAAGCTTTTGCACAGCAAAAGTAACAGTCAACAAAACCAAAGACAACCAACAGAATGGGAGAAGATATTTGCAAATGACATATCGGATAAAGGGCTAGTATCCAAAATCTATAAAGAACTCATCAAACTCAACCCCAAAGAACAAATAATCCAATCAAGAAATGGGCAGAAGACACGAGCAGACATTTTTCCAAAGAAGACATCCAAATGGCCAACAGACATGAAAAAGTGCTCAACATCGCTCGGCATCAGGGAAATCCAAATCAAAACTTCAGTGAGATACTACCTCACACCATTCAGAATGGCTAAAATTAACAAGTCAGGAAATGACAGATGTTGGCGGGGATGCAGAGAAAGGGGAACCCTCCTACACTGTTGGTGGGAATGCAAGCTGGTGCAGCCACTCTGGAAAACAGTATGGAGGTTCCTTAAAAAGTTGAAAATAGAGCTACCATACGATCCAGCAATTGCATGACTTTTCTTTAACCAGGCACACAGAAACTACAATTTCTCAATGTGATGAGAATGAATAAGGGCCCCACTACCAGCTCCTCCGTGTTGTACAAGCCCGACGTCTATGTTAGGGTTCCTGGTATACCTTACGGGAATTATGTGACTTTTTGACATACAGACCAAGAGTCTTGAGTATCAATTAGCAAAGTGTATTTCGTTTGTAGAGAAATATAAATTCTAATACGTCTCTCCCACAGGCTAGTGAATCATCTTGTGCCAATCCTATTTTGGAGGCCATGGTACCTGCAAAGTGCATTTCTGCTTTACAGACTTGTAAATCTGAAGTTGCCTTAACGTTAGCTTCAGGATGAAAAGAAGCTTCTAGAAGCATTTTTTTTTAAATCCCTGAAATTACCATTTGCTAAACAGTTATAATTTTTTCCTCAAATACAAAAGAAGTTGATGGCAGTCAACCAAAAGAAACTCTTAGCCTGTAGAGAGAAGCGGGCTGTTATTAAACGCCACAGCAGTCATTACCAAAGATGATGTCATCATTCAGGGCCTGGGCCTCCCTGGGACCCCAGGGCCAAGAAGAGACGATTCACAGTCTTTACCAAGCCAGTGAACAGTCGCCTGCTTAATGGTGTTTGGTGAAAGTGCTCACTCTCCAGTGCGGGTAATTTCCTACGAAATGATCAGGGACCTCAGTGTTGCACCAAAGCTGGTGGCCAGCACTGGGGTTTTATGACCTGGTGACTTTGGGCTTTGATGAAGAAAAGGTTTGGAATTCTTTGTGTGAAGAGTAGGTAGAGAATTCTCCGTGAGTCATACTTTTAAAGTGGAGCCTATCTTCGGGTAGATCTTTCTTTCAGTTCCAGCACTTCTTCTGAGAGGAGGGACAGCTTTTTAGAATTTTCATTAAGCTGAGGTGTCATTATTGCTTTTTAAAAACACTAGAAGTTCGATCGGTAGCGGGAGCGGAGAGCGGACCCCAGAGAGCCCTGAGCAGCCCCACCGCCGCCGCCGGCCTAGTTACCATCACACCCCGGGAGGAGCCGCAGCTGCCGCAGCCGGCCCCAGTCACCATCACCGCAACCATGAGCAGCGAGGCCGAGACCCAGCAGCCGCCGGCGCCCCCCCCGCCGCCCCCGCCCTCAGCGCTGCCGACACCAAGCCCGGCACCACGGGCAGCGGCGCAGGGAGCGGCGGCCCGGGCGGCCTCACATCGGCGGCGCCTGCCGGCGGGGACAAGAAGGTCATCGCAACGAAGGTTTTGGGAACAGTAAAATGGTTCAATGTAAGAAACGGATATGGTTTCATCAACAGGAATGACACCAAGGAAGATGTATTTGTACACCAGACTGCCATAAAGAAGAATAACCCCTTCGCAGTGTAGGAGATGGAGAGACTGTGGAGTTTGATGTTGTTGAAGGAGAAAAGGGTGCGGAGGCAGCAAATGTGACAGGCCCTGGTGGAGTTCCAGTGCAAGGCAGTAAATATGCAGCAGATCGTAACCATTATAGACGCTATCCACGTCGCAGGGGTCCTCCACGCAATTACCAGCAGAATTACCAGAATAGTGAGAGTGGGGAAAAGAACGAGGGATCGGAAAGTGCTCCCGAAGGCCAGGCCCAACAGCGCCGGCCCTACCGCAGGCGACGGTTCCCACCTTACTACATGCGGAGACCCTATGGGCGTCGACCACAGTATTCCAACCCTCCTGTGCAGGGAGAAGTGATGGAAGGTGCTGACAACCAGGGTGCAGGAGAACAAGGTAGACCAGTGAGACAGAATATGTATCGGGGTTATAGACCACGATTCCGCAGGGGTCCTCCTCGCCAAAGACAGCCTAGAGAGGATGGTAATGAGGAAGATAAGGAAAATCAAGGAGATGAGACCCAAGGTCAGCAGCCACCTCAACGTCGGTACCGCCGCAACTTCAATTACCGACGCAGACGCCCAGAAAACCCTAAACCACAAGATGGCAAAGAGACAAAAGCAGCCGATCCACCAGCTGAGAATTCGTCCGCTCCCGAGGCTGAGCAGGGCGGGGCTGAGTAAATGCCGGCTTACCATCTCTACCATCATCTGGTTTAGTCATCCAACACGAAGAAATGAAGATGAAATTCCAGCAATAAGAAATGAACAAAAGATTGGAGCTGAAGACCTTAAGTGCTTGCTTTTTGCCCACTGACCAGATAAATAGAACTATCTGCATTATCTATGCAGCATGGGGTTTTTATTATTTTTACTTAAAGACGCCTCTTTTTGGTAATGACAAACGTGTTTTTAAAAAAAAAAAAAAAACCTGGTTTTTCTCAATACACCTTTAAAGGTTTTTAAATTGTTTCATATCTGGTCAAGTTGAGATTTTTAAGAACCTCATTTTTAATTTGTAATAAAAAGTTTACAACTTGATTTTTTCAAAAAAATCAACAAACGGCAAGTACCCGTTAATAAAGGTCTTAAATAATTAAAAAATAAAAATAAAAAAAAATAAAATAAAAATAAAAACACTAGAGGAGCCCAGTATTCATAGTTCCAGAGATTCCTAAGTTACAAAACAAAACAAAACAACAACAAACAGAAAATTGGGAATAACTAAGAAGTCTAAACTTTAATTTGCTTTTCTTTATTTTTCTCCCTTTCTATTCCTCCCCCACCACGCCCACCCCAACTCACATTTTCTGAGATCCATGTCACCAAGGTCCTGGCAGGGAAACACTGTAGCGGCAAGAATGCAGCCTGTGATCAAATCTTGGTTCTGTCACTTGCCTCTAGTCAAAGAAATCATCACAGGAAAATGATCCCACTATATGGACTTACTGATTATAAGATGCACCCTGGTTAAGAAGCAATAAAATATGGGGAATAGCTATGCAACTTCCAAAGCATGACAGAAACTCTCTTGCTTATTAGCCTTCTCATCTAGAAAGTGGAGGTTGTAAAACCTCCTCACAGCGTGGTTGTAAGGATACGGAAAGATTGGGTATTTATTAGCGTCCCTTTCTTAGAGCCGATGATCGCAACAACCCTAAGGTGTGGATGATCAACATACGGGCTTACGTCTCCCTGTCATTATTGAAGTCTCCATAAGAAAGCTTGTAGTAATTATAGTAGATGAGGTCTTTTTCAGCTGGCAGAGCAATGTGGGGAGCTCTGATGCTCCTTACCTTTTCAAGCTTTCCCTCCCCAAGGGGTCTGGGGGAAGCTAGACTGCCCTTCGAACAACCTAGGTCTCGATTATCACCCACACAGCCTTCTGCACTTTGAGGAGGAACCTAGCGTTACCTGGGGCTCATTATGAATAGAGAGCTTAACCAGAGTTGCCCCAGGTATCTTCAGCCTTGGATACAATGAGGGTCGTCTTAACCGTATTCATTAATTATTAGTTAAGAGCTTTTCTGAGTGGCCTACACAACCCCCATAGGGATGCTGGTCTCTTCCTTGTTGATGTCCTCTACCCGTGGCAGCCCCCTCAGGGGCTCCCTACTGTCCTCACTGCCAGGACCCTTCATGAGAAAGCCAGGGGGCTGAGGAAGCCAGGAGCTTCGAGGTCATGCTGCCTCAGTTCTACATAGAAAAGGTCTCCTTTACACCATGGGTGGCACCTTATCCTGTTGGGATAAAGGTGGAACAGCTGTGGTCCCCATGCCTCCCAGTGTCCCTTGGAGAACAGTCCCTGAATTCCTGCCAGCAGACACTGTCTCCACAGGGCTTAACGGGGCCAGGGAGCAGATTCCATGACACCCCACTGATTCCCCGTCTCCCTGCCAGTGCCCGAACCAGGAGAGGCTTGTTTGTGAAAGATTCTGGTGAGAGAATGAAAAGACAAGCCACATACTCAGAGAAATATTTACAGAATACATGTGCAATACAAGACTTGTATCCATAACATGCAAAGAATTCTTGTAAGACAGCTTTATGGAGTTATAATTCACCCATTTAAAGTGTATGGCTCAATGGTTTGGGGGTATAATATATTATTAATTTTTTAAAGTTGTGGGAAAGTAGAACAAAATGTGCCATCTTAACCATTTTTGAGTGTACAATTAAGTACAATCAAGTGAGACGTGTACTCACAGTGTTGTGCAACCATCGCCATCATCCTCCCAATACGTCATCATCCCAAACAGAAACTGTATCCATTAAGCAATAACTCATGAGGCCCTTCTCGACCCTTAATGATCTCTAATCTACTTTCTATGGGTACCTGGCTGGCTCTGATGGTGGATCATGCGACTCACAATCTTGGGGTTGTGAGTTCGAACCCCACACTGGGTATAGAGATTACTAAAAAATAAATAAATAAAATCTCTACTTTCTGTCTCTATGAATTTGCCAATTTTAGGTATTTCATGTAAGTGGAATCATGTATTTGTCCTTTCATATCTGGCTTATTTCACTTAGCATGATGTTTTCAAGGTTCATCCACGAAGTAGCATGTATAGGAACTTCATTCCTTTTTACGTTTGAAGAAATCTTCACTATACACGTATGCATCTTGTTGATCTGTTCATATGTTGGGTTGATTCCATCTTGAAGCTATTGTGAATAATGCTGCATTGGATGTTGATATACAAGTGTCTGTTCAGGTTCTTGCTTTCAATTCCTTCGGGGATATACTTGGGTGTGGAATTGCTGGGGTCATATGGTAGTTCTAGGTTTAGCTTTTTGAGGGACTGCTAAACTATTTTTCCATAGAGGCTGCAAAACTTTCCGTTCCTACCAGCAGTGTATGAGGGTTTTACTTTTTCCACATCCTCATCAACACTTGTTATTTACTGTTGCTTTTATTCCAGTCATCCTAGTGGGTGTGAAACGGTACCTCACTATAGTTTTGATTTGCATTTTCCTGCTGATTAATGATGCTGACATTTTTTTTTCATGTGCTATTGGCTATTTATATATCTTCTTTGGAGAAATGTACTTTCAAGTTATTTATTTCCCCATTTTTCAATTGGGTTCCTTTTTGTTGATCTGCTGTAGCAATTGTTTATAGATTCTAGCTATTAGATGCTTTATGCTATTTCCAAATATTTCTCCCATTCTGTAGGTTGTCTGTTCACTTTCTTTTTTTTAACTTATTTTTAAAGATATTTATTTATTTATTTACCTGTCAGAGAGAGAGCACAAGCAGGGGGAGTGGCAGGCAGAGAAGAAGCAGGCTCCCCACTGAGCAGGGAACACAGTGTGGGACCTGATCCCAGGACCCTGGGATCATGACCTGAGCCAAAGGCAGATGCTTAACCGACTGAGCCACCCAGGTGCCCCTGTTCACTTTCTTAATAAATTGTCCCCTTTGTGCATGAAAATGTTTAAATGAAGTCAATTTACCTAATTGTTCCTTTGTTACTAGTGCTTTTGGTATCACCCTAAGAATTCATTGCTAAATTCAAGGTCATGAAGACTTACCCCTGTGTTTTCTTCCAAGAGTTTTATGATTTTAGCTCTTATATTTTAGGTTACTGATCCATTTTTAGTTAATTTTTGTATATGGTAGTGAGGTAGGGGTCCAACTTTATTCTTTTGAATGTGGAAATGCAGTTGTCCCAGCACCAACTCTTTAAGAGACTGTTCTTTTCCCCATTGAATGGACTTGGTGTCCTTGTCAAAAATCAATTTGCTATAGATGTATGAGTTTATTTCTGAACTCTTGATTCTATTCTGTAGATCTATTTATCTGTCCTTATGCCAGTACCACACTATTTTGATTACTTTAGCTCTGTGTTATATTTCAGAATCTTCTTTTTTAAAAATGGTTTTGGGGAGGGCGCCTGGGTGGCTCAGTCATTAAGCGTCTGCCTTCGGCTCAGGTCATGGTCCCAGGGTCCTGGGATCGAGTCCCATATCGGGCTCCCTGCTCAGCGGGAAGCCTGCTTCTCCCTCTCCCACTCCTTCTGCTAGTGTTCCCTCTCTCGCTGTGTCTCTCTCTGTCAAATAAATAAATAAAATCTTTTAAAAATTTTTTAAAAAATAATAAAAATGGTTTTGGTTGTCAGGGCCCCTTGCTATTACATATGAATTTGAGGACCAACTTTTCTACTTCTGCAGAAGAGACCATTTGAATTCTGATGCAGGTTGCATTGAAACTGTCGATCAAAGAATTCTTAAAACTCAACGATAAGAAAAACAAAACAAAAAAGAGGCAAAAAATCTGAACAGATACCTTACCAAAAGATATACAGATGGAAAATAAGCATATGAAAAAATCCTCAACATCAATATGCCAATAGGGAATTGCAAATTAAAACAATAATAGTATGACAGTGCCTAAAACTTAAAAAACTGACACTACCCAATGCTAGAGACGGTGTGGGGCAAGAGAAACTCAGTCGCTGCTGGTGGGAGTGCAAAACAGTGCAGCCACTTTAGAAAACCATTTGGCAGTTTCTTTAAAAAGCTAAACATAGTCCTACCATATGATCTAGCAATTGCACTCCTACGTATTTACTCAACTGACTTGAAAACTCATGTCCACACAAAAACCTGAGCATGAATATTTATAGCAACTTTATTTATAGTCACCAAAAACTGGAAGCAACCAAGATGAATAGATAAATGGAGAAACAAACTACAGTATAGACTGTGGAATGTCATCCCATGATAAAAAGACACGAGTTATCAGGGCACCCGGGTGGCTCAGTCAGGGAGTCTGCTTCTCCCTCTCCCTCTGCTCTTCCCCCCACACTGCTCATGTTCTCTCTCAAATAAATAAATAAAATCTGTAAAAAAAAAAAAAAAGAAATGAGTTATAAAGCCACAAAAATGGATGGATGAACCTTACGTGCTTATGGTTAGAAGCTAGTCTGAAAAGGCTACATACTGTGTGATTCCAATTGTTTGACATTCTGGAAAAGGCAAAACTGTCCAGACAGTAAAAAAAAAAAAAAAAAAAAAAAAAAATCGGTAGTTGCCAGAGGTCCTGGGGAAGGAAGGGAGGGATTAATAGGTAAAGCACATGGGATATTTGGAGCAGTGAGACTATTTTGTATGATGCTGTAATGATGGATTCATGATATTATGCATTTATCAAAACTCATAGAACTTTACAGTACAAAGAGTGGATCTTAATGTATCCAGATTTTCTCAAGTCATTTAATAGGCTGTTGGATCCCAGGCAGGAAGGCAGATTGTGACAGGAGAATGTAACTGTTTTATAAATGTATGATACAACCTCAGTGAAGGGGGTGGGAGGGAAAGTGCTGACCTAAGTAACGCAGGGAATAAGTGGAGTTTGTAAGACTGAAGGCAAGAGGAACAGCTTGTAAGCAGTAAACTCCAATGTACTAAGTTGTTTCCCATTGTGGAGTAAATTAACCATTCTGATACCGTTCTACGTGTATACTGGAATCCAGTGACTAACTACATGGATGGCAGCTGGCAGGAGCTAAGTCTCTCACGGGTGGAGTGAGAATTTACAGACTAGTGAAGTGATGAGGCTAGAATGATCCATGTGGTAATAGATTAGAGACATTAGTATGAAGTTATGTTTACCTTAGTATAGATTCATTTCCTTGCTCTTTCAGCTGAGAGGGACTGGAAGCAATAAAATCCCAGTAGTAAGTAGCACATGTATTAAGTAGGGCCCAGATCTTGGGTTCTCATACCATGCTTCAGATAAGGAATCAGGCCTCATTGGGAAAAAAATGGCTGATTCTAGGACTGGGGCAGGCAATATACAAGGTGAGCCTAGAGCATCCTGTCCCAGAAAGTAAGAAGAAGAAAGAAAGAAAAGAAAAGAAAAGAAAAGAAAAGAAAAGAAAAAAAAAGAAAGAAGGAAGGAAGGAAGGAAGGAAGGAAGAAGAAAGAAAGAAAGAAAGAAAGAAAGAAAGAAAGAAAGAAAGAAAGAAAGAAAGAACGAAAGAAGAAAGAAAGAAAGAAAGAAAGAAGAGGGAAGGAAGGAAGAGGAATGAAGGAAGAGGAATGAAGGAAGGAAGGAAGAGGAATGAAGGAAGGAAGAGAGAGAAAGAAAAAAAGAGAGAGGGAGGGAGAGAGAGAGAAGGAAAGGAGGGAGGTTGAGGGGAGAGAAGTAGAAGGAGGGAAGTGGAGAGGAGCAGGGAGGAAGGAATTAAGGGAATATGTTAAAGGGATACAGGAGCCAACTGAAAGAGCTCCCAGTGGCCAAAGCTGAGTAACAAACAATTTGAGTAACAAAATAAATAAAGCAGTATTGGCTTATAATCCAAAGTATAAAATAAATACCCAGGAGTCCATTCTAATATAAATAAGTGATTGAATAAAAATACGTGGGGGAGAAGAGACAAATCTCCCATGCGGAAGAGTCCCAAAAAAGAAGTCACTTTACAGCAGAGATTCCTGACAAGCACGACCCAGCCCGGTATTCAAGGTCATGATCAAGGTTGATATCAACAGTGATAAATCATGTTGAGAGTATGGATCTTGATCTGATGTGATCAAAATGGCACTTCACCTCTGTGGTCTTCCTTCTAAAAACCCATAACCCCAGTAGAATCATGAGAAAAAGGAGACCAATGCCAATAGAAGGGTACTGTATGAAATACATGAGCGGTACTCCTCAAGACTGTCACAGACCAAAAACAAGGAAAGTCTGAGAAACTGTCGGACAAAGGAGCCTAAGGAGACATGGTGACTAAATGCAATGTGGGATTGTATAAAAACAACAACAAAAAGGGCCTTAGGTAAAAACTAAGGAAGTCTGAATAAACCCTGGCATTTACTTAATAATAATGTGTCACTTTAGGTTCATTAGCTCTCACGAATGTACTGAACCAATATAAGATATTAATAATAGGGGAAATTAGATGAGGGGATATAGGGGAGCTCTCTGTACTATCTTCCCATTTTGGGTATAAATCAAAAATTGTTCTGAAAAATAAAACACATCTTAAAAAACAAAAACTAACCCCCAAAAGCTGACAATGTAGATATTTTCCCCATTTTTTTCCATGAAGAAGCTGAAGCTCAGGAGAGTCAAAGTAGCTGGCACAAGATTGCTCAGCTGTTTAATTGGCAGAGATGGGATTTGAATGCAGAGCCCACTGTTGAATCAGTGACTTTTGCCTGTCTGCTGACCGGACCTCTCTGTTCCTCAGTTTCGCGCATATCCCTTCATGCGCGTGTGTTTCTTTCTTGTTCTCTCAGGGGATGGCCTTCACACTGGAAGAAAGGCTGCAGCTTGGAATCCACGGCCTGATCCCCCCCTGCTTCCTGAGCCAGGACGTCCAGCTCCTGCGGATCATGAGATACTACGAGCGGCAGCAGAGCGACCTGGACAAGTCAGTGCCTAGAGTCTGCTCTCTTCCCAAGCCCCAGGCTCAGGTGTTTCCTGTGGCACACGGGTTTTCTGGTACTGTCCGGTAGGAAAGGCTGAGAGCCCTGAGAGATCCCAGCCCTGGCCCCACCTTCCACAGGGTGGTGGTCTCCCTGAGGGATGGGGCTTATTATGACAGAGGCAGTGTCAGAACTGGGAAGGGAGACGGACTTCCAACCGGTGCAATCTTGTTGGGCCTCTGGGAGATGGTGGTATCCAAGTCAGCCCAGGAAGCACTGATAAGGCTTCAGCAAACAGTGGTGGGGGGTTCATGGAAGGCACTTCACTCAGCAGGAAGAAGGGGAGCAAAGTGGGACAAGTGTGTCAAGGAAGTGGTCCATGGCCCAGGTCCCTGGTATGAAGGGAATGTGGGGGGAGCAAAGCGGAAATGCAACCCGACACCTTGGAAAGGAGCTAGGATGTCGTATGTTAGAGGTTTATGGGAACCGTTAATAACCCTGCCGCCCCTCTGGGTTCTCCCGGGGGGATATTCTGTGAAGAGCCAACTGAAGGATCACAGGGTCAGCTTTGTCAGTTTCACTAAAGAAGGTAGTGACCTCCCAGATCACATGGCTAGGAACTGGTACAGCCAGGATTTGAACACAGTTTGCTCCAGAGTCTGCTTTTATTTTTTTTTTAATTTTTTTATTATGTTAATCACCATATATTACATCATTAGTTTTTGGTGCAGTGTTCCATGATTCATTGTTTGTTCATAACACCCAGTGCTCCATGCAGAACGTGCCCTCCTCAATACCCATCACCAGGCTAACACATCCCCCTACGCCCCTCCCCTCTAGAACCCTCAGTTTGTTTTTCAGAGTCTGCTTTTAACTGCTCTGCTCTGCTATAGCTGGAGGCATTGGAGCTTAATGGCTACAAAACTAGACTCTAGTGTCAGACTAAGTTCAAATCCTCATTCTACCACTTAATAGCAAAAATTACTTAGCCTCCATTCCTCATTTGTACCATGAGTTTATCAGTGGCATCTAACTCATAGGGTTATGATGAGGCTTAAATGCATTAGTATTTTAAGGTGCTCAGAACACTTACATAGTAACTGTAACTTATAACAGGAGGCACTATGCAAAAGCTTGTAAAATAAATATGGCACCTTGCTATGGGTTCCAGCAGAAATTTAGGGGGAGGATATGGTTTTCCCTACATATCTATAGAGCTTAATGGCCAAGACTTGGGGTCGTTGAAGGTGTGGCTGCCCCCTAGGGGCAGAGCTCAGCAGCATGTTAGGATGATCCTGCACCCACCTTCCTGTGCTCCCCCCACAGTAGCCATTGCCTCTAAATGGCAGGGGATAAGGAAAGCTCTGCCTACTCACCCCTCCCTCTATTCCTGAAGGGCTGAACGCTATGGATATCACTCCCATTAACTCCAAGGCCATACTGCAGCCCAGGTCAAATGCTCTTTCCCTCTTGTTTATTCCACTCATACTAGGTCTAGTACCCTGAAGAGCAAACCAGAAGGTCCACAATGAATTCAACCGACATTACACATGCTCTAACTTTGAACAACCTGAACTTCCCTCCTTTGTTAAATTTATGAAGAATTAAAGTCTAATGTGAAATCCCCTTTCCTCAAAATTAGAAGTCCCAAATCCTTACCTCCCCGTTTTTTGTTTTTTTTCCAGCTAGGTAGATCTTACTTATATGCCAGGGAAAATGGGGCAGGCCCAGGGAGCAGGGGGGTTGTGCCTGATTCTGGGAGCTCCAGAGAGCTTGCTCCTGATGCTCTGCTGACTACTCTGACCCACTCATTCCTAGAATCCCTTGTTTCAGCAGGTGCTCGGGGAAATGCTAAGGAGGCTCCCCAGCTTCTTTTGGATAAGGGTAATGGTACGCTGGTAAATGTTTACTAACTGGTTCTGGGACACCGAGGGAGCCCTGGTTTGTAGCATTTGCCCGTATCCATGACGTGAATACTCCCAACCATGACCGATTTCAAGTTACCATTTGACATTACTGAATGCAGAATTGGGAAGAGATGTATACAAATGGCTACTGAGTAAGAGAACGCTCATGCTAGTAATGAGCTGAGATGCTGTCTGTTCTAAGCAGAAACCCTCCCTTCCTTCTAAACACTATTTTTACTTCTGGACCAGTGCCTTTGGAGAGGAAGAAGAGACTGAGGCCCCAAGAAGTCATGTGACTTCCCCAAAGTGACAAAACTAGGAAACAACAGAGCTGGGATTCAAACCCAGGACTCTGCTACCACACCCAGGGATCATTCCCCTATGGGAACAACTCTCCCACCCCATTCCATGCCAGGGCTCAAGTACCTCCATGCTCTCCTAAACTGTTATCCAGAAAGGGTGTCATATCAGTAGTCACCTACACCCTATCATGAATTTCAAACCCTGGGTTTTTTTTTTTCCTCCCAGGGTTTTTGCATTTTCAGGACTGTGAATGAAAGGCTCTTTTCCTGGCTTAGTGATATTAGGCTTCAGGGAATAATAGGTGAGAAAGAGATTTTTTTGGAGCATGCCAAGCAGTACTCAGCCACTTATGAGCTGTGGTTGTGATAGGAACCGGCCCCTTGGGGTGGGAAAGCCCAGTTCATATACCACTGGTGTGTTCGGTATCTTCCTGGACCCTACTCCACCCCCAGCATGTTATGATTCTGATGTCATTCATCAATGTCCACATAGTAATAACATAACTAGCCATCTGGCACCACAGTTGAGATTCTAGAGTCAGATTGCTTAGGTTAAAATCCTTACTCTGCTATGAGAGCTGGGCGAGTGATTTCATCTCTCTGTGCCTTAGTCTCCTTATCTCTAAAATAGCCAGCATTTTAGCCCCTATCTTCCAAGTCTCTGGGAGTTTTAAATGAGTTAATGTAAAATATTTAGAATTGTGCCTATGCCATGAGTAAGAGTAAGTACTAGAAGGCAGATGATATTCTCCTCATTTCATAGAAAATGAGACCCATGCTGAGGAGAGATGGCGATTGGCCTATGAATGTGCCATTGTGAGCAGCTGAGCGGGAGCCCTGGGTCTGGGCATCAAGGGCCTTAGTGCTGCCACCTGTGGGGCTCCTGTGACCAGCTTGGTTCTCGTCTCCCTTCCCAAGGTACATCATTCTCATGACACTCCAGGACCGGAATGAGAAGCTCTTCTACCGAGTGCTGACGTCAGACGTGGAGAAATTCATGCCCATCGTGTACACTCCCACCGTGGGGCTGGCCTGTCAGCACTACGGCCTGACCTTCCGCAGGCCCCGGTGAGCCGTCCTGGGGCACGGGCTCAGGGAGGGGCTGTCTCATAAAGGGGAACCAATTCTTTCCTCTGGCCTTGCTTAATGGGACTCTGGAGACTATGTCTGACTGAGCCAAAGGCTCGACGTGAAAATCAAAGGCTTGATTTTAAGCACTTGCTCAGGAAATTACCCCATGCACAGAGAAATGAGCTGAGAGAGTATCTAGCAAGGGGAGAGCGGAGCTCCTCCACCTCTGATGATAAATGCCCAACATGTTGTTCATAGTTGGCCTGAGAGGTATTTCAGATTGTTTTTCTCTCATTATCCACCTACCTCCCACCCCCACCCTTGCTTTTCTGGTCATCTCCACAGTGCCGACAGCTCTCTTGCCAATTCAGGCCAATGAATAATGGAGTGTTGGATACCAAAGACTGAATTCTTTTGCTGACTCAAAGAACCAGTATTCATTCCTTCATTGGGGCTTGACTCAGATTCCACTTAAAATGTCATTTTTTTAGGCAAAAATTTGGCACTACATTTTCTTTCAGAGCCAAAGAATTCGGGGTCAGTTTTCTAAAAAGATTGCTTGTTTTTTTTTCCATGATGAGTTCAGAAGATATGTTTTTAAAAATATATAAAAAAGGAAAAATGGGAGTATTTTCCAAGAATCCTCAGTGCAAGGTGCCTGGTAATCATCAATACGTATTTCTAATGCTGACGATAAAAAAAGTTGCTTGTGTTTATTATATGTTATGGGACATTGTTTTAGTCTGTGTTAGAACATATAAAGATACAATATACTGTGTAGAGATGTGTCATTTATGTTTCCATAGAATTTATAAATCTCCGTGTATAAATCATTTGCTATATGATGAACATGGAATCATGGATCTCAAACATCTTTTGTTAATTTGGAAAAGCAGTCTTCCAGTGCTGAAGCCTGCATTTGGGCTGAGCCTTGCAGGCTGAGCCCAGAGACTGATGCCGGTTCCCCTCCTTCCTTTTCTGGCCCCACATCACCCTTGGCAGTGGGCAGTGTGTCAGATCTCATCTTCGGGGCCGGGGGTGGGGGGGGGTGAGGGGGGTGGGGGGGGTTGGTGTGCAGCTGTGGACACTGACATGGCCTCATCACTCAGAATAGCCATGCTCCTGCAGTCCTGTGGGGGGCGCTGCACCGGGGCCCGGGAGCAGTTCTGGTCTTCAACCTAGCTCTTTCAATTGGAAAGAGACTCCTTTTCTCTTACAATCATTTGGAAACCAGTCCTGGCAGAGACCTTGGGCGCTGACAGTACCTTTTTGAAGGATGCAGGACCCTATTTACCTCCCAGTTCCTACTCAGAAATAATCCTCCCAGGTCCTCCCTCCTGCCCAGTGCAGGTCAGCTCGTTTCCCTCCTCTGAGGCTGTCCGCAGCCTCCAAGGCTTAAAGAAACAAGTCCAGCATTTTGACAAAAGCAAGCCTGTCACAGCCCAGCTCCTACTCAGAAATCCCATGCCCTAGCTAACGCTGATCTGTTCCCCATGCTCAAGGACACCTGGCGCTCTGGCCCTCCGCCCCTTCACACATGTGGTCCTCTCTGCCTCCCACATCTGTGTGCTCTCCTCTCCTCATTCTCTATCCATCGGAATGGAGGCTAGCCTTCAAAGTCACCCAAGACTAGGCTACTCTGCCCTCCCTGATCCCCCCAGGCTGAACTGCTCACACCCCCCTCAGGCTCCGCTGCAATTCATCACATACTTCTAGTCCATAGTTATATTTTTTGTGCTTTATGTTTTTAATTATGTGTATATCAGCCTCCTCTACCAGAATGCAAATTTCTTGAGGGGGCTGGAAACACGTCAGATCCATTTATGTGGACTAGGCCAGTACTTGGCAAGCACTTGACACTCTGATGAGAAAGTAGCATTGCATACTGACTAGGAAGAGCTAAATCTTTGCCATTGGCCCTGAGTTTTAGTCTCCTTGGCCTTGGGCATGCTCCTTATCCTCTCGCAGCCTTAATTTCCACATTTATGAAATGCAGGGAATATTACTACCTACTTCAAATATCATTGTGGGGGTAAAATGTGAGGCGTGGATAAGGGACCTGGCATAAATGTGAGTGTCGAATTGCCTTCAGTGACCATTACAGGAGGAAGGAAGAATTGCTAAATGTAGAGTCATATTATACATAGACGCTATTAAATTTTTTAAAAAGAAAATCGAGTCATTGAACACTTAATGAACTCACACATTCAACTACAGACACGATTTGGCTTTTCCAGAACCCACTGTTTCCTGAAGTCCTTTAGCTGTAGCTCACTGCCTCTACTGGCTTGCAGCTGAGATCCTGTGGGAATGCAAGGCCATCCCACTCCCAGGCTGTGTGGGAGCCCTTCTCCATAGACTCCATGGACTAGATTGTAGATTCAGTTGTGGGTTCCAGATGAACCAGTAATAGGGTCAGGATCCTGCATATACAGCAGGATTTGCCTCCAGAACCCACTGTAGAATTCAGGGAACACACAAAACAGAACTTGAGTTCATGAACATTTATGGAGCAGCTACTACGTGCTGGGCATCATGAAATTCCTCCCAAAGAACGAAATATGGTTCTTGACCTCAAGCAAATCCCCAAGCACAGTGAGGGGCCAGGCAATAATGATATAAGTTAAATATAATAAAAGTTAAAAAAAAATAAGAGATTTAATAGAGACAAAGAATTACAGGAGTACATGGGAGAGAGAAATTTATTTTCCCCGGGGACAGTAGGAATGCTTCACAGAAGAGATTATATTTGAGCTGGTCCTGGAAGATTGACTAGGAATTTCATGGGTAAAGAAGGAGGAATGGCCATTCCAGGAAAGGGCTTGGTTTTGTAGGCTTTGTAGACACCTGTGTGGTCAGCTCACTTGGGTATCTCCCCATCTCCCGTGCCTGGGAAGGAGCGTGAGGGGAGGGGAGGTAGGTTTTTACATCCATTGGCTTATAATGGATCCTCCCAGTGTCCTGTCAGGTTCGTTTGGTAGCAGTATCTCCATTTCACAGATGAGGAAACTCCAGACAGAGGAAAGGAACTTGTCCAAGATCATAGTTGAGCAACTGTGATGTTAGAATTCTGACCACGAGAATCAGGGAAAGCCACACCAAAGATGTGACATTTGAGCTGGGCCATAAAAGACAAAAGTGAAGAATGGAGGCAAAAGTATTTGTTGATCCAGGCACACCCACCTTTCCCCTTGTTAGAATATAAGGCCTCTGGGACCTCATCGTGTGTGAAATGGGAGAATAGAGAGACAGGAGAATTGGCCAGTGGCTCTGCCCAAAAAGAAGAAAGTGCTTGGTATCCTTCCCACCAGCCCAGGAGGTTGGAGTCATGGGGAGCCGTGTCATTTGGGTTCAGGCCCCATTGGCAGTTCTTCGATGGGTCAGCAATGGAGAGGGACGTGGTGGCCGAGTGGGGGGTTCATATAGGTGGAAACAGGGCCCTGCCACCAACTTAAGCCCAGAGAACCAGGTCAGCCCTGAGTGGGTACAGTCAGTGTAGTATAGAAGCTGGACACATAGTATGGAAAACAAGCATGCCATCATCCCAGCAGGAGACCTGCAGGTGACCCAGAGCAGGAGAAAAGGGTAATAATCACGATGCATAACTGTTTGCTGAAGGCCAGGTACAATCCTAAGATCTTTATATGTATGAGCTCATTTAATTATCACAATCCCCTAAGAGGTGGGTACTGCTATCATCCCATTTATAGATGGGAAAACTGAGGCACAGAGAAATGACTTGCCCAAAGACACACAGCTCATCCCCAGCAAGGCCAGCACTCAAACCCGTGCAGTGTGAACCAGAATGTGGACAGGTACTACTGCACTCCACTGCCTGCTGTGGTCTGGGACTGGTCCATTTGGTGGGCATTTGGGGCTGGGTGCCCTTGCGGCTCCAGGAATGCTTGCTTGCCCAGGCTCTTAAGGTGGGGATCACTAGATCCTGTTTCCTGAGCCTCTCTTGGGAGAGAATAATCCAGTCCTGGGCCCCCCACTCTGTGGGGCTGAGGCAGGCGTAGGCAGACTGAACTGTGTTCTTGGATTCTTCCCTCACACTCCTGGTACAGACTTCCCGCAGGTTTTGCACAAACCCTCCTTCAGATGATTACCCAGTTAAACTATTTGACATGTGACATTCTGAGCTGTTGCTCCAGGTTTCCATTTGGCTGCTTTCCAGGTGTTGATTCCACACCTGCCTTGCTCTTGAAGGAGTTGAGAGTTTGGGCTCCACCTCAGCCCTGAGCTTCCTCTGAGGCCTGGCTTGGAGTGGCTTTATGGATTAGCATTTGAAAGGAGGACAACCCCAAGCTCCTTCTGGGTTTCTGAAATGATAAACACTCCTGCCAGGTTCCCAGGAACAATGGAGCCCTCTGTGAAAGGGCCTACCCCCCTCCAAACTAACTAATTAGGTCCAGCTGATGCTAAAATTAAACTTCCAGCTTGCCTGGGGCTCTGCATCACCTCACAACCTTGAGAGAGATGCTAGACTATCTCAGGGGCACCTGAATATCCCAGGGCAGACAAACAGAGCAGAAGGTTTTGGGCTCTGTGGAGCCTCCCCTGCCCCTTCCTGCCTCTCCCTTGGCACACCCTCTGTATGTGCCTCCATGGGCCATCGACCCTGCATAGCCTGGCTTGAAGCAATGGCCTTAAATGTCTTTAACATGTGACTCAGAAGAGGAGCAAGCCCCGAGTGAGGCCAGGCAGGAGTCCACAATACAACTCAGCTAAGGAGGGGCTGTTGGGGTGTAGACTGCTGTCCAGTGAGAGGGAATACCCTCCCTTCCCCCAGGCACCTCCATCTTGACCAACCTGGTCAACCCTGGATCACAGGAACTGTCCACCTTGTGGGGGTGTCATAAAGGTCAGGTGAGCTAAATGTGTGTGAATGTGCTTTCTCCATTGTCCAGTTTCTCCCAAGCTTAAACCTTATCTTCACTTTCATCCTCTTGGGCTCTGAGAGATGTGCACATCCCTGGAAACCTAACATTTCCCAGCCTCCGCATGGGGGTCCCACCTGTATGGGTGATGAGGGCTACATTGTGGGTAGTAGGAGCATGGACTTGGAAGCCAGGCAGACTTGGCCTTGAATCCCAGTTTCTGATGACTTTTGATGATTTAGCACCCCCTCGGTCTCCTCATGTGTGAAATGGGAGTGATGTCCATTCATGTGGCTGCTTGTGAGGATTCAGGGAGGTTCCATGTGTAAGGACCCCAGCCCTCCTAAGTGATCTGCAGCTGTGACCTTCCCGAGCCACTAGCCCCAGGCTCTGTCATCTGACTCTGAGTCACCCTCCCCAAGAGTCTAAACTGTGACCTGGTAGAAGGCAGCTCCGTCCTCTAAAGAGCCACCACACTCTTTTGTTGAAATGATCTGTACTTGTGCCCACCGGGCAAACCTGTTGGCAGAGACAGGGGCAGACCTAGAGGCTGTGGTGAGTGGGAGAAGCGAGGGTAGGAAGTGGGCCTTGGCCTTACTGGGCGGAGACCCTATAGAACACACCTGAAGTCAGGTTTGGATTTGGACAAAGCCAGCAGCCCTGGGCCCTGAGCCAGGCTGTTGTCTTCCTTATCTGCAAACCCAGTGACATGTTTACAGGACAGTAACGGCTACCATCTATGGAATGCATATGATGCTCGTGGCGGGCCCTCAGCTAGGTACTTCAGGTCCTTTATCCCTGAGCCCAGAGCAAAACTAAGGCTAACTTGTCTAAGACGTCACAATTGACCAAGCGCCCGTTTCCCATGCTTCTCCTGCATTCACAGTTGAGCTGTTTGTAGCCCTGGTCAAGGTGACACCTCAGAGATAAACATTTGCATGGTTGCCTTCATGTAAGTTCCCTTGCATGACTGGCTTGCACACATGATGGACACACACACACTCTATCCCATGGTGGACAGAGCACTGGGGCTGGAGTCCAGAGGGAATGGGTCAGCTCCCCCAACATGGCCTTGGAGCTTGGCTACTCTCCCTCCCCAAGCCCAGATCACAGGGACTGTCCACCTCGTGGGCATGTCATAAAGGTCAGATGAGCTAAATGTGGGTGAATGTGCTTTCTCCATTGCCCAGTTCCTCCCAAGCTTCAAGGGACATGACTTTTTCATTGCTTCTTTTCCTTCATACCAACCGCCAAAAAGGGAGTGGTTAAGGCTCATACTCACCTCCTTGGGCTTCCTGCTTCCCCCTCACTATGTCTGTTAAGCTGTTGCCTCATTTTTGTTTTTGCTCCGAGGGTTGTGGGTTATTGTTAAGCTGCTTTTGTTTTTGAATCCCTACATGCTTTTTATTTACTCTTTTATCTGTTTTTGTTTTTACATTGGAACCTTTTTATCTTCAACCCTCTCTACCCACTTCCATCACCTCTCCCCATGTACACACATCCCCACATGCCTCTGCTTCCTAAGTGCCTACTGAAGCCATTTCAAGCCCTACATGGGACCAGTGGGCACAAACATCTTGACTTAAAGCCCCTCTGGAAAACAAAGACAACCTTATGTCAGCAAACATCAGAAGAGCCCTGACACCCAGGAACAGCCTTTGAGCCCATCATCACGTGGACTCCAGCCCAGCGGTCAGCTGATCGGGACCAGACGCACATACTCCCAGCGTAATTGGGAGGCAGGCAGAAAGCAAGGCTTAGTGTCATCAGACCAGTTGCCTCCTTCCCATCCTCAGGGCACCAAAGTGCTGATTCCTGGGGCCAAGCCTGTGCCCCATCCAGTTACACCAGGTTTCTCTGCCAAGCTGTTTCAGCTGTGCCGCTGGAAAGGCTCCCTGGAGCAGAGCAAGCCCACGGTCTGCAGCTTGGTCGGCTTAGCGTCTCATCTGGCAGCCCTGGTGTGGTACGCGGAGCACTGGGTGAGGAGTTGGGACATGTAGTTTGGAGCCCTCGCCCCCTGCTTCCTGGCTGACTCTGTAGGCAAGTCACTTAGCTCCTTAGTCTCAAGTCAAAGTATGGGGTTGGACTGCATGGCTTTTGTAATCTCTTCCAGCTCTAACCACTTAGGATCTATTAACCCAAACTCTATAACCAAGTTAGGAAGGAGATCTTTAAATTAGCCACAGTCACATTATGTAGCTGAGCCTGTTTCCCCACCTGTAAAACAAAGAGGGTCAAGTTAGAGCTGTAGCTCACAGTGACAGCCATGCATTAAAAGCATGGGGGCGCTTTAAGGCAGAATCCCTGCAGTGGGTCCCAGGCAGCTTTCCTTTTCAAAAGCTTGCCAGGGATTCTCATGGGCCGCCCGGGCCACAAACCACTGAGCTGGGTGATCCCTACAGTTTTTCCAGCTTGGAATTTCTGTGACTTTTAGGGTGCATAACCTGCCGTCCCTATTTTCCAAGCCACCTCAGCCTGGCAGTATATCGAAGATTAAGGTCATAATATAACAGAACCTCCATCTCCAGCTCACCCCTCAGCAAGCCTAACTGTTGAAGCTGCTGCCAGGTTCCCTCGTGTCTCATTCACAGGATTAGTGGAGGGAGAGGTGGGAAGGAGTCCCCCGGGGTGCTTCCTTCCTCCACCCCCAGTTTCTTCCTGAAGCCTCGGTCACTGCACCGAAGCCCGCCTTCTCCCAAACTGCACACGCCTCCCATGTCAGCAGTTGATTGGACAGGAAATCGCATCAGACCAAAGATGACCGAGCATTTGAGTGAGCACGTGACCAGCATGGCCTGGCTCAACGTTGGAGTCCTTGTCAGGAATGTGATGGAAAAATGGGAGACGTTCCATAGGGAGAATTTTTCAATTAGGAAGAGAAATTAAGGCAAAAAGGATGCTGTGGTTTAGATTTTAGAGTCGGGTCGTGGTAGATGCCAGCTATGAAGGAAGAGAAGAAAAGGAAATAAATGAATAGATCTATGGAGAGACAACAGGGCAGGTGGGAGCAAGACGAAGACGTAGGTGGAGCGAGTGCCGGTCCCTAGCTTTCCACTCCAGCTCCTGTTCACAAACTTACCATAAACTCTTTCCCCAGAGGTAACTTAAGTGAACATCCACCTTGGGTCCCTTGAAGAGCCAAGCCGAAAAGGGGCTGTGAAATTAGATGGATCTGATTAGTGCCCTGATCCCCCTGTGAATTGGGTGGGTGGGGCGAACAGGTTACACATAGGGCATCACAGATTAGCATGCTTTAGAATCACCCGGAGTCTCAGTAAGACACAGATTCGAGGTGACCCGGATGTTGCTGGGGCAGGAACCACGCTTTGAAAGCCACTGGATGAAAAGCTGGTGACAAGTTGCCCCCTGAAAACTTAATGGAGACCATCTGAAGGAAGCCGAAGGAGCAGATACTTCCAGGCCCCATTGGGGCGTTGGTAGCAAAAGCTAGGAGTCATGAGACGTAAGCTTTGGTCCCAGTTTTCGAGTTTTAGCAGTGTGACTGTCAATACATCCCTCCCCATCTCTGGGCCTCCATATGCTCATCTATAAAACGAGAAAATTTTATGAGGGGATCTCGGGGGCTCCTTGCAGTTCCAACCCTTATAGTCTGTAAGTGTGGAGCAGACTAGAGCACTATGGCTATATACATTTGTCTCTGAGGTGTCTGGCATTGGAGGCAGGAGGATGTAAATTAGATGAAAACACATACTTTTCATTTTCTGACAAGAAAAAGCTTGCAGGCTTATCTGCAGAAGTGTCATTTTGCTGAGAGCTCTGACTCACATACGGGCCCTTCCCAGGCACACCAGCTGGGCCATCCAGGGTCTGTCGTGGGTTCTTCCGTGCTTGGGAATTGATGCTGGAAGAGAGCTAAGAAAGTGCCACGAGAAGTCCTTCCAAAGCATTAGGTGCTTCAGCACTTTCTTGACATGAATGTCACATGGAGCAAGTTAAATGTGTCTGGATGCCGCATCATTGAGACACTCTGGAACAGAGAGATATAGAGGAGAGAAGGATCATTTACTCCTGTGTCTGAATTACACTGCTTTCCATGCCTGAGGGGATTGGCTTTCTCTTTTGTAGAAGAAGTTTGAAGATTTACATTAAAAAAAAAAGAGTGAGTTTGTACTTAACTGCCTGTGACCTGCCTGGGATGTTAGCATCCAGAAGAAGCATCCTGCTGTTTAGGGAGGACCATTCCGAGGAACCCCTCAGCCATCCATGAGTTTGGGTGTAGGAGCTGCAAGTGAAGGTGGGAAAGGTTAAGCCACCCCACAAAGATGCAGAGATTCTATTTTTCTGCTCAAGCTGGAAGCAAATGAGCTTTATTAACTAGAACAGGATGTTCTGGGTTTGACTTCCTTTAGCCAAAAGCAGATTTCCCTGGCAATTTAAACAAACTGATTTCTGTTTCTTTTTTATCTGACTCTGTCCTTTTCCTCCCTTGTCCCTGGCAATCCCAGCCATGGTGATCAAAAGAATAGGCGTGGGAGAATTTCCTTACTGAGAAGGAAATACGTACATACAGACAAGAGTTGAGTAGACCTTTCCTCAAATAACCTTGATCTCTCATTAACCTAAAATGCACGACAGCTTGGGTTTGCTCATGCTAAGTTTAGTCCAAAGGGAATGGCTTCTCAAGAGATGCTGCAAACAGTGCAAATATTTTGAAAGGCTCTGGACTAAACGAAGAATAAAGGATAATTGGCGTAGAATTTTTTAAAGAAGAGTGAATTTCTGCCTTGCCAGAAAAGAACTCCATCACCAGCTGGTAGATTCCTAAAATCCACTATTATAGTCAGATCCTTGGATTGGTTCATTGCACCTACAGGAGTCCCCTCAAATTTTCCATGTGCCCTGGAGGGGTAACATTGAAAACTTTATCAATGAACTGGTTTCTTAGAGACTAATCGTAAACCAGAATTTCCTAAAACCATAGAGCTTGTGGGCACCTGGGTGGCTCAAAGGATTAAGCATCTGACTCTTGATTTTGGCTCAGGTCATGATCTTAGGGTCCTGGGATAGAGCCCTGCGTCTGAGCTCAGCAGGGAGTCTGCTTGAGGATTTCTCTCCCTCTCCCTCCTCTGCCCATCCCCCCGCCCCCGCTCTCTCTCTCAAATAAATAAATAAATAAATAAATAAATAAATAAATCTTAAACAAAAAAAGAGAGACAGGGAGTTAGGAAGGATAGGTTTTGTGTGAATGGGAGAGGGATGGGAAGGAATAGGTCAAGAAGATTCCATCTGGGATGCTGTAGATGGAAACAAGGCTCCGGCAGGGTGCCCCTGTGTTATCTCAACATTGTCCAGAGGTTACTGGAGGGGAACAAGTGAAAAAGCCAAAAGAACAAAAAGTAATGTGGGTGGTGGAAGACGGACTTCTCCAGCTTGATGGCACTTATCAGATGAGCTCCTCTCCTAAACCCCAAGCTTCAGGAGGGAAATGAACTGTGTTTTGTTCTTCTCTGTTTCTCCCAAGGTGTTGAGCATAGTATCTGCAGGCACTTAACCAGAGAGAACACTTAAAGACTGTCTTCTGATTAGGTTTAACAAGCATTGATTAAGCACCATCTTTATGGTTGGCCACCATCAAGTACATGGAAGATCCAAATGGAATAAGATAGTTTATTCAAGGTCTCTGACCCTGAGGAATTCACAAGCCAGCTGAGAAGAGCATCTCCAAAGCAATATAAGCCAGTTAGTAAAGTGTGGTGGGGATTGTCTAGTTTACTCTGAAAGTATGCTGGTAATTCATCGTGGTGAGAAATCTCTCCACTGAATTGTTGGTTCTTGGTCTAAACCTTGAAAAACGGATTTTGATTCCCCTTGGGAAGGTGGCCCAGTACAGTCCCTGGCATGCAAAGATTTAGTGGATGAGCTCCAAGCAGGAAGAACTTCGTAAGTAAGACACGTGTCTGGAACAAGCCAGGAATCACAGACCCTCAGGACCGGGAATGCAGAAAACACCCCAGGTTGCCCCTTCCTCCTTCACAAAACCCAGGTCATGTTTTGCTTTGTTTTGTTTGTCAGTGATCTTTCTTTCCCCAAATGGCCATGTGCTTTGAGGAAGTCTTGATCTTTCCCAGCACCAAGCAGTGGGTCCTAAATAATCCCGACCAATCCAACAGACACATGAAAAAGTGCTCAACATCGCTCGGCATCAGGGAAATCCAAATCAAAACCTCAATGAGATACCACCTCACACCAGTCAGAATGGCTAAAATTAACAAGTCAGGAAACAACAGATGTTGGCAGGGATGCGGAGAAAGGGGAACCCTCCTACACTGTTGGTGGAAATGCAAGCTGGTGCAGCCACTCTCGAAAACAGTATGGAGGTTCCTCAAAAAGTTGAAAAGAGAGCTACCATACGATCCAGCAATTGCACTACTGGGTATTTACCCCAAAGATACAAATGGAGGGATCCGAAGGGGTACATGCACCCCAATGTTTATAGCAGCAATGTCCACAATAGCCAAACTGTGGAAAGAGCCAAGATGTCCATCAACAGATGAATGGATAAAGAAGATGTGGTATATATACACAATGGAATATTATGCAGCCATCAAAAGGAATGAGATCTTGCCATTTGCAATGACGTGGATGGAACTGGAGGGTGTTATGCTGAGTGAAGTAAGTCAATCAGAGAAAGACATGTAACATATGACCTCACTGATATGAGGAATTCTTAATCTCAGGAAACAAACTGAGAATTGCTGGAGTGGTGGGGGGGTGGGAGGGAGAGGGTGGCTGGGTGATAGACATTGGGGAGGGTATGTGCTATGGTGAACGCTGTGAATTGTGCAAGACTGTTGAATCACAGATCTGTACCTCTGAAACAAATAATGCAATATATGTTAAGAAAAAAAAGAAGAAGATAGCAGGAGGGGAAGAATGAAAGGGGGTAAATTGGAGGTGGAGATGAACCATGAGAGATGATGGACTCTGAAAAACAAACTGAGGGTTCTAGAGGGGAGGGGAGTGGGGGATGGGTTAGCCTGGTGACGGGTATTAAAGAGGGCACGTTCTGCACGGAGCACTGGGTGTTATACACAAACAATGAATCATGGAACACTGCATCACAAACTAATGATGTAATGTATGGTGATTAACATAACAATAAAAAATTTAAAGAGTAGTAAAAAAAAAAAATCCTGGCCAATCATAGTAAAGTCCTTTGGTCAGTGACAGTTCTGGCCAAAGAGAGGGGAGGGTAGTCTGCCCAAGGACTTCTGGGAAGGTGTTTCTTGTCCCAAGAGAGCTCCTTCTTCCCGGGACATTTTCATGTCTGCGTGGGACGCATGGAACTGTGATGATCATCCTACAGTCGTGAAGAAAACAGCCCAGGGACCAGGCCAGACTCAAATGGTAACGCAGGCAACCTGTGTCCTTGGTGACATTTTTGAGCCACTAAATAAACAAATCCTGGAGCTGCCTTCCCCTGGACTTCTTGTTATGTGAAATGAAGTTCCTCTTTCCAGTCAGTTGAGTCAGTTTTGTGTTGTCTGCCGCTGAAAGCAGTGTCCCTTCCTGAGGGGATGCTTGAGTCACCTCTGTCACATAGCAGCAGCTCACGTTGGTTTATTCAGAACTTCCGATGCACCAGGCACTCTTCTAGGTGCTTCACCCATTTAGGCCCCACGGCATCTCTCTGTGGTAAGTAATACTATTAGAACCATTTTCATGAAAAGGGAAACTGAGGCACTGCGTGTTGAAGTAACTACAAAAGGTTACACGTCTAGTACACGGGAGAGTCGTCTAGGCTCCAGAGCATACATCCTCACTGCTGCCTCTGCGCGTCCTTCACGAGCCTCTTCCCTGTGGTGACTGAGCATGTCCGGCCGGAGGGCTCACCAGGCGCTGGCCCGTGGCCTGTGCAGGGGGTGTGAGGAGCTCATGCCGCGGACGGGCTGGGGGAGGTAGGGCTGCTGTGAGGCGGAGGGCAGGGTTGGGATTCCATTAGTCCGAGATCACGGTGCACTTCTGAGTGGGGGACTGTAACAAAAGTGTTTTCCTAAAAGGATAATTCTTGAGGACTCAAGAGGAGAAGCCACAGGGCACTGTCGTCTTTACGGAAGCACTAGGAGAGCCGAGACAAAGAGGCTCCTAGATGTGGAGATGAAAGTGCGGAAGAGGGCCCTGCAGCTCTCGGATGCTGGTGGATGGGGCAGTGAAGGGAGAGCTGTCGGACCTGAGGATGTCAGGGCATAATGGTGTCGTGGAAAGTTGAGATGGGCTCCAGAAATGGACGCTCGAGCTGGATGACGACCCACCTCCGCTGCCTTTCACTGAGTGGCCAGTACGGTGACGATCGTGGTACCTTTATTGTCTCTGACTCTCACAACAGCCCTGAGGTCAGACCCATGATTGTCCCCATGTCACACAGGTTCGGAGGTCATGGGGGGCTTGCCTAGAGCCATCGGGCTAGTGAGTGGCAGGGTTCAAACCCAAGGCCGCCCTATTCCAGCGCCCCCCGCCCTTCCTCATTGGAACTCCCTCTCATCCTGCGTTGCTGAAACTTGGCATTTCTGAATCTCGGGTCCACAAATATTCACGCCCCCCGCGCCCAAACAACAGGGGCAAAGCCAACACATTCCGTAGACTTGAGTGGCATCCGCGGCACGTGTCTGCGGGAGCTCCACGTGTGTCAGCTCGGCCCAAGTCCGCTGGGCGGTACCGTGTCACCGGGTGCCCTACATCAGGGAGGGAGCCAGAGCTTGCGCCTCGGCAGGTCCTGCACACCTGAATAGACAGAGCCTTTTAGGCAGGCAGCAAGGACATGCCAAGCTCTTCACGGCTCCTGCCCCCATGACACTCCTTGAGCTGGTGTCGGGATAGTAGATGACTCCAGTTTTAGAAGCACAGATGTTACCTGTGTGCCACCGGCAGTCCATTCCCCAAAACTCCCAGACAGCACTCCACTCTGGGTTCCGAGACAGGCGGACTCACTGGCCTCCGAAGAGGACTTTGAAAAGAGTCGCCATCTCTTCAGGAAGCCGCAGCTGGAGCCCTGTCTGTGAGGAGGCGGAAGTGATTAGCTCTGAAGCCAGTCTGGGCTCTGTCTGTGATGCTGTAGGTTCGCCTCCCTGTGCAGCTATACACAGTGAGAGGGTCCTGCAGCTGGACATCAACCAGCTCAAACAAAGGCCCAGGGGTACAAGTCAGGAGAAATGGTAGGACTAGAACTCAGGTCTAGAGATAGATGTCCCCCCATCGTTTGAAACAAGCTTAATTCATAATTATTACTTATATATATAAAGTAGTTTGAAGTTTTAGAATGAATTAACATACAGTCCCACCAGCTGCTCTGTGAAACAGGGCAGCCCCTTTCACTTGAGGAAATGGGGGATTCCTAAGGTTGACTTCCCTAGGCTGTACAAATAGTAAGAGGTAGAACCTAACTGTTTCTATTTGCCATCCAGGACTCTTCCCACTTCTGGATGGTAAGCTTGTGACGGGCAGGAGCCATGTGTGTTTAGTTCACTGTTGGACACCCAGCACCCAGCACAGAGCCTGGCATATGGCCTTGTTGGATGGAAGGAAGGTGTATGGAGGATCAACAGAATAGGAGCAATGATAGAAGAAACTTGCAGTCTCATTTTCCTGATGACTTCTAATAGAATCCTAGATGAGGGGCACCTGACTGAGGGGCTCAGTCAGCTAGGCATCTGACTCTTGGTTTTGGCTCAGTTCATGATCTCAGGGTTGTGGGATCAAACCCCGAATCGTGGGTCTCCCCATTCAGCAGGGAGTCTGCTTGTCCCTCTCCCTCTGCCCCTCCCCCTATGCTCTTTCTCTCTAAAATAAAATCTTAAAAAAAAAATCCTAGATGAGCGAGATTCTATTAGTAATGACTCTTTAAAAACAAAGATCTTTAACTCTATTAATTTTGTTTAAAATGCTTAGTGTCTTAAAATTTAACATTAATGTAAAAGATTATTTGATTCCTTTAAGAATCTTCTGCAGGTAGGCCTTCCAGGACCTGGGACAGAATAGCGCTCAATAAGTGCCAGGCTAAGTGTTTCTGGAATTTAATAGAACATAAAAGCTAAGCTGGGGAGATAAAAGTAATTGCAGAGTTTCTATGTTACTGGGATAATTAAAGAATAGAATTTATCCCCTTCTTTGCAAAATAACTTTATCCACCAATCCAGGCCTATCAGTTGGGAAGAAATCAAAAGCTAGAGTGGAATGGAGGGCCCCTGGGTGCCTCATTTGGCTGTCTGCCTCCGGTTCAGGTCATGACCCCAGGGTCCCAGGAGGGAGCCCTGTATCTGGCTTCCCGCTCAGGGCACAGCCTGCTTCTCCCTCTGCCCCTCCCCCCTGCTTGTGCTTGCACACTCTAGCGAGCTCTTTAGCGTGCTTTCTCTCAAATAAATAAAATCTTAAAAAAAAAAGTGGAATGCAATTATGACCTACATTTCCAGAATCTTGGGTTCCAGAGGATTAATAACCATGTCCAGTCCTCATCACAAATGCGATGCAGTAGGTTTCACTTTCTGGCCAGTGTGGGCTCCCCTGCAGGAGCCAGTCAGCACTTCCTGTGTGCAGCCTGGGCAGGGATGGAGATGTCAGGTTGTCATGGTAACGTTTCTACTGACCCAAAGAACAGATGCAGCCAGAGTGAACCTCCTTTGATCAAATGGGGGTGGGAGGAACAGTGGTGAGGAACAGAGAAACTTCTCTCTTTCTAGACAAAGATGGTGCAGGAAATTTGAATTTGGGTAATAGTAGAATACACTTAGGTAAGGTGCTGGCTAGAATAACTAAGATAAATATGCAATTAAATTATTCTGATTATCAGACTGGGAGGTAAAACCTCTACAGAGGCCGGTGGTTTAAGACTTCTGTAAAAGTCCACTTACTACAAATTACAGCCTCCAACTTTCTTTCCCAAGATTCCGATTCACTGTGTCAGGAGTGGGGCCCAAGGATCTCCATTGTGAAATTTCCCACAGTTCATTGTCCCCCCAGGAAGTTTATTATGAAGTACACTGGCATCACATGGACCCTATTTTCATAAAGTCTGCTCTGGATAAACACAGAGCATCAGAAATCAAGTTGGAGCAGACTCAGCTGTTCTCACCTGATAGGAAAACAGGGAAAATAAAGGCCCTTTCCTACTTCGTCCTAATTTAAAAACAAAACAATAATAAGCTACTTTGGTTAATATAGTGCACTTTCTTTTAACCTTACATTTTGCCAATGCTTCATTAATTGACAGAAACCAGGAGTTTTCCCTTTGTCTGATGCCCTCGCCCCGGGCCTGACTCCCACCTACCCTTTAAAACCCAGCCCTGATATCTTCATCTCTTGCCACCTCCTTTGTCACTCTCCTCCCTCCCTCATGGCAGAATGTTTTGCTCCTCCCTCTATCTGTGCACAGTGGCTTCTGCTAATACTCTGTTAATGAACTTACTACATTATTCTTCAGTGGTTATTCACAGATCTGCTTTATCAGGCAGGGAGGTTGTCAGACCATGTGTCTTACTCATCTCTGTGTCTTTGTCCTTTCCCTTTCTGTCACTCCTTGCATGGCAGTTCCCATATATTGAATGAATGAATGCATATGAGCCCCATAAAGGCAGGAATTTTTGTCTGTTTTGTTAACTGAAATAAATATCCCGAGTGCCTAGAACAGTGCTTGTTACACAGGGAGATCTAATAAGTAATTGTTGACATAATTCATGAATGAGTGCTTTACCTCACACAAGCCAATAGAAAAGAAAGACTGGGGGACGCCTGGGTGGCTCAGTTGGTTAAGCGTCTGCTTTCGGCTCAGGTCGTGATCCCAGAGTTCTGGGATCAAGCCCTGCATCGGGCTCCCTACTCAGTGGGAAGCCTGCTTCTCCCTCTGCCTGCCGCACCCCCTGCTTGTGCACTCTCTTTCTCTCCCTCTCTGACAAATAAAATCTGAAGGAAGGAAGGAAGGAAGGAAAAGAAAGAAAGAAAAAGACTGGACCTGCTATGGTTTTCAGCATAACAGTAAAAATTATTCATGGTGTCATTAATATTATCACAGTCTCCTGAACAGATGAAGATCCCCATTAGATATTTCTGTCATCTAATAATTTGGGGTTTTATTGCAAGCATATAACTCATACCTACATAAATCAGATCAAGTCAGCTTTTCTTAGCCTTACTCATTACATTCTTCTACTAATAGTAACCCTGGGATGCAGAGGATTTCCTAGGCTAGCTTACATGGAATAATAGGAAAAATAGCTTCCATGTATTGAGCACTGACCAAATGTGCCAGGCATTGTACTTTTTTCTTTGGTCATATATAACTTTATTAGAAACGTTTCATTATCCCTATTTTATAGATGAGGAAACTGAGGCTCAAAGGTAGTCATTTGTCAAGGTCACTGAGCTACTAACCAGAAGACTTGAGACTGGAGTCTATGTCTATCTGAGCCTTTGCTCTTGAGCTTCACAATAACACTGGTGTTTTGAGTTGAGTGGATCCAGTTGGGACTTACTTTTAACCAGAGAAGCATGCATCTTTCCCCAGTCATTTCAAAGTAAATACTTTCTTGTCCTTGAACATTTCTGATCTTGATTTTTCTGAGACTTCTTCCTTTAAAGACGGTTTAGGGTTGGGAGGCTACACTCGGTCAGTAGGACAAGTCAAGTCAGATGTCTCCCCACCCCCCACCCCATTACTCCTGATGAGTGGCCCTTTCAGACATTTGGTTCCAGGCACTTAAACTGTCTCTTACATGTGCTTCCAGGGATCAGGGTCCCTGAGGTTCGTACAAATGTTTTCCCAGTGAACTTTTGTCCTCTTGAAAACTGCATTCTGTTCTCCTTTATTAAATTCCAGCTTTCATGACTAATATGGGTGATAGCTCTAGAAACGTTTATATAATAAATGAAAGTGGGCAGAGTCTTCCGCTTACAAATTGCTTCAAGATAGGATGCAGATGCCTGCTCATAGAATTGTCTCGTAAATGCTAGCATAAAATGGATGCTAGCTTTTACAATTTCAGCTCGTCCTTGGCCTAGGGGCTGATGTGTTTCAGCGGATCTTGATAGGGTTCTGAGCTCCTAGCCCATTTCTCAAAGGCCACAGAAATGTGTGACTCAGTGGGAAAAACTTTCTGTGACTACTTCTCAAACCTGCTTTGGAAAAACAAACACATAGGATGTTTTTTGCCTCCCTATCTTGCACATACCTGTAAACAAGCAGCCCACTGTCAGGGCCTCTGAGTCAGAGGAATAGCAATTTCAAACTCTCAGGTTGGATGATTATTTGCTTGGATAAATCAGAAGTTCATATTAGAACAGAGTCATGTTCCAAAACGCATACTGCCCAGAGACCCAGATTAACTAGCGTGCTTCTAGACAGCAGGAAGATGTTTGTTTTGTAAAGTGGATGCATGTGTGGGTCTGTGCCATGTTCACGACCATAAAAGAAAGTGAAGAGTGTTAAGTGTGACTTCTCAGGGAAAAGGGGCCCTGAAGCCTCTGTGATTATTATTTTTGGAGTAGTAAATATTTCAGTAGAAAAAGAAACTCCTTTGTACCAACTCTGTCTGAGTTTTCTTGGCACATTTTAATATTTTCAAGTAACAGCTGAAACCACATTAACCTTCCCTGTTCTAATTGGAAGCATCTGTGAATTGTAAAATTAGAATTTTTCGATTCTGCACTGATTTGCTATTTGGACAGGGGTGTCTGTTTCAGCTGAAATTTCCATCTATGGGATAATTTTATTTTTCCCTCCTGATTATAAATTGTCCAGTCAGCCAATGATATGATGGAGATACGAGGCACTTTTCATCAGCTTTTCCATGTATGCGTGCTTTTTAAATGAAAACCACACTTTCTTCTTCAGCTATTTGTACAACTTATCAGGATCCTTTTGATTCAAAGAGAACAGATGGAGAAGTTCCCCCAACCCTTGGAATGCGACTCGAACAATTTTCTCCTGCCAAAACACATTCATAATCAATGACACCCAAGCAATATCTGAGATTTACAAACTCCGGGAAGAAAATATAGAAAAATAATTAGAAGGTTACTCCGGGTTTTTTTCTGCTAATAGAAGCCTGTATCCTAAGGGGCTTTGTGTTTACAAATACCTCCTCAAACCAACGAGAGACCTGAGGGCACAGTGCCTTCTCGTCAGCTTACCTGTACTACTTAGGCTACTTGGCTCCGGGGTCCTACCTCGTCTCATCCAGCCTCAGTATTCTCAGGTGTGAATGGGAACCACACCTGCCTCCCAGATCTATGGCAATGAGTAAATGCTGCAGCATCTGTAAACTGTGCCCAGTGGGAGTGTCTGAGTCTGTTCAGTCGGCTATCACAAAATACCACAGACTGGGTGGCTATAAACCACAGAAACTTCTTTCTCATGGTGCTGGAGGCTGGAAGCGTGAGATCAGAGTGCTAGCCCTCACGGGCTCTCCTGGGTGGCAGATTTGTCTTTATCCTCATGTGGGAAAAGGAGCGCGGGAGGCTTCTCCAGGACCTCTTCTAAGACACTAATCCCTTTTCTGAGGGCTCCATCCTCATGACCTCATCACTTCCCAGAGGCCCCACCTCCTAATACCAACACAAGGGCACTAGGATTTCAATATATGAATGTAGGGGAGGGGGGACACATTCAGAGCATAGCAGGAGCTAAGTACATTTTGGCTTTTTTTCTTTCCTACTTTCTACATACGGCGACGGAGGTAATAATGATGAGTTACCTGAGGCCAAGGATCAGACTTGCCAGGAGGCAAGACCAGCCTGAGGTTGGTGGGTCTACCACCGTTAAAGCTTCATCCTTTGGGTTCAACACCATCTCTGCAGCATGTGGCACAGAGGATGTCGACCTTTCCTGAAAGTTGAGAGAGCAAAAGACTGTGGGTGACTGTAGCCACTTCGCAGGTGCTCTCTGTCGTTCTCCAGGTTAAAACTAATGACATCACAGAGAAGGGATTCAAAATGAAGGCACCAGAGAGATAAGCTTGACTTTGCATAGTAGACACCCCATGTCTTGCGTATTGAATTTAATAGACTGGACCTGAAGATCAGTACATTTTTGAAAGTGAAAAGGAAAACAAATAATAATTGTGCCAAGACACAAGCAAACCAGAATACATAGTCACCCTGTCTGTGAACCACGGTTCAAAATTCAGCGTCTCTTGGAGGGGAGTTGTTGTTCATTCCTTTGGTAAATATTTGTTAGGTTCCAACTTAAGATTTACTTGAGAGACTGCTTTGCCAGTAACACTGTATTATTTTATTTAATGTGCACACAAACTCAGTAAGATGATTTAATTATTAAATTAATGATTAATTAGAGTTCCATTTAAATAATAAGCAACTAGTACTGGGGTTAAGTAATTTGCCAAAGTTGCCCAGCAAGTAAGGGTTGGTTACAGCGGGGATTTGAACTGGGGTCTGTCTAGCTCCAAATCTGTGCTCTTGCTGCTATTTCATGGATTTCTTTCTTCCTCCTCCTCCTCCTCCTCTTCTTCTTCTTCTTCTTCTCCTTTCTTATGCTATAAAATTTTATGAACGCTCCATTTTGGTTTTATCATGTGTTTTTATTACTCAGTTTCTCCTTTTGTACCTACTTGTTATGAACTACAGAATTGGTGTCACCAATTCATTGTCTTTTCTCATGTCTTTGCGTCCTTGCAGATAACAACTTGGAAAGTGCACAGCTTGCTAGATTATGTTGTGGAATTCTAGATTTTTAGAGGTTATCTCATCTACCTTCTACATTTTTCAGAGGGAGAAACAGACTCAGAGAGGTATGGTAATTTCCTCGAATTCACAAAGCTAGATATAGTAGTGGAAACACTAGCACCCTTGTTCTGGCTGCTCCAGTCCCACCTTCAGGGAAGGAGAGAAAGGAAGAGATCATCTTTTTGGAAATCCCTTTCTGAAGGGGATAAATTGTCCATAGGGCTGTATTAGGGGACCCGTGGAAATCAGTGGAAATGGTGGATTTGGTCTCTGCCCTTCTGAGGCTTCAAGTCTGCTTGGGGAAAATCATCACACAGCAGCAAGAGGGAGGAAAATGGGGCAGTGGAGCCAAAGGGCCCTTGACTGGAGGCTCCAGGCCCAGCCCTGCAGCTCTCTCTCAGCTCTCTCTCTCAGCTCTCTCTCTCTCAGCTCTCTCTCAGCTCTCTCTCTCTCAGCTCTCTCTCAGCTCTCTGTCTCAGCTCTCTGTCTCAGCTCTCTCTCAGCTCTCTCGGCTCTCTCTCTCTCGGCTCTCTCTCTCAGCTCTCTCTCAGCTCTCTCAGCTCTCTCTCTCAGCTCTCTCAGCTCTCTCTCTCTCAGCTCTCTCTCGGCTCTCTCAGCTCTCTCTCTCTCGGCTCTCTCTCTCTCAGCTCTCTCTCTCAGGTCTCTCAGCTCTCTCTCTCTCAGCTCTCTCAGCTCTCTCTCTCTCGGCTCTCTCTCTCTCAGCTCTCTCTCTCAGCTCTCTCTCAGCTCTCTCTCTCAGCTCTCTCTCTCTCAGCTCTCTCTCGGCTCTCTCTTTCTCAGCTCTCTCAGCTCTCTCTCTCTCTCAGCTCTCTCTCAGCTCTCTCAGCTCTCTCTCTCTCAGCTCTCTCAGCTCTCTCAGCTCTCTCTCTCTCACACCTCTCTCTCTCTCAGCTCTCTCTCAGCTCTCTCTCTCAGCTCTCTCTCTCTCAGCTCTCTCTCAGCTCTCTCAGCTCTCTCTCAGCTCTCTCTCGGCTCTCTCTCTCTCTCGGCTCTCTCTCTCTCAGCTCTCTCTCAGCTCTCTCTCTCAGCTCTCTCAGCTCTCAGCTCTCTCAGCTCTCTCTCTCTCACACCTCTCTCTCTCTCAGCTCTCTCTCAGCTCTCTCAGCTCTCTCTCAGCTCTCTCTCTCTCAGCTCTCTCAGCTCTCTCTCTCAGCTCTCTCTCAGCTCTCTCTCTCGGCTCTCTCAGCTCTCTCTCTCTCAGCTCTCTCTCAGCTCTCTCTCTCAGCTCTCTCTCTCTCGGCTCTCTCTCTCTCACCTCTCTCAGCTCTCTCTCTCAGCTCTCTCTCGGCTCTCTCTCAGCTCTCTCTCTCTCGGCTCTCTCTCTCTCGGCTCTCTCGGCTCTCTCTCTCTCGGCTCTCTCTCTCGGCTCTCTCTCTCTCAGCTCTCTCTCAGCTCTCTCTCTCAGCTCTCTCTCAGCTCTCTCTCTCTCGGCTCTCTCTCTCTCGGCTCTCTCTCTCAGCTCTCTCTCTCTCGGCTCTCTCTCAGCTCTCTCTCTCTCTCTCAGCTCTCTTTCTCTCGGCTCTCTCTCAGCTCTCTCAGCTCTCTCTCTCTCAGCTCTCTCTCTCGGCTCTCTCTCAGCTCTCAGCTCTCTCTCTCTCAGCTCTCTCTCTCTCTCAGCTCTCTCTCTCTCGGCTCTCTCTCTCAGCTCTCTCTCTCTCGGCTCTCTCGGCTCTCTCTCTCTTGGCTCTCTCTCAGCTCTCTCTCTCTCTCAGCTCTCTCAGCTCTCTCTCTCTCGGCTCTCTCTCTCTCAGCTCTCTCAGTTCTCTCTCAGCTCTCAGCTCTCTCTCTCTCTCAGCTCTCTCTCTCAGCTCTCTCTCTCTCAGCTCTCTTTCTCTCGGCTCTCAGCTCTCTCAGCTCTCTCTCTCTCAGCTCTCTCTCTCGGCTCTCTCTCTCTCTCGGCTCTCTCTCAGCTCTCTCTCTCAGCTCTCTCTCTCTCAGCTCTCTCGGCTCTCTCTCTCTCGGCTCTCTCTCTCAGCTCTCTCTCTCTCGGCTCTCTCGGCTCTCTCTCTCTTGGCTCTCTCTCAGCTCTCTCTCAGCTCTCTCAGCTCTCTCTCTCTCAGCTCTCTCTCTCTCAGCTCTCTCAGCTCTCTCTCTCTCTCGGCTCTCTCTTCTCAGCTCTCTCAGCTCTCTCTCAGCTCTCTCTCTCAGCTCTCTCTCTCTCAGCTCTCTCTCCCTCAGCTCTCTCTCAGCTCTCTCTCTCTCAGCTCTCTCTCTCTCAGCTCTCTCTCTCAGCTCTCTCTCTCTCGGCTCTCTCGGCTCTCTCTCTCTCGGCTCTCTCTCTCGGCTCTCTCTCAGCTCTCTCTCGGCTCTCTCTCTCTCGGCTCTCTCTCTCTCGGCTCTCTCTCAGCTCTCTCTCAGCTCTCTCAGCTCTCTCTCTCTCAGCTCTCTCTCAGCTCTCTCAGCTCTCTCTCTCTCTCGGCTCTCTCTTTTCAGCTCTCTCAGCTCTCTCTCAGCTCTCTCTCTCAGCTCTCTCTCTCTCAGCTCTCTCTCAGCTCTCTCTCTCTCAGCTCTCTCTCTCTCAGCTCTCTCAGCTCTCTCTCGGCTCTCTCTCTCGGCTCTCTCGGCTCTCTCTCTCTCGGCTCTCTCTCTCGGCTCTCTCTCAGCTCTCTCTCGGCTCTCTCTCTCTCGGCTCTCTCTCTCTTGGCTCTCTCTCAGCTCTCTCAGCTCTCTCTCTCTCAGCTCTCTCTCAGCTCTCTCAGCTCTCTCTCTCGGCTCTCTCTTCTCAGCTCTCTCAGCTCTCTCTCAGCTCTCTCTCTCAGCTCTCTCTCAGCTCTCTCTCTCTCAGCTCTCTCTCAGCTCTCTCTCTCTCAGCTCTCTCTCTCTCAGCTCTCTCAGCTCTCTCTCTCTCGGCTCTCTCTCTCGGCTCTCTCTCTCAGCTCTCTCTCTCTCAGCTCTCTCAGCTCTCTCTCTCTCGGCTCTCTCTCAGCTCTCTCAGCTCTCTCTCAGCTCTCTCTCTCAGCTCTCTCTCTCTCAGCTCTCTCTCTCGGCTCTCTCTCTCAGCTCTCTCTCAGCTCTCTCTCTCTCAGCTCTCTCTCTCTCAGCTCTCTCTCTCGGCTCTCTCTCTCTCTCAGCTCTCTCAGCTTTCTCTCTCTCGGCTCTCTCTCTCTTGGCTCTCTCTCTCAGCTCTCTCTCTCTCAGCTCTCTCTCTCTCTCTCGGCTCTCTCTCTCTCTCTCGGCTCTCTCTCAGCTCTCTCTCTCTCAGCTCTCTCTCAGCTCTCTCTCTCTCAGCTCTCTCTCTCTCAGCTCTCTCAGCTCTCTCTCTCTCGGCTCTCTCTCTCGGCTCTCTCTCTCTCGGCTCTCTCTCTCGGCTCTCTCTCAGCTCTCTCTCGGCTCTCTCTCTCAGCTCTCTCTCTCTCAGCTCTCTCAGCTCTCTCTCTCTCGGCTCTCTCTCAGCTCTCTCAGCTCTCTCTCAGCTCTCTCTCTCAGCTCTCTCTCTCTCAGCTCTCTCTCTCGGCTCTCTCTCTCAGCTCTCTCTCAGCTCTCTCTCTCTCAGCTCTCTCTCTCTCAGCTCTCTCTCTCGGCTCTCTCTCTCTCTCAGCTCTCTCAGCTTTCTCTCTCTCGGCTCTCTCTCTCTCGGCTCTCTCAGCTCTCTCTCTCTCAGCTCTCTCTCTCTCTCTCGGCTCTCTCTCTCTCTCTCGGCTCTCTCTCAGCTCTCTCTCTCTCAGCTCTCTCTCAGCTCTCTCTCTCGGCTCTCTCTCTCTCAGCTCTCTCTCTCGGCCGTCCTGGGCCTGCTTGTTCTGTGGTTCTTCCCATCTTCCAGCAATGTCTCAGTTATACCCCAGTGTACTTTTTTTTCCTGGTCTGCCTCCCTTGGAAAACCCCATGGATCAGAGGTAAGGTCTCATCCATCCGTGTTTCCCATGTGCCCAGCACAATGCGTGGTGCAAAGCAGAATGCATGGAGCCCGTGAAGGGGCAAGGCAGTTGTTAACCTCGAGCACAAGAGATCCAGGAAGGCCAGCCCACTCCAAGGTCCCCCTGAAGGAGTCACAGGGACAGACGTCTTGGGCCTCACCTTTATGCCTAACTCCAAGGACAGGAACACTCCACATCACTTGTCATCTGGGAGGCTCAAGAGGAAAGGGGGCCTCCATGGGGCTTTGTAACGTCCCACCTAGAGGGAGACAGAATGCAAACAGGATGGGCTGTTCAAGGTATAGGAAATTAGCTAGGGTTGGTCAGTGGGTTAAAATAATCAAAATGTTCCTCAAGATAGAAAATAAAACCAAAGAAGGATCGTGAGCGGCCTACCACGAACTGATCCCTTACTTCAGCCATACTCCCTGAGGACAGCTGACAGAAGCAGGGAAGAATATGATTTTTGAGTTCCTCCCAGGCAGGGCCAGCTTCCTCACCTTGGCCTCAGGCTGAGCTGCTGCTGGGCTGCAGTGGCCTCAGGACTTCTCAGACCTACCTCTCCCGTAGTGCTGCCGGACCCTACCTATAGCTTCTTGCCCTATTTCAGAGGATGGCTCTCCTTCCTGCCCAAAAATGTCTATCCTGGCGAAAACATGTGCGCTGGTGGTTTCGTGGCAACAGAGAGCCTTTGTTCTAGAGGTGAATGTGTCCACACCTCCTCCTGAGCCCGGCCTCAGTGGTTTGCCTAATGTCACGGGCCCTTTTTAATTAAGTCCTCCTTTTGTGGTGCACTCAGTGCCAAGAAGCCTAAATGAATGTTGTCTATTGCAGTAGATTTTGCTAGACGCCCCCACCCCGTTCTATTTTAGGAAACTTCTGAGGGTCACTCCTCTGCAGGTAGAGATAAGGGTTAAGAGTCTTTTTCTCAAGAAATAACATTCTCCTAAGTGAACGTTATCTTGGCTTTTCTTTCTCTTCCGTGTCACTGAATTCTAACATTCCAGAGGATTTTTCTGGCTCCTGATGGAAACTGGAGATAGTGACGTAATTGACAGGCCTTTGTTGGATGGAGGAAACTTCACCTGCACTTGCCCTCACAACATGCCAACAGACGAGAATTCTCAGAGCTGTACAGGGAAGGAATCGTGATCGCCACCGCTCGTGGCTCCTGCACGGAAGCTGGCGTGTGGGTACATTCGCTTCCTAAAGCTGCTGTAATAAAATAGCACCAACGGGGGCCTTAGAACAACAGGAATTTCTTGTCTCACAGTTCTGGAGGCCAGAAGTGTGAAATAAAGGTGTCAACAGAGCTGTGCTCGCTCTGAAATCTGTAGTGGAGGACCCTTCCTTGCCTCTTCCACCTCCCGTTGTTTGCCAGCGACACTTGATATCCCTCGGCTTATAGATGCATCAGTGTGGTCTCCCCTCGATCACCCTGGTCATTTTCTCCCTGGGTGTCCCCACCTCTTGTTATAAGGACACTAGTCACGTTGGATCAGGGTCCTCCTGTGACCTCAACTTAATGATGACTGCCAGCACCCTATTTCCAAATAAGGTCACAAGTACCATGGCTTAGGATTTCCATATATCTTGTGGGGGAAACACAAGTCAACGTATAACTATTGGCTTGGAGTTTTTCTCACCTGCAAAATACCTGGCTATGTTCTCAGCTTTGAGCCTAAGTTATCAATATCAGCTGCCACTGACAGAGTACTTCTCACAGGCCAAGTACTCTGCAGTGCACCTGTTACAAATTATTTCATTTAATCCTCACAGAAGGACTCTGAGGCAGGTATTACTATCTGCCCCGTTTATAACAGAAAATAAAGGCCGAGAGCTGCCTCATTTCGGCATCCACATTCTGAGCCATTCAGCATACCCAGCTATCTTGCTTTTGGGGTACCTATTGGGTGCCTGGTGCTGTGCTAGGCCTGGGGCAGGGGGGTGGGGGACAGCAGTGAGTGAGACAGATATTGTCCTGACCACAGAGAACATTCAGTCCAGTGGAAGGAGATACGCATTAAAGACATGATTTCCCAAATGACAGGTACTAACTCGCACTGCCATAGCACCGTTTCCAGACAGGAATTCTTTTTCTCTGCTGTCACAGCCCGAGATCCATTGTAGGAACAGGACTGCTGAGACCAAGAGCACTGAGAAGTCCCACAGAGCAGGAGGGCCCTCACCTCTGCTCAACCAGAGCTCCGACATTTTGTCTTACCTCATGGGCATCTCGGAGAGGTTTTGTTGAACGAGTGTACCCTGACTGGGTTACACTGCAGAACAAACAACCCTAAAAATCTCAACCCTTAAAGCAAAACTTATTCTGTGCTGCTGCATCATGTCCCTTGTGGGTCAGCTGGGCCTTGGGCTTTCCGTCTTCCTCCCTCCGGGACCGGGCTCCTGAAGTGGCCTCATCTGGAACCGTACAGGTTGGCATGACGAGGGGAAAGAGAAGATAGTGACTCATACCCTGGCCCTGAAACATTTACACCCCAAGGTGTCATGTAAACTCTGTTGCAGGGCGAACAGCCTGTCACAAATACACCTGTCAGGCCACATGCCCTAAGTGCAGGAAAGAGAGCTGTGTTCAATGTGGTTTTGGTTACGCATCAATCCATTCCCTTCTTTATCTGCACATTTATCCCAAAGCTCCATGCAGGAGGGGGTCGCCCTGCTTCTCTGGCCACTCCTTCTCGGCTCAGTCAGTGGGTCCTGCTGTCCCAGCATCAGCTAAGAGAGAATCTGGGTTCTGTTTCTAGAAACTGAAGTCAGAAAGTCCAAATTGGTGAAAGTCATAAATCAGGGGAACAGTGATCAATGTTCACCAACTGTTCTCAGCAGGGGTCCCCCTTAAACAGCAACCTCCCAAGTCCACATACAATACAATGTTAAGTATAGACATTTTATTTACTCATAACTTCTCAAGAATAGGCTGTATGTTATGTAGAGCAGGGCATGTATTCAGATAAGCCCCGGATTCCAGAGGTTGGCAGCTGGCCATAGTCACTATAGGTATTTTTTCTTCCCTCAATTTCCAAAACTGTTTCCCTGAAGTAAACAGGAAAAACTTGGGGAAGTCATCAATAGCCAAAGTTATTTCTGTTTTTTTCCTGTTCCACTGAATGACTATTAGCAGCGAAAGAGTCCCCAGAGTGCCTCTGTCCTAGTGCCTCTGTCTTTGCCCCACCAGGCACAGTGAAGGACACTCCGTTCCAATTACTCAGAGGAGTCATTAGCCTTGATGAATGTTCGGGTTACATTAGCTCACCGCAGGATGTTCAGCGCCTTGGGATCCCCCAGGGCAGCCTATAACTCACTCAAAAGCTGGAAATGCCTCTGCGTCTCAGCCCAAGGCTTCCTGGAGCTTCCCACCTTCCTGCCTCCTGTCGTGCCTCGGAGCAGGATGATAACATCACACCAGCTGTCAAAGGCAATGCTTTACAGGGCATCACTAATTTCGGGGGGTTCTGGCTCCTTCTCAAGGAAAGAAGACTGAAGCAGACCCAGCTGTGGACTCAGACAGCTCCTTGACACCTAAGTGATGGCCCCATTCATCCATCAAGGACCACCAGGAAACCAGAGAGACTGGCCTGCTCCTGGAGAGCTTCACATTAGCCCCCTCTCAGACACTCCCTGCTGGACAAGGTCAGATGAACACCAAGATTCACATGTCCATAGGGCTTTCCAATGTGCTGAGTTTTTGTGAACTTGCCTTGTTTCATCCTCAGTCACTCCGTTATGGAGAAGCCGTTGTTCCCATTTCAGTGAAGAGGAAACTAAGGCACAGAAAGTTGAAGTGACTTGCCCCAAATCACACACTAAAGGAGCCACATTTCTGGGATCCACGAGACCTGTGCTTTGATCTCACCTCCACTTTCACACCTGTAGTTCTTAATCTCCTCTGTGGAATGGTGGTGGTGCCCACCTGATAGTCTTGCATGAGAATTAAGGTTATGTACATAAAGGGCCTAACAGGGTTCCTGGAACAGAGATATTCAAAAAAGCCTATTGGATAGATGGATGGATGGATGGATGGATGGATGGATGGACAGATAAGTGAATGAGTGAAAGAATGGTGAATGAGCGAGTGAATGAATGAATATTGCCCATTTGTGCCCTGGTTTTCCTTTCAGTTTACCCTTGATATCTATCTTATTGAATACTAACTCTTGCAGGGGACATGGAAAACTTTTAGTCCCGACTGTGTATCACCACAGTGTTTTGCCCTCACTCGGTGACCCACATAATGAAAGATTTTCCACCAAACTTTATGACTGTCTTCCTGTTTCACCAAAGGCACATATAACCACCAATCGTGGCTCCTCACAAACATGCACATTGACTTGGAATGATTCTAGTTAAAATACAAATTCATAATTAGCTACTAACATCCACTGAGTATTTACTATGAGCCAGGTGCTTCACTGGCATTTTGCCAGCCTTTGAACCCAGGCAGTGTGACTCCTGAGTCTGGACTCAACCACTACACTAGCCCAGCAACACTAAGAGCTGTCTGTTGTTCAGGGCTTACTATATGCCAGCAGATACTATAATAAACTATTTTAAATGCACATTGTCTTCCTTAGTCCTTATAGCAAAGGTATGAAGCAGCTGGTATCATATGCTCATGTTACAAATGAGGAACTGAAGCTTGAGGAAGGGAAGTAACTTATCCATAAGCCACATAGCTGGTGGGTAGCAGAGGCAGGCTTTGAACCCAGGTGCTATAGTTGTAAAGCTATATTTATTATTATATTTAACCCCTTGTCTGTGCCACCTTCCATCTGCCATTTCCCCAAAACCTCACTTGAGTCGCTTGCAGCCCCATCATTTTCAGTGCTTTGGATTATTGGAAATTAGGTGAAAATCCCCATTCCAGCCTCAGGGACTCCTGAGGGTCTGAGATCTCCGGGTGAGACTAAGCAGGTATAGGTAGGAGCACTTCCTGTGGCACTTAACGTATTCTTCCAGAAGTCACTAAGAAGGAATGCAGAGGAGCCGCTGCATTTCTCACTTGATCAGAACCTCAGGGAAACAGAGATAACAACCAACCCCATCATCAGGCACTGCTGGGCAAGATAGTGTCCCCCGAGTGGAAAGTGGCTGAAGCTGCAAACAGCTTCATTGAAGAGTTCAATGCCTGAAGAGGCATTGAAGAGTTTTCTTCCCTGGCGGTATCTTCTTTCTGAGCCAGTCTAGAAGCAGTTCTGCCTGGAAATGAGTAGATGGGCAAGAGACCCCCATAGGGTCCTGCTGGAACCCGTAATTCATTTGTTTATCATCAGAATCCCTCACTCTGCACATTTTACTTCCTCACCAACATGCATCAAATAAATATGTTCCATTACTGGCCCCAAGGATCATCTCTGGTACATTTCACTCTATACCTCTACCTGTTTGTGGGAACAGGAAGTCTGAGTCTATGGAGAGAGCCCTGGACTCGGGACCTGGGCTCAATCAGGTTCTGCTGCTTATGATCTGTGTGACCTTGAACAAGTCACTTCACCTCTCTGGATGTCAGTGTCCTCTTTTATAAAATGAGGTCTTTGGACTAGATATTTCAAAATCCCCATCCAGTCAATCCATTTGGGATCATTTGTAGCTACAATTATGATAATAGATGGAAAAGCACTTTGAGAAGTGATTAAAAGCTCTTAATACATTTCAAAAGGTGTTATTTTTGCAGCATGATCTCTGCCAAGCATAAAATTACATATGCCAAAAAATTAAGAGAGTAAAAGGGTCTGTTGAAATTTTAGTAGCTCAAATTTAAATATAAACGCCTTCATTTTAAGTGTCCCTTCTCCCTCTCCTTATCTTCAACAAAGAAGGACTGTTTTAATGTATCAAAGAATTTCTGTAATTATACTTTTCCTGTGTTTAGAATTAATCACATAAGAGCTGTGCTAAGATCTAGAATAGGGATCATACCCCTTAGTGGTGAGCTTTTTGTTAAGAACTAAGCCTCAGTCTTGTCAGGGGAATGTTGAGAACCAGAGTTGTTTGGGTGAGGGACATTTCCAGAACAGGGTCAAGTTAAGAACTTCAAGAGGCCAAGGAATGCGTCACTGGGATTATTTAATTAATGCGTCACTGGGGTAAATGACTTCCCCAAGGTCACTTGGTGAGTCATCAGTGAGCCTGGGGCTGGGACGCAGCTCTTCCAGCTCGAAGAATTGGCATCCTATTGGCATTATTGTTCCATGTGACTAGCTCTGGACAACCTTGGCAGGAAATCACTTATGGACATTAGAATCACAGCTGTGGGAAAGTAAAAACTGGCAGAAATACACCCCTAACAGAAGACCTCTTCAGGCCAGGTCTCAGAGCAGTGGCTGGTTTGAGAGGAGGAGAAGGTGTTTCTTTAAAAGTTCCAGGCTTATAGGCTCACCTTGCCCCATTTATCTTACTGCCACCAAGGCAAGTACCCCTGTTTAAACTTCAGGAAGCTGGAAGCCGTGTGTGGCTGCTTTTCTCATCCAGGGCAGTCCTTGAAGTTCATTATTACCAACATAGTACGATCTTCCAAACTCAAATTTCCTAGAGATGATTTTATAAACAAGTTCCAAGAAGCCAATACAGTGCTTTGTCTTCATCTTGATCAATACAGATGGCACAGTAAATGCCTGGAACTTGCTCTCAAACCTTATGAATAAGTTAATTCAAACACCCACATTGCCCTCCACTAGTATGATGGAAAAAGCCCTGCATCCCCCAAGTCTTAGGCTCTGGAGTTTTTTTCTTCCCTGGCCTGTCCACCCGCCTTCATACGTGCATTTCCCCGGTCTAAGCCTCAGGGCACAGCCTAACCCAGGCCAGCCCCACCCAGCCTAGACGATCCCTTAAGCATTTACAACACAGCACACATGACAGTTTCCCTCACTCAAACTTTATTCAACACCTTTCATGCTCATCCCTCAATCTTCAGCCATCATCAAGTTCACATGCTCACTTCCACGCTTATTCAAAAAGTAGGTGTTGAGGGGTGCCTGGGTGGCTCAGTTGGTTAAGTGTCTGCCTTTGGCTCAGGTCATGATCCCAGGGTCCTGGGTTAGAGCCCTACATCGGGCTCCCTGCTCAGCGGGGAGCCTACTTCTCTTCTTCCTCTGCAGCAACCCCTGCTAATGCCCTCTCGTGTTCTCTTTCTGTCAAATAAATAAATAAAATCTTTTAAAAGGAAGAAGAGGGTAGAATTGAAGGACCTGGCATTGGGTTTTATTAAAGGGGAGAGGACCGATTCCAGAGCTTTGGGATTGTTAAACTAGATGTATGTCCTAGATGTCCTAGTATGGAGTGGGGGTAACATTCACTGAGAAAAAGTGGAAGGGAAGAGAATCAGGTTTGTCTTGGGTCTTTGTTTTGTCTTGTCTTTGAGTCATAGTGGTGGAAGATTAGGATCATAGACTTGGTTTTGGAGTGTTGTGTTTGACGTGCCTTTGAGACATGCAAAGGGAGATGTCAGGTAAGTCGAGAACAATGGCTCTCAAACCAGCCGTGGGGTTGCCTCCCAGGAGACATTTACCAACCGTCTGGAGATATTTTTGGTTGTCACAAAAATATTGGCATAGTAGGTAGAGACCAGCAATACTGCCAAACATCCTACAATGCACAGGTCCTCACTTCCCAGAGCAAAAATTTAATCAACCCCGATGTCAGGAGCACCAAAGGTAAGAAACTCTGGTCTGCAGATCTTTGAGAGTTACTGGCCCAAAGCCTGGGACACTGATGAGATTACAGAGAGAAAGAATAAGAGTAAGAAGGAAAGTGGAGTAAGTACAAGTTTTTGAGGAACTGTTAACACCTAATAGCTGGATGACCCTGCGTGAAAGACTAAGAACTTCAAGCAGCCAGAGGGAAGAGGAAAACCCAGAGCAGTCATGGAGGCCAAAGGTTGGGGGGTGGGGGGAGTAGGTAAAAGTGTCAGATGCTACTGACAAGCCAAAGGCAGTGAAGACTAAAGGTCCCCATTGTATCTGGGCTGTGGCAGTCATCATGTGGTAGGAACTTCACAAGCACCACTTTGGCAGCATGACTGTGAGGGAAGACATCCTACAGTGGGAGTCGAGAACTGGAGGCAGCTGGTGTAGACAGCACTTTTAAGAAGTTTGGCTATGGAAGGGAGGAGAGAGAAGGAACAGTATTGGCAAGGAATGTGGAAACCAAGAATAGTTTGCGGTTCTGTGGTGGGTTTTGTTGGTTTATTTTGTTTAAATTTTTTTATTATGGAAAATGTCTAACATGCATAAAGTAAGCAGAGTATTATAAAGGACCTCTGTTTAAAACCCTGTCTCTCCCATCAGCTGCAGCCTAAACTTCTGTTGAGTTTTTGCAGCTGCCAGGCAACTCTGCTTTGCCAGGCCCTCGGTGCGCACAGGTGATGGTGGGCAGGTCAATAACGTGGGCGGCTTTTATACACAGACCGGGAGTTCCTTCTTTCTGTGGCTCCTTCCCTTCCAGAACGCCCCCTTTCACTTCCTGGCTGTTCTTCCAGCCCCTCAAGCCAGTAAGTCTTTGGCCCCTGGCTGCCCTAAGTTGCTGGCAGATGAGACTCCCCTCAAAGAGCTGCAAGTTCATAAATCTGGAGAGGTATCATTCCTGCTTTCAAAGGTAGATGCCCCTTCAGTTTCTGCCTACTTTTGGCCAACCTCCATTGCCTTAAAATATATGTGTACTTTATACACTCTAAGTGTTGTAACAATAATATAATAATTTTTAAAAATAACAGTTCAGCTGAGGTAAGATGACAGAGGAGTAGGGGATCCTGTTTCGTCTGGTCCCTGGAATTCAGCTAGTTACCAAATCATTCTGAAAACCTGCAAAATCAACCAGAGCTCCGAGAAGAGAATTGTTACCGTTCTACAAATAGAAAAGCGACCACTTTCTGCAAGGTAGGAGGTGGGGAGGAGTCTGAGCGGACGTACAGGAAGATAAGAAGCGGGGTGCGGGAGGGAGCCTCCATAAGCTGGTGCGGAGTGCAAAATCGGAACTTTGAGAAGTCTGCTCCAGTGAGGGATGTTTCTGCCTGAAAGGTGCTCCGGAGGGGAAGAGGGCTGGAATCCCAGGTGGGAGAGCGTGGTCTCAGGATCCCCAAGGTCACAGAAAGAACAGGGGGCCTGAGTGCGGCAGAGCTCCCAGGCACTGGAGTGGGGAAGCCGGCTGGCTGCAAACAGGGAGACCAAGCACCAGCTTTCGGCTAGGTGTTTCCAGAAATTGCGAACCTCGGCACTGTCGGGTGACTGCTCTCTGAGCAGGGGCCCAGCAAGAGGCAGAACCGCGGCGAGAGTTCTCTCCCTCCCGCAGGGTGCGTGCCGCCGGAGTCTGTAAATTTTGGAGACTGGAAACCCGGTTGCATGTCTGAGATAAAAAAAGCTTGGTCATAGGCTGGGTGAGCACAGAGAGCGAGTGGAGACCAGGGAGGTAAGAGTGATGGACTGCTTTTTCCTGAGGGCTCTGAGGAGTGGGGGGCATGAAATTTAGGGTCCAGGGCTGGAGAGCAGGGTGCCGCCATTTTCACCCCCCCCCCACCGGCTCCGGAGCAGCTGACACTGGGCCGGGCGGGCCAGGGCTGTGTGATTCCGCCAGCTCGGACCCCTGAGAATCAGAGCCACAGGCCCCTCCACCAGAGGAGCGGCGGGACCTTCCAGCTAATAGCAAGGTTACCGATCACACAGAACTGCAAAACTCCGGCCCAGGGAAAGAAGTAGGTAGCATTCGTGGTTTTTTCTTATTATTCGTTAGTTCTTCGGTTTTATATTTTATCCTTTTCAGCTTCTTATCAATTACTTTTTAAGTCTTTTTTAATTTTCCATTTTTCACTTACAGTTTATATTTTTCATTTTTGGCTTCCTTTCATTGTATTTCTTTCTTGCCTATTTTGATATCTAGTTTCTTCTAACAAACAGACCAAAATACACTCGGACTCCAGTTTATTGCTCTTGTTCTGTTCTACTTCTTGTTTGATTTTTATTCTCTTTTTTTTTCCTTTTCCTTTTGGTTTCTGTTCTCTTCTGACCTGTGTAGTATATATTTTTCTGGTGTTGTTGTTGCTATATTAGTATATTCCCTCTCTCATCTATTCTTTTCTGGACATAATGACAAGACGGAAGAACTCACCCCAGAAAAAGAGAAAAAGAAGCAGTACTCACAGCCAGGGATCTAATAAATATGGATATAAGTAAGATGTCAGAACTAGAATTCAAAACAATGATTATAAAGATATTAGGTGGCCTTGAAAAAAGCATAGAAGACACTAGAGAATCCCTTCCTGGAGAAATAAACAAACTAAAATCTAACCGAAATTAAAAAGGCTATTTCTGAGATGCAATAAAAAAATGAAGGCTCTAACTGCTGGGATAAACAAGGCAGAAGAGAGAGTCAGTGATAAAGAAGACAAAATGATGGAAAATAAAAAAGCTGAGGAAAAGAGAGATAAACACGATCCTCTCAATTGATGCAGAAAAAGCATTTGACAAATGACAGCATTCTTTCTTGATTAAAACTCTCCACAGTGTAGGGATAGAGGGAACATACCTCAATATCATAAAAGCCATATACAAAAAGCTGACCCCAGATATCATTTTCAATGGAGAAAACCTGAGGGCTTTTCACCTAAGGTCAGGAACACAACAGGCATGTCCACTCTCTTTTTTTTTTTAAGATTTTATTTATTTATTTGAGAGAGAGAGAGAGCATATGAGAGGGGGAGGGTCAGAGAGAGAAGCAAACTCCCTGCTGAGCAGGGAGCCCGATGCGGGAGTCGATCCCGGGACTCCAGAATCATGACCTGAGCCAAAGGCAGTCACCCAACCAACTGAGCCACCCAGGCGCCCCTGGCATGTCCACTCTCACCACTGTTGTTCAGCATAGTACTAGAAATCCTAGCCTCAGCAATCAGACAACAAAAAGAAATAAAAGGCATCTGAATCAGCAAAGAAGTCAAACTCTCACTCTTTGCACATGACATGATACTCTATATGGAAAACCCAAAAGACTCCACCCAAAAATCGCTGGCTCTCATACAGGAATTCAGTGAAGTGGCAGGATATAAAATCAAAGCACAGGAGTCAGTTGCATTTCTATACACTAACAATGAAGCAGAAGAAAAAAATCAAGGGCTCAATCCCATTTACAATCGCACCCCAAACCATAAGATACCTAGAAATAAACCTAACCAAAGAGGCAAAGGATCTGTACTCTGAAAACCATAGAACACTTATGAAAGAAATTGAGGAAGACACAAAGAAATGGAAAAATGTTCCATGCTCATGAATTGGAAGAACAAATATTGTTAAAATGTCTATGCTACACAGAGCAATCCACACATTCAATGCAATCATTATCAGAACACCATCAACTTTTTTCACAGAGCTGGAACAAATAATCCTAAAATTTGTATGGAACCAGAAAAGACCCCGAGTAGCCAGAGGAATGTTGAAAAAGAAAAGCAAAGCTGGCAGCATCACAATTCCGGACTTCCAGCTCTATTACAAAGCTGTCATCATCAAGACAGTATGGTACTGGCACAAAAACAGACACATAGATCAATGGAACAGAATAGAGAACCCAGAAATGGACCCTTAACTCTATGGTCAAGTAATCTTTGACAAAGCAGGAAAGAATGTCCAAGGGAAAAAAGACAGTATCTTCAACAAATGGTGTTGGCAAAATTGGACAGCCACACGCAGAAGATTCAAACTGGACCATTTCCTTACAACATACACAAAAATAGACTCAAAATGGATGAAAGACCTAAATGTGAGACAGGAATCCCATCAAAATCCTAGAGGAGATCATAGGCAGCAACCTCTGTGACCTCGGCCACAGCAAATTCTTGCTAGACATGTTTCCAAAGGAAAGGGAAACAAAGGCAAAAATGAACTATTGGGACTTCATCAGAGTAAAAGCTTTTGCACAGCAAAGGAAAGTGTTGACAAAACCAAAAGACAGCCGACAGAATGGGAGAAGATATTTGCAAATGTCTTATCAGATAAAGGGCTAGTATCCAAAATCTATAAAGAACTTATCAAACTCAACACCCAAAACAACAAAAATCCACTCAAGAAATGGGCAGAAGACATGAACAAACATTCCTCCAAAGAAGACATACAAATGGCCAACAGACACATAAAAAAATGTTCAACATCACTTGGCATCAGGGGAATACAAATCAAAACCACAATGAAATACCACCTCACACCAGTCAGAATGGCTAAAACTAACTCAGGATGCAGAGAGGATGCAGAGAAAGGGGAATCCTCTTACACTGTTGGGAATGCAAACTGGTGCAGCCACTCTGGAAAATAGTATGGAGGTTCCTCAAGAATAAAATAAAATAAAATTAAAATTAAATTAATAAAAATATATAAAAATAATATAAAATATATAATATATAAAAATAAAATATAAAATATAAAATAAAATAATAAAAATAGAGCTACCCTATGACCCAGCAATTGCACTACTAGGTATTTACCCAAAGGATACAAACATAGTGATCCAAAGGGGTACCTGCACCCCAATGTTTATAGCAGCGATGTCTACAATAGCCAAACAATGGAAAGAGCACACATGTCCATCTACAAATGAATGGATAAGGAAGATGTGCTATATCTATACAATGGAATATTACTCAGCCATTAAAAAAATGAAATCTTGCCATTTGCAATGACGTAGATAGAACTTGAGGGTATTATGCTGAGCGAAATAAGTCAATCAGAGAAAGACAATTATGATTTCACTCATGTGGAATTTAAGAAATTAAACAGATGAACATAAGGGAAGGGAGGGAAGAATAAAATAAAAAGAGAGAGGGAGGCAAATCATAAGAGACCCTTAACTATAAGAAACGAACTGAGGGTTGCTGGAGGGGAGGTGGGGGATGGGGTAACTGGGTGATGGACATTAAGGAGGGCACTTGATGTAATGAGCACTGGGTGTTATATGCATCTGAGGATATATTATTTATAATAATTATAAATAATTAATAATATATGTTAACTAATTGAATTTAAATAAAATAAAATTTTAAAAAATAACAGTTTTGGGTGCCTGGGTGGCTCAGTCAGTTAAGCATCTCACTTTGGCTCACATCATGATCTCAGAATCTTGGGATTGAGTCCTGCAATGGGCTCCCCTCAGCAGGGAGTCTGCTTGTCCTCTCCCTCTACCCCTCCCCTGGTTTGTGTGCTCTCTCTCTCTCAAATAATTTTTTTAAATTTTTTAAAAATAGCAGTTTTATTATTGCTATCTACAGAAAGTTTACTCTGTTCAAGAGACTACCACTAACAAAAGTCAGAAGTCTTTAAGATGATAAAGACTTGGGGAGATTTTGTGGCTGATGGGAACTTAATGGAAAATCTAGGGGAGAGAGAAGCGTCATTAAGTATAAGACTTCATAATATTCATTGGAATGGAAGAAATAAAGGAGCTGTCTGCAGATGCAGAAGTTTGCAGGCTTGGTGGTGGGAAGCTGGCAGAGACGCCATCCCGTGGCTTCATGTGACATCAGAGGCAAGGTCCCTAGGGGAGTTGGGGGACGGTGAGGCCGCTGGAGGTTTGAGAACAGAGAAGTTTAAAATACTCTTTGCAAAGAGTGGAAAGAGTGACTCTTGAGCAGAAAAACACCAAAAGAACAAAGACTGAGCAGCTGTTGAGAGTGCATGTGGGTTGCCGGTGAAGAATTTGTGGTGGTGCCAGTCAGCCTTTCCTGTGGTCTGGCTTTCTCCGCCTGCCCTTGGCTGCCTGCGTGGGGCCCACAGGAAACAGACAGTAGGTGTATCCAGGGTTGGGAGTTTTACAAGACTGCTGAGACCAAAGAGCAGGGCCAAGGGCCTTTACAGTGTTGACTAGGGCATAATTTAAGTAACGGATCCAAAATGCAAGCATCTCATGAAGCCGTGTAAAGTACTGTTTGGAAGTCTTCTCTGAATTAGCGAGGGCAGTGAGAGTGGGAGACACTGCTCTCCACACCTCCCCAGCCTCCTCACATTGGCGAACCAGAGTGAGTACCTCGTTAGGAAAAGGAGCCTTTCTGGATGCATTGGAGGAACAAAGGAAAGGAAGGAAGTGGCACAGATATTCTCCAGGTATACATATTCTCACACCCCTGATCCCAGGGCAGAAGACTCAGGTCCACATACGGAGGTCTAAACATAAATAAAAGTTCTAAAATCAAGCGAATACACTGTTAAGTAAAATACGTCACCCCTGCCTTTACAGATGTACCTTCCTGCTGGTCTGGAAGGCCACATTTGAATTTAGAAGTCACGTGCTCTAGTGCTGCAAAGAAAAGTGGCTCCTGGCTGGCAGCCCACCCCTCTTCCCATCCCCAGCCTTGTTCCCCCTGCCCGGGGCCTCCTGTACCTGTGTCTGGTACCACAACTCGAATGTCCAAGCTCCAGTCACAGCCCCAGGCTTTGGGCTCTGCCCACCATAGTGTGGTCTATACTCAGAAACGGGAGGACCCAGAGAAGAGGCCGACATGGTTTCTTGAAGCAGCCTTGGGGTCCCTCAGTCAGAGAATTCTGAGTTCCTGTGTGCCTGGTCTAGAAGGAAGAAGGGAGGGTGCAGGCTCTGGTGGGCACATCCCTCGGCCCCGTGGACTCCTTGCCTTGTGGAGAGGAGAAATTGGAGGAAGGCCAGGGCTGGGCCCTCCAAACTGTTGGGGGCAGGGCCCCGCCTTGACCACGTCTTTGGGAAAAACTAAACGATGCAATGTTAAACAGTACTGTGGTCTTTGTTCCTAGTCTGACTGCCTGATTTCTCTCTGTGTACATGTTTTTTCTCCTAGTGGGCTGTTCATCACCATTCATGACAAGGGCCACATTGCAACCATGCTAAACTCTTGGCCAGAAGACAATATTAAGGTATGATCCTGTTTTCTTTGTTACTGCTCTGTTGTTGGGTGAATCCTTTCAACCTGGACCAGAGTCATCCCCAGCTAGAAAATGAGCCATTGTAACACTGAGGGAGAGACACTGCAGGCCTTCCCAGGCCCAGAGCCCAGCCCAGTCAGCGCCAGGCATAAATGCACCACAGAGCAGAGGTTTGCAGTGACCCACGCCCAGGTGAAATTGCCCTTATCATTATTAATAGTAGTGGTCTGAAATCTGTTCAGCATATATTGAGTACCTACTATATATACAACACCAGTTTCCATGGAGGATACAGGGAAAAATCAGATCTTCTCAAGTAGCTGACTTTCATAAGGAAAATAAGACAGAGACACAAAAGACTAACAAGGAACTTGGTCAGAGGTAAATGAAGCACACGGAGAGAGCTGAGGGTGTTCACAAAGGCAGAGATTACTTTCAGCCTGAGGGGAATCTAGGAAGACTTCGTGGGAGAGGTGACATTGGAGCAGGGCCTTGAGTTAAGGAGTAGAGTTTAGCCAGATAGGCTTTGGAGACGGTAGGACATAGAGTGGGGACATTCTGCAAGAAGAGGCAAAGTTTATGGTGAACAGTACTTTCATGTGTGTGTACACAGTTTGGGGGGAGGGGCGGGGAGATGTGTGGTAGTTCTATGCAGAGTGAAGAAAGAAACCTGCCTCTTTTGCCTGGAATATCAGCCTTTACTCAAATCATCTAAGGAAAAAACATTTTTATATAGTAAACAGGATATAATATAATATGCAGAGTTTATATTAGTTTTGAAATATAAAACCTGCAGCTTTGTAGAAACTTGTTAGCCTCTGGCTACATGCCTAGATCGCCTCCTGCTAGGGAACTTCTATGGAAGAGTATGAGGGGCTTTCCCGTCTAAGATCATCGTCGCTTCTGCAAATAGATGAAGCAAAAATGCGAAACACCGGCTAGCTGCTTCACGAGGGCATTTCTGGTGCCCAAGCTGGGGAAGGATTGGAGCTGACTGGGAGGCTGAGGCACTGCACCATGGCTTCCTCCCCAGGCCCGCCCTCCCTGTTCCTGCCAGTTCCCTCAGTTACCCCGTCTCTCTCCACTAGGCACTAAGCACAGCTTCCCTCTGCACACCTCTCTCTGTGTCCTGCTCACTTCTGGCCCTCCCTGAGGAGTGGTAGCATTCTGAGCCAGAACAAGGAAGGCAGGAGCTTGGCTCTTAGGAGCCAGGCCCAAACCACCCAGGGCCCATGGACTTTATGGCCACGGTGAAGAGCTCATTTCGTACCTCTCTGTCTGGGTGTGATTTTGCCCTGGGCATTTCTGCCCTGCTTATCTGCTTAGACTCTGGTTTTGTGCAGGCCTGGGCCCTGCAGGTTTTGGTCTCAGTCCCAGAAGAAGCGAGTTTCTAAGGCGTGTCTAAGATGAAGCTATAATAAAATCTTCAGCACATTCAGGGAAGCCAGCTCACTGGATGGGCAGTGAACTCCAGCCTGCCCTGTGCAGACAGGCTGCCGAGGTAGTGCAAGCTGATCTGTCCACCCTCCTGGGAACTTCACCCACGGTGAAAGCTTGTGCAGACTGGGCATGCGGTAGACGCTGGAGGTGCATGAACTCAGGCAGCAGACATGACGAGCATCTCCCATGTACCAGGCACTGAGCCAGGAGCAGAGAAATGGAGTCCCCACCAACATACACGTGCCACTGTGCAAGCTGCAAGGAATTAAAGAGGACAACAAAAAGCCATTGCATCTTAACCAGTAAGAAGAAGGTGCTCCTTTCTCTGGGGTGGCACAGAGGCTCAGTGAGGGGCTCATGGGCTGAGTTTCAGGCTCTAGCTGCTCCTTTTGTCAGGGCACAACTTATAAAATACTCATTGACTGACTTACACATAGTTTGAGAACCTTCTATGTCCTAAGTGCTAACTACCAGAGAGCTGGTGACAACCACTTTTGTGATTTTAGAGGAAGAGGAATGCAGCTTTAGGTCACCCCAGAGCAGGCAGGACTAGAGCGGGCCTCAGAAGGAGAGAGGCATCCAAAGCCTCTCGGGAAAACAGAGGTTCCATGGGGACATCTGGACCAGTGCATCTAATTCCTTTGCACTCAACGATCATTGAGTAAACATCTGTAGGATTTCCCTGTAGCTTCCAGGATCAAGAAGGTGTACAGGCCCAAAGTTTGGTTGGAGAGACTGACCTGGAAACAATTGCATAGACTGTGTCTGTGCTGCCAAAGAGGGGAGCCCGGAGGCAAGGAGGTGAGGACCAAGCATCCTGACTGGCTGGCCATGCCTCCTGCAGTAGCTGAGAGCTGAGGAAGGAATGCCTGGGGCCCGCCCTTCTCCCCTCCACCGTTTATTTTTGTCTCACTTTGGAGAGATGCTGAGATCAGTCCCTGATAACTATATAGAAGACTCAGCTCTGGCTTTGCAGTCAGATGTCGTGAATCTTCCATTCATTTGCTGCATGTGCAGATAACCTCTCTGGTCATTGTTCTCTTACTGTGAGGACGAACTATCAAGTCTGTACAACAACGAAAGGCACTCGAATGGGTGTTGTCCTTGCAGGAGGTGGAAGAGATGGCCATGTCACACACAGCAGTGCAGGGCAGAGAGAGCAGAGGCCCAAGAGCCCCCAGGAGGAGGCCCTCTTAACTGGGAATCACGGGCCACAAAGGGGCAGCTAGCCGATGAGGCCCCTGGACATGTTTGACTTGGCCCTCAGTGAGTTTTGAAAATTTTGAATTTGTAGGGCAGTATTTTAAAATTAGGAGACTTCATTTGGAAAAAGAAACAAACAAACTTGGATTTCTGGCTTTCTCTAGAAAAACCAGGAGCCCATAGTTTGGCTACATATTGGGCCCACAGTCAGGCACGTAAGCTGAGGTTCCGTGACTTGCCCATGGTCACCCATCAGTAGGTGTCGACGCCCCCAGAGCCCTGCAGCTGAGCCACCTCCTCCCCAGCTGCTGAGTTGAGGAGGCGGTTTTCCAAGGCACAGGTATCTTTAGACCCTAATGTTGGCGGCCTCTTGGCTGGAGGGGAGAAGTGGTTCAGAGGAGCTTCTGAATCACATCCAAAGATAAAGGGTGACTTTCCCTGGTGTCCCAGCCAGAAAGCAGAACTGCAAACTGCAGTGTAGGAGAAGTAGGCTGGGAGGGAGGTGAGGCCAAAGCCCAGGGCTGGGGGGACCATGGAGTTTTGCGGGCCCCTCTTGTTCAGGGAGGAGGGGGGCGGGCCAGGCTGCCCAGAGCTGTCCAGCATAAATCATGAAAAGGAGTGAGAACTGCTTTTCTGACTCTTTCCCACAGTGGCCACTGCCCTGAGCCTGAGGAAAACTCAGCTGAGAACAGCCCCCCTCCCCACCGCTTTCCCAAGCTCCTAAATCTCTCCCTCACCCCAGGCCCAGCATCTTCGGGGGGAGGGAGGGAAGGTGCTGAGAGGCAGCTGGGTAGGGGAGGCCCAGGAGCAGCCTCTGCTGCTGAGCATCAACCACATGGGCGTCCAAACTTGGACGAGGTGCTGGTGCCAAGTGCCTGCCCGTTATGCACAGGCCCGCCACGTGTTAAACCCACTCTGTCCTCGGTGTCAGAAGGTGGGTGTCCTGGGAAACATTCTCTGAGATGGACATTAGCCTCTCAGGGAGTGTTCTTGGGATCAACACCTCTAGAAGGGAAGGAAGCAGGAGAAAGGCTAGGGAGAGGTTGGGTGGAGTGAGGCCTCAAGGAAGCCCCAGCTGAGCCCATGAGGAGCCTCTGGAGCTGGGATGGCTCTTCCAAGTCCAACGGAGTTGGCGCAGGGGAGCTGGGCCTTTATACCCCTGCATCCATCAGTCATTGGTTGTGGGCTGCTGCCCTTCAGAACAGGGTGTGACTTGGGGCAACGTGGCTCTCTTCGGTCAAAGAAATTCTCCAAGTGGGCTGACACCTGAGGGCACAGCTGAGGGAATCACTCCTTGAGTCCCGAAAGGGAGATGTGGGCAGCACATCCCTGTATCCACCTCATGCAGCATCTGACCTCATTGACTTCTAAAGACCTATAAGTGGTGAGGATTATTATTACCCCCATTTTATAGACAAGGAAGGTGGCTGTTTGCCTGTGAAGGGTTGAACAAAGATTTGCAACTGCAGACTATGTGTTATTTATGTCATGGAGAGAGAAGAGGAGGAAGAGGAAGAAAAAAGGAAGGATGAGAGAGAGGGAGGAGGTGAGGGCTGTGGGTAGCCCATGACATAACTACAGGTCCAAGGAACACGGGGCTACAGCAAGCAAGGAAACTGGGGCTAGAGCAATGGGGTCAGCCCCATTGGGTCCACCTAGGCTAAGGGACATGGGCAGTAAGGCAGAAAAGGCTGCAGGTCCAAGCTAAGTGGACAGAGGAAGAATGTGGCCCACCCTCCTCCTTCGTCATCTGAAATACAGAGGAGGTATGAGTTGCAGATGCCATCCAAACAAGGAAGCTGTGATCCTGTAGTTCACTGATAGTTACTGCTGGACTCTAAAACCCCACTGTCCTGCTCAGGCTTGTCCTCAGATTTTGACCTCTACCGTACTAGTGACCCTTGGCATCCAGCTCCATTGATGTCATGAAAAATAAGATCCAGCCTCTTCTCCCTGAACTTGTTCATTCACACCACGTATGAAGCAGTCCTGTGGAGAGCCTCTGCTCTCTATGTTGGATCTATCATATTGGCCACCATTTATCCAGTTCCTATCACATTGCAGGCACCAAGCTAAGTGCCTGAAGAATCAAAGATGACAAGACCCATTACTTGCCCTAAAGAGCTTAGAACTCCTATGAAAGATGAAGTTATCATCTAACTAACATAATACGAGGAAAATGCCATGGGAACTTAGAGGAAGGAGTATGACTTCTGGAAAGGGAACATCATGGAGGAAGGTGACTTTTGTACTGTTCCTTGAAGCATACAAGAATGGTAGGATTTGGATCAGGGAGATCATAGGGATTGAGGGGTAAAATGGTATGTAGTCGGGAAAGTACAAACCTTATACAAGGTTGGAATTATTTTATTTGGATAAAGAAGAAATTCAAAGAGTGGTTAGGACCTAGACCATGGAAGGCCTAAAATGCCAGTCAAAGATGTTTGAGCTTTATTTCACAGGCATCGAGAGCCATTGGAGGTTTGGCGTAAGGAAGTGGCAAAGCTGGGTGTGCTTTGGAAAAATGAAATGGAGCAGGGGGAATCCAAGAGTGGAGGGACCTGTGAGGAGACCATTGTGGCGGTCAGATGAGATGGATGGGCTCACTCGAAGGCAGCAACAATGCAAGTGAAGATCATGGAACAAATGGAAAAGTAAGGAGCAGATGGAATCAGCAGAACTTGGTGACCAGTTGGCTATGGTTGACAAGCGACAGAGAGGAGTTGTAACAGGACAGATTTGAGTTTGGGAAATCCGAGGTAATGGAGGGAGAACAGCAGAAGTGAAAGGTTTAGAAGAATAAAGGGAAAGCAGATTCATTTGGTTAGGGACTCAGGAATTTGGGGGGACTATTGGACATCCAAATGGCAATGTCTGCTTAGAGAGGACAGTAGGAGCCACAAGGTTTGCATGGCCGACTTTCTTGGCCAATGGCCACCACGGTCTCCTCTTGGTTCCATTTCATTCACTTATTGAACAGATGCTTACTGCATGGCCTTCCTGTGATAATGCTGAACTAGAGAGAAGATAAAACAATTAAAAATCCAATATGGGATCTTTGCCCCATATAATAACCATCATCATAATCATAAGAGCAGTAACCATTTATTGATCACTTACCCAAGGCACCTAGTTAAAATGAGACTGATATTACTTCACCATTACAACCATCTGATGAGTTAGGTATGATTATCCCCATTTTATGGAAAATTAAAACTCAGAAAAATTATCTGTTTACCCAAGATTACATATGGTGCATTATCAAGGAGCCTAAATTTAAATACTGGTTATCAGACTCCAGAACCCCTGCCATTAATCTTTAGGTTGTTTGGTGAGATAAAATGTGCATTTTTAAAAATGTTAAATAAGAACCCAAATGTTTAAGCAGCACCTTATGCAGGGGTTGCAAGCAGTAGGTACTTAGTTAATGTTTGTGGCAGGCAGGCAGGCAGGAAGAGTGAACAGGCTAGCTGTGTGGTAGCCCTAACAGGTGCTAGGAGAAATCACACTAGATTGTAATGGAGCAGGGTTTGCATGCTGGATGAGGACCTTCTAGGAGAGAGGACCATGGGGGCTAAGAGGGAGGCGATCATACGTGAGTTCAGAGGACGTCTGGGAGGAGTGAGGTCAGTTTGGCTGGAGTAGGCACTTGTGTGCAAATGAGTAGCAAGAGCTAAGTCAGAACATATACTGGGTTCAGATCATTAAGGTGTTAAATGTTTTGGACTCTATTCTATGGACAGTTCGAAGTCATTCAGGGTCTTTGAGCCTGGGAATGGCATGATGAAAATGGGTTTCTGACACAATGCATGCAGAGAGACTGGAAGGAGGAAAGATGAGTCTGGTCATGAAGCTGTTGTAATAATCCAACCAATAGCACTGAGTAATGGAGAGAGGGTGGCAGATGGAAGTGAGGAGGCAGCCGTGCAGGAGAGGGCCCTTGTATGGTTCAGGCTGGGAGGGCAGCACTGCAGAGCCCCGTTACCATCTGGAAATGCCCCAGAGTTGTAAGGATAACACCCTGGAGTAGGAGCCGACCTCCTCTGGTTAACTCACTGCCCTTCAATGGAGAGAAATTCTGAGAGAATAGGAATTGGAATAAGGAAGCTTTGATCAGGAGAAATGGTAGAGAAATGCCCTGAGTCTGGGCAGCATGAAAGCACAGGCTCCCCCAGGGGGAGGTCAGAGGCAGGGCAGAAGTTGACCAAGAGCACAGGTGCTTTAACCCAGTTGCAGTGGTGGTAGAAGGAGCCCGGAGCCAGGAACCCAAAGCCTGATTAGAATCCTGACCTGCCACGTGCACAAGCAAGGTGACTTTGGTAGGCCATCTAATCTTTCTAAGATACCTCATGTGGAAACATCCAATCCAGTGCCTGGCTGATACTTAACACATGTATATAAAACATGAAGGTCTTAGAGCTTCTGTTTGCTCACCTGTGAGATGGGGATAACAATCTCAGACTCACCCACCTGCCAGGGCTGTGGGGAGAATCAGGTGGCATGTGGGTTGAGAACACTCTCCATAGAGGCAGTAGATAGTCTGAGGGGGGAAATCATGATCATCATGGGTCTCTTGCCCTGCCCCCCGCAAGTCCCCTTTCCAGAAGTGGAGGAGTGTTTTTAAGAATCTCTATACCTGTTTCTACTGAAACAGGTGTGCTCTTACTCTTAGAGAGCTGGAGAATAGAAATGATAAGATGCCATGGGCCATAAACTCTTCCAGGGCAAGAATGGATCTTCATTTCTTTATCCCCAGGGCTTAGTGTGCCTGCATGGATTGAGCTGAGCCCCGTGATGCCCAGGAGCACCACACTTGGGGCACTGGGACGTCCATTGCTCAGAGCTGGTCCTAAGCCCTGGTCAAAGCCAGGCTCCAGTGGAGTGATGGGTAGCCCCTAAACATAACTCATTTCAAGATGGAGGGAGGCAGTGATGGTGAACAGGTCAGGGTGACCTATAAACAACTTCACTGTCACCGAGGGGATTTCTGTGGCCTGACTTTTAAGACCCTTCCCCATCTGACTCCTGCCTGACATTCTGTTCTCTCCTTTCATGCGACTGCACCTCCTCATTCCCCACACACAGCCCACACCCTTCCCACCTCTGTCCTGCATTCGAATTTCCTTTTGCATCAAGTACCTTCCTCCCCAGCTGGACCCCTGCGGACATCTTCTCCTGTGTGCCCTCACCCTTACAAAGGGTTACCCTACAGGAAGTAATTCTCCCTTCTCAGTCTCAGCTGCCCTCGTGCTGCTCCACTACCCTCACTTTCCTCCCAGAGTCGTTCATTATAAGTAGACATGTTTCATGTTTCATCTCTTTTTATTGCCCCTTAGTTCTTTAAGGCCTGAATCCATACAGACTTGTTATTACAAATGAGTTATTACAAGTAGGTGCTTCATAAATATGTAGTAAAGGAATGAATAAATGAATATCTATCAAAATCATGGTAATTTCTATCACCATCAGCTTCTTCAGCATCTGTTAATTAACAGCAAGCAAGCCCCGAACTAGCACGAAGTATGCCTCCAGTGATTATTTGTCAAAGCACAGGGTAACTGCAGCACAGCTGGAGAACCCTCCTGGGTTCCTGGGAAGTGGTGACCCCAGCCACTGTCACAGAAGCCCTGCCCTTTGCAGGTTGGACTTACTGTACCCCAGGAGCAGGCGGAGGGCACTTCCATCAGCCTCGAAACCGTGGGCTTGTGGCAGCAGCATGAACACTTGTCCCTCAGGGTTTCCTTTCATTATGGTCCTGCGCCCAGATCTCAAGCTGGGAATATCTGCTTAGTTTCTTTGAGGGAGAGTGACCAGATGTGGTTTCCCTCCAGCTGTTTCTGCAGCCCCTGCTGCAAATCTCAGAATGCGGGATAAGGTGTCCGCCCAGCTCAGTGGGGCTTCTCACCAGCCTGCCAAGATGGGGGACAGGGAGAAGGACTGCCACCTGCAATGGAATGAATCCCTTGGCCTTTTCCCCAACCAGCGTTCCGTCCCCCAGCAGAGGAGGTGGGCGTCCACTTGTCAAGCCCAACACAGGAGGGGTGATAAAATGAGCACTTTGTCACAAGAGGCTCTTCCCTGATTGTTTCCAGGCCGTGGTAGTGACTGATGGGGAGCGCATCCTGGGCCTGGGAGATCTGGGCTGCTACGGCATGGGCATCCCCGTGGGCAAGCTGGCCCTGTACACGGCGTGCGGAGGGGTCAGCCCACAGCAGTGCCTCCCCGTCCTGCTGGATGTCGGCACCAACAATGAGGTAACGCACCACCTGGGCCTGGAGCCCTGGGGCCAGAAGCTGACAGCTGGAGTGGGGTTGGGGCATCTTTGAAAGGGGCAGTTATATCTGTAAAGCATTGGGACATTTCTTTCCTGGGTCCCCTTCGCCAGGGCACTTCCCCTGCATGGCTGAGAGGTGGGGATCTTTCTCCTCCCTGCCTGCCCAGCCCATTCCCTTCCCCACCTCCCCACCCCCCACCCCCCCCCAGCCACAGGGACTCCTGGCTCCCCTTCCTCCTCAAGGCCCTCTGTGCCCTCCATGACCCCAGCTTGGGCCTTGTGTCCTTCCCCACTCCATGACTGCCCTCAGAGGCCTCTCTCTGATTCAGTAGTGAGGAGGGTCCCTTGATCCAGGCAGAAGAGGCTGCTGGGCAGTATTTTTTCAGCATTGTAGAGGTAGGCTGCCTCAATGAAAGAATTAAAACCCAAAGCACCAGGGCCAGGGGCTGAAATATCTGAATCAGCCAGATGAGTGTCCTGCAAGCCCAGGGAGAAAACATGCTCCAAGCTGTGGGTGAGATCCACCTACAGATGCCAGATGATTTGGGATTTAAGGAGCTCAAACCACAGGCAAGAATTTGGCTGCTCTGGGTACCGCCCTGGAACACAGGGTTTGTGTGCATCTGCAGGCTCCGTTCTGGGTCCCTGTGTCAGAGAAGACAAAAAACTACCCAAGAATTCCTTCTTAATGACATGCATCTCTGAGTTTAAAATCTGTGCAAATTCATCTTTTTTAAAATGGCAAAAAAACAGAAAATCAGAGAGGTGTTAAAAATATCAGTTATAGGGCGCCTGGGTGGCTCAGATGGTTAAGCGTCTGCCTTCGGCTCAGGTCATGATCCCAGGGTCCTCGGATCGAGTCCCGCATCGGGCTCCCTGCTAGGCGGGGAGCCTGCTTCTCCCTCTGCCTCTGCCTCTCTCTCTCTCTCTCTCTCTCTCTCTCTCTCTCTCTCTCTCTCTCTGACTCTCATGAATAAATAAATAAAAACATTAAAAAAACTTTAAAAAAAATATCAGTTATACATCAGTACTAACCATACTTTCCATTTTGATATATTTCCTTCCAGCCTTCCCCCCCCACCACAAAGTATTTATAAAACCAAAATTGGGTTTGAATATATAGTTTTGTATCCTGCTTTTAAAACTTAGTATATATGGTGAGTTTTCTCCCAAGTCATTAGCCATTACTGCACAATGTCCGCTCTCTGGGGTGTCACAGTTTACAGAAGAAACCTCCCACAGCTGGACACTCAGGTTGCTTCTCAGCTTTTTGCAAATATAAGTTTTACTCTGAGCCCATTTTTTTGCAGATCAGTCTTTGTTTCTACTTGTGATTATGTCCTAGAAACAGAAATGTTGAGGCAAAGGGAGTGGTCTTCTAGATTCTTGATTCATATGGTCCAAAAGCTTGTCTTACTCGCATTCCACAGTGATCTTTCTCAAGATACTTGCCATGACTCTTTGCACGGCCATCCTCCTCCCTGGACACCATACATCCCCATTTCTAAATGAGAACGAGCACTGTGGCTCCTCGCAAGGAATGGTACTTATTCAGTCTTCAGCCACAGATGCCATCAAGTGAGAGGACAGCCAGGCAGACCTCGCTTAAGAGCTGGAAAATTGTGGGCGTGGGAGTGGGGTGAGGGAGGACAAGCGTAGTGGGAGAAGGACTGGCCTGGGAAGTGGGCACCCTGGTCCTGACACCACGGACAGCCAGCTGAGTCCCCGCACCTCTTCAGACTTGAGCCCCTTCTGCTACGATGAGGAACTGGACTGGTTTTTGAGTGTTCTGCCTCCAAAGCTCTTCTCCACATGCCTCCCCTCCAGCCTAGGAGACAGGAGGCAGGATGGCAAGAGAAGTCTTCAAGGTCTGCTGCATGCTGTGGTTCTCTTCCCCAGACCAGATGCCTGGGTCTTGCAGAAATGGTTCTTTGGTCCCAACATGCAGGCAAGGATGAGTGTAGTGAACTTTGTTTTAGCTGTTCTTCCCATCCAATTCCTCCTGCTGTGTTCCAGTGGGATTTAATTGAGACCTTTACTCACTCTCTCCTAAAAGCTGACTCTAAGCAAGTTTGGGTCTGATTCTAAGGCCACTATATCCCGTGGAAGGGGATAATGTGTTCCTTCTCCTCCAAGTGTCTGCTTCTCCTCCTGGGGCTTTAGGCCTCTGAATCACTTCTCCCTCCTGGGTGTGGAAGAGAGAGAGCGTCCCCTGGGTCTGCCCCCCCCCCCCCCATCAGGAAGGACCGGAGTACTCCCCAGCTCAGAGAAGGGAACGCGCGCTGAGGGTAGGTGCCGCCCCTGCCACACCACGCGGGCAGGCGGAGAGAAAGCAGCTCCGAGCGCTGCGGTGTGCCAGGCATAGCTCGAGGCCTCTGTGGATTTGAAACTCATCTCACTCTCCCCCAGGCTGTGTGAGATGAGGAACCTGAGACCCACACACGGGAACAACTCACCTCAGGCCCCACAGTGCTGTCAGAGCCAGGGTTTGAACCTCTCTGGCTCCGAGGTGCCTTGTCCACCGTGGCGCACCGCTTCAAGGGGCCGGGCGTTTGTGTTACAGACTGGGTGATGAAGACTAGGAAAGGTGGTGGTTCACGCAGTTGGGGGCCCCATGGACGCCCAGGCCCAGAGGTTACCGTTGCCATGAGCACGGTCCTCCCGCCCCAAAGAAAGGCGAACTCCCCGCAGACCCTCTTCACAAAATTCAAGACACAAAAATCCAGACTTACAAAGTGGCCAACATTGGGAAGACGGTGGTTTCGCTCTTCCAAATGCATTCACTATGTGATTTCCCACACTACAGTTCTTTAAAAAAAAAAAAAGTATTGCAAGCTTCCCGCCTCCTTGGAAGTCTTGGGGCACATCTCTCCCCCAGAGCAAGCCAGAGCAATAGGAGAGAGAGGCTTAACCTTGCAACTTTCATCTATGTGTCCGTTCAGGGAGCATGCTGTTTAAGGAGCTGGAGTGTCAGGCTATCAAGACCGTGTGTGTGTGTGTGTGTGTGTGTGTGTGTGTGTGTGTGTGTGTGTACACGCGCGTGCCTCTGTGAAAACTCCTGGGGCAACAGGAGCTCTAATCAGAGTCAAGGAAAACACCCTTCCACGTTTCCTGTTGAAGGAAAACATCTGCTGTCGACAGCCCTGAAACTCTGAGTCACTGTTACCTGCCGACCCCAAGGAGGTTTGGAAAAATAAATATGTGGGGCAGCAATCCCATGAAGAGGGGATATCCCATGATTAAGTTCCAAAGGGACAAAGCCCCCCCCAGATAGGCCCACCTGCTGGGGTCCTCCATGGCTGTGCGTGGATTGGTTTGTGTCTTTTGTTTCATCCACATGCAGCCAGACAGCGTCACAGACTGTCCACGTTTGAAGGGACCTGAGCTACAATTGACCCTTGAACAACGCAGGAGTGAGGGGTGCTGATACCCGCGCAGTTGAAAATCCACATAGGACTTTTCAGTCCCCAAAACTTAACTACTAATAGCCTACTATTGACTGGAAGCCTTACTGATGATGTAAATAGCCAATTAACACATATCGTGTGTGTGGTATGGATTATATACTGTACTCTTACAATGAAGTAAGCTGGAGAAAAGCAAGTGTTATTAAGAAATCACAAGAGAAAATACATTTAGAGCACTGTACTGTATTTATCGAAAAAAATCCACAGATAAGTGGACCTGTGCCATTCAAAGCTGTTGTTCAAGGGTCAAATATACTTCTCATTGAGACCCCTCATTTCACCCAGGAGAAGGGGCACAGAGCAGAAATGGCTTGCTCCAGGTTTGACTCCAAGCCCAATGCTCATGCCACTCCACATGACAGGTCCTGCAGGGCAACCCCGGGGCTTGGCTTTAAAACGGCCCCTGAGCCTTAACGATCTTCTCTTGGCGGAAGTCTTGAGCCTTGATGGGTTCTAATGGGGGGATGTCTTCTTGGGGAGACATGGGAACAGACTGTCCACAGAGCCCAGCAGGCCATCCCTGGGGGTGCTGCCGGAGTCCTGGGGAAGCGTGGGGCTGCCAACAGAGCTGGGCTTGAAAGGCTGTGTCCACCTCGTAAGAGCATCGTTCCTGCAGCTGATAAACAGCCCGCACCCACCCTGTGGTGCCGTCAGATGCACTCGCTCTGTATGCACATGACCTTTGAGGGTGCCCCTCCTAGGATCTTTGTAGCTGACCCCTGGGCTTAACTGAGCCCCCAAAGACATGTGCGGTAGGCATACCCCCCACCCTGAGGGGGGAACGTGTGTTGTGTCCACAGCGTGAACCCAATCCCAGGACCTCCCCAGACCCCCAGATGCTCCCTGAGTAACTTCTTCGTGTGCCTGTTGCTACATGAGGTAAATATTTTTCCCAGCCAGAAGCTTCATCTGTCTTCCAGTTTAAAGCCAGTGCTCAGGGAGTGAGAGGGCAAGTGAAGAGGAGGAAACCATTTTTGTTTTTCATGACATTTTGTCTCCAAGAAAAACCCAAAGTCACAGACCTAAGCGACAGAGCCTAAATTCGGACCAGGTCTGTTCATCTCCAAAGCCCAGACCCCGTTCTGACTCTAAAGCCAGACCATACTGAGGGCGCTCAGAGGGAGCATCCTGAGCAGGGCCACCCAGCCAGGCAGTGCTCTTCCCTCTGCAGACACTGCCTGCCAGCTTTCAAGTTTCCTTCTGCTCCTGATAGGGCTACCAGATTTAGCAAAGAAAACTATAGGATGCCAGCTCAATTTAAATTTCAGATAAATAGCTAATTGCATTTTTGCATATGTCCCATGTATGCTCCATGCAAAACTTGGGACATAGGCTAAAAAAAAATCTTGCCTATCTGAAATTCAAATTTAACCAGGCGTTCTGTATTTTATCTGGCAATACTTGCTGCTAAACACTTCTAAGTGTGTTTAGCACTTATGTAAGGAAGCATTTATGTAAGGAAGTCAAAGATAGAGGAGGGCCACAAGGAGAGAGTCCAGGCCAGCTAAGGGTCCCACACCTTGCTGGCGGCTGTTCTGATGGCTGCGTCACTCAGTGGGACAGTGAGCAGGATGGGGACTTCTTGTTTTGCGTCGTGCCAAGACAGCCGTGAGTGCTCCACCTTGTGCTGCTCTGGAGAAGCCATTATCCCTGCTGCCAGAGGAGGTCCACTGGCTGGCAATGGGGACTTGGCTTCTGCCCTGCTGTCCCTGCTCCCCAGCCTCCTCTGCAGGATCAGAGCCTGCACCTTCCCTGCCATGACTGAGTGCCTTCAGAGGACCGGGTGAGGGTGAGGAGCCACCTCCAGGTCACCTGGTCCCCACAACATGGAATATTGGGGGGAAAGGACACTGTCATGAGATCCAGGCAAAGCAAGGCTCAATTTCAGCTCAGCCACTTTTTGGCTCACCTTCCTCGTCTATAGCATGGGGATGACAATATGTAAGGTGGAAGGATCACATTACTTTTGATTCAGGAGTGAATTATTTGAAAGTTCAATACAAAGAGAAGAAGCTCTTTTTTAGTATTATCTCCATATAGAAAGTTTCTTTCCAATTTGTGTGTGTGTGCTTAGGTATGAAGTATTTCAGGCATAATTTTAATATAAAAGCAAAATATAAGGAATGTTCTAAAGCTTTCATAACCATCCTTCTATCTCAGTAGTACCTCTTTGTAGTTGGCCTTTGACTTTAAATGCAGATATACTGAGAAATTTTTGGAAAATCAAAAAATTCCTCAGTATTCCTGGAGAATCTGATTTGCCCCACAAACCGGACATGCAACACTGAGAAATTTGCTTTTCGCTGCCTGATGTACCAGTGATCCAAATCAGCCACTTGGCAACATTACAAGTTACAACTCACTGTGGCCCCTGGAAGTCTCTTATAAGAACTAAAAATGTGAATCTTTTCTGTGGGTGCCAGCAGTGATACTGTTTTTTATCATTTCTCTGCATGCCCTCTGGGCTGTGTGTGCTTCAGAGAGTTGAAGTTACATCTGTGTAGTTTTGTATCCTGCTTTTCTCACTTTCAGTAATCTCCTACATGTCAGTCCAGGTGGCTGCATAGTCTTAAAAACCACCAATTTTAATAACTGCCTAGCTTTTTTTTTTAAAGATTTTATTTATTTGTCAGAGAGAAAGAGAAAGCACAAGCAGGGGGAGCGGCAGGCAGAGGGAGAAGCAGGCTCCCTGCTGAGCAAGGAGCCCGATGTGGGACTCAACCCCAGGACCCTGAGATCATGACCTGAGCTGAAGGCAGATGCTCAACCAACTGAGCCACCCAGGCGTCCCCAACTGCCTAGCTTTCTATCAAGTCATCACAACATTCATGGTTTGCCCTCAGCTGGATGTTTGCTGCCTCTAAGTGGCTTTCAGAGGGTCACCTTGAAGGTGGCATGTGAAGGGTGGGCACCAATGTGCCCCCTGTCATCCTTCAGTCTCGCAAATACACACACCTGCCAGGGCAGAATCCTAACCTGTCTCAAGGAGGGATTGCCCAGGGGTGAAGGGAGTGAGAAACGAAAGGCCTCTTGCTTAACATAGACCCGAGGTGCCTCAGGTGATGTGCATGAGGACTGGAGCTGAGGGTTTAGGAAGGCAGATCCTGCCTATTCTTTTCTGTCCCCTACACTTCTGCACAACGACCTCCACCTCCACAGCCCCGTCAAGACAGTATTGATCTAGAGCAGTGTCTTTAACAAAAACGGAGTCCATTCTGGTTGATGTGCAAACGAGCCACCCACGCGGTAGGGCTTTGTGGCAGCGACCGTGGGCGCTGGAGCCAGGCAACCTCGCTGTGACTCCTGACTCTTCCCCGTACTAGCCCGGGGACTGGGCAGCTTGCTTCACCTCTCCGTGCCCCATTGCCTCATTTGTCAGATGGGGGAAATTGCAAGACCTACCTTTGTGTCTGCTTGGGCCCCTCCAGAAACAGAGGTGTGAAAGGTTTCTTGGGGGACCCCCGTGAAGAATAAAGGGGGGGCAGGAGGAGTTGGCAAGTGGGTAAGGGCTTCGGACCCCAGTGCAGGTGCGAGACCTGTGACAGGAGAGGCAGGAGGACAGAGACCTCAGTCACAAGAGCCCAGCCCAAAGGGGGGTCCTGGGAAAGCCTTGGGCAGGGTGACGGGAGGCCCCGAGCAAAGGTCACCCGCAGGAGGGCTGGTGGGGCAGCCCTGGGCCGCCCTTGACCTCGTCATGTTCAGCCAGGACTGGGAGCCGCCCAGGGGGAGGTGGAGGCTGAAGGCTGTCGGCCCACCTCCCCGCCCTCAGCAGGTTCTCTTCAGGGAGTTCTGAGCCGCACACTTCCATGGCTGTCCCACCAGAGGGGAGATAGGAGTACTTAGAACGGTCCTTAATATGTGGCACATAGGAAGCACCATGGAAGCTACAGCTGCAGCCGTTACTTTATAGCATGTGTTATAATGCATAAAGCTCTTTCCCGTATTATTCCATGTCATCATCCCAAGCACTCCCTGCAGCTGGCATCTCCTCCCCATTTGAGGAATGAGAAGACAGGTCCCAGGGGTCCTGTGATTTGCCCGAGGTCACATGGAGGGTCAGGGATGGGGGTCCGAGTGAATGGAAGCCCCTCGAGGGCGGGGCTGTGGGGTCCTTACCTCTGCGTCCTGCGGTTCAGATAGAGATGAGGGTAACACCGACGCTTATCCTCAAGGAGCTCCTGTTCTGATGAAATAGATAACTCCTGGAGACCCGCACGCATGGAATTACTTCCTGTTTCCTAAATACAGCAGGTACATCTTCTTCTGTCTGCCTCCAGCCCTCAGCCCTTCTTTGTGCTGACTTCCTCACCTGGAGGGCCCAACCCACCTGTCAAAACCTGCCCATCTTTTTTTTTTTTTTTTTTTTTTTTTGAGAAAGAGAAAGGGAGAGTGTGTGTGCAATGGTGGGGACGGGGAGCAGAGGGAGAGAGAGAGAGACAGAATCTCAAGCAGGCTCCACACCCCATCACAGAGCCCAACATAGGGCTCAATCTCATGACCCTGCGACCATGACCTGAGCAGAAATCAAGAGTTGGACGCTTCACCGACTGAGCCACTCATGCGCCCCCAGAATCTGCCCATCTTTTAATGATCAGTCATTTCCTCATGACAATCACCACCTGTCCCCCAATGGGAATTACTTTACTCCTTCTCGGTCCTTCCATGCACCACACTTCGTGCCAAAGCCTATCATTCTGCACTGTAGTAGAGTTTGTTTACTCATTAGCCCCCTGCAATAGACCGTGGGCACGTTGAAGGCAACAACCATTCCCTACTCATTTACAAATCCCCAGCGGGGACCAATATCAGCAGTAATGGATGATCCATAAACGTGTGTGACTGGGTCCACTGATTCTGTGCAGGGTGTATGTGTGAGAGGGTAGAGAGGAGGTGTGGAGGTGGCCAGGGGCAGACACAGAAGTGTGTGAGCTCTGTGACAGAGCTGCAGGAGGTGGAGTTGTGGGGGGGGTTACCTAACACAGGCTGGTATTCGGGTGGGCATCTTTCTTGAACTGCAATCTCTGGTTGGACATTCTGTCCTTGTACCCTCAAGGACTAGCGCAATGCCAGGCACATGGTAGGTATTCAGTAAGTTTTCTTTGAGTGAATAAAGTGTTTTCTCATTCGAGTCCAGATCAGTGGCTTTGGACAAGACCCAATACCTCAATCCAGATGCTGCCTGGAGGGGTTCTCAATCAGGGGCAGTTCTAACCCCCAAATAGACATTTGGCAGTGGTTAGAGACTTTTTTTATTGTCACAACTGGGGGTGCTACTGACTTCTAGTGGATAGAGACCAAAGATGCTGCTAAATATTCTGCAGTGTGCAGTTCAGCCCTCCCATCCAAGAATTCCAAGCCCAAATGTCAATAGCCCCACTGTTGAAAAACCTTAAAATAAACCCAGAGCGCCTGCAGCCAGGGTTTGGAAGGCTATGTCTGAGAGGATTTTCTGTATCAAAGCATCCTTGGTTCCTGAAGTTGGAACCACCTAAGAGTCCCACCTCACTCAATGGCTTAGCTTCCAGACCCTTCCAGAGATGACAGCTGGTGAGGCGGGGTCCACAGCCCACTTCCAGCTCCCTCCTCCCTTCATCTCCCTGGTCCTTCCCACTAACCCAGGACCATTGAGCAAACAGATGCCATCTATTCCAGGAGCTGCTCAGAGACCCTCTGTACATCGGGCTGAAACACCAACGCGTGCGTGGCAAGGAGTATGACGACCTGCTGGACGAGTTCATGCAGGCTGTGACGGACAAGTAAGTGGGTCGGCCTATTCCTTTTGAATAAACAAGAGGTTGGAGATGCGTGCTTTTCTGGGTGGTCTGAAAATTGCAACTTGACCCCATGTCTCTGGCAGACGCAAAGCCAATGGGTTTGTTCTGTGGGAGAATCTTTGAGAGCGGGGAGGGGAGAGAAGAGGGTCGATGACTGAAGGCCCATGACTGGGTGGTGGTTAAGTGTCTGACGTCCCAGGAAGAAACCCCCTTGGCTGAGCTGTTCTGGGCTCTTGGCATGAACAGGGATGTGGTGAGTGGTGGAGAAAAGAAGTGTACCCTTCTGACAAACTGGCTTTGGAAGGCAGCTTGCCACATGAGCTGTCATTTTCCACCTGTACATGAGGACCGGACAGCATTAATGAGCCACCGGAGCAGGCCACACGGGCTGTGGGCCTGCAAGATTTATGAGGTGTCATCTGTGCACTGGGGTGTGTGATAATTGGCAGCTTCTGCCCCCCTCACCTGCCCCATCTGTCTGCCATTATGGCCACCCGTACACCCTGCTGTGGCTGGCATGGTACTGACTGGGATGGAGTTCTGGAAACAGCCCCTCCCCCCACCCATGTTTAGTCTGACAGGCAAGTCAGTCAAGACAGAGTTCTGGCAACTCAGCAGGCCCCTGCAGACCCAGCAAGTCCCCTAGTCACTTGAAAACCTTCAGCCTTTCTTGCGCAGGTCATGGCAGGGCTGGCTGGGCGTCCTTGGCAAAGGCCTCCTTTGCCTGTGCTCAGCCACTCAAACCAAAGCAGTGGGCTGGGGAGAGTGCTGCTCTGACCTCTGCAGCTTTGGGGGCAGGAAAATTGGATTTGACTCTTTACCCCACCACCTCTAGGTCTGTGATGTCGTGGAGCAGGTTACTGAGCTTGTAAATCTCCTTATCTGGTGTCCCTATCTGGGGATAAGAAGCAAGCATTTTATTGTTATAGTTGTTTTTTAAGATGAAAGAAAATAATACTGTAGTTACATCGGATGGGAAGGACCTTATAGAAAAGAAGAAATTCGTAAGGGAGTATGGGCTAGGAGGGCCAAAGTTCCTGAGTAAGTGAGAGGGTGAGGGTCTGGTGCACACCTGGAGGGCTTAGCCTTAGATAGGAGCACAGAGGCCCGGCCACAGGGACTGGGGGTGGGAGGAGCACGGGGCACAGGTACAGGCAGGTGGGTATTTGAGGTGAGGGTGTGTGGGAGGCCCACTGATTGAGGGCAAGGTCATCCACTGAGAGTGAGGATAGGGGTGCAAGTTGGTGGAGGTTTAAGGCTGGAGAAGGTTTGACCTGCAGGGTCCAAACTAGGGTGCTAGGGGATGATTGCTGGATGGCCCCATGGACCCCCCGCAGATCACTGGGCATGAATTTAACCAATTTCCATGTTTTTCTCTAGCCAGTTTCAACTGTCTGGATGCAGGACAGGAAGAGGTAGAGAGTAGGATTTAATCAGGGTTGGGATTTTGATAGGCAAGAGAGAAAAAAAGAATTGCAAGTATATTCAAGGGGCTGATGATGGTGATGTGTCCTGAGGTCTGTGCTGAGTAAGAAGGGACATGACGACATTGTGGGGAGGATAGGGGACCGTGACATGCATTATCAATGAGGTTCAAGAATGACTGAGTTGGGGGCGCCTGGGTGGCTCAGTTGGTTAAGCGACTGCCTTCGGCTCAGGTCATGATCCTGGAGTCCCGAGATCGAGTCCCGCATCGGGCTCCCTGCTCAGCAGGGAGTCTGCTTCTCCCTCTGACCCTCTCCCCTCTCGTGCTCTCTATCTCTCATTCTCTCTCTCAAATAAATAAATAAAATATTTTAAAAAAAAAGAATGACTGAGTTGGATAAAAGGTAAAATGAGCTGGACAGAGAGAGGTGGTCATCAGGAAGTTAGGTGTTCACAGCTGAGATCGTAGAGGAGGTGCTACCCTAAGAACCACCAAGGCAGCTAATGGAGGGTCAACTGCATTAATAGAGGTGTAGCATCTAGAACAAGAGAGGTAAATGTCCCAGTTCCCTCTCCCCCTTTCAGACCATTCTGAACACCACATTCGGGTCCAGAAAGGATACTGTGAGGGTCATAAATGACCTGACATGCCTTTGGAGAGCAGTAACCATGACAGTGAGGGGAAAGGCTTAGCCTAGTGGGGAGAGGACTTAGGGACTGCTCCGTCTATATTGGGATGCAGTACATGTCCAGATATCTGAAAGCTATTCCAGAAAGGGGCTTACCGTGTCTCCGTATACCCACATGGAGAAGAGACAGCTGGTAGAATGGCAAAGGAGGCAGTTTTCAGCTGAAAACAAATCAGAGCTATCTCACAGCGTACCTGACTCTCTGTGGGAATGAGTTCCCTGTCACAGAAAGTGTTCAAGTGTAGGTTGTTGGTGGTGCTATTACAGGAGGAAATGTAAGCCTCAGAGACTCTTTAAGATGCCTTCCTACCCCGGGATTCCATTCGGACCATGCAGGATCCCTGCCTGGCTGGCAACATAGGTATTACTGTACCCATTTTGTGGAAGAGGACCCTGGGGCCCCAGGAGGCTAAGGAACCAGGATTGCAGGGGGAGCGTGGGTCTGCTGGCGACTCGGGTAGACTGCTTTCCACCCTGTTGGGTTCCCTGCAGGGGAAGAGAAGGGGGTGCAATGGGCTTGGAGATCCGGGTTTCTGCTCCCCGTGTCCAGGGCCCACTGCTGACCCAGTGAGTCAGAAGTCATTCCACGACTCCCCAAAGAGAAGTCTCGCTATTTGCGTGAGGAGGTTAGATAAACGAGGATGTGAGAGGCGCTTCCATTTATCATCGGAATCAGCTCCCAGTCTCACAGACACGCAGGCAGTAGGGGGTACTGGGGAGGGGCACGCATCAGCCGAGAGGAATGTGTCCTCCAGTGGAAATGATGATGGGTTGACAGTTGCTTGTTTTGACTCTCTAATAAGCTAAAGCAGATGTTTCAGTGGATACTGGAGGTGGGAAATGAACTGGTCTCCCCAGGCCCTCTGGAGGCTAGAGTAGCCCCAGGATGGAAGGCCCGGATGGGGAGTGGGGGGTGTGAGTCAGCAGCCTTGAAGCCAAACACAATGTATTTTAAGAAAGAACTTTGGGAGACGTTGACTCCTGCCTTCAACTTCCTTGTCTTTTTCCAAACATCCTGCTACTGAGAAGCTCCACCTCTTTGCCCCTATCCAGTAACAGGGATATAGCTTAAGGGTTTTTGGCCCAGAAAAAGATGTATCCTGGAGTCTGGCCGCTGGGAGGACCCACCCGGGCAGAAGGAATCACCACGTAAGGCTGCAAGCGCGCTGCTCAGAGTTGAGACAAACATAGTCATTCCGTCCTCCCTACCCTCTTTCTGCCCTGCAGACCCGGAGCCCGGTGCCTGAGTCACATGTTTTCCCTGGCCATTTCCACTTCCATGTGTTTTCTCATCCAGGTTACTTACAGCAGAATGGATGGGAATGGTCTGTTTTCCATTTGCACCTGTGACCCTAGCCCCGTCTGATGCCTGGACTGTGAGGTCAGCAGCAGCTTCCGCCTTTCCATGGGCTCGGGAGGGAAACCACCCCCTTTCCCTCTGGCTCCCAACCCTAAAATAGAGGTTCCTAAGGTGCTGGGAGGAGTGATAAAGAAGAAGGTAAATATCATGGAACATTACATCAAAAACTAATGATGTAACGTATGGTGATTAACATAACAATAAAAAATATTTTAAAAAGAAGGTAAATAATAGTTTAAAAAAAATAACTGCTTTAAAAAAAATCATCTGCTTTTTAGCGCCAGGAAAATATTCTTTTTGAGTCTCTCCATCTTTATATATCTGGTTCTCTCTCTCTCTCTCTCTCTCTCTTTCAGTCTCTCTCAATCTCTCTCTGTCCTCTGTCATACACACACACGTGCACACAACATCCTAACTTGATACCTGAGGTTCACATCAGAGTGGGACTGGCACAATAAAATTTCCACCACATTCCACTAGTGAAAGCAAATCATAGATCCTACCAGATTCCAAGAGAGGGGAGAACACAGGACAAAAATACCAGGAGGCATGGTTCATGGGGCAGCACTGTCCCCTTGCAAACCCAACATCTTTTTGTGTGACATTTCTTACTACAAAAATGAGAAAGGGAAACTTGCCCAAGGATAAAAAATTACTAGATTGCTCCAAGATCCACCCACCGATACTGACTTGTTAAGAGGCTACCCATCCAGTCCTCCTGAACTTTGCTCTTGGAGCCGGAAGGAAGCCTTTGATGGCTGCATCTGCCACCACCGTCTCCCTTGAAAGCCGCGTGCAGAGCCTTCGTGCTTATTTCCCCAGTCTTGAATGTCTTTCCATTTTCATGGCTGTTTCCTTCTCATCATTCAGGCTTGGAGATGGGTCCACACCCAGGCAGCAGGGTCGTACAAGGCCGGACATTGGCGCTGAGAGTCCTGCAGGAAACTAGGAGCCTTCAGTGGTTACTACACCCTCAGGGAAGAAGAGACAGGCTCTGCTGGGCAAGCCAGGCAAAAGACAAGGGGCTTGTGAGGGGAAAGAATGTCTCTTGGAAGAAACCAAAACACTAAGCCTTCACCACATGTATATTTAGAGTCTGCATTTATAATATACACATAGTTAAGAAATGAGTGTAAAATATTGTCCCCTGTCAGCGATATGGCTAGAGGACCTTCCTGGCAGAAGGCAAAGTCAAACTTCTCTATGAGGACACTCCCACAAGCCATGCTGTGTGGAATCCCTCGAGGGGAAAAACAATTCCCCAATGAAAATAAATTCATGATTCACAATAATCCACATGGAAACAATCCACACTGTGGGAAAATCAGATATACAACTAATAGAAGAATTAGAACCCCAGAAAAAGGAATATTCTCAGAAAGATTATAAAGTAGCTCTGCTTAAATCTATTAAAGAAAAATTTTTCACAAGAATGAAGTAATAAGGAAGGTACAAAACATTTGGAAAAAAAACCAGCAAGCAAATTTGAAAAAGAACAACAACAAAAAAAAGTTTTCTGAAAATGAAAAACAGACTCCTGGAAATCCAGCACAGCATTAGGGCAGGACACCATCAGAAAACCCATGTCCTCAAAACGTACTGCCTGAGGGCACTTCAGAGACTCGCCCTTCCTATGCCTGATTATCCAGAAAGGAAATGGGACACCAGGGTGTTTTATCAGGAAAGATTTTTTTTTTTTAAGATTTATTTATTTGAGAGATAGAGGAGGGGGTGGGGGGAGGGGCAGAGGGAAAGCATCCTCAAGCAGACTCTGCACCAAGCGGGGAGCCTGATGTGGGGCTCAATCTCACGACCCTGAGATCATGACCTGAGCCAAAATCAAGAGTCAGACACTTAACTCACTGAGCCACCCAGGCGCCCCTCAGGAAAGATTTTTCTGAGCTGCTACTGATGACACAGAGCATTTCTCAAGGGAAAGAAAGGGTGGATAAGACTGGAGCCCCCAAGTCCAAGCCTCCTCATTCTGTGCCAGAGGGGATATAGCAATTCCAAACAATCCCATAGCGTGGTCCATTCCTCTCATTTTCTCTTTGTCTCTCTTTCTCTGTGTCTTGTTCATTCACACACACACACGGTTTCTTCTTATTCTACCACATTCATTTTATTAGGCTTAACCAGATTGTTTTTTAATAAAGTTGGATAACTGGAAAAAACTCTGAAAAGGAAAAGATTTTGTCAAGATAAGGTCTATAAAGAAAAAAGTATCTGGATGCATCTACACCAACCTGTTAACAGTGCCTATAGTTAAAGGATGAGGTTGCCAGGGATTTTCGCTTTCCAAGCCATTCATTTCTATAACGTTTGATTGTTTGTGCACTGGCATCTCTTTTGTGATTAGAAAAAATAATGAATTTTTTTAATAATGAGTTAAGCATCAATTCTTACCTAGAAATAGTTCCTTGTACTTAAAAAAAAAAAAAAAGTCCACTAAAGAAAGAAGCAGGCAAGCATCCCACCCTTCTCCCTCTGGTGAATTCAGTGCTGGGCTAACCTAGGCTCCTGTACACAACAGAGCAATTCACATACATTCTGTCATTTAATATAATAGTCCTATTAAGTAGGTAATTTTTGTCCTGTCCCACTAAAATAGAAGTTGCAGGGAGGGATCTTTGACTCCTCTGTTCACTGCTACATCTCAAATACCCAGAACAATGCTAAGTGTACTGTGGATTTTCAGTTAACACTTATTGAATGAATGCACAATTTACAGATAAGGAAACTGAGGCACAGAAAGGTTAGGGAGCTTGTCCAAGTTCATGCCTCTGGTTAATCGTGAAGCCAAGCTGTGAACCAAGGTAGTCTCACTCCAGAACCCACCCAACATACTCCAGACACCTTCTTGATACAGTAGACAAAGAAGATAAATGGAGGGAAGGTCTTTTGGAAGCTATCCTACTTAGCATACTCTGGCCAGCTTGTTCTAGGGCAGGGTTAGTGCCCTGCCCATCCTCACTGTAAGGGGGGGCTCTGGAGGAATCAGCCATCAGCTCCCATCTTCAAAACTCCCTAGCTACCAACAGTGAGGGAAACACCATCTTTGTTTTCTACTTTTTATTTTTATTGAGATATAATTAACATAGAACACTGTGTAAATTTTCAGTGTATGACCTGTTGATTCGATAAATATATTGCAATATGATGAGCACCACAGGGTTAGCAAACACCTCTATCATATCATGTCATTATCATTTCTTTTTTGTGATGGGAAAATTCTCCGGCATCTGGGTCAGTTAGCTGGCTCTTCTTGGTTCTTCCTTCTTTAATCACCAAATGGAGGGTGGTCCTGTTGCCCCATCACTCACCAGAGCTGGGCGCCCCCTCCAGGTCCTTTTGCAAACTACAAGCCCACCTTGTGCGGTCAACCCCCATGGGAAAAGCTGAGGTTCTTTGGTTCCAAGCTACTCCTGATGCTTTTAAAATGGTATAAACAAAGGAAAACCCCTAAGCTCATGGCATCCAGACTACAAAGAAAGTTTCGAGATTTTTTTTTTAATTCTAAGGGATTGTAAAGAGCATGAGTGTTAGCTCTCAGCCCTGATGATGTTTCAATGGAGTGTTCCCCTTCTGAGTCCCTCTCAGCAGAGACTGTCACTACTCAGTATTTTCACGTATATACTGAATTTTAGGAGTGCCTCCTGCAGTTCAATCTGTGTCTTAACCTCGTGTTCCCAACCAGCCTGCCCTAGGACTATAATCTCACAACCTTAGAATACCAGAGCAAGAAACAACCCGTTCACTTGACCCAGTTCTGTCCCTTTACAGGTGGGTAAACTGAGACCCAGGAAGTAAATTATTTCCCCATGGTCAGAGAATGATAAAAGCAGTGGGGAATTAAGGGGAACCTATCCAGTTGTTTGCTCTGACTCACGTAATTCCTGAAATTGCTTCCAAGCTTCCTTTCAGCCTGTATTTATCATGCGCTTTCTCTGTGCCTCAGAGTGTGGCCCAATACAAAGAGCAGACCTGTCCTGGAGGAGTCATTCTTCCTGACATTGTAATCTGGACACATAAAATAATCAGAAAATCGTTCAAGGCAGCATTTGTTTATTTCTTCATTCATGTAATTATCCATATATGCATTCATTCAGAGGACAGATATTTATTGAACATAGTGGTAAGTCAGGAATAGACTTTGCTCTCAAGGGTCTATAATCGACTAGGGGACAAAAAGAATATATTCACCCCTGAGTTTGTGAAGATTTAGCGTACACCTGGCAAAGGGCCCTGCCTGCAGTGTCAATCAGGGTGGCCCGGGGGAACACAGTGGTCAGAGGGCTTGGGACATTGGGTTAGATTTAAAAGTCATGGTCTTCTTCCCAGAAAAGAGCTAGCCACTCACTTTTACAGAGCACCCCCTCTGTGCTGAGGGCTTTACCTTTAATTATCACAGCACCCTTAGAGATAAAGAAACTCAGGCTCAGAAAGGTTAAGTAACTTGTCCAAAATCACCCAGCTAGAAATTACAAGAGTTTGGACTCGCCCCAAACCCATGTGACTCCAAAACCTGAGGAGGTTTGCTGCAAACCCCCTGCGGCCTCCTCTCCCCGCCTGGCTGGGAAGGTCGTCCGGCTCTTGGCCTTGTCTGTGTTAACCTGAGCCACGGGGGTAAAGGGAACGGCCTGAACGGAGGTGACCCAAGGACACTTTGCTGCTGGGGCCTCTGGAACAGGGGTGTGTGGCTCCAAGGGGAGCTGACGCCCTGAGAATGTGTACAGCGGGGCACTCAGTGGAGGGACTGTTCTCTGCCTTTCGGTCATTCATGCTTCCATTTGTTCCCAGCACTGACTGGGCCAGGCAGGCTGAGGGCACTGGGCATACTGCGGCATGCTTGTTTGTCCAGAGCTGGAGGCGGGTAAAGGGGGTCAGTGAGAGCTCCTTCTTCAGCTTTTGTGTCATACAGAGGCAAATAGACCACTTCCTGCCCTCAAGGACACTGCCCCATGCTGCTTTGATCTAGTCTGTCCCCTAACCTCGCTGAGTGTTTCCTTTTCTCCCCCTCCCCCCTGTGGCTCACTTCTGTCCCGAAAGCCCACACACATGGACCGGGATTTCCGACTTTATTGTCCTCCACCCCCAGACCAGCATAATTCAAGGTAAAATGTAGCCAGGTCTATGGGAGAGGGGCAGTTGAGACTCTGAGGAGGTTGGAGATGTGATGTATGTGCCAGTAGTCCACCTGAAGAGAGAGATCAGAACAGGCCCACACTAATCAGAGAAGGTTGGTGCAACATCAGGGGCTTTATGACAGCTAAAATGTACAGCCTCTGGGCGGATCTGAGCTGGTGTGAATGCTGACACCCCACAGCCAGCCAGCAGGTTGGTGGCTGGGAAAAATGCACGGGCTTTAGGAGCAGAAGGTTGTGCCCTAGAGGAGAAACCTGGTGCTGACTCCTGCCCTTTGAGAGGCCGCAAGGTCAGCAGGTCGGCCACCATCCTCTTCCCAGCACTGGGATTTCTGGCGCCATTTGCATGCTTGCCCAGGAGCTCAGACAAACCAGGAAATTGAGGAGGAAATCCATACTGTTCCTGAAGTTCTGTCTGGCCAGGGATGGCCGACAGAGCAGCGCCTAAGGACCGGCCACATTATTCTGCTACTTTTGCTTAGAAGTTGCTGCTTCCTGTGACTGTCTTGTCACTCAATGGAGTTTTCCCCATCAGGCCAGAACGCCAGCCACAGGAGCCCGCCAGTCTGGCTGCCAGAGCCCAGCACACCAGGGGGATCTCCTGGGGCTGGACCTAGGAAGGGCAGGCCTCAGAGGTCCACCCTCACCCCCTGACTGGACTCCCTTCCGCAACTTCCGTGCCAAGTGGAAGGGATCACACCAACGTCTAGTGACCACAGCATCCCTTCCAGTGACTGGTGGCCTCTTTCCATCCAGTGTTTGAAATCTCTGCCGTAGAGAGCACTGAAATGGGTGTCCTTCTGACTCCCACCTGTTGGCTCTGCTTTTTCCCCCAAGGCCACATAAAATAAGTCTACTTTATTCCTTGTCCACAGATCAGTCCTTCATGTCTCTGAAGATAATCGTGATGCTTCATTCCACTTGGCTTTCTCTTTTTCAGGCTCAGTATTCCCACTTTCTGCAATCCATTGTTTCTAGTTTCTTCGCCTACAGAATAGTGTACCACCATGCTTGTGATCCCCTTCCCAACCCCTGCCCCGGCAGAATGAGTCACTCCCTCATGCACATCTGTGGTGGAACAGGGGTGTAAGGGCTTCGGATGCACCCATCCACGACCGCAGAGTACATGTCTTCCTCACGCTCTAAGTGGACACTGGCTCCCACCTCCCCCATTTCCCTAGGATCTCCCAACACTGCTTCTCTCACCTGTCCTCCACACGAGCTCCTTTACCTTAGAGGTACACCCCATCTCAAAAATGAATCCATCCTTCAGTCCCTCATCCCCCAATGGCTGTCACCCTTTCCCTACTTCATAGCCAAGCTTCTTAAAACTGATTGTCACTGGCCTTTCCTGCCCTTCCGTTTACTCTTTAACCCCCTGCAGTATGGTCCCCCCACCACCACTCTACTGCATGTAGTTTGGAAAAGGTCACGAATGGTCATCGAAACACCAGCCCCCATAGACACTTCAAGATCCCCTTGGCCTTGACACCCCAGCAGCATCTGACACTCCCCACCGAAGCCCGTCCCGTGGCTCCTGTGACCCCTGCTCTGCTGACCCCCTTCCACCTCGCTGGCTGCTCTGCTGACTCTCCTTCCCTCTGCTCGTTGGATACATGTAGGCCCCAGGACTCTGTTTTCTGCTCACTGCACATGCTCTGCCCGAGACCCTCATCCAGTCCCATGACTTTGACTGTTCACAATGCCCTGAACTTCACGTTCCAGTCTGCTGAGCCTCATGCAGAGCCTACTGCTTTAAGAACATGTCCACCTGGACATCCCAGCACCTCAGACTCTGCACATGCCAAGCCTATCCTATCAAGTAAGTTTGCCGGTCTTTCCCTATCCCCAACCTCAGTGAGCAGTGGACATCCCTGTCCCCCATCCTGGGCTCCTTCTCCTTCATCTTCCACATCTGGCCTGTCAATGCATTCCTGCCCTTAAAAACCATCCCCTTGGGTAGCTGGGTGGCTCAGTCGATTGAGCGTCTGCCTTCAGCTCAAGTCATGGTCCCAGGGTCCTGGGATCAAGTCCCGCGACGGGCTCCCTGCTCCGCGGGGAGTCTGCTTCTCCTTCTCCCTCTACCCCTCCCTCTGCCTGTGTGCACGCATTCTCTCTCTCTCTCTCCCAAGTAAATAAATAAAATCTTAAAAAAAAAAAATCCCCTCCATGCACTCCGTGCATATGGCATGGGAGGCTTTATACACATTATCTCATTTAATTCTAACACCAGGACTGCAAAAGAGGCATTGTTAGCCCACTCTATCATCAGTGAAGACTGAAATTCGGATTAAATAACTTGCCTAAGGGCATGATCCCAAAGTTCTTTCCACTCCCTGACACTCTGCCAGTCCTCCTTCACCTCGTTTAGCTAGCCTTTTCTCTCCCGCTCTGTCCAGTCTGTCTACAATGCCTTGTACCAGCAGGACTTCATGGTCTCTCGCTGGAGTTGACCTGCCTCCTTGTCTCTAGTTTGTCCTCCCAGCTGTCCACCCTGTCATCCACTGTGCTGCCACAAAGAACTCCCTAAAACACATGCACTTTCCTGCCTACAGCCCCTCAGTGGGCCCCACTGCCCTCCAGACTGTCTAGGCTCTTTACACAGGCCTGTACCCAGGCTGGTCTCCCCCGACTGCCCCCCTTTCTCCCCACACCCCACCCAAGCTCCAGCTCTGTTTATTTTCCTGCAGCTCCAGGAAATTATTTTTTTTTTCCTAGAGAGAGAACATGTGTGCGCAGTGGGGGAGGGGGGGAGGGCAGAGGGAGAGGGAGAGAGAGAATCTTAAGCGGGCTCTCTGCACATACTCTCATCCCACACGCATGTGCTATTCCTTCTGCCTGAGTCACCCTTCTTCCTCCCCCACCTGCACAGTCTTCCTGTGAACCTCTGCTCTTCCTTCAGGCCACACGTGTGAAACCCTCACTGCCTCCCCCCCCCCACCCCCCGGGGGCAGAGCTGCCTGCTACCTTGGAGGCCTCCCACATACCTAGCACATACCTTTATTATTACCCTGGCCACAGTATGTTACAATGGCTTTTTTATTTTCTTGGGTTCCCGTCATTCTGAGATTCTTGTATTTGCCTTTGTGATCTTGCAGGTAAGGTGGTCCCTTGTTCACAGCAGATACTTAGACATGTTTGCTGGATTGAACTTTTATGTCATACCTAGGATAGTGCCTGGCACAAAGAGGATACCCTGCTGAATACATTTCTTTAATAACTGAAACTGAGGGGCACATGGGTGGGTCAGTTGGTTAAACGTCTGACTCTTGATTTCAGCTCAGGTCATGATCTCAGGGTCGTGGGATTGGGCTCCACGCTGGGCATGGAGCCCGCTTAAGATTCTCTCTCTCCTTCTCCCTCTGCCCTCCCCCCCCCCCCCCACTGTGCACACATGTTCTCTCTAGGAAAAAAAAATAATTGAAACCAAAATGTTAATAAATAATTGTAATGCAGGGTGATATATGGTATGATAAAGATATACCCAGAGTATCCTGGCAGTCCAGAGAAGAAAAGAATTAGTACTACCCTGAGGGTAGGGAAAGCAATGGGACAGGGAAGCCTTCCTAGAAGAGGTGACATTTCAGCTGGGCCTTTCAGTTTGGGTAGGAGTTGGCCTGGGTGAAAGGGGGCCTTCTAGGCACTTGAGCAAAAACACGGAGCTGTGCAAGGACCCGCGATAATTGGGAAACAGCAGGATGTGTCCAGGGTGTGGGAAGACACAGGCAGGGGTTAGGCATTAAGTTTGGGGCCAAAGTGAGTACCAGCCAAGGAGTTTGGACATAATCCTAAAGGCAGTGGGAGCCCTGTATGGATTTTCAGAAAATAAGTGGCCTGCACAGATTTGTGTTTACAAAGACAAGGAGGATGGATTGGGAGAAGGGGAATAAACCTGGAGGAGGTGAGATTAGTTATTGTAGGATCCCGGCCAGAAGAGGCAGTTGCAGTAATCCCAGGGAGAGATGGCCTTGCCCTGAATTCACCCAGCCCCACCTGGTACAAAGTTCTTTCTGTGGAGAACTGTGTCTGTCAAAGTGTGCTCTGCCATAGGTGGCCGGCGGTGGGGGGACACAGAAGGTAAAGTCCCTGGTCAAAGAAGTTTAAAAAATGCTTGCTTAAACAGGTTTCATAACTCAGGACTTTTCAGAGCCTTCAATATACACTGCATATGTTACATGTAACATTCAGAGTTTCTCAAACATATTTAGCCACAGAAACTTTCTGAGAACATCTCAAGGGACTAGAGTTTAATGGAATATATAAAATTAAAAAAAAAAAAAAAGACCAAGAACTTTCATGATTCTGTCAGCTCTATTTCCTGGGAGGAAAAAAATAAATCAAAGAAATCACTTTCCACTGGGTGACAACTGATGTTCTCACTGAGCACTCTGCTGTGAGAATCTTGTGTAGAGGGGTTTTGTTGGGGGACCAGACTGGCCTCCCATGGAAAAATGAATGTTGCTTTTAGTCCTCTGGTTTGGAGACAGGCTGAGCAAATTCACCCGCTCCTCCCAGGTCCCTAAGTGTTTGTTCAGGCCTGAAAGAGGTTAGACCCAGGTGTTTGAAAGAATGGCAGGTCCTGACCTGCAGCACCAGGAATGTTTTACTCACACCACGTCCCTCGTGCAACATTCAGTCAGCTTGCTAGTGGGGTGGGCAGAGCATCTACCTTAGAATCTTCTCATCCTGGGGCAGCTGCATCCCAGGTGGCTGGTACCCAGCTCTGTTAGTCCTGGACTGGGTCTTGTCACACTGTCATACCTAGCTTGCTTGGGCTCCCAGACATAGGTCGCCTTTTGCAGGCTTCCTCGTGCGAACACTGGGGGAAAAAAAAAACCAAACTAACCAGCCACCCGTCAGCCCTGTGTCTTTAACTGAGCCCTGGCCTTGGAATGCCTTCCCTGGCAGCTCCAAGGCCATTTCCCAGCTGAGTCCCCAGGATGGAAAAGTCGGCAGCTCTGTGTGTGGCTTGGGGAGGGGCCTTTCTCCATTGCAGCAATTCTACACTGGAGAAGCATCAGACAATCCTGAGCGCCTGCCAGGGCTTCAGGGTGAAGAGTTCAGACGTGCAGAAGGGGACAGAACAGCAGGAGCCTCCCCGGTGAGGGGGCAGTTTCTGGCAGGAAAGGTCAGCAATATGCTGCCAGCACTAAAATCAGGAAACCGCCCTGAGCCCAGAGTCGCGCACCTGAGCGGGTCCCCTTTCTAGGGGCTCCTCTGCACCAGCTGTCCTACCTGGAGGGGGTCTGCCTCAACCCTGCTTGCTCAGCTAGTCTGCTGTGTCTCCACTCCAAGCAGACTTGAAAATACTCCACCTTCAGATGTTCCTGCCCCACGTTGCTCTTACCGAGAAGGGTCAAACCTCCCTACTTTGGACTTGCAGAAAAATCTGAGTGAGGTTCCTAGTGTATCTACTCCAGCCGTCCATTAAGTAGCTCATGCTACAACACCACTGCTCTCAGAGCAGGAAACTGAGACCCAGAGAGAGAGGAGACTCACCCAAGACTCAGAGTTTATGTCAGAGACAGAGAGAACACAGTTTGCCTGTCTCCTGGTTTAGTGTTTTCTTCTCACCACGTGGCCCTGTCTTTCCCGATGGAGAAAGAAATCCAGTTTTGTTATCTATTTAGCTGTATCTTTTACAAAGTCATATTGCCATTAAGTTAAGGGTAAGTTGAAGCAGTAACATTGCTATGAAGATAAGTGCTAGAGTCAGATATAGCCGGATTCCAATTCCAGCTCCACCGCTTTCCAACCACACAGAGTCAGTAAGCCCCGGGCAAATCACTTCACATCTAGTTCAGGAGTCCTTCTCTGAAACAGCACCTACTTCATAAGGTCATGTGAAGATTAACTGAGATAATGTATGTAAATAGCTCAGCATGATGCTCAGCGAGTAATAAGCACTCGATAAAGTTTAGCTATTTTTATTACTGTTGTTAGTAGTAGTGTCTTAATGAATATGTAAGGCAATTATAATTAACATTTAAATTGGTGTTTTGGTGAAGTCCATTACCTGTATTTGAATGTACATGGATGAATTGAGAACAAATTTTTTTCATCTAGACCATTTCAATTTTCACTTTGAAATTTTGTTTTTGTTCTTAATTACATTAACAAGTTGGCAGGCAAACTCACTAATCTACCAACTCCTTCATATATCCATCCCTTCGTAAAACATTTATTGGACAACTAAACTATCACCTCATCACAGGTGTTCAGTAGATGCTTTTGGATGGATGCATGGACAGATGCATGGATGGGCTGATGGATGGATGGATGATGTCGACAGCAACTGGAGTAATCACCTTTGGTTCACACCAGCCAGTGGTTTGGTTTTATGAAAAGCCATGAGGGGCTGAGTGACTGGAAGAAAATGGTAAAGGTCCCAAAGGTCTCAGTGGAGACAAAGAAAAGGTACAAGGTGCAGTAGGAATGAGGGAAGCAAAGGACAGGCTGTCAGAGACCGACATGGACAGTATGACATTCTGGAGTAGGAGTGGTTCCTGGTAAGGAAAGGTCCAGGGAGCAGCCATGGGGATAGGTATCTGAGGTGGATAGGGGTTCTGGAGGGTCCTTAAATCCAAGGAGATCTGGGAACTAAGTCCAGGTTACTGGATGGAAAATTCACATTGCACACTGCACATTTTGTGCAATTCTAAGTTAGGATTAAAGTACCATGAATTAACGAGGTTTTACTGTATCTCATCAAATTGTTCCCTGGGGAGGTTCTCTTATATAAAATGGAATGTAGGAGGGGGCCAATATGGTGGTGTAAGAGGACCCTAAACTCACCTCATCCTATGGATACAACTAGAAAACACTCACATCAGTGTAAATAATCCAGAAAATGACCCAGACTAGCAGAACAAACTCCACAATTAAAGGGAGAGAAGAGGTCTTATTGAAGAAGGTGGGAAGGACGAGGATCCAGTGGGGAGCTAAAGGGACTAAGGACATCTATGGGCGGGAAGGAGCTGCAAACGTGGAAGAGGGAGAGAAAACCAAGGAGCCTACATGAGGGCCACAAATCCCCAAAATATTTGACTCTGAAAGTGAGAAGGGCCAAATTTTATGAGTTCTTACACCCAGCAAGACTTAAAGCCTGGAGTTGTTTGTTTGTTTTTTTAAAGATTGTATTTATTTATTTGACAGAGAGAGACACAGCGAGAGAGGTAACACAAGCAGGGGGAGTGGGAGAGGGAGAAGCAGGCTTCCCGCTGAGCAGGGAGCCCGATGCGGGGCTTGATCCCAGGACCCTGGGATCATGACCCGAGCCAAAGGCAGACACTTAATGACTGAAGCACCCAGGCGCCCCAAGCCTGGAGTTTTAAAAATCAGAGGGCTCAGCTCTGGAAGAGCCCAGAGGGTAATAGGAAGCTGAGTCCCTGCACTTAAAGAGACAGCATGACAAATGGCCTGTGGAGATACAGCCTAGCAGCAGCAGTCTAAAAAACACCTGGGGCAGACAGGAGGGAGAGTTATTTGCACATCTCAGAGCAGGTCCTGGAGGGGCAGGGTTCCTAGAGGGACTTCCCCAGGAACAAAGGAGCTGGCAGGAGCCATTTCCCTCCCCCACCCCCCGGCATAAACACACAACCACCTGTGGGTACCAGCACAGAGGCAACATTCACTACCTAACTTGCTTACACCAAGCCCTGCCACCCTCACTTTGGCGGATCCACTCCTCCCAGTCACACTTGCCTCAGTACTGGCACTGCAGGCCCCTCCCCCAGAAGACTAGCACAAATCTTGCCAACACCACATCTCCCAATTTGGGCATGTGCAGGGCCTCTGTCCCTGTGCTGGTGGCTGCAGGTGCTGTAGAAGCCAGAAGTGCACATTGTTAAAATTGCACAGCCCACCCACACAGCCCTGGTCCCAACAGTGGCCCCACCTTGTTGAAACTGCATGCCTCACCTGAGCGGGGATCAAACCCTGCCTACAACAGGCAAAGAGATCCTCTGCAGATGAATGGCCTGAAGGAAAAAGGTATCCAGGACACACAGCAGGGCACATGCAACACACGCAGGAGACAACCCTGAAGTGGCAGGTTCTGGTGAACAGGAGACACAGCACTGTAGGACACTGAAGGACCTCTTCTTCATAAGGCCATTACTTTCAAGAGCAAGAGATGTAGCTGAATTTCCTAATCCACAGAAACAGACACAGAGAGTTAGACAAAATGAGGAAACAGAGGAATACGTCCCAAATGAAAGAACAGGACAAAACCACAGCAGAAGATCAAAGCAAAATGGATATAAATAATATACCATATTAAGGATTTCAAGTAATGGTCATAAAGTTACTCACTGGACTTGAGAAAAGAGTGGAGGACATCAGTGAAACCCTTAACAAAGAGATAGAAAACACAAAAAAGAACCAATCAAAGATGAAGAGCACAATAAATGAGATTAAAAATACACTAGATGGACTAAATAGCAGGCTAAAGGAAGCAGAGGAACAAATGAGTGACCTGGAGGCACAGTAATGGAAAGTACTCAAGCTGAGAAGGTGAGAGAAAAAGAAAATTATGCAAAATGAGAATAGACTTAGGAAACTCAGCAACTCCATTAAGCATAAAAACATTCCCATTATAAGGATTCCAGAGGAAGAAAAGAGAGATAAGGGGGCTGGCTCAGTCAGAAGAGCATGTGACTTTTGATCTTAGGGTCATGGGTTCGAGTCCCACATTAGGTGTAGAGATCACTAAAAAATAAAAAATTAAGAGAAAGAGGGGAAAAAAAGGGGGAGGACAGAAAATTTATTTGAAGAAATAATAGCTGAAAACTTCCCTATCTGGGGAAGGAAACTAATATGCAGATCCAGGAAGCACAGAGACCCCCCCCACCAAAATCAACTCAAGGAGGTAGGTCTACACCAAGACACATAGTAATTAAAATGGCAAAAGTAGCAATAAAGAAAAAAATTTTAAAGCAGCAAGAGAAGGGGTCCCTGGGTAGCTCAGTCAGTTGAGTGACCGACTCCTGATTTCAGCTCAGGTCATGATCTCAGAGTCCTGGGATCGAGCCCCATGTCAGGCTCCTTGCTCAGCAGGGAGTCTGCTTGTCTCCCTCTCCCTCTTCCCCTTCCCCTACTCAAACTCTCTCTCTCAAATAAATACATAAATCTTAAAAAAAAAAAAAAAAAAAAGGCAAGAGAAAAGAAGTCAGTTATATACAAGGGAAACCCTATAAGGCTATCAGGGGATTTTTAAGCAGAAACTTTCCAAGCCAGAAGGGAGTGGCATAATATATTCAAAGTGTTGAAAGGGAAAAATCTGCAGCCAAGAATACTCTATTCAGCAAGGCTATCATTCAGAATAGGAGAAATAGTTTCAAGACAAAAGCTAAAAGAGTTCATGACAACTAAACCAGCCCTACAAGAAATGGTTTTTTTTAAAGATTTTATTTATTCATTTATTTGAGAAAAAGAGAGAGCACATGAGGAGGGGAGGGTCAGAGGGAGGAGCAGACTCCCTGCTGAGCAGGGAGCCCAATGTGGGACTCGATCCCGGGACTCCAGGATCATGACCTGAGCTGAAGGCAGTCGCTTAACCAACTGAGCCACCCAGGCGCCCCCTACAAGAAATGTTAAAGGGAATTCTCTGAGTGGAAAGGAAAGACCATAAATAAGAGTAAAAAAAATAACACAAAAGGAGTAAAAATAAGTATATCTGTAAAAATCATGAAGGGAGTCACAAAATAAAAGGATGTACAGTATGATACCATATATCAGAAATGTGGTGAGGAAAGGAGTAAAGAATTTGTGTAAAGGGCTCAAATGTAAGCAGCCATCAACCTAATATAGACTGCTATCTGCAGAAGATGTTATATACAAACCAAATGGTAACCACAAATCAAAAATCAGTAATAGATATGCAACGAGTAAAGAGAAAAGGATCCAAGTATATCACTAAAGAAAGTCAGGAAACTATAAAAGAGATCAAGAGAAGAAAGGATCAGAGAGGAACTACAAAAACAACGACAAAACAAGTAACAAAATGGCAATAAATACATACTTATCAATAATTAGTTTGAATGTAATGGATTAAATGCTCCAATCAAAAGAGATAGGGTGATGGCATGGATAAAAACAAGATCCATTTAAATGCTGCCTACAAGAGACTCATTTGAGACCTAAAGACACATGCAGACTGAAAGTGTGGGTATGGAGAAACATTTTTCATGCAAATGGAAAACCAGAGTAGCAATACTTATATCTGACAAAATAGACTTTCATACTAAGGCTGTAAAAATAGACAAAGAGGGGCACTATGTAATAATAAAGGGGACAATCCAACAAGAAGATATAACAATTGTAAATATTTATGCACCCAAAATAGAAGCACCCAAATGCATAAAACAGTTAATAACAAACATAAAGGAACTAACTGATTGTGATACAATAATAGTAGGGGATTTTAATACCCCACTTACCTCAGTGGACAGATCATCCAAACAGAGAATCAACAAGGAAAGAGTGACTTTGAATGACACACCAAACCAGATGAATTTAACAGATATATTCAGAATATTCAATCCAAAAAGAGCAGAATACACATTCTTTTCATATGCACACATGAAATTCTTCAGAGAAGATCACATATTAGGCCATAAAACAAGTCTCAACAAATTAAAAAAGATCAAAGTCATACCATGCATCTTTTCTGATCACAATGCTATGAAACTAGAAATCAATCACAAGAAAAAATCTGAAAAGACCACAAATATGTGGAGGTTAAATAACATGGTACTAAACAATGAATAAAAAAAATGAAAACAAAAAACAACAGTACAAAATCTCTGGGATGCAGCAAAAGTGGTTCTAAGAGGGAAGTTTATAGCAATACAGGCCTATCTCAAGAAGCAAGAAAAATCTCAATAAATAGCCTAACCTTACACCTAAGGGAGCTAGAAAAAGAAGAACAAAGAAAACCCAAACCCAGCAGAAGGAAGAAAATAATAAAGATCAGAGCAGAAATAAATGATATGAAAACTAAAAAAAAAAAAAAAAACAGTAGAACAGATCACTGAAACCAGGAGATGATTCTTTGAAAAGATTAACACAATTGGTAAATCTCTAGCCAGACTGAGAGAGAGAGAGAGAGGACTCAAATAAAATAAAATCACAAATGAAAGAAGAGAAATAACCGACACTACAGAAATATAAAGGATTGTAAGAGAATATTATGAAAAATTATATGCCAACAAATTGGACAACCTAGAAGAAATGGAAACATTCTAGAAACATGCAACATACCAAAACTGAAGCAGGAAGAAATAGAAAAATAGAACAGACTGATTACCAGCAATGAAATTGAATCAATAATCAAAAAACTCCCAACAAACAAAAGTCCAGGACCAGACAGCTTCACGGGTAAATCCTACCTAACATTTAAAGAAGAATTAATACCTACTCTTCTCAAATTTTTCCAAAAAAAAAAAAAAAATAGAAGAGGAAGAAAAACTTCCAAATTCATTCTATAAGGCCAGCAATACCCTGATACAAAAACCAGATAAAGACACCACAAAAAAGAGAACAACAGGTCCGTATTTTTGATGAACATAGATGCAAAAATCCTCAACAAAGTATTGGAAAACCGAATCCAACCACATATTAAAATAATCATTCACCACAGTCAAGTGGGATTTATTCCTGGGATGCAAGGATGGTTCAATATTTGCAAATCAATCAACATGATACATCATATCAATAAGAAAAAGGATAAAAACCATATGATTATTTCAGTAGTTATGCAGAAAAAGCATTTGATGAAGTACAACATCCATTTATGATAAAAATCGTCAACAAAGTAAGCTTAGAGGGAATATACCTCAACATAATAAAGTCCAGATATAAAAAACCCACAGCTAACAGCATACTCAATGGGGAAAAACAGAACTTTTCCCCTAAGGTCAGGTACAAGACAAGGATTTCCACTCTCACCACTTTTATTCAACATAGTCCTAGCCACAGCAATCAGACAACAAGAAGAAATAAAAGGCAACCAAATTGGTAAGGAAGAAGTAAAACTTCCACTATTGGCAGATGACATGATGCTATATGTAGAAAACCCTGAAGACTCCACCAAGAAACTACCAGAACTAATAAATGAATTCAGTAAAGTTGTAGAATACAAAACCAATGTACAGAAATCTGTAGTATTTCTATACACTGCTAATGAAGCAGCAGAAAGAGAAATTAAGAAAACAATCCCATTTATGACTGCACCAAAAAGAATAAAATACCTAAAAATAAACTTACCCAGAGAGGTAAAAGACCTGTACTCTGAAAACTATAAAACATTGATGAAAGAAATTGAAGATAACAGAAAGAAATCAAAAGACATTTCATGCTCATGGATTGGAAGAACAATATTGTTAAAATGTCTATATTACCCAAAGCAATCTACAGATACAATCCCTATCAAAATACCAACAGCATGTTTTACAGAACTAGAAAAAACAATCCTAAAATTTGTAGGAAACCACAAAAGACCCTGAATAGCCAAAGCAATCTTAAAAAAAAAAAAACACTGAAGGTATCCCAATTCCAGACTTCAAGTTATATTACAAAGCTGTAGTAATCAAAACAGTATGGTACTGGCAAAAAAATAGACACGTCAATAAAACAAAATAGAAAGACCAGAAATAAACCCACAATTATATAGTCAGTTAATCTTCGACAAAGCAGGAAAGAATATCTAGTGGGCAAAAGACAGTCTCGTCAACAAATGGTATTGGGAAAACTGGACAGCTACATGCAAAAGAATGAAACTGGACCACTTTCTTACACCATACACAAAAAATTAACTCAAAATGGATTAAGGACCTAAATGTGAGACCTGAAACCATAAAAATCCTAGAAGAGAATAGAGGCTGTAATTTCTCTGACATCAGCCAAAGGAACTTCTTTCTAGATATGTCTCCTGAGACAAGGGAAACAAAAGCAAAAATAAAGTATTGGGACTACATCAAAATAAAAAGCTTCTGCATAGCAGAAGAAACAACCAACAAAACTAAAAGACAGCCTATGGGAGAATGAGAGAAAATATCTGCAAATGACATATCTGATAAAGGGTTAGTACCCAAAATATGTGAAGAACTTATACAACTTAACACCAAAATAATCCAAGTAAAAAATGGGCAGAAGACATGAACCGACATTTCTCCAAAGATGACACCAAAATAATCCAAGTAAAAAATGGGCAGAAGACATGAACTGACATTTCTCCAAAGATGACATACAGATGCCAACAGATATATGAAAAGATGTTCAACATCACTCATCTGAGGGAAATGCAAATCAAAACCACAATGAGATATCACCTCACACCTGTCAGAATCATTACGATTAAAAACTCAAGAAACAAGTGCTGGCAAGGATGTAGAGAAAAAGGAACCTTAGTGCACTGTTGGTGGGAAGGCAAACTGGTGCAGCCAGTTACTGTGGAAGACAGTATGGAGGTTACTCAAAAAATTAAAAATAGAACTATCCTATGACCCAGTAATCACACTACTATTTACCCAAAGAATATGAAAACACCAATTCAAAAGGATATATGCACCTCTATATTTATTGCAGTGTTCTTTATAATAGCCATATTACAGAAGCAGCCTAAGTGTCTGTCAATAGATAAATGGATAAAGAAGATGTGGTATATATACACAATACAATATTATTCACCATAAAAGAAGAAATCTTGCCATTTGCAACAACATGGTTGGAACTAGAGCGTATTATGCTAAGCAAAGTAAGCCAGTCCGAGAAAGACCTATACCATATGATTTCACTCATGTGGAATTTAAGAAACAAAACAAATGAACAAAGTGGGGGGAAAGAAACAAACCAAAAAACAGACTCTTAACTATAGAGAACAAACTGATGGTTAGCAGAGGGGAGGTGGGTGGGGGATGGGTGAAACAGGTGATGGGGATTAAGAGTACACTTATCTTGATGAGCACTGAGTAATGTATAGAATTGTTGAATCACTGTATTGTACATCCAAAATATAACACTGCATGGTAACTACACTGGATTTAAAAAATAAATTTAAAAGGTAAAAAGTAAAAAGTAAAATAAAAATTTACTCATAAAAAACTCAATTTAATATGAAAGAGTAATTGTGCACTGAACAGAGGTATTTATTTATAATTCTTACCTTATTTTTACCTCAAAGTAGTATTGCTTAAAGGTCAAGTGTGGGGGGGAGGAGAGGGGTGTGTGGGTGTGTGGGTGTGTGTGCGCGCGCATGTGCGTGTGTTTAAGAAAGAGAGAAAGAACGTGCATCCCATTGCTTTGTTGTCTGACCTTTTCGGCATTTTAGCTCCAGGCCAGTCGTGGAGCAACACTGGGAGTCTTGTGAGGATTATATATAGCAAAATGTCACCAACAACCAAAGACATTCTGTCCCCCTCCCAATCCAAATACATGAAATTCACACCCTGGGAAAAAATTCACAGTAAATTTTGGCTCGGCAAGAATAGCATTATATTTGTGCACAGGAGGTTTTCTTTTTCAGTTTTATTCACTGTATAACGAGAAGGGGGCTGGATGGTGGGTCTGGAGATGCAGCGAGCCCTTCTCCTCACCGCAAATAGTACTTGCTCTGTGACTGTAAATAAGAATTGTGGCCAAGATGACACGTGTGTTTTGCACTTTACAATTTAAAAATCACCCCAGCTTTTCATGCTCACAAAAGCCCACTGCAGTTGGCCAGGCAGACATGACTGTGCCCACTGATAGATGGAAAACCAAGGCAAAATTGAGGAGTGAAGTGACAGGTGTCAGACTACTCTGAGCCAGGTTAGGCACACAAACCTGCTGACCCATGCCCAGCACTGTTAGTACTGGACTATGGAAGTCACAATCTCTCCATTTCTGCCCCTGTCACATGAACCCACCTCCAAGTCCTCCCACCAACAGCTTCAACTCACTAAGGTTCTGGAAGGACCATGAGAAGTGCAAATATTTACCTGCCACTGGATTTCTATTGTGCAGGGTAAGCCAGGCACAAAATCATGAGGTTGAAAAAGAAGTTTCTGGGCTAATTCAGTACTACTCACCCCTCATAGCCACCAGCCTCATCGGAAAAATGCCCCCAATAGCACAGGGAGCCCACCAGGTGTGTGCCCCTCACCACCACATTTTCTAGCAGGGGCATAAATCTGTCTTTCCACAGCTGGTCCCAAGCCTCTGGTTCACACCAGGTTGGGAGTAGCAGACCCCTTCTCCCTAGCTCCTGCCCCAACACTCCTGGCTGATCAATCAGGGCACTTTTTCTCAATGAATGTGAACTCAGATACTGTTAGAGACAAATGGACCCATGTATGTATGTCTATGTATTAGGTAATTTTTAATAATTTGTGTCATGCTTGTTTCCAATAAAAGGCACAATAGAACAAACTATCACAATGAGGATCAAAAGCAAGAAAGGAGGAAGGGGAAGGGTGTGTGCAGAAAGGGGGCTCTGAGGTTGCCTGCATCACAGAAGCAGAAAACTGAGTGCTCAGCTTTCTCACAATGTCAACAGGAAAAATGGGTTACGAATAATACAGTCGCTTTGTAGGAAATACAAACTTTTCCCTGACCCTGAAATCTAAGAGTCAATTGTAGCATAGATTTTGAATAAGGCATATCAAGCAGTTAATGGGCATTGTCTTCATCCACTAAGGCAGTATTTCTCAGAGCTTCTGGACTATCAGAATCCAAACAATCTGGGGTGGTCATCATTTCATAATGTATACGTATATCACAGTATCCCATTGTACATCTTAAATATATGATTTTTGTGAATTCTACCACAATAAACCTGGAGGGAAAAAAGGTACATTCCCAAGCCCTGCCCCAAACTCACTGAACGAGAATCTCTGGCAGATGAGCCTGGGGCTCTGTATTTCAAGCAAGCTCACGAACTGATTCTTGTGTACCTGCAAGTTGGCAAACACCCTTATCAAAGTGTGGGTAGATGACAGTGCCTTCATGTAGTGGCCTTTGCCAGCCTTCCTTGCATCTGAGCAGGACACAATGCCTGAACCCAGAAGAGTCTGGTGGAGGAGCTCCATGTCTCAGGACCCACCCAGGGAGATATGTGCAGGCTGCAGAGGCTCTGTAGGCCCCAGTGGTTGGGAAGTGGGGGTTTCTGCATGCACTTGGGTGGGAGTGAGCTTGCTGCTGGGATTTCAGATGGCCGCAGGCCCCAAGGAGGGCAGGCCCCATCTCAGGTCTTGCCATCACCCCCCAGGGTCTGCCATCCATAGCCCATGGCAGCCCCCAGCCTACATTAGAGCCAGGGATATGGGCTCAGCAGACCACCAGACCCGGTGTTCCTACTCTGTCCCTTCCCCGTCCTCATCCATCATGGGGGCAGGCAGAGCCCAGGAGTCCAGGAGCCAGCCAGGTGGCAAAAGCCCCAGCGCAGGAGCCATGCTGCCCCCACTACCTCCTGTCCTGTGCCTCCCCACTCCCCAGGGCAGGCTGGGATCTGCCAGGGACTGGCTGTGGGGAGGCAATCACGAGTGCTTCCCTTTCCCTGCCCACAGGTTTGGAATAAATTGCCTCATCCAGTTTGAAGACTTTGCCAATGCCAATGCCTTCCGCCTGCTCAACAAATACCGCAACAAATACTGCATGTTCAACGATGACATCCAAGGTAAGGCTTGCCCTGCCTGACAAAGCCACTGAGGACTGAGGCCTTCCCACAGGCTGCCCTGCGTGCTGGAGTGGGGGCGCCTCCCGGCTCGCCCACTGCCCACAGCTGGGGCAGAAAGAGCATTCATGTTGGGGCCAACTCCCACTTGGCTGATTCTTAGCTCTCTGACTTTGGAAAAGTCCCTTAACTTTGCTAGGCCTCAGTTTCCTCACCTATCAAGTGGACACGATTACTGCTTCAGAGGAAAGTAAGAATTATGGGATTTAATATCTGAGAGAAATACTAACCAATGCTGCCATTTTCTAGCCAGTTGAACTTGGGCTAATCAAATCTCTGAGCTGTAGTTGTATCCTCTAGTTATTGGGATGATAATAACTGCCTTGGAAGATTATTATGAAAATTTAAAGAGCTAATGTATAGAAAGTGTACTTTCTATACACTATGTACTAGTGTGCATAGGACTTATCAGACCAGAGCATCAATCACCATAAAAATGGCTGGGAAACAGCCTCAGTAACTCACTCTTGGCTTTCCCAAACACTAGGTATAGCCCTATCCAGCCCATAATTTGGCTGGAATGCATGCTACTCAGAATGATAACTATGAAAGACATTGACACCAGGGCCCCAGGGCATTCCAAAAGCCAATGGGAAGCATCTTCTAGTGCAGGGTCAACTGGGTTACCTGTTCTATGGCCCAGAAGTATCTGAAGGCACTTGCTTCTTGCTGTGGAGATGCCAGTATGTGAAACTGGAGGGGAGGGCGAGTCCCTCACACATCATCTCTCCTGATCCAGGCCTTCTCAATAAGAGCATTGGGAACCATTCCCAGTATTTTATAAGCTCAGGAGACACCTGAGGACATACAGATTATTATTTAACAAATGAAGTTTGGCATGCAAAATCTTTCAAAAGCAAAAATGCATGTCAGAACAAGAACAAGTTGGTGGGGGACAGGTGTTGGTCCTTGGGAGTAAAAGATTGGCCAACCCTTCCTTTTTGCAGATGAGACCCAAAAAGGTCACAACTTTTCATCAGATGAGTTAGGGTTACACCTAGGAGAATTCAAACCTGTGTAATAATAGCTAAGGTTTAGAGCTGAATATTTATTGTACATCAGGCACTGTTTTAAGTACTTTACACTTTTGATCCTATGAGATTTTATCATCTCTGTCTTAGGAATGAAGAAACTGAGGCACAGAGAGAATAAGCTTATATAGTAAGTGTAGCGTTGAAATTTGGACTCTAAAGTCTAAGTTCATAATCACTCACCATACAGTTCCAAGACCTTACATGATTACAAAACCAAAGGCCCTTTCCTGTGGCCCACATTAAGGGCTAAAGAAATGTGATAAATGGGGTTTTTTTTGGTCATAAATTTTCAAGAGGCATGATAGCACAGTTAAGCATATTATTAGACAATTAAGATCAAAATATATGACTTCAGCACTTGAAGAGTGGGTAGCCAGAGAGAGGAGACCCAGTAAGGGCAAGCTGACCCATGGCAACCCTTCCCCCAGCCCAGGGGATGCTGTCCTCCCAGATGTATGGGCCTGGGCCAAGCATTGGCCGCCGGCCCAGCCTCACCCAGAGAAGTGGGGTGCTCTGCACAGACAGGGCAGCGCATTCACTCCCTGCCCGCCTGCCGGTCACCCCACTGTTAGCCCAGTGGGCAGGGCTGGGACCACAGCCCTTGAGGAAACACCTGCGGGCTAGCCCCTGACCAACTCCCCCGTCATGGCCCTCACTCTGAGTCAGCGGCAGAACAGCCATCCCCCTGGGTCCACGGGGCTGCCAAGGCCAGAAGGTGGGAGTGGAAAACAAGTCCATGGGGGCCACACAGCTGGTGCAGACTCCAGATGGGCGCGCACGCGCGCGCGCGCACACACACACACACACACACACACACACACACGCAGTCCTGTGTATACATCCTCATAAACATGGGCACAGGGACACATCCGGGCCCTGCCATCCCTCTGCCTCCACTGGCCCCCACCGCCACCAGAGAGCACCTCTAGGATGAAACCAGGGCTGTCAACTCCCTCTTCACGAGAAAGTTCACACTCCCCCACTGGAAGCATAAGGCTTCAGGGGTCTGCCGATCTCTGCCCCCCTTGCACCCCCACTAACCTCTCTGTCCTCTGACCCGCCCTTACTGTTATCCTCTGACCTCCTTGCCTGTTGGTTCTCTCTGCACATGAAAGCGCTGCTCCTCATTCCTCCCCCATCATCTTCACCTGAGGAACTCCTACTTAGCCTTCACGACTCCGCTTCAGGCTCTCCTGTCCCAGGGAAGGCCTCATGTCGGCCTTTGCTCCCCCAGTCTGATTTGGGTACCCACTGGGAGCTCCCATGGTGCCCCCGTTAGTGCTCTTACCACACTGTACCCCAGATGCCCACACTGAATCGTCTGTCTCCCCAGAAGACGATAAGCTTCCAGAGACAGAGACTGTGTGATCTGTTCTCATTCCCCAGTTCCCAGCACGGCGTCCGGCACATTATAGCTGCTTCATAAGGAACTGGAGAATGAATGAATGAATGAATGACACACACACACACACACACACACACACACACACACACACACACAGTGACCTTCTGAGAAGGTCACCCACCAATTCCTGGGGGCATGTCTACCTCGGACACCTGCCCCTGCAGCCTCTCTCTTGTCCAGGTCATCATGCACGTTCAGATGCATATACATCTTCACATGTGCACCCTCGTGTACACACACGTAGCATGTTTTAATTAAATCAATTCATTGGCTTTTGTTTCCTGTTTATAGCCAGTTCCAGCAGAGTCTATTTTGCTCCCAGGCAAAGCCAGATGGAATAGTTTTCTGGGCCCCACAGCAGACAGCAGAGGAATTTCCCATTCTTTCCTCAGAAATTAAAGACTAAAGTCATGAATCTAAAATGTGTAACAAGAGCTAGCAAATAGTGGGGCACCTGGGTGGCTCAGTCATTAGGCATCGACCTTCGGCTCGGGTCACGATCCCAGGGTCCTGGGATCAGGTCCCGCCTCAGGCTTCCTCAGGAAGTCTGCTTCTCCCTCTCCCACTCCCCCTGCTTGTGTTCCCTGTCTCGCTGTGTCTCTGTCAAATAAATAAATAAAATCTTAAAAAAAAAAAAAAGAGCTAACAAATAGTACCAGAATGTCAGGATCCCTATAATATCAAGTCTTTGATCAGGACAGCCTGACCATTAGGTATGACCATGTAAGCGACAAAAGTAAAGAGATGGACGTGGAGGTGGACCCCCCCACCAGACCTTCCTTCAAGAAAAAACTTGTCCCAACTGCTGACAGGGCTGTCAGCTGTGTCAGGCAGAGAGTCTCAGGTACAGAGAGCCGCCTTGCCCACGGTCCTCCCTGCCAGAGACGCCCTCACCCAGTGATGAGGGAATATAGAAGCCCAACCATTGTGGCCCAATGGAGGACAGTGCGAAGGGGACATTTTAACTCCAGAGCTCCCCACGGGGTTGGCTGAGGTTTTGAGGACTACATACAGCCTGGCTTCTCCTCTGCCCCATCCTGCTTCCCGCTCCCCTCTTCCATAGGTGCTGATCCCAAGGGCATTTCTTTTGTTTTGTTTTTTTTTAAGATTTTATTTATTTGACAGAGAGAGACACAGCGAGAGAGGGAACACAAGCAGGGGGAGTGGGAGAGGGAGAAGCAGGCTTCCCGCTGAGCAGAGAGTCCGATGCGGGGCTCGATCCCAGGACCCTGGGATCATGACCTGAGCCAAAGGCAGACGCTTAACAACTGAGCCACCCAGGCACCCTGCCAAGGGCATTTCTTGGTAACATCCGGAACACTCCACATGTCTCAGAATCTGCTTCCCAGGGAGCCCAAGCTGCAAAGTGATAACATTTTGCATGCACACAGGACTTTAGATGCAAAAAGTGTTTTTCGTACACACTATCTCACGACTTCCTCGAAATAGCCCCTCTCCCTTCAGGGAGGACAGACATTGCTGTCCCATGTCACAGGTAAAGAAACTGAAGTTCATGGATTACATTTTGCTCCAGGTCACAAAGCCAAACAGGTACAAGGTGGGACTAGAACCTAGTTATTTCTGAGTCAAAGTTCTCCATCTGTCTCCGTGATATCAGGCTGCCTATTTCTCCATGTGTGTGAGGCGGTGGAGTCTTCTTGCTAAGGATTAAATTCCAGATCCCACATAAGTGGGGGTGTCACTGGTCTCCAGCAGCCTGCTGCTCCCATCTTCCCCATCCCTTCCTCCAACTCCCCCAGTTTACAGACCAAAGAGGAGGCCCAGGGAGGGGAAGGGGCTTGTCCTCATCACCAGCTGGTTACTGATGGGTCCAGGACCAGAAGCCTATGATGTGTGTCCTCAGTGCTAAGTGGGAAATTAAGAGATGGGTGAGGAATTCCAGGACTCGTGGGACAACATGGAAGATTAAGCTCATGCTAGAACTGGCCCCTTTTACCTCCAAAGTAAAGAGAAATGAAACATAAAACAATATAGCCATGCTCAAAAGTAGAAAAGGAACATCCACATGCAGACTTGAAGAGGGCTGAGAGAGAGAGAGAGAGAGGGAGAGAGAGAGGGAGGCATGACAGTGGCAAACAGACACCAGAAACAAGTCACATGTGGTTGCTGGGGCCAAGCCCAGCCTACCCCAGCAGGACCCCAGCAGGACTCATCGTCAGAATCTGCCCAGCACCCCACACAAGGTAGGGACTGGAACCAGGCCGCCCACATAAAAATGAGACTGGGCCCACGCTGCCTGCTCTGAACACCAGGCCGGCCTCCCATCCTTGGTGGAAGATCTGACCAAAGGCTTCAGGCTCCCCGCAGACTGCGCTCCGTGAGGGCAGGGGCATGCTGAGAGCTGAGCGGGAGCTGAGCAGACTTCAAACGGTCTCCCGGCCAGTCCTGCTGTCCCACACACCGGGGATTCACCGACCCCACAGGGCCGTCCGCATGCTGGGGCCTCTGGAGCCCCAGGGCTGGAAGGGTCCGGGGCTCCCCCAGGCTGCCAGCGGTCGCCTCTGCTGCCCCAGGCTGGGTCTGTGGGCCGGGCTGCGCATGCGCTGACTTACAGCTGGCAGTCTCCGCAGGTATTTTGGAAAAGGCAGGGGCTCAGGTGACTTGTTTCAGCCAGGACCAGAGAAGCATCCCCGCTCTTAGGGGAGGAGAAAGAGACTTGGAAGGGGAACAGCAATAGCAATGGTCATGCTGGAGGACAGGCCAGCGGTGTCCTTCCCCAGGAGCCAGAAGCAGGATGCTGCTGGCCTAGTGACCTTGGCCCTCCGGCCCCCACTGCGAGCTGCTCACACCGTGCGGTCAGGGTCATGAAAGTCTAGCTGGCTTGTCTGTTCCAGAACATCCTCCTACCCCACCAGCCTGCCCCAGACCGGCACTGCTCCCGAGTCCTAGCACATCCCCGGGGCCAGTGGGCCTGTCAGGGTGCCCCATGGTAGGTCAGGCCATCGGCACCCTCTCACACTTTCAAGTTTTCATTTGTGAGTCAGAGAGCTTAACAGTCAGACCTTGGATTGAGACAAGCCCAAGTCTGAATCTCCCCATTTTTCTGTTTTGTGCTTTGGCCACATGTCTTAAATCCTCTCGGCCTTCTTTTCTTTCTCTGCAAAATGGACATAAGAGTATTAACAGCCAGGAAGGAGAATCAGCAGGTATCCACAGAATAAACCAGGATGCTTTTAAAAAGCCAGCATCTATTCTGGTTGGCTTTATTCACTGTGAAGTGTTTCCATCGTGACCTCTGTTTGTGGTGCCAGGGTGTTAGAAGGACAGGGGTGATGTGTAGGTGGGGACGGGCACGTAACGGTGCTGTTCTAATACCTCTGGTGCCTAGTAGGCTCCTGACACATAGGTATAGGGGTGGGGAGGAGGAAGGGTTGATACCCAAATACAGAGAGGCTCTGCTGGAGGTGAGGAGAGGGATCGGTGTGAGCACAGGAGTGGGCAAACCTGAGGAGAAGGGAGGCAGAACCTTTATCCATGTTCCACATACACCCTATTCTTCCAGCCCACTGAGTTCCTCTCACTGTTCTATGAACTTTCTTCCAACTCTGTGGTTTTGAATGTGCTGGCCCCTCTGCCTAGAATTCTCTTCTGCTCTTGGCTAACTTCTGTGTATCCTTAAAGGCTGAAGCCTCATCTTCTCCAGGGTACCACACCCAGGGCCAAGCTTGTCCCACAGGGGTCTAGCTGACCCGCACTCTTCCCCAGAGCCCAGGAGTCACACACTTTGCAGAATGCCTCCAAGTTCCCCAGAGCTCAGATATCATGATACCAAAGGGGCAGATGGCTCTGAAGACTCTGTCCAGCTGGTTTTCCTGCTTACAAGACACCAGGAGCTATTTCCAGTTCTTAGGGGTCTACTGCCCCCTCCCCCACACCATCACCACACACAAGGAGCAGCAGTTCCTGGCCTTTCCAATCTCTCTCCCTCACAGTGAAGCCTCCCCTGGCCTTCTCAACCTTCTCTCTCCAGAGCCTTTCTTTTTTTCATGAAGTTCTATGTTCTGTGGCTGTTCTTCACTTACAGGGCTGTGTCTAGCCCTGAGGTTCCCATGGATCTCTTGCATCTGATCCTGGCTCCTCTGTGACCTCCCATTGCCCTGTTGCATCAGGTAAAACCCCAAAGAAGCCAAGAAGATGGTAACTATTCCCTCTGGTTCCTCCCAAATTGTGTCAGAATAGGTCTGACCCATCTTATGCACGGGCTAAGAACTGCCTTCTAGAAAGTCCAGGGGTTCCAGAAAATTCTCCTCGTGACACAGAAATAGGGCTGAAGTGGTCTAGAAGTCCTTTGCTTGGTATCCAATTAAGGGAACTTGAATTTTCTGAACATATGTGCTGTTAACTATCTATGAACAGATGGTTTTATTCATCCTTTTATATCCAAGGCCTAGCACAATGAAGCCCCAGAACAGGCCCCCAGGACACGAATGAATGAATGAATGAATGAAGGTAGCCAGCTGCTGTGGGAAGGTGGAAGCAGGCCTGGCCTGGCCTTGCAGGGGAGGACACCCAGCCCCGCATGGCCCCAGACCTCTGAAGCCAGGGAGCAGACCCTGACCACGCCTAACTCCCCGCCCCTGTCACTGTCTGGGACAGCAGCCTTGCCTCACCTGAGAAATGGCTAGTTCTTCCCGTTTTCTCCACAATCTGTTGTTCAGCATGGAAGTTCCTTTAACTTTGTCAAATGGGACTGTTAGAAACTACCTTTTCAGCTTGTCCTTTTGTGCTATTTCCTGACTGTACCATCTCTAATACTGTTTACAGGAAATGTAATTATGGAAACCTCCCTCTGAAAAGGAAAACTTGTTTTTCTTTCGTTGTGAATGGGAAACAGTCACACTTTGGGCGGCCCATGGCATTTATGGGCCCAAGCCAGGTTCAGCAACATCCCTGCACCCCTAGGCTTCTCCAGGTGGTTACCTCCAGAAAGCTAAACGGCTTCCTTCCTCTCCACTTTCAAATCCCTAACACATTACCCAGAGCTGTCCAAATGAAAGTTAATGATGGAGATAACTTTATTTGCCAAACTTAATAAGATGGGGCTCAAGAACTGCTCTTTTTCCTCTTGAGCTCTGGTCTGTAAGTAGGGTAACTTGCCACTTCACAGGATGGCCCCAGAGGAGGATCCCAGAAAGGAGAGCAGGAGTGTGGGGCTCCAGGAGCCAAGTGCAGAAAGAGTTTCCCAAAGGGAAAAAGAGCAGCAGTATCCAATGCAGCTGAGAGACCAAGGGAAGAAGCAGCTGAGGACTGACTGCTGAATTTGGCAAGGTGGTGGGACAGGTGCTTGATTGGACTGAGTTTCAGAGAGACTGAGGAAAAAAGAAATAGAGGCAACAAGTATGTTCAGTTCTTTACAAATAAGAAATAGGGTGGGACTATACAGAGCCAACAGAAAGCCTTTTAAAGATGGGAGCTTCATGACATATTTGTATGCTGATGGCAGTGACCCAGCAGAGGAGAAATCAAGGAGGCAAAAAAAAAAAAAAGAGAGAAAATTACAAGATAAATTCCTTGAGTAGGCAAAACAGACAGGATCTGGCGCACACGTGGAGGTGGCTTTAGCTAGGAGCAGGGACAGCTGACCCATAGTGACAGGAGAAAAGGCAAAGTGTATGGACATGGAGGCAGAGGGTCTCTAGACTTAGTGGTGGGAGGATTCAGAAGTTCTCTCCTGATTGTTTCTGTTTTCTTTGAACCTCACTTTCCACTTCTGAGAGGGGAAAAACATGGGGGCTCATAGTACCTGCTTGGTAGAGTTGTGTAAAGATTAAATGAGCAAATGAAGCTGAGCACACACACAGCACAGAGTCAAGGTCACGGTGAGAGTGATCAATAAATGGCAGTTGCCCTTGTATCCTTTCATGGAAATGTTCCATCCTTTCCTATCAGATTTCCCATTGTTTTGTCTTCTCTACCCCTTCTGGAGTCATTGACATCTGCCTAAGTTCTTTTCCTTCTACCTCCACTGCCCCTGCCCTCCAGTTCTCCCCCAAGGAAAGCCCTTCACGCCCCTCCTGCTGCCTTCAAGTCCAGAGGCAGGAGAAGCTGGTGGGGCTTCAGAGACCAGGAAGGGATGGAAGTAGCAGCCCCCATTTCCCTGCTCTGCTTCCAACTGGGTGACTGGCAGAGGCCTGTTTCCTCCTCTGCGCACTTGTTGTAGGTCATGCTCTCCAATCCCCATCCAGCACTGGATTTCTGCAGGTAAGCCCAGTTGTAAAGCTTGCCGGTTCTAACACAATAGATACTTGGCGTCTGAGAAGGAAAGGATTCATCAACTATTGTGCGCGCGGCGGCAGGGGCGGGGCGGGGGGGGGGGTCCTCTGAGGGAATATCTTTGGCGCCATCTGGTGGCGCATGTCTTGCACATTTCCTTTGAGGAGGCAGAAGATGGTCTGAAATACAATCAGATGAGCAGAAAACCCCTCTATCCGATGGAAGGAAACTAGTACTTCACCTAGAGAAGTCATCTAGTTCAGTGCATCTCAGGTTTAAATGGGCATGTAAATCATCTGCAGACCTTCTGAAATACAGACTCTAACTCAGTAGAACTAAAATAAAAGTGGCTCTTAAGAGCCAAATATAGGATGGGTGGAGGTATTTGCGGAAAGACAGAAATGGGGAGTAGCTGATACAATAAGTGGACTATGAGAAAATCATAGACAAGGGTATTTAGGAATTTGGAGGAGGGTCATACCATGCAATTCTCACTGCCTGTGTAAGTGATTTAAATAATGACTTAAATTGCTTTTTGATGCTTTCTTGGGTGTCAGCTTGGTGTTCCTTTTGAATGCAGTACAGTGCTGAGCCTGGCCATGATACAGCCCCACTTTGTTCAGGTTAGATAAAAAGTAGATCTAGGAAAAGAAGGGGAGGCTAAGGATGCCTGGCTGGGGAAAATAGGATGTCTGGCAGAGGAGATCCTGTGCACTGAGTCTTAAGGAATAAATAACAAACTGCAGAAGGTCCTATAGATAAATGGTAAACAGCATGGGCAAAGCACAGAAGTGTAAGAAGACACGGCCTGTTAGGGAATGATCAATAACACACCTGGTACACAGAGTATGTGGGAAGGCGTGAAGCAAAGATACGCTGATGCTGACAATATCCTTTTCTATACATGAACTAACAAAAAGTGTATTATGAACAACTTCTCTATAGTTGTCATCACACTTGGATGACACAATCAGTTAATACCAATTATACTTTCTTTAGAAAGTTATACTTTCAGTTAATACTTTCTTTACAAAGCAGGAATGAATCTATTTTGTTACCAAGGGTATCCTTGGTATCTCAGAGTCTGGTACAAAATTGATGCTTAATAAATAAATGAAGGCAATGAATTCCACACAATGACCTCTGACTACTGATTACATTATGGTTATTGGTGCTCAAGCCTTGGCAAACAGGGAGTTCCCTGAGGGCAGGGACCATGTGTGATTCACCTTCCCTAGTGCCTAGCATGGTGCCTGTCACCTGGCAGTCCCTCAGTACATGCACAGTGAGCTCCTCAGGGACCCTCAGAAGGGTGTTAGGAAAGCCCCCAGTAGTCCTCAGCCCAGGCTGTGGGACCCTGTGACACTTTATTTCTCCAGGCTTCCTGTGTGAAGGCTGGAGAGCCTGCACTCCACCTTCTGTGTTCCTACCTCGGGTCCTGCCTTCTGATGTCCATAATGATGAATGTGCATTTATTAGGCACCAGCTGTTTTCTATGTCCCCTGTCTTAGCCCAACACATGCCCTCTAAGCCAGGCACAAATCTAGCCCATATTCTGGGAAAAGGCCCTTTCCCAGAGCTACAAAACACAAACGCCTTAGATAACTGGAAAGAGAAAACAGAAAATTCACTCATATTCCCACCCTGCAACCTTTAGTATTTTGTTGTTCCTTCCAGATTCCGTGTGTGTGTTTCATTACAAATAGAATCATGACATGTAGATCTTTTAAGGTTCTCTTCCTTCCAACTAACTCAGTGAAGCATAGTCTAATGGTTAAGAGCACAAGGCCTAGAACCTGATTCCCTGGGATTCGCTGATTCCCTTCAGATTTTCACTCTGTTATATGATCTTGGATAACTCAGCAAACTACTCTGTACTTCATTTTCCCAGGCTGTAAAATGAGGATGATAATAGTTAGGATTAAATAAATAAACATCTTTACAGTTAGACATGTGAAGCACTTAGAACAATATCTGACATAAGTTAAAAACTTAATAGCATTTTCTATGTTGCCACATCATCTTCATAATGATCATTTTTAATGGATGCAATATATGTCCACACTAGCTAATTTACTTAACTCTTACTCCTTTGTTAGATGTTTAACTTATTTCCAGTCATTCCGTATTATAAATAACACAGTCATAAATATCCTAGGACATGCGTTGTGGATTTTTCCATACATAGCTTCCCAAAAGTAGAAGTATGAAGTTAAAGGGCACAAACATTTTATGCCTTTGGTCTATACTGGGAAATAGTTTTCCAAAAAAGGTCATAGCATTTTAAAATACAATTTATGCTGGAACTTTTTACTTTTCACTACTCCCTCACCAGCCTTGGATGACATCAAATTCTTTGATTTGTGCAACTTTAACAGCCCATAAGTAGTCCCACTATAACTTCCGTTTCTTTGACTATCATGGAAGCTAACAGTGCTCATGTGATTACTTTATTGTGAACTGTAAGTCAGGGTCTACACCAGTTGCTTTAACAGAGAAGACTTGGTACAAAGTATTGCTTATTATGTATTTTAAAAATGAAAAGCCCTAAGGACCTGCTCCCAGCCCTGAGGCTAGGGAACAAAGAGAAGACCAGGCAGCAGTCCGTTAGTGTTGGTGTCTCTGAGGGGTGCGCTACACGGCTAGTTCTGCAAGTGATGGACAAACTGCAAACTGAATTGAACTGCTGCTTCTAGAATATTCTGTTGCTGTAGAATTGGAAAACCTAGGCTGTGGGGTTTACAGATTTAGCAAGATGAAAATGCAGCATACCTACTTAAATTTGAATTTCAGGTAAATAATGAATAACTTTTTAGAATATTTATAATAATATTGCATGGGACATACACTAAAAAAGAAGTTATTTGTTGTTTATCAAAAATTCAAAGTTAAGTGTCCTACATTTTATCCGTCAATCTTACAAGGCAGGGGTGATGCTGGAAAAAGCATTCTGTCCCCCTCACCTAGCCCTTCCGTCACCCTCTGGTGCCAGTTATTGGCAGAGCCCAGCATAGAGCCAGTTGGCAAAGCTGGGAAGTGGTTTGCAGACAAAGCCAAGTGAAGGGTGGGTTTGAAACTGAGAAACAATTACCCGATAATTGGCACAGTCCATCCTTTCAACTGTTCAGCATCCATACACACAGTTCTATACACTGGTACTTCCAAACAACAACAAAAACAACTCTAACAAAATACCTAATAAAATACATCTTTCCAACAAATGAAGACATTCTCACCTTCTCCCCAAAATGGGGAGGAGCAAAGTCTCTACAGTCATTTTATTCATCTCTGGAAAATAGTCACACTACCCATCTCTGGGCAGGATTAACTACTCTTTAAACTCAGTCACAGTCACATTTGAAAATTCTGTCACCTAAAGACTAAACTGTAGAATTAACCTCCAACAATACTTATATAAAAAATAAGAGGAAGGAGAGGGAGAATAAATTAGCTAATATATACCATTACGTAAATCACATAATCATCAAGGAAGAAATTATGCATAGCTGCTATATTCCTTGTTTCTGTAATCAGTCATGAGGCCATAGTTGTTGCTTATACATTTCTTCCTCAACCTCCCATTCCATGTTTTCTTGTCCTTAGAGAGGACCTCGGTTGGCCAGGGTTCTTTAGTGGGATGATATAAACCTTTCTCTCTGAAGGATGTGAATCCTCAGTGGTCCTGCCTCTCTTTTGTTGCAGTAGTATTCATTAACATCTCCTAATGAGCATGCAAGTACTAAGACACACCCCAGAGGATCCCCTGGGCTCGGATCTAGTCCCTTCTGTCCTCCGTTGCCCCTCGGTCATCAAATAGCCTGATGACAGCCAGTAAAGTAACCCTGTCTTTCTTTGTCCACTGGTTTCATGGCAAAAAAAAGAGAACCAAATGGCCAGGTGGAAGTCTCAACTCTCCATTTGGTAGAACCATGTTGTGAACTCTTATGGAAGTGTTTGTCTCTTGGGAACCAACACCTCCAATCCAGAGAGCACAGAACTGAAGGGACAGGAAGCAAAATTTCTGCAAGTAACGTATTAGGTGAAATGGTGAAAGGAACCACTTCCACTTCAATTCCTTGATTTCCAGACCCAAGTATTCTGGCTATGGGAGAAAGAGCACAATGTATTGTTTGCTAAGTCAAATCTTATACTGCATCCTGTAAGATAGAACTTCAACAGCTTCATAGAGTGTTACCAACTGAGTCTTGGGTAAGTCTTTGGTAGCCCATTCTACTGATCTATAAGGCCAGCTGCTTCTGGGTGGCAGAGTACATATTAAGACCACTGAATTCCAGGGGCATAAGCCTAGTGCTTCACTTCTAGTACAGTAAAATGAATTCCTTGATTAGAACCTTATTGTCTGGAATATACCAGGATGATGACTAGGACATCCACAGATTCCAAACATCCACACATTATGGCACTGGCCAAGTATTATATACAGGGGAAGAAAATCTATATCCAGAATATTTGTTTATTCCAGGGAGGATAAATCTCTTTCCTGTCTATAATGGAAAGAGTCCAATGTAATCTTGCTGCCAGGTAGACAGTCCTCCCAGGGAATGGTGCCATACCAGGAGCTCCATATTAGTCTCTGCCATTGACAGGTTAATCATTCAGCAGTAGGAATAGTAGGTCAGCCTTCATGAGAGGAAGTCCATGCATAGCTTCCGTCCTTGCCACCATGGCTACTTTGTACATAAACTCATGGAGTAAATCCTAGGTGGCTGGAGAAGGATGCTAAGATACACAGGACATGCCATTTGTCCACCTGATTGAGGGAACCTATTTCATTACACCCTTTGGTGAACTTTCCTATGTGGCACAAATATGTTTGCACTCTATACCTATCCCAAGAGGTCCATCCACACACCCCTTCCCCAGACTTCCTCATCACCAGTCTTACTATTTATTCTATTCTAAGTCCCTGACCATCAACCAAACCATTAGCAACTGCCCATGAATCAATGTAGACCTAGCCATCTCTTAGACCAAAATGGACAACCAAATTTACAACTTGAAGTCCTATCCATTAGGAATATTTTTCTCACTATCACTCTTTGGGGCTACCTTTTACTGGAGCTGTGTAGCTGCAACCAGAAACTTCTCATTGATGCCAGTATATCATTAACAATAATCGGTAAACCAAGCCCAAGCTTCTTTCTCCTTGGTTGTAAGGAATCCCTAGTGAGTCCCTAGGTGTGCAATGAAGGAGAAGAAATCATGCAGCAGAAGAAGGTGTCAAATGAGTCTGAACCACCTGCTTATGCAACTTACTTGTACCTTCCAGACGGGCTCAAGCCACTGATGATGGTATGCTACTGGGCACACCAACCTTATGACTTGGTGGATAAGATAGGCAGCTCAGATCACATGGTCACTTAATATCTCATGGCTAGTTTGTGGTCTCATTTTTAATTTGCTTTCAATCCATTTATCCCTTAAACAAATTATTCTGTGAGGCTCACACTTCTTTTCTGCTTCTATTATACTTGTCCTTGTCATTTCATTTATGAATGATGGTGGTAGCAGCACCTGACTAACTGATCCTCTCTCCCAGGGTCCAGTCACAATCCAGGAGCTGTTTCCCAAAAGAAAAGTTATCTATAAACAGGGTATATACTTGCTCCAAAACCTGCATGCCTATAGACTTGACCTCTGTAAGGGCTAGGGAGAGTTGCTTGTTCTGCCGCACATTCTAGGTGTGGGGAACTCTGCCAAGAGTCTTCCCTTAGGGGTGGGGAGCCAGTGGCCAGAGACTGATCTCAGTGCGCTCTGTTGCAGGCACAGCCTCTGTCGCTGTGGCAGGGATCCTGGCTGCTCTGCGAATCACCAAGAACAAGCTCTCCAATCACGTGTTTGTTTTCCAAGGTGCAGGTGAGGTAGGTACCATCAGGAGAACAAGGATGGGTGGAGAAGCATGAAGGAAGGGAGGCGTTCAGGGGTTCAGAGAAGAGGAAGCAGCACAGGTATATTGTGATAATTGCAGCTGTCTAGACACCAACATTTGGGTGTCTCAAGGACTCCTGGGCCTCCCAGGAGAAGGGGGAAAGGTGCAGACAAGAGAGGATCTTGGTAAAGATTCTGATAAATGCTGAGCAGCTGTTTGCCTTGTATCTGAACATCCACCATATGGTACCTCCCAGGCAGCCATGGGCATCGCCCACCTCCTTGTCATGGCCCTAGAGAAAGAAGGCATACCCAAGGCAGAGGCCACAAAGAAGATCTGGATGGTGGACTCCAAGGGGCTCATTGTCAAGGTACTGTCAGTCTGGAGACTTAGAGGTCTCCTGACACCTACAGCTATTGGAACTGGACTATAAGAGGTCTCCATGGGAGAAAGTGCTCAGACAAAAAACAGAGCAACGGGGGGTAATGTTCTAACCTCCAAAGCAGAAGACACATCCCAAAGTAGCCTTAACTGCTCTGTCCAAAAGCTTTGAATATGTGGGCAAGTGTGTGTATGCATGCCCACAGCTTTATCTCCCACCACTTCCTGCCTTGTAGTAACCTCCAGCCACAGTAAACCATAGTTTTCCAAACATAACATGCTCTTCTTGTCCACATCCTTACATATTTTGTTCTTCTGCCTCAAATGCCCTTCTCTTTTGCCACACACCCACTCTCAACCCTCAACCCCATCTGCTTCCTCCTTGTCTTCTCTTACCTCCTCCAAGACACTTTCTCTGAGCATCTAGGTCTCAGTCCATTTCCTACATTTATGCTCATGTAGCTGTCCCCCTCCATACATTGTACTTGCCTCACTGTAGGGCAGTTGCCCTTTTAATTGTCTCTCTCCCCATTAGGCTTTATAGTCTTCATATCAATGCCTGGCATGTAATGTGTGTGTAATGTTTGAGGTATGAGTGCAAGAATGAATGAGAAACAGTCCAGCTTCTGACTGGACTATGGTGAGGGGCACATTTAAATGGCCTCCACCCTTAGGACTTCACTGAGAGCTCCAAGTTTTAATGCCCAAAAATAATGCAAAATTCCACTAACAGAGAATGTCAGCGAGAGACTTTTTTTAAAAAAGATGACAGAGATAGGAATGGGGGAAGTACATGTGGCTCTCGACCAAGACTAGAAGAAATAGAAACTGACTTTCTGTTATCTCATAGAGAGCCAGATCCTCCTCCCAGCCCAGGTCATTCCAGAGCATAATGCAGCAAAGGTAAAAGCCACAAGAGGCTGCCACACTTCCCTCTTGCCACCTTTCAACATTATTTTGCTTATCCCAGTAAGCTTACCCCTACTCAAGTCTTCACTCTGATTCTCATGAGGCCAGCTGACCCAAAGGAGTCATCAGAAGATCTGTACCATTTACTGGCCTGTCAAACCCTGACTCCTATTTGAAGAAATGTAAGGATCCTGAGCTTGTGGGAACAGCCAGCCATTGCAAGCCTGTCCTGGGGTTTAGCTTATTATTGTTCACAGGGAGGCCAATGGCTCTTGTACAATACATTCAAATTAGCTTTCTGACCCTGATGGCTCAGGCCCCCATCCCTCAACTGGCTCTGAGTGCTGGACACCTTGGGGCCAATGGTCTTGGTCAGACTCAGGTATTTCATGAGAGCCTTTCTGTTCTGTCCCAGGAAGCCATGTCCCTAAAAGTGCAAAGAAAGTCTTTAGGGATTCTCCATGTGTGGTCTGGGCTAAAGAAACCCACACACACCCCCACACTATGACAAAACACACATTAAAGTCCTTAGGTTCCACCTTAGGTTTTACCAGGAGATCTGATCAAGAGGATGAGCGACAAGGCTTCTGACAGCTCAGACCGAAGCACAGGGCTCTCCGGGGAATGCTCTCAGGATCTGCAGAGGCATCCACGTCCAGCCAATCAATTTTTACTGCCCGGCATCATGTTTTCCTTTCCCTGCAGGGAAGGAACCACCTGAACCATGAGAAGGAGATGTTTGCCCAGGACCACCCTGAAGTGAACAGCCTGGAGGAGGTGGTGAGGCTGGTGAAGCCCACGGCCATCATAGGTAGGAGAAGGCAGAAGTCCCACTGTCCAGCCCAGCTAACCTTGACTTGCAGGTGGAAACTAAGGCTCAGCCAGCAGTAATTACTAATTCCATGAGTAATTGATGGAAGTACTGCTGTCTCACCGATCCCATGTCCACCTCAGTGCCACAGTCTTTCACTGAGTGACTACTGTATAAAAACCATAGAACTAAGGCACTAAGTTGGGGCTTAGTGATGCAGAATTATACAGTGCAGTGGAAAAGCACAGGGCTGGTCTCTCTGAGAGGAAGTGAGCACTGCTCTCCCAAAGAGGGGAAACTGGCATCTCTCCCTATATTGGGAGAGGCACGCACTCTAAAGGACTTTGCCCAGGAATGCCTTCACAGGACATCTTATCCGGGCAGGGACCTGAAGGGACCAGTGTTCCCTCAAGGATTAAGAGGAGGTCTCACCCAGCTGAACCAAGAAGACCCTTTTCTCTTCAGCTCCCTCTATCCATCCCTATGGCAGATGCTATCTCCAAGATTCCTGAGTCTTCCACGTTGTACCAAGTCCCCCCCATGACCATCACCAGGAGAGGAATGGGGTGTTTATAAAGAGTAGGCATCCCTACAACCCCCCTTTTCCCTGTAGGTGTTGCTGCCATCGCAGGAGCCTTCACGGAGCAGATTCTGAGGGACATGGCCTCCTTCCACGAGCGCCCTATCATCTTTGCCCTGAGCAACCCCACCAGCAAGGCCGAGTGCACGGCTGAGAAGTGCTACCGGGTCACTGAGGTCAGCGGGGAGTCCTTCCTTCCCCAGGCTGAGGACATAGTAATATTATGAGTAACCCTATGAGGGTAAAGAAAAATCCCCATCCCTGATGAGAAAACTGAGGTTCAGAAAGATGAAATAACTTGCCCGAGGTCACAGAGCTAATGAGTGGAGCTGGCCCTCAAACCCAGGTCTCGCTCCAAAGCCCAAGCTCTCATCCTCATGTTATACTGCTCAAGGTTCCTCTAGTAACATAGAACTTTGACCAGAACCTGAGGCATTCATAGACTCTAGGTCACCTGCATTCCTGTTGTGTCCTGGGTTAGCCCACTCAGGAGGTGATAGATTAAAAACCTTCACCTTTCAGTGATTTCTTGGCTGCCAGGTAACTCAGTGGGAGCTAAACTTTCCGGTCAAATGAACAAGTGTGCTTTCAGCACCTGCAGTGTGCTCAGCACAATGCTGAGCATGTGGGAGGGAATGAAGAAGGGTTTGACATTTGGGAGATAAAACTAGGCCACCGTTACTGCCTGAAACCCATCTCCAGGCTCCATCTCTGCTTTTCTCCCTGCCTCCAGGGCCGAGGGATCTTTGCTAGTGGAAGTCCCTTTAAGAGTGTGACTCTGGAAGATGGCAAGACCTTCATTCCTGGGCAAGGAAACAATGCCTACGTGTTCCCTGGAGTGGCTCTGGGAGTCATTGCTGGCGGGGTCCGGCACATCCCAGATGAGATCTTCCTCCTGACAGCAGAGGTATCGCTGTCCCTGCTCCCTTGCGTGCATGCTCCCAATCGGGCCTGTCTTCTATACCGGGTCCTACACTGGGCCCCCAAAGATTCCTTCTCTCCTCTCTTCTACCTACTTGCCCCTTAAGGCAGCAGTAGATCCTCAATGCTTGAACCTCAAGCTTCTCTCAAGATCACCTTGAGGCTTAAACTTCTCTCAGAACACACACAACATTTTTTTAAAATTATGTTTGTCACCATACAGTACATCATTAGTTTTTGATGTAGTGTTCCATGATTCATTGTTTGTGTATAACACCCAGTGCTGCATGCAATATGTGCCCTCCTTAATACCAATCACCAGGCTAAACCATCCCCCCACCCCCCTCCCCTCTGAAACCCTCAGTTTGTTTCCCAGAGTCCATAGTCTCTCATGGTTCATCTCTCCCTCTGATTTCCCCCCCTTCATTTTTCCCTTCCTTCTCCTAATGTCCTCCATGCTATTCCTTATGTTCCACAAATAAGTGAAACCGTATGATAATTGACTTTCTCTGCTTGACCTATTGCACTTAGCATTATCTCCTCCACTTCTGTCCATATTGATGCAAATGTTGGGTATTCATCCTTTCTGATGGCTGAGTAATATTCCATCGTATATATGGACCACATCTTCTTTATCCATTCATCTGTTGAAAGGCATCTTGGCTCTTTCCACAGTTTGGCTATTGCGGACATTGCTGCTGTGAACATTGGGGTGCATATGGCCCTTCTTTTCACTACATCTGTATCTTTGGGGTAAATACCCAGGAGTGCAATTCCTGGGTCATAGGGTATCTCTATTTTTAACTTTTTGAGGAACCTCCACACTGTTTTCCAAAGTGGCTGTACCAACTTGCATTCCCACCAACAGTGTAAGAGGGTTCCCCTTTCTCCACAACCTCTCCAACATTTGTTGTTTCTTTCCCTGTCCATTTTTGCCACTCTAACTGGTGTAAGGTGGTATCTCAATGTGTTTTTGATTTGAATTTCCCTGATGGCTAATTATGATGAACATTTTTTCATGTGTCTGTTAGCCATTTGTGTGTCTTCTTTGGAGAAGTGTCAGTTCATGTCTTTCTGCCCATTTTATGACTTATTTGTTTTTTGGGTGTTGAGTTTGAGATGTTCTTTATAGATCTTGGATATCAGCCCTTTGTCTGTAGTGTCATTTCAAGTATCTTCTCCCATTCCGTGGGTTGCCTCTTTGTTTTGTTGACTGTTTCCTTTGCTGTGCAGAAGCTTTTTATCTTGATGAAATCCCAAAAGTTCATTTTTGCTTTTGTTTCCTTTGCCTTTGGAGACTTGTCTTGAAAGAAGTTGCTGTGGCTGATGTTGAAGAGGTTACTGCCTATGTTCTCCTCTAGGATTTTGATGGATTCCTATCTCACATTGAGGTCTTTCATCCATTTTGAGTTTATCTTTGTGTATGGTGTAAGAGAATGGTCGAGTTTCATTCTTCTGTATATAGCTGTCCAATTTTCCCAGCACCATTTATTGAAGAGACTGTCTTTTTTCCATTGGATATTTTTTCCTGATTTGTTGAAGGTTAGTTGACCATAGAGTTGAGGGTCCATATCTGGGCTCTCTATTCTGTTCCATTGGTCTATATGTCTGTTTTTGTGCCAGTACCATGCTGTCTTGGTGATCACTGCCTTGTAATATAGCTTGAAATCAGGCAACGTGATGCCCCCAGCTTTGTTTTTCTTTTTCCACATTTCCTTTGCGGTTCGGGGTCTTTTCTGACTCCATACGGATTTTAGGATTGTTTGTTCCAGGGCTTTGAAAAATGTCATTGGAATTTTGATCGGGATGGCATTGAAGGTATAGATTGCTCTGGGCAGCATAGACATTTTAACAATGTTTATTCTTCTGATCCATGAGCATGGAATATTTTTCTATCTTTTTGTGTTTTCTTCAATTTCTTTTATGAGTATTCTGTTGTTGATCCTTTACCTCTTTGGTTAGGTTTATTCTGAGGTATCTTATGGTTTTTGGTGCTATTATAAATGGAATCGTTTCTCTAATTTCTCTTTCTACAACTGCACTGTTAGTGTATAAGAAAGCAACTGATTTCTGTGCATTGGTCTTCTATCCTGCCACATTACTAAATTGCTGTTATGAGTTCTAGTAGTTTGGGGGTGGAGTCTTTTGGGTTTTCCACATAATGTATCATGTCATCTGCCAAGAGAGAGAGTTTGACATCTTCTTTGCCAATTTGAATACCTTTTATTTCTGTTTTCTGATTGCTGTTGCTAGGACTTCTAGTACTATGTTGAACAATAGTGGCAAGAGTGGGCATCCTTGTTGTGTTCCTGATCTTAAGGGAAAGGCTCTCAGCTTTTCCCCGTTGACGATGATATTTGCTGTGGGTTTTTCATAGATGGATTTTATGAACTTGAGGAATGTTCCTTCTATCCCTATATTCTCAAGAGTTGTAATCAGGAAAGGATGTTTCCTGCCTTGTTTTGTCAAATGCTTTTTCTGCATCAATTGAGAGGACCATTATGGTTCTTCTCTCTCCTCTTATTAATATGTTGTATCACATTGATTGATTTGCGAATGTTGAACCACCCTTGCATCCCGGGGATAAATCCCACTTGGTCATGGTGGATGATCCTTTTAATGTATTGTTGGATCCTATTAGCTAGGATTTTGTTGAGAATTTTGGAATCCATATTCATCAGGGATATCAGTCTGAAATTCTCCTTTTTGATGGGGTCTTTGCCTGGTTTGGGGATTAAGGTAATGCTGGCCTCATAGAATGAGTCTGGTAGCTTTCCTTCTGTTTCTATTTTTTGAAACAGCTTCAGGAGAATAGGTATTTCTTCTTTGAATGTTTGTGGTGGAATTCCCCAGGGATTTCATCAGGCCCTGGACTCTCGTTTTTTGGGAGGTGTTTGATCACTGCTTCAATCTCGTTACTGGTTATTGGTCTATTTAGGTTGTCAATTTCTTCCTGTTTCAGTCTTGGTAGTTTATAGATTTCCAGGAAGGCATCCATTTCTTCCAGGTTGCTTAATTTATTGGCATAGTGTTGTTGATAATAATTTCTAATAATTATTTCTCTTTCCTTGGTGTTAGTTGTGATCTCTCCCCTTTCATTCATAATTTTATTAATTTGGGTCCTTTCTCATTTCTTTTGGATATGTCTGGCCAGTGGTTTATCGATCTTATTAATTCTTTCAAAGAACCAGCTTCTCGTTTCGTTGATCTGATCTACTGTGTTTCTGGTTTCTAATTCATTGATCTCTGCTCTAATCTTAATTATTTCTCTTCTAATGCATGGCTTAGGCATCATTTGTTGCTTTTTCTCTAGTTCTTTAAGGTGTAAAATTAGTTGGTGAATTCGAGATTTTTCTGTTTTTTGAATGAGGCTTGGATGGCTATATATTTCCCCCTTAGGATCACCTTTGCACTGTCCCATAGGTTTTGGACCGATGTGTTTACATTCTCGTTGGTTTCCATGAATTGTTTAAGTTCTTCTTTGATTTCCGGAACATTCTGGAGCAGAGTGGTCTTTAGCTTCCAAGTATTTGAATTTCTGCCAAATTTTTTCTTGTGACTGAGTTCCAGTTTTAAAGCATTATGGTCTGAGAATATGAGGGGAATTAATTTCAATCTTTTGGTATCGGTTGAGACCTGATTTGTGACCCAGTATGTGGTCTATTCTGAAGAAAGTTCTATGTGCACTCAAGAAGAATGAATATTCTATTGTTTGGGGGTGGAATGTTCTGTATATATCTATGAGGTCCATCTGGTCCAGTGTGTCATTCAAAGCTCTTGTTTCTTTGTTGATTTTCTGCTTAGATGATCTGTCTATTGCTGAGAGTGGAGTATTGAGGTCTCCTACTATTAACATTATTATCAATATGACTCTTTATTTTGGTTAAACAGTTGGCTTATGTAGTTGGCTGCTCCCGTGTTGGGGGCATAGATATTTACAACTGTTAGATCTTCTTGTTGGATAGAGCCTTTAAGAATGATATAGTGTCCTTCTGTGTCTCTACAGTCTTTAGCTTAAAATCCAATTTGTCTGATAAAAGAATTGCTACCCCAACTTTCTTTTGAGGTCCGTTGGCATGGAAGATGGACCTCATCCCTTCACTTTCAATCTGGACGTATCTTTAAATGAGCTTCTTGTAGATAACAGCATATGGATGGGTCCTGTCTTTTTATCCAATCTGCAACCCTGTGCCATTTTATGGGAGCATTTAGGCCGTTCACATTGAGAGTGATTATTGAAAGATATGAATTTATTGTCATCATGTTGCCTGTGAAGACGTTGTTTTTATAGATCATCTCTGTAAATTTCTGTTCTATATCCCTCTTGGGGTCTTTCTTCTTTTATAGAACCCCCCCCCTTAATACTTCTTGCAGGGCCAGCTTGGTGGTCACATATTCTTTCAGTTTCTTCTGGTCTTGGAAACTCTGCGTCTCTCCATCCATTCCAAAATAGAGCCTTGCCAGATAAAGTATTCTTGGCTGCATGTTCTTCTCATTTAGTACCCTGAATATGTCTTGCCAGGCCTTTCTGGCTTGCCAGGTCTCTGTGGATAGGTCTGATGTTATTCTGATGTTCCTCCCTTTGTACATAAGGAATCTCTTCCCTCTAACTGCCCTTAAGATGGCCTCCTTGATTCTGATTTGCAAGTTTTACTATTATATGCCGGGGCATTGGCCTGTTTTCCTTGATCTTGGGAGGGGTCCTCTCTGCCTCTAGGACATGAATGTTTGTTTCATTCCCCAGATTAGGGAAGTTCTCAGCTACGATTTGCTCAAATATATCTCCTAGTCCTCTCTGTCTCTCCACCCCCTCCAGGATTCCAATAATTCTGACATTGGAACACTTCATGGTGTCACTTATTTCTCTGATTCCATTTTCATGGATTCTGAGTTGTTTTTCCCTGCCCTCCTCTTTTCCCTTTTTATCTGTTAAATGGTCTTCCAGGTCACTAATTCGTTCTTCTGCCTCACTTACCCTAGCTGTTAGATTATCTAGATTGGATTGGATCTCATTGATAGCATTTTTAAGTTCTGCCAATTCAGCTTTCATTTCTGCCCTTAGAGACTCTATGTTGCATTAATTGATTTCTCCATTCTAGCTATTGTCTTCACAATTGCTACCCTGAATTCCATCTCTGACATCTTGGTTATATCTGAATCCATTTGTAAATCTGTGGCATAAGTCATAGTCTCTGAGTCTTTCCTATTTGGGGGGTTCCTCCTCCTAGTCATTCTGTTGATGGGTGGTTGAGGGAATGTACAGAGTCCAAATTATTGACCACAACCCTAGCAAGATGCACCTGTTTTCTAAGGACCTTAGGGTTGCTGGCCTCTTGTTTTCCCAGCTTGTCTTCTGGGGGAGGAGCCTGCCTCGCTGTTACTCAGGCAACCCTGTTTGGGCAGAGTTGCCCTGCCCTCCCTGTGGTGGGGGATGGTCTCAGTGGAAACCGGTTTTTTGGGGCTTTTGTTCTCTGGCGGCTTTCCCTAGAGGCTTTCCATGTCTCTTCCATGAGTCAGAGCAGAAGAGACCATTTCCAACCCTCTGCCTCAGAGCAGAAGAGACTGTTTCCAACCCTCTGCCTCTGCCCCCTCCCATCGACCTAGCCAATGTTCTTTTTACAGTCTAGAACTCATGCTCCCTCCCGCAGTCTGTTCTTCAGTGAGCTCTCCAGGCACACTATCTCCCGTATCTCTCTGTGCTGCTATAAACTACAGCATCCTGGGTGGTGTGCCCCTCAACAGCGCTCCCAGTCCTCGTCTCCTGGTCAGGGCTCGTCTCTGCCCTTTGTGCTTCTAGAACCACCAGCCGCCCCCAGTTCGCATGCATGGCCCTGCCGCTCCGGGTTTCCATTGGGGGGCTGCCCTAAAGTCTTTTCCCCGCCTCCAGTCTGCGAGTCTGTGCCCCGTCCCCAGCAGGGGAGGCTATCACTCACTGGCAGTGTAGGATCCCCACAGCCAGGCTTCCTCCCGCTGCCATTTATCCTCCTATATCTGGTCGCGGAATCACGGATCCCTGCTTTGTACCTCGAAACCAACCATGTGCGATATTCTGTTTGTAGAGATCCAGATCTATCTTCTTACATCTCAGGCTGATTTCATGGGTGTTCAGAGTGGTCTGGTAGATATCCAGCTCAATTCAGGGGACCAGTTGAAAGTGTCCCCTACTCCTCTGCCATCTTTTCTCCTCCACACACAACATTTTTAAGGGAAGATAATGAAGAGTCAATGGGAGGAGGTATTGGCAGGAGGCACTGGCAGTGAGGGGACATACTTCAGGCTGCTTCTTGCCTCCCAGCAGTGCTCACATACATGCCTGAAACAGAGGCAAGGCCACCAGAGCCATCTGAAACAAGGCTCATGGACCATGACCAGCAATGGATTCTTCCGACCACTGATCTTGGCCACTTTACCAGGGTAACCTGTTGCAGAATAAGCTCCACTAGGGCAGCTTTCTGTAAGGAAGGGATAAGCTGCAAGCCTGGTTTGCCTACTCTGAGGACCCGGATCTTGAACACAGATACAGGGGTGCCCCTGCTCCAGCTCTCTTCCTAGGAGCACTCTCAAAATGAGTCTTCACTGGACATGATGAAAACAATGAAAGAATTCGTTAAGAATGACAGCCTACATTCCTAATAACGACTGCTAGTACTAACAGCTACAGTGGCTTACATCTACCACGTGTTTACTAAATACCAGCACTTCACATTTATCTTCACTCTGAGGAAACCATAGAAATGTCTCTTTAGGAAGGTTAAACTAATCAAAACTATAAACAAATACTAAATATATTTATCCCCAATAAGCTCCAAAGGCTCTACTGTGATTTCTGACACGATTGCATTTCCCCCTTGCCATGGCACTGGTGAGCGCCCCAGACCAGCAAGACATGGGAAGGGCTTCTACATAGCCCCAGCAGGCTCCTCTTCTATGAGTCCCACAAGGAACTATCTCATGTTCTAGGTTCCTTCTTACTAAATCTTAGTCTTTGAGCACTGACTCCACAAGAATATGCAAGTAGTGTCTCCTAAAGGTTTGTCAGCCTCCCCCATTGCACACTGGCTATGGCTTTGTGCCATGGGCCTCTGTCCATCTTGTGTGACTCTTCTGTGTATTTCTTCTTATTGCTCTCTCAGTGGTGGTGGTGTCCCGTGGCTGTGGGTGGAGCTGTTTGAATCCCCCCCCCCCATTGGATGGGAAGAGTCATTTCCTGCTTGAAATTAGCCTGAAAGCAAACTCCCCTGTTGCACAGAAGAAGGTTGCTAGAGCCTTCCTCTGTAACCCCAAGAGGCATCTAGACCCCCACCTCCTAGTGACTGGGACAGATCAGCTCCATCATTTCATGAACAGTGTCCATCAACTACACAGGAACCTCTCCTCAATCCACCTATTAATCTCTTGCTGCAATTGGGACAAGATCCCTCCCTTCTAGGAGCTGACAGTTTGGTCTTTAAAGGGCTGGCAAGTTATATTTCTGAAAGGGGTACTTTTAAGTTAAGACAATTTAAGTTGAATCTGATTTTCCTATGGAAAAAATTACTATAACTTTTAGGAGATTTATATATCTCATTCCACCTGACAACTCTGTAAAATATAGTGATTATTCCTATGTGATACCCAAGGAAAGTGAGGCACAGAGAGTCTAAGTTACATGCCCAAGGTCACTGGGTTTGTGACCAGTGACAGCACCAGGATGGCCCCCGATGATTTACTCCAAGCTGCAGCAGAGCATTACCAGTGCCCAACATCTGAGAAGTGACCACCATACATGATACATCTCTTCACTCTGCAGGATAACTCTTCCAGATGCAGATCTAGCCATGGAAATCCTGCTTCCCTCTGATCCCATCTTCTGTACCTATCCCCCCAAAAAATCCTTGAAAACCCAGTCCATGTCTCTGCTCATTTCAGACATTTGAATGGCTCCTCAGTGCTTACAGGATAAAGCCCAAACTCCTTCACATGGTTTCCATATAAGGCATGTCATCACCAGGCCCTCCTTTCCTCTCCAGCCTTTAGCCTCCCCCTCCCATTGACCTAGCCAATGTTCTTTTTACAGTCTAGAACTCATGCTCCCTCCTGCTTATTCTCTCCAAGAAATTGCATGTGATGTTGCCTCTCCCTTTTCAAGTAATTCATACTTTGTCCTGCAGGTCTTAGCTGCTGTCACATCTCCCGGGAAGATTTCCTGTACATGGCAGACCAGGCCCTGCCTTATTCTATGCCTACGTGCCCCCTCTGCTTGCACTCACTTCTATGTTATAATTGTTGTACCTATTTGTTAATTGTCCACTGACTCCAGACTACAGGAGGAAAAAGGCTTCTCTGCCATGGATCCTCAGCAACTAGCACAGAGCCTGGCATATCATAGAGCTCAGTTAATGTTGGAATGAATAGATGGAAAGGAGAGATAGGAGCATGAAAATGAGATGGAAGAGGAGGAGGCCCACATCCATAAAGTCAGCCAAACTCTGAGGCAAGACCAACTCCTTTGGTTCATCCATTCTGGGACACAGTTCTCAGAGAGCACCATGGCTTTTCCCAAATTTAAAGATCGGGTGGGAGTGGATTCAGAGCCAGCACAGAACAGAAGCTGTTCCACAAGGCTGGCTGAGCACCAGCACCTGAGGCTGGAGGATGAGGCTTGAGGGGGAGAGCTGGGCCTCAGACCAGCTCTGAACCACGGAAGGAAGCTGTGGGAGGGGCTGTTCCCAGGATGCTGTGCCTAGGGCATTCATTCAGATAAAGCCTAAGGCCCCTTTATGGTGTCACTCACTGCAGAAGAAGCCTTTGCTCAGGACTGGAAGGGAGAGCTCAAGGAGCTCTGAATACAGAGAGACAAGATGACCTAGGTAGGCACCCAGGATGTGGGAGAGGCTGGAACTCAGGAAGGGAGGGTCTCAGGGATCTCTGTGCAGTAGGCTGGACCAGCCAGAGAGTCTGCTTTACAAGCCACAAGTTTATTCACCTTGGTCTTAGTGATTCTCCTTTAGAATTTAGGGTCTTGTATAGTTTAAACTCTCAGCCAATCTCACAGTACAGAAAAGGATGTGTCTTTGCTTAAAAGCCCAAGCACTGGGGCACCTGCATGGCTCAGTTGGTTAAGTGTCCGACTCTTGATTTCAGCTCAGGTCATGATCTCAGGGTCGTGAGATGTAGCCCCACATCGGGCTCCATTTTCTCTCTCTCCCTCTCCCTTTGCCCTTCACCCACTCTCTAAAATAAATAAATAAATCTTTAAAAAATAATAAAAGCCCAAGTATTAAGCTGCCCTGGGACCATGAGAGGGCAGAGACTACAACAGGAACTGCAATGGTTGGCCACCTATGAGGGGCGAGGTGAATCTCTGGAATAATGGTTTGGGCTTGTTCTGGGAAGGCAGAAACTCAGCTTATTCCTCTCGGTTCTCTCTCCCCAGCAAATTGCCCAAGAGGTCTCTGAGCAGCATTTGTCCCAGGGGAGACTGTACCCACCACTCAGCACCATCCGAGATGTGTCTCTGAGAATCGCCATCAAAGTAAGGAGCATCCTACCCCCAGTAATATGGCTAGTGAGGCTCAACGACTTCCTCTCTCTGTGAGTTTAGGAGAGCTAAGGGGATGGCAGCTGTGGAGACATCCTAAGCTCCCATCCAGAGGCTGGATGAGAAACCCCTGCCTGCAGCTCGAGCCCCACCCCCAACACCCCCTCAGGCCAGTTCTGGGAAAGCTCCTGGATTTCCCCTCAAACACCAGGCAAAAAGGTCAACAAAGTCCATAGTCTTGTAGACCAGAATGTGGGTGGAATTTTTAAAAACTGAATCATAAGTGCCTATTTATACAGAAAGGTCAATTTTCATAGCATCATGAAAAGAGCTCTGGCTATCAGGTCCCAGCTCTGCCAATTACTTCACTTTCCCGAGCCTCAGTTTCCTCCTTTTCCAAAGGGGATGGTAATTCCTCTCTCCCAGAGTTCTGAAGGTTAAAGAGGACAGTGAGAAAGCTCTACACTCAGTGTAGGGAAAATGCTCATTCCTCCCCTTTTTCTCAGAAAGGCTGGGCCACAGGATGATCATGTTCATGGAATATTCCAAGGAAAAATGTCTTCCTAGAGACTTTGCAGAGATGATGGGTTTTCAGAGAATCAGAACACAATGCAATAAAGACTGGCCCAACATTGATAACTGTTGAATATAGATAACTGTTGCATTAGGGTTTATTATACTATCATTTTTATTAGTATATATATTTTACATTTTCTATAAGTTTTAAAAATAATTTCAGAAGATGCATTGCACAACAGTATGTGCTCCGCATGAGTTGTCCATTGTAGGCTCCAGAATCAGCCCTCAAGACTAACAGTCCAGCTCATAGTCCCAGCTCCACCCTATTGAGATATTGAGATTAATGCTCTTCCGAAACCATATCTAATACCCAGAGAACAATGTCCAGGCTCTTCTCCCAATTCCAACCACATTTAGTGGGGGAAAAATATCAGGTACTAGAAACCTGATTTTGCCTGTTACCTAATTTTATCCTCACACTACTCCAGAGAAAGGTCTCATTATTCCCACTTTACATATGAGGAAACTGAGGCTCAACAAGGATAATGTCACTGCTGAGGACCCACAGGCATTTGGAAGCAGAGGCAGACTTGAGTCTGAGGCCTCTCGATCCCCCCCTAGTATTTATTCCACCACGTCGCAGCTTCCTACCCAGGCGAAAGCTCAAAATCCCTCCTATCGAGTGGCTTCAGGGACAACAGTTCATGGTTCCGCAGGGGCTATTACCCTCCCACAGGCTCCCAAGCAACCTTTAGGCAACTTTTAGGCAGATTCCTCTTTAGTTCCAGTTCCTCAGCCAATATGTTTTTCCCTAGGTCCTCGACTTCGCGTACAAACACAACCTGGCCTCCTACTACCCAGAGCCCAAGGACAAAGAGGCTTTTGTAAGATCCCTGGTCTACACTCCAGACTATGACTCCTTTACACTGGACAGCTATACTTGGCCCAAGGAAGCCATGAATGTTCAAACAGTGTGATGCAGTCTCAGAGGCTGCTGTGAGGCTGGAACATGCCCAGAGTAACACTGACAATATAAATGGGTTCTAAAATGGCTATCTTTGTCACTGTGTTTTTCCTTTGAACTTTCTAGTGTGAGGGGAGATACCCAGGCACACAGTGAATGAGAGCCTTGTCCCTGAGGCCCTGAGAATTCACTTTTCTATAACCCTGACTTCCTCCCCAAGAATTTCTTCATCTAATTGCCAACAATTAGCTAGATCTTGTGGGAAATCTAGAATCCTTCCTAGAACTCTGCCTTTACAGAGCTCAGAGTCTAGTGAAGGAGATATGGACACAATTCATTGTTCCACAAGGGACAAAGTGGTTAAGTCCATGAAAGAAGAGCAGATAAAGGTCAAGGGTAACCAGAGAAGGGAGCAGATACTTCCTATGAAAAATAAGAGAAGGCTTCAGGGGGAGAAATGTGTACAGAGTCCCAAGAGTAAAGGATGGGTAGGAGGCATATTAACACATTTTTACCATCCTACCTCTTTCTCCCTCCTACAATTCATTATTTATTTAGATGGTTAAGCTCTTGTACTAGCTGGTGAATGGTGAACACTGAAATTATTTCTCCTGCAGAACTATATTCCCAGACAGTATGAATATATGGTTAAACTAGCATTAATACAGGTCATCATCTTATCAATTACATAATAAAACAAAGTATCAGGTATCCAAATACAAAGTTGCACAGTTCAAAAAGCATATAAAATATTAGATGCCTACTCACTTCATTAGTAGAAACCTACTTCTCTTGATTGGGAAGACAAGAAAAAATATGCTTCAAAGAAAAATAGTTAATAAACTTCCAATAGACATGGTGAAGAATTTCAAGATTTCAGAAATTTTATAAATAAGAAATGTTTGGGCTATAAAGCATCTCTGCCTTAAAAAGAATTTTTTTTTTTGCTAAATAAAAGACCTATTCTATACATCCTGCACAAGACAAAGGCAACATTTTACTAGAGATATTTCATAGCCTCCTCCCACTCTGTCTTCAGGCCCTCCCCCTCTAAGTTGCACCCCAAGTGTAAACATTAAAGTAACTGTAAGACTTTTTTGTCTGAAAACATCACCCATGTGTTTCTGTACAATGTGTATTTTACATGAACTTTTAACCACAGATTTGTGATTTTTCAAAATGGAGGTTTTCCTCACAGCACAAAATGAGCTTAATAGAAAGACATTAAATAATCCCCTAAGTCTTGGTAAGAATCCAATAAAAATCAATTTTTGCTAAAACCTGATGTATACTGGTGCTCATGTGGGATGGTAAACATGAAGGAACAAATAACCACATAGGCCCTACTTGCAATGTTTGAAAGGACTAAAGGAATAAACCACATATGGTTTACAGTGCTGTTCATAATTTCTAGGATTTTAATTATATATGATACTAAAAATATACAAGTATTGTGCTGGATATTTTGGCACCTAATCTCTCAATTCTTACATATTTTTTCTGGCATGGGAATAGTATGAAGCCAAACATAGAGGCTACAATTCTGTCAAGCTTGTGGCTTTTTCATGATTCCTATGGAAGCTTCATTAGACTTGTCATTCATTAAGCCTACATGTTGGCTAATATGTATGATAATTAAGTCCTGTCTCAAGTTCCATTTCCAAGGCAATAACATCAGGGAGCCAAGTTTTATTGAATGCAACAGTTGTTTCTACGACCACTGGAGTCTTTGTAGCATAGCCGCATTTTAGAATGATATTTCTCCAAATACAAAAGTTGCTTGCTGTTAAAAGCTCCACGCTGCTTTTGTCTTATAAACTGTACTGCATCTTCATTTTTCATTCCACCTTCAATTAGTGCTAGGGCAACAAGCACTGGAGTTCTCCCAAGACCTGCAACACAATGAACAGCAATACAACAACCAGGTTCTTCACGAAATTTAATGTTTACAAGAGTTAACCAGTCATCGACAATCTGGTTAGATGGTGATGACCCATCATCAAAAGGCCAATCCAGAACCTAGATGCCTTCTTTCTCCACAAGAGCAGTGTCATAGGTGGCTTCACATACTCTTACTATTGTAGTAACTCCGTATTTCTTAAGTTCTTCTATAAATTTGTTTAAGGTTGCACTTGTTGGACTGTGTGTAATAAGAAATCTCATGTTCCTGTATGTGATTTCCACAGGGGCTGGCCGGTTCATTGGAGCCATGTTAATTTAGTTGAAACAATACAGTTACGAAAAAGTGTTTTAAATATTTGAATACAGAAATGATGTTAAGAAACAAGTATACTCCAATGTACTCCACTGGAAATTCTCAATGCTTTGAAAATGTAATTGAGAATAACAGGAAATGAAATGAACCTCAGTTCAGTAATACTGAGTCAATGGAAAGGAAGTGCACCCAGGTTTACCCCATCCAGGTCCGAATTCTTGTAAAATTCTCCGATGATTTCAACTCTACACTTGTGTGTCCAGGATAACCGATCTTACCGGGGCTTCCCAGTAGAGTAGCAATGAACCTCCACAGTTCATTTGTCCTCATAAAGGTCGTGCTGTTCCTGGCAGTAATCTCTGGGGCCCTTCAGAAACTCCATAAATGCGTGGCCAAGAACACCACAGAAAGGAGCTTGTTTACTCATTAAAGACTGTGGCCTAATCATATAACCAGTCCCCCGGCGGTGACACAGACGGCAGCGGTGGCCTCGGCTGCGGGGCAGGGAGCTGCAGTGGTGGCCCCGGAGCAGCAGTGACCGGACACCAGGCTCTACTGTGCTCCAGCCTCAAAGAAGCCAATCCGCGCGCTGAGGTGTTCTTGCGTCACAAGCCCTCCCTTTCACAGCTGGCATGACGTGGGCTCCTCTCCACCAATCGCGACGGGGCGCACCGAGAAGCCATGAGCAAGAGACCCAGCAATGGCACGCAGACATCACTACTGTGGATGGTGGAGGAAGGAAGGAGTAGTGGAGACTGAGACACCGAAGTGGACTACGACGGGAGGGGAAGGTATTGGAGGAAGAATCCCAACCATTCCCATCCATTGGCTCTGACCAATCTTTTTCCAGCAGTTTCATGTTGTAGCTGTCTCTTGGGAACAACACATTCCTAGACTTTTTCTTTAACCCAGTCTGATAATATTGGTCTTTTAACTGAAGATCTTAGTTAATTTACATTATTTTATTATTTTATATTATGTTAATTATTGCTATATTTGCTTTCATTTTATTTCTTTATATTTTATTTATTTCTTAATATCTTTTTTATCCTTTCTTGATTTCTTTTGGATTATGGTTTTTCTCTAAATCTATATCCTAAATCCTCTACAGTGCTGGAATGCTGTGACTGTGATTTAAACTTCTTAGCAATTATGACAGATTAGACACTGTTCTAAATCTAACTGGCTTTACATAAATTCATTTGGTACAACCATATGAATTAGATACTAGTATTATTTCTATAGCTCTGATTTTAAAAAAAAATAAATAAATCTAGGCACAGAAAAGTTATTTGCCCAAAGTTACACAACGAGTAAATGTCAGAGCTGAGATTTAAATCGTGAAATTCTGGCTCTGGAGTCTACCTCTCTAATATATATATGTCCTATCATATACCGTTTTACTCTTTTACTACTTAAATAGATTAGAAATAGTCAAACATTCAAAATACTTTCCCATGTCTTAAAGGAACTTAACATGCTTTATAAATTAACATGGTCAGCATTGTTTTAACACCACATATTACACTGTTTATAAAAATCAGTCTTTGTTTAAATTTACCCAATACGTGATCACTTTCTTTGCTCACTATTCCTTCTTGCATCTCCACCCTTTCTTCTAAGCTTTTTTATCCAAGAGCATCTTCTGGAGGTTCCCTTAGTTCCTAGTATATGATCAACCTTGATCAATATTTTATATAATCTTAAAAATATGCATTCTCTCACTACTGAAAATTGCATTTAATTGTTGGTAACTTGTTTTTTCTTTCATTCTTTAATGAGCTTTATTTCTAAAATTCTTTTATTTGGGTTTCATTCTTAATAGTTTTGCTGGTTATAGAATTTATATTGACATTTATTTTCTTAGCCCTTTGAAGACATTCCTTGTCTTCAGGTTTCCTCTCTAATATCTATAGAATTTTCTAAAATGTCTAGTCTTTGAGCATTACCATGATACCAAAACCAGATAGTACAAAAAGAAAACTATAGGCCAATATCCCTAACAAACATAGATGTAAAAATCTTCAACAAAATATTAGCAAACCACATTCAACAACGCATTAAAGGCTCATTCACTATGATCAAGTAGAATTTATTTGAGGGATGTAAGGATGGTTCAATACTTGTAAATCAATCGACCACATTAACCAGATAAAGAATAAAAAATCATATAATCATCTCAATACATGCAGAAAAAGTATCAAAATTCAACACTGTTCATGATAAAAACTCAAAGTGGATTTAGAGGGAACATACTCAACATAATAAAGGCCATATATGACAAACCCTCAATGCTTAAAAACTTTTCCTTTAAGATCAAGAATAAGACAAGAATGTCCACTCTTACCACTTTTATTCAACATAGTACTGGAAGTCTTAGCCACAGTACAAAGACAAGAAAAAGAAATAAAAGGCATGCAAATGAGTAAGGAAGAAGTTATACTGTTACTTTTTGCATATGACATAATACCATACATAGAAAACCCTAAAGACTCCACCAAAATCTGTTAGAATAAATGAATTCAGTAACATTTTAGGATACAAAATTAATACAGAAATCTGTGGCACTTCTATATACTAATAACAAAATAGAAAGAAATTAAGAAAACAATTCCATTTAAAACTGCACCAAAGAGGGGATACCTGAGTGGCTCAATCAGTTAAGCGTCTGCCTTCACCTCAGGTCATGATCCCAGGGTCCTGCAAGTCCCACATCAGGTTCCTTGCTCTGCAGGGAGCCTGCTTCTCCCTCTCCCTCTGACTGCCACTCCCCCTGCTTGTGCACTCTCTCACAAATAAATAAGTAAATCTTAAAAAAAAAAAAAAAAAAAAAAAAAAAAACTTCACCAAAGAGAATGAAATACCTGGGAATAAACTTAACCAAAGAGGTAAAAGACCTGTACTCTGAAAATCAAAAGACACTGAGGAAAGAAATTGAAGATGACACAAACAAATGGAAAGATATTCCATGCTCATGGACTGGAAGAACAAATATTGTTAAAAGGTCTATACCACCCAAAGCAATCACATTCAATATGATCTGTGTCAAAATATCAACAGCATTTTTCACAAAACTAGAACATATAACATATTAAAATATGTTAACATATTAAAATTTGTATGAAACCACAGAAGTCCCCAAAAAGCCAAAGCAATCTTGAGAAAGAATAACAAAATTAGAGATATCAAAATGCCAGATTTCAAGACATACTACAAAGCCATAACAATCAAAACTATATGGTACTGGCACAAAAATAGACACCTAGATCAATGGAACAGAATAGAGTCCAGAAATAATCCCACACATATATGGTCATGTAATCTATGACAAAAGAGGCAAGAACATGCAATGAGGAAAAGACAGTCTGTTCAATAAATGGTGCTGAGAAAACTGGACAGCTACATGCAAAAGAATGAAATTGGACCACTTTCTTACATCTTATACAAATATTAACTCAAAATGGATTAAATACCTAACTGTGAGACCTGAAACCTAAAAGTCCTATAAGAAAACATAGGTAGTAGTCTCTTTGACATCAGCCTTAGCAACATTTTTCTAGATATGTCTCCTCAAGCAAGGAAAACAAAAGCAGAAATAAACTATTGGGAGTATACCAAAATAAAAAGCTTTTGTACAGTAAAGAAAACCATCAACAAAATGAAAAGACAACCTACTGAATGGGAGAAGATATTTGCAAATGATGTATCCTATAAGGGGTTAATATCCAAAATATATAAAGAACTTACACAACTCAACACCAAAAAAACCCCACAAAGAACCCAATTTAAAAATGGGCAGAGGACCTGAATAGATATTTTTCCAAAGAAGACATACAGATGGCCAACAGACACATGAAGACATGCTGAAATCACTAATCATCAGGGAAATGCAAATCAAAATCACAATAAGGTACCACCTTATACCTGTCAGAATGGCTAGTATCAAAAAGGCAAAAAATAATAAGTTTGGCAAGGATGTGGAGAAAAAGAAACCCTCAAGCACTGTTGGTGGGAATGCAAACTGCTGCAGCCACTGTGGAAAACAGTATGGAGGTTCCTCAAAAAATTAAAAATAGAAATATCATATGATCCAATAATTCCACTTTTGGGTATTTACCCAAAGAAAAGGAAAACACTAATTCAAAAAGATATATGCTCCTGTGTGCTTACTGTAGCATTATTTACAATAGCCAAGATATGGAAGCAATCTAAGTGTCCAATGACAGACGAATGGATAAGGAAGAAGTGGTATATATATGCAATGGGGTATTACTCAGCCATAAAAAGAATAAGATCTTGTCATTTGTGATAACATGGATGGACCTAGAGGGTATCATGCTAAGTGACTTAAGTCGGAGAATGACAAACATCATGTGATTTCACCTATGTGTGGAATCTAAAAAACAAAACTAATGAACAAACAAAAAAGACTTAAATACAAAGAACTGGTGGTTGCCAGAGTGGGTGGGGGAACGGGTGAAATAGATAAACTTCCAGTTGTGGAATAAATAAGTCATGAAGATGAGATGCACAGCATAGGAAATATAGTATGGTGACCACACTTACCACTTTGAGCACTAAGTAACATATAGAAATGTTGAATCAATATATTGTACATCTGAAACTAATATAACAAATGTATGTAACAATATAAAAATGTATGTTAATTATATTTTGTTTTTTAAAAAAGGCAGAAACAGACCCATAAATACAGAGAATAAACTGGTGCTTGCCAGAGGGGAAGGGACTGGTGGGATGGGCAAAATGGGTGAAGGGGAGTGAGAGGTACAGGCTCCCACTCATTCCAGTTACAGAATGAGTAAGTCACAGGGATGAAAGTTTCAGCATAGGGAATACAGTCAAATAGCATTGTGTGCTGACAGACGGTAGCTAAGTTTGTGGTGAGCTACATAACATACAGAGTTGTCAAATCACTGTGTTGTATACCTGAAACCAGTCTAACTGTGTGTCAACTAAACTTCAAGAAAAATAAAATAAAATGTCTAGGCTCTGTTTCCTGGCCTATGCATGGCCCAATACAATAAAGCTCTATTTCTTCCTTCTTTCCTCTTCCTTCCCTCTTCACTCTTTTCTCCCTTTTTCCTTCCTTCATTTCTTCTGTAAGAACTCAGTGCACTAGATGAAGTGGAGCAAGGTAGTTGTCTGCAGGAGGCAGGGATCCAGAGGATACTGGAGTCTAGGGGTGAGTGAGAAGGGCTTTTAAAGAAGGGGGGTTGGTAGTAGCAGCCTGGTACAGACTATCAGAGCCCAAGCAAGGTGGAGAAGTGTTCCATAAGTAGTTATCACAATAAGACATCGAGGATAATGGTAATCCATATTCTGTCAGATAGGAGTTACAAATATAGAAAGGGAGGAAAGTAGAATTAACTCTAGGATTTTGGATTGGAATTGGTTGTATCTGTGTGAACTCTTCATTTTCAATATAGAGAAGAGAGTTATGGAACTACAGATGTATGTACAAGAGGACAAGAGTAGCCTGGAACATCTTGTTATGATAGAAAGTAAGGAAATGTTCAAAGAATGATAAGAATATGACAAAAGGACAGAGAACACAAACTGAGGGAGACTAAAGAGACCTGCCACCTAAAAGTAATGTGGTGTCTCAGATGGGATCTTGAAATAGAAAAAGAACAGTAGGGAAAAACTAGTGTGATTTGAATAAAAAGTGTGAAGTTTAGTTAATGGTAAAATACCAATGTTGGTTCCTCAGTTATGACAAAAGTATCATAGAAATAAAAGATGTAAGCAATGGAGAAACTGGGTGAGAAGCATACAAGGAAGTCTCTAAAACCATTCTAAGATTTTTAAAAATTATTTAAAATAAAACAAAAGCAGAGACGTCAGTTTGAAGAGCCCCACTGGTCATGATTTTTTATATTAACTCATTGAATAAATGAGAAATCCTTAAATCTATACTGGTACAAATAAATAAATATGGAGAAGCCAACACTTTGCCTTATAGTAGAATGCCAACTAATAAATGTAACAGTAATGGTGGAATTAGCAAAATCTGTATTTAGCAATTGTCATCACAATTATTCAGCAAAGAAACATCAACAGATGCTAAAACTAGTAGGTGAAAGTTGATGAGGAATGAGATATTTATTTGCATTCAAAGTACCTACTACAAAAAAAATCATTAAAAAAGATAGTGCTAAACCTTGCAGGCATCACTTAATCAAATGATCAAAATTAACATGACCAGTAATGGGACAAATTGAATTGTAAACCACCTGTTAGGATGATTACAAGGAACACAGATAGCATCCCATCTGTGATATTCCTGGAAAAAAAAAAATCATTGCTGGAATTTTATGATGAGGAAAAATCAGACAAATCCAAATGGAAAGACTGAAATCTTTAAAGGTGCCAGCCATGAAAGTCAAGTGAAGGCTGAAGACTGTTCTAGGTTGAAGGAGATTAAAGAGATAATGGCAACTAAATCTAACACATGAATGTAGATTTGGATCCTTTTGCTTAAAAGGACACTATTGGGACAACGAGAAAAATCTGATTTGAGTCTTTGAATTATATAATACTAATGAATCAATGTTAATTTTCTGATTTTGGTGATTATATTGTGGTTTTATAGGAGAATATCCCTATTTGTAAGGCACTACATCCTGAATTATTCAGAAGTGATAAGACCTATGTCAGCAACTTGCTCACTCTTAGTTCTGGCTGGGGGTTGGGGGGGGTAGGAGGATATTTTTACCATTCTTCAATCTTCTCTGTAAGTTTGAAATAATTTCAAATAGAAATCTATCTTAAGCATTAATTTAAAAGGCCTAGGTCATAGGTAATTAGCTGATGCTTGCTGCTTGGATTCTCGTACTCACTTTGTGTTTACCTCTGGAGACATTTTTAAAGCTTTACATCTTAAAAAGTTTTTTAAATATTTTAGCTAGCATTGTTAAGTATTCTATAGCTCTCTCCCCCCAAAATTTCAGGTTACGACTGGCATTGTCTACTATGTTCCATTTTCCCCATATTTAGTACTAGCATTCCCTGGGTGTCTCGCTAGACATTACCACCAAGCTAGAGACTTCAGTTCCCAAGTTCCCTTGCAGCATGGTGTGGCCATGTGATTAAATTCTGGCCAATGGGACATGGACAGAAATAATGGTGCCACTTCCAGGTTATACTCCTTTAAAAAATGCAACACTTGTTCCACTGCCCTTTTCTCCCTAGTTGCTAATTGGGAGATGATGAGAAATGGGGCAGGTGCCTTGACCCAGTGGTAGAAACCACAGGAGAACCTAGTAGAGCCACCCTACTCTCTTAGACTATTTACCTCTAGCCTCTTCCTTGAGAGGAAAATACAATTCTGTCTTGATTAAGCCACTGTTATTTGATCTCTGTTAAAGCACTCTCCTAACAAAATTTAGATAAAAGGACCGAAGTACAACCTGATTTGGGGAAAAGGGGAAAGAAGGAAAAATAAAAACTCAAAATTATAGTAACACACTTCCGGTGCTGGCCAAGATGGAGTAAGTCCTCTACAGTATTTCTCTCCAACTGATTCTAACTGAAGAGAACACAAAAAGCAGCAACCTGATGACACTGAAAAGTAAACAATAGCAGAGGGATTGTGTAAGTCAAAACTTGAAGAATGACTAGCATAGTGATGAATTTACCAGTGAATTTATTCCCCTTCTTGCTTTGACCTAACAGCACACCTTTCTAGCCAAAGAACTAGGAAAAAGGCTCCTTGAGGGCTGGGGAGTATGAAGAGAATGCCCTTGTTTTCTCTTTTGTCCCTCCCTGGCATGCCCCAAGGCCAGAAGCATCATGAAGCTGCACAGGGGTGGCAGTGGCAGCAGGAGTGGTGGTGGCATTGCAAGCACCTAGACCCTAAGGGACCCTGTCTTCCTGGCCAGAGAAACCAGGAAAAGGGACCCTTGTGTTCAGAAGAATGAGAGTAATTTCTGTTATTTTACTCTGTCTTGTCCTTCACTGCTTTGCCCCAAGGTCAGCCCATCATGTGGAACTTTGAGAGAACAAAGGGAGCTAAAACTCTGAGAAAAACCCTGGCTGTATAGCCAGAGGACTGGGAATACGGGACTTGAGAATGTGGGGGAAATTCCAATGAGCAGAGAGCTGGAGAAAGAAATCCTCTAATTCTACAGGTGAGTACTACAAGTCTCAGGTTTATGCCCCAGTTGCACCTGTGAAAACACGGGCTTTCAGAATTGAACTGACATCATAACTATTATCTATAGAAAGTGAGATAGAGGGAGGGGAGTTAAGATGGTGAAGGAGTAGGGGACCTGAAGTTTGTCTGTCCCTGGAATTCAGCTAGATAGTTATCAAATCATTCTGAACACCTTTGAAATCAATCAGAGATCTGAGAAAAGAAATGCTGCAATTCTACAAATAGAAAAGCAATTGCTTTTTGGAAGGTAGGAGGTGCAGAGCCTTCAACTGGGGCGATATATCAGAGGATATGGCAGCAGGAGGGAGCCTGTTTAAGGGGACTACTGCAAAGTATTATAAGCAGTGGAGTGCAAAATTGCAACTTTTAGAAGTTTACTCCAGTGGGGGACGTCCCTGCCTGAAAGGCGCTCAGGAGGTGAAGAGGGGCGAAATCCCAGGTGGCATAGCGTTGTCTCAGGCTCCCCGGGGTCACAAGCACAGGAGTGCCTGAGTGCGGAAGAGTTTTCAGGCAGGAGAGGGAAACTGGATGCAGACAGCGAGTCTAAGCCCCGGCTTTCCGCTAAGTGTTGCCATAAATGAGGAACCACTGCACAGTTGGCAACCACTCTCTGAGCAGTGGCCCAGCAAAAGGCAGAAGCCTGGTGGGACGCCCTCTCCCTCCCCCAGGGAGTAACAGTGCAAGTCTGCACCACCTGAGTCCCTAAAATTTGGCGACTTGAAACTCAGTCCAGTACCTAAAATGAAAATGCTCGGTTACAGGCTGAGTGCAGACAGACACCAGGGGGACAAAAGGGATTGACTGCTTTTCTGTGAGGACTCACTAAAGAGTGGAGAGTGCAAACTTACAGTCCTGGGGCTGGAGAGCTGGGCGCCGCCATTTTCATCCTGTCCATCGGTGCTGAAGGCGTTCAGGGAACAAAACAGCACCACATAGTGGAATCCAGAGCCGCTTACACGGAGCTGGGCTCCCTAGTAAGGGAGGCACGTTTCCACAAGTGCAAGGGCACTTGCAAATCAGTTTAACAGGCCCCTCCCCCAGAAGACGGGCACAAACAGCTCACTCACACCAAGTTAACCGGTCACAGAGGGCTGTAAAGCTTCCACTCTTGGGGAAAACGGAATATAGCATTTGTGGGTTGCTTTTTTTTATTTTTAGTCTTTCAAGTTTTTTTCAGCTATTTTATTTTTTCAATTTTTTATTCCTTTTTAATTTTTATTTTTATGTATGTTATATGTTTTTTATTTTTTTATTTTTTGTTATATGTTTTTTAAATTTTGGTTTCCTTTCATTGTATTGTATTGTATTTTGTACATACATATATATCTATATATGTTTTTCTTTCTTATTTTGGGATCTAGTTTCCTTTAACAAACAGACCAAAATACACCCAGGATCTAGTTTATTGTTTTGTCATGTTTTATTTCTGGCTTCATTTTTTCTTATTTAGTTTTGTTCTTGTTTTCTTTTTGTTTGGTTGGTTTGGTTTTTTTCTATGTTGTTGTTGTTGTCTTTTCTCTCTTTCTTCTATTCTTTTCTGGACATAATGATGAGACAGAGAAACTCACCCCAAAAGAAAGAACAGGAGGAAGTACTCACGCCAGAGATTTAATCAATACAGATATAAGTAAGACGTCTGAACTAGAATCTAAAACAACGATTATAAAGATACTACTGGGCTTGTAAAAAGCAGAGAAGACACTAGAGAATCCCTTATTGGAGATATAAAAGAACTAAAATCTAATCAGGTAAAAATTAAAAATGCTCTTACTGAGATGCAGTCACAAATGGAGGCTCTAACAGCAAGGATAAACAAGACAGAAGAGTCAGTGATATAGAAGACACAATGATGAGAAATAAGAAAGCTAAGAAGAAGAGAGAAAGACAACTGCTGGATCACAAAGGGAGACTTCAACAACTCAGTGATTCCATAAAGCGAAATAATATCCAGATAATAGGAATCCCAGAAGATAAAGAGAGAGAGAGGGGCAGAAGGTTTATTTGAACAATTTATAGTTGAAAACTTCCCTAATCTGGGGAAGAAAACAGGCATTCAAGTCCAGGAGGCACAGAGAATGCCCCTCAAAATCAATAAAAATAGATCAACATGTCAACATATAATAGTGAAGCTTAAAAATTTCAGAGATATAGAGAAAATCCTGAAAACAGCTCAGGATAAGAGGTCTTTAACCTACAAGGGTAGAAACATAAGGCTGGCAGCAGACCTGTCCACAGAGACCTGGCAAGCCAGAAAGGACTGGCATGATATAGTCAAGATGCTAAATGGGAAAAATATGCAGCCAAGGATACTCTATCCAGCAAGGCTGTCATTCAGAAGAGAAAGAGAGATAAAGAGGACAAACAAAAACTAAAGGAATTTATGAACAGTAAACCAGCCCTGCAGGAAATACTAAAGAGGATCCTTTGAACAAAGAGAGGGCCCAAAAGTAACAAAGATCAGAAAGGAACAGAGACATTCAACAGAAACAGTGATGTTACAGGAAATACAATGGCACTAAATTCATATCTTTCAATAATTATTCTGAATGTATATGGGCTAAATACTCCAATCAAAAGACATAGGGTATCAGACTGGATAAAAAAACAAGACCCATCAATATGCGGTCTATAAGAGACTCATTTTAGACACAAAGACACATCCACATTGAAAGCGAGAGGGTGGAGAACTATTTATCATGCTAATGGACATTAAAAGAAAGCTGGAGTAGCAATCCTTATATCAGACAAACTACATTTTAAACCAAAGACCTTAATAAGAGATGAAGGACACTATATCATATTTAAAGGGTCTATCCAACAAGAAGATCTAACAATTTTAAATATATCTGCCCTTCCTTAGGAGCACCCAAATATATAAGCCAATTAATAACAAAATTAAAGCAACACATTGATAATAATACAATCATAGTAGAGGACTTTAACACCACACTCACAGCAATGGACAGATCATCTAAGTAGAAGATCAACAAGGAAACAAAGGCTCTGAATGACACATTGGACCAGATGGACTTCACAAATATATTCAGAGCATTTCATCCTAAAGCAACAGAATACACATTCTTCTTGAGTGCACATGGAACATTCTCCAGAATGGATCACATCCTGGGTTACAAATCAGGTCTCAACTGGTACAAAAAGATTGAGATTATACCATGCATATTTTCAGGCCACAATGCTTTAAAATTTGAACTTAATCACAGGAAAAAATTTGAAGAAACACAAATACTTGGATGTTAAAGAAGATCCTACTAAAGAATGAATGGGTCAATGAAGAAATTAAAGAAGATTTTTAAAAATACATGGAAACAAATGAAAAGGAAAACAAAACTGTTCAAAACCTTTGGGATGCAGCAAAGGCAGTCCTAAGAGGGAAGTATATAGCGATACAGGCATTTCTCAAGAAACAAGAAAAGTCTCAAATACACAACATAACCTTACACCTAAAGGAGCTGGGAAAAGAACAGCAAATAAAGCCTAAATGCAGCAGGAGAAGAGAAATAATAAAGAGTAGAGCAGAAGTCAATGATATAGAAATTAAAAAAAAAAAAAGTAGAACAGATCAGTGAAACTAGGAGCTGGTTCTTTGAAAGAATTAAAAAGATCAATAAACCTCTATCCAGACTTATCCAAAAGAAAAGAGAAAGGACCCAAATAAATAAAATTATGAATGAAAGAGGAGAGTTCACAACCAACACCAAAGAAATACAAACTTTTATAAGAGAATATTATGAGCAATTATATGCCAACAAATTAGGCAATCTGGAAGAAATGGATGCATTCCTGGAAACTTTTAAACTACCAAAACTGAAACAGGAAGAAATAGAAAACCTGAACAGACCCATAACCAGCAATGAAATTGAAGCAGTAATCAAAACTCTCCTGACAAACAAGAGTCCAGGACCAGATAGCTTCCCAGCGGGATTCTACCAAACATGTAAAGAAGAATTGATACCTATTCTGAAACTGTTTAAAAAAATAGAAATGGAAGGAAAACTTCCAAACTCTTTCTATGATGCCAGCATTACCTTGTTCCCAAAACCAAAGACCCCACCTAAAAAGAGAATTGCAGACCAAAATCCTTGAGGAACATGGATGCCAAAATTCTCACCAAGATACTAGCCAATAGGATCCAACAATACATCAAACGGATTATTCACCACAACCAAGTGGGGTTTTTCCTGGGCTGCAAGTGTGGTTCCACATCACAAATCAATCAATGTGATACACCACATTAATAAAGGAAAGGACAAGAACCACATGATCTTCTCAATAGACACAGAAAAAGCATTTGACAAAATACAGCATCCTTTCTTGATAAAAACTCTTTACAGTAGAGATAGAAGGAACATACCTCAATATCTTAAAAGCCATATATGAAAAATGCACAGGGAATATCATCCTCATTGGAGAAAAAATGAGGACTTTTCCCCTAAGGACAGGAACATGGCAGGGATGTCCACTCTCACCACTGCTGTTCAACATAGTACTGGAAGTCCAAGCCTCAGCAGTCAGACAACAAAAAGAAATAAAAGGAATCTGAATCAACAAAGAAGTCAAACTTTCACTCTTCACAAACAACATGATACTCTATGTAGAAAACCCAAAGGACTCTACCCAAAATTGCTAGAACTGATACAGGAATTCAGCAAAGTGACAGGATATAAAATCAATGCACTGAAGTCACTTGCATTTCTATACACCAACAATGAAGCAGAAGAAAGAGAAATCAAGGAATCAATCCAATTTACAATTGCACCTGAAACCATAAGATACCTAGGAATAAACCTAACCAAAGAGGCAAAGGATCTGTACTCTGAAAACTATAGAACACTTATGAAAGAACTTGAAGAAAACACAAAGAAATGGAAAAACCTTCCATGCTCATGGATTGGAAGAACAAATATTGTTAAAATGTCTATGCCACTCAAAGCAATCTACACATTCAATGCAATTCCTATCAAAACACCATCAGCACTTTTCACAGAGCTGGAACAAACAATCCTAAAATTTGTATGGAACCAGAAAAGACCCTGAATAGCCAGAGGAATGTTGAAAAAGAAAACCAAAGCTGGTGGCATCACAATTCCAGACTTCAAAGTTGTAATCATCAAGACAGTATGGTACTGGCACAAAAATAGACACATAGATCAATAGAACAGAATAGAGAACCCAGAAATGGACCCCCAACTGTATGGTCAACTAATCTTCGACAAAGCAGGAAAGAATATCCAATGGAAAAAAAGACAGTCTTTTCAATAAATGGTGCTGGGAAAATTGGACAGTCACATGTAGAAGAATGAAACTGGACCTTTTTCTTATACCATACACAAAAATAAACTCAAAATAAAAGAAAGATCTAAATGTGAGACAGGAATTCATCAAAATCCTAGAGGAAAACACAGGCAGCAACCTCTTTGACCTTGGCCACAGCAACTTCTTGCTACACACATCTCCAAAGGCAAGGGAAACAAAAGTGAAAATGAACTACTGGGACTTTATCAAGATAAAAAGCTTTTGAACAACAAAGGACACAGTTGACAAACAAAAAGGCAACGTAGGAATGGGAAAAGATATTTGCAAATGTCTTATCAGATAACAGGGTAATATCCAAAATCTATAAAGAACTTGTCAAACTCAACACCCCCCCAAAAAAAAACAAAAACAAAAACAAAAACAAAAAAGTCCAGTCAAGAAATAGGCAGAAGAGGTCTCTTGCTGCAGCGACGCGAGTGGGAGCACCAGGCGCCTGGCTCGGAGCGGAACTCCACGGATCGCTTTAAGAAAATGGCAGACAAGCCAGACATGGGGGAAATCGCCAGCTTCGATAAGGCCAAGCTGAAGAAAACGGAGACGCAGGAGAAGAACACCCTGCCGACCAAAGAGACCATTGAGCAGGAGAAGCGGAGTGAAATTTCCTAAGAACCTAGAGGATTCCCCACCCCTGTCATCTTCGAGACACCCCAGTCGTGATGTGGAGGAAGAAGAGCCACCTGCAAGATGGACACGAGCGACAAGCTGCACTGTGAACCCGGGCACTCCGTGCCGACGCCACCGGCCTGCGGGTCTCTGAGGGGATCCCCCCCCAATCGGACTGCCAAATTCTCCAGTTTGCCCTGGGATATTATAGCAAATTATTTGTATGTTTAATGAAAATAAAACACACCTCGTGGCAAAAAAAAAAAGAAATAGGCAGAAGACATGAACAGACATTTCTCTGAAAAAGGTATACAAATGGCCAACAGACACATGAAAAAATGCTGAACATCAATTGGCATCAGGGAAATGCAAATCAAAATCACAATAGGATACCACCTCACACCAGTCAGAATAGCTAAAATTAACAACTCAGGAAACAACAGATGTTGGTGAGGATGCAGAAACAGGGGAACCCGCTTACACTGTTGGGAATGCAAACTGGTGCAGCCACTCTAAAAACAGTATGGAGGTTCCTCAAGAAGTTAAAAATAGAGCTACCCTATGACCCAGCAATTGCACTACTAGGTATTTATCCAAAGGATACAAACATAGTGAATGGAAGAGGCACATGCACACCAATGTTTATAGCAGCAATGTCCATAATAGCCAAACTATGGAAAGAGCTCAGATGACCATTGACAGATGAATGGATAATGGAGATGTGATACATATAAACAATAGAATATTGCTCAGCCATCCAAAAGAATGAAATCTTGCCATTTGCAATGACATGAATGGAACTAGAGGGTATTATGCTAAGTGAAATAAGTCAGTCAGAGAAAAACAAATACCATATAATTTCACTCATATGTAGAATTTAAGAAACAAAACAGATGAACATAGGGGAAGGGAAGGAAAAATAAAACAAGATGAAAATTGAGAGGGAGGCAAACCATAAGAGACGTTGAACTCCAGGAAACAAACTGAGGGTTGCTGGAGGGGAGTGGGGTGGGGTGGGGGAAGGGATAATTGGGTGATGCGCATTAAGGTAGGCACTTGATATAATGAGCACTGGGTGTTATATGCAACTGATGAATCACCAAATTCTACCTCTGAAACTAAAATAAAAAGAAGAAGAAGAAAGAAAGAAAAAAGTGAGATAGAACTTGATCTTGAACTTCAAGATTTTGCTTGCTCAAAAAAAAAATATCAAAATCAAAATTTTCCTAAGGATTTTAAGAGGAAGCAGTGTTTCAAAACATAATATTCAAAATGTCCAAGATACAATGCAAAATTATTCAACACACAAAGAACCAAGAAAATGTAACTTCTTTACAAGGAAAAAGATAACAAATGCCAACCCAAAATCACCTCAATATTGGAATTCTCAGATGAAGACCTTAAAGCAGATATAACCATAATCCATGAGATTAAAGTAAACACTATGAAATGAATGAAAAGATAGATGTTCACAGGAGAGAAATAGAAACTATTTAAAAAAGGAAATTTTGTAACTGAAAAAATATAATGCAAAATTCATTAGGTTCAACAACAGAACATAGACAATGGAGGAAAGAATCCGTGAATTTGAAGACAAATTAACACAAATTATCCTATCTGAAAAACAGAGAAAAAAGTGAAAATAATAATGAATAAAGCTTTCAAGACCTGTGGGAATATATCAATAGGTTTAACATGCATTTCATTGGATTCTCAAAAGGAGAGAAGTGCAGAACAAAGATGTGAATAATGGACAAAACCTTCCCAAATTTCATAAAATACAAAATTTTAAAATTCAAGAAATTCAATAAACACCAAACATAGTAAACCTCACAGACCACACCAAAGATATATCATAATCAAACTACTGAAACCAAAAATAAAGAAATCTTGAAACAGCCAGATAAAGACACATTACATATAGAGGGACAATGATTCAAAAGGCTGAATTTTTTTATTAACATATAAGGTATTATTTGTTTCAGAGGTACAGGTCTGTGATTCATCAGTCTTAACACAATACACAGCATTCACCACAACACATACTCTCCCCAGTGTCAATCACCCAGCCACTCCATCCTTCCCATCCCCCTCCACTCCAGCAACCCTCAGTTTGTTTCCTGAGATTAAGAGTCTCTTATGGTTTGTCTCCCTCTCTGGTTTCCTCTTGTTTCATGTTTTCCTCTCTTCCCCTATGATCCTCTGCCCTATTTCTCAAATTCCACATATCAGTGAGATCCTTTGATAATTGTCTTTCTCTGATTGACTTATTTTGCTTAGCATAATACCCTCTGGTTCCATCCATGTTGTTGCAAATGGCAAGATTTCATTTTTAGATGGCTGAATAATATTCCATTGTATATATATACCACATCTTCTTTATCCATTCATTTGTCAAAGGACACCTGGGCTCTTTCCATAGTTTGGCTATTGTGGACATTGCTGCTATAAACATTGGGGTGCAGGTGCCCCTTCAGATCACTACATTTGTATTTTTGGGATAATTACCCAGTAGTACAATTGCTGGGTTGTAGGTAACTGTATTTTCAACTTTTTGAGGAACCTCCATATTGCTTTCCAGAGTGGCTGCACCGGCTTGCATTCCTACCAACAGTGTAGGAGGGTTCCCTTTTCTCCACATCCTCACCAACATCTGTCATTTCCTAACTTGTTAATTTTCACCATTCTGACTGGTGTGAGGTGGTATCTCATTGTGGGTTTGATTTGTATTTCCCTGATGCAAGTGATGTTGAACGCTTTGTCATGTGTCTGTTGGCCATTTGGATGCCTTCTTTCAAAAGGCTGAATTTTTCATCAGAAATGATGGAACCAGAAACAGTAGAATAAAGTCCATTCAAAATGCTATTTCCAGCAAAAATGCCCTTCAGGTGTAATAGCAAAATAAAGACACTCTCAGATGAATGAAGACTAAAATATACTGTTATAGACTGAAGTGTAACTCCTCAAAATTTGTATGTTGAAGTCTTAACATCCAGTGCTTCAGAATGTGACTATTTTAGGGCACCTGGGCGGCTCAGTTGGTTAAGCGACTGCCTTCGGCTCAGGTCATGATCCTGGAGTCCCAGGATCGAGTCCTGCATCAGGCTCACTGCTCAGCAGGGAGTCTGCTTCTCCCTCTAATCCTCCCCCCTCTCATGTGCTCTCTCTCTCTCACTCTCTTTCTCAAATAAATAAATAAAATCTTTATAAAAAAAGAATGGGACTATTTTAGACATAAGGCCTTTAAAGAGGTTAAGTTAAATTAAGTTAAAATGAGGGCAGTAGAGTGGGCCCTAATCCAGTAGAACTGATGTACTCATAAGAGGCAAAAATTAGGACACAAGATACAAATTCAAAGGCAAGCAAAAGATAGAAAATAATAAAGAGTAGAAATTAATCACGTTGAGAAGAAAAAGAAGGTAGGGTAGGGGCGTCTGGGTAGTTCAGTTGGTTAAGCGACTGCCTTCGGCTCAGGTCATGATCCTGGGGTCCCAGGATCAAGTCCCACATCAGGCTCCCTGCTCAGCAGGGAGTCTGCTTCTCCCTCTGACCCTCCCCCCTCTCATGCTCTTTCTCTCATTTTCTCTCTCTCATATAAATAAAATCTTAAAAAAAAATGAGGGTAAATTAATGGAACCAAAAGCTGGTTCTTTGAAAGACTAATATATATTTTTTAAAAGTTCTAGCCAGACTGACCAAGAAAAAAAAAAAACAAAAATGAATCCTTATATTGAGAATCAAAGAGGGGATTTCACTACAGACTCCACAGACATTAAAAGGATAAGGGAACACTACTAACAACTGTATGCCCATAAATTCAACAACAGCTGAGAGTCCATGATGCAACCTACCAAAATTGAATTCATCATTTAAACCCTCCCAGCAAAGAAGACTCCAGGCGTGGATGGCTTCATTACTCAATTCAACCAAGTATGTAAGAAAGAAATAATACCAATTATATACAGTATCTTTCAGAAGATAGAAGAAAAGGGAACATTTCTCCCCTCTTTTTATGAGGTCATCATTACCCTGATATCAAAACTTAAGACTCTACAAAATGCAAAAACCAAAACAACATTACAAAATAGGATTAGAACATTACAAAAAAAAAAACCCACATAATAAGCTTTTAACACATGAATTGTAAAATATCCTTCCTTCTCCCCCTCCTATCCTTCCATAATCCTGCAAAACCACACCCAACCAAACCCCTAAGAAAGCCCTCAGACACAGTTATACAGCCTTGACCCAAGGGAAAAATGCCAGTAGCTGCAAGTGTCTTACTACATGCCCTCTGATGCAGGGCTTGATGCACGGAGTGGAATTTGGGCTGAATTTTAGATCCCATTCACCCTGTGGTAGGCTGAATAATGGTCCCCCTAAACACCCATATCCTAACCCCTGGAACATGTGCATGTCACCTCCTATGACAAATAGGATTCTGCAAATGTGATTAAGGATCTTGAGATGGGGAAGTTATCCTGTAGTATCAGGTGAGCCCTAAAGGTAATCAAAACTGTGTTGATAAGAGATAGGCAGGGGGAGATTTGACTAAAGGAGAAGTGAAGGCAGTGTAACAACAGAAGCAGAAAGAGATTTGGAGATGCTACACTGCTAGCTTTGAGGATGGAGGAAGGGCCATGAGTTAAGGAATGTAAAGAAGGGCTCTAGAAGCTAGAAAAGGCAAGGCAAAGGATTCTCCTCTCAGAACTTCTGAGAAACCAGGCTTGCCAACACTTTGACTAGCCCAATGAGACTGATTGCAGATTTCTGACCTCTAGAGCTGTAAGAGAATAAATTTATATTGTTTTAAGCAACTAGGTTTGTGGTAATCTGTTACAGCAGCAACGGAAAACCGGGAACTGGGCACTTAAGTACACAGCCCAATCTGCACGGCTATTCAAGATGGCCTGCATATTGTCCACTGCTTCTTCTTCTATCCACAGACTAGTAAATTAAGACAGAGGCAGCAACTAGTAAGCAATTCTTCTTTCTTAAATTTCTAAGGCCTCCCCCAGCCTGACGTCTAGGCATGGGGGCATATGTTTTGACTCGTTCTATCTCTAGCTCCTTTCTCTCTGGTCCTCAAATGCACTGGAAATAGAAGTTCTGGGACTAAGCTTTTGTTTTTGGAGGGGGGCTGGCAAATAGCTACCCGCTTTTCTTGGGGTGCCTCAGAAGAAGGAAGTTGGCTTATGATGACAAGATAGGGCCTACACATTCCTCAGTCTCCTGGCTGAAGGCCATTGTAATACCATCTTAACCACTAATGAATTCCAGCATACTACACATTACTATGAGAGCACAGTGGAAGGAAGGATTATATTAAAAGTGTGTTTATCAGACTGATTATGATCTATTTACATTAGTGGATTTTTAAATCAATTTTGTTCAGTCTAATCAGAATTTCTAATGAAATAAAATAGAAATTATCAGAATGTATTGCAGATGGATGGGTAAGCATAGCTCTATAAAACCTTAGTCTCAATTATACACACAAGCACGAGTTCTGTGTTGCAATATGAAATATATTTCTTTTACTAAGTCTTAGTCAGAGGGTTTGAAAAATATTGGAATATGAACTTTCAAATAGCTATCCCAACTCTCATCTCACTGTTCTTATGAAGAGTCAAAGAGAAAGACAAAAATGGACATAGTTCTCTAAAACTGAAAGGGCATTTTCAATAAAGTCCTCACTTAACTCACTTTTGATAGCTTGAACTTGTAATGATACTGAAGGAAAGCTATTCAGAGCAAGAATTCTTAACTTATGTCCAGGTGGTCTAGGAAACCTCTGATTGTATGCAAAATGTTGTAGATGAAAATGGACATATTTTTAGGAAAAGGTCCACATTTTATATAAGATACCCAAAAGAGTCCACAAACTTTTGATACATTAATCTTGTCTGGCAGTGCCATAATTCTGGGAATGGCAGAACTTGATGATAGTAATTCAAATTGATTTAGGAAAAGACATTCTGATTGAGTCAGGCCTAATAACAGGGTTGGACTAATACAAGATGAGCGGTTGATATCAGTAAAGAAGATACCAGATTATGAAGACTTTTTCTAAAAAGAGACTGTCCTTTATTATATAAAATCAGTTGTGTTAATGATGGGCTATAATACAGGTTGATTCTTAAAATGGTTGATAGAAAAACATATTTGGTTTCATAACATAACTCATATAACCACGTCTCCATCTTTGTCTTGATAGGCAGGAACATAGGGCCTTGTCATCTCTTGCCATGACCTCTTGTCACTCCTCACCTAGCTATTTCCTATTTATCCTTACAAATTCATTTTAGGCCTCATCTCCTACAAAAGAGTTCCCTCTCCGTGCCAGGCTCAACTAACACAAGAGCTCCACCTTGCTCTTCCATAGCAACCAATGCACAGCACTATTAGGTACTTACCTTGTTACATGGAGATTGTCTAAGTCACATCCCACCTCTGCACCGCACGGTAAGTGCTCTGAAGGCAGACAGGGACTGATGAATCTTAATCTCCGGGTCACCAAAAATTAGCTGGGTGCTTGGCACACAGTAAGAATCAGTACTCGCTACCAATGACAACAAATTATAAGTTCAGTTCCTACAGCATAAACTTATCAAAATTGGCTAAAGTCTTTTTTTCTTTAACAACGCAGTATATATATTTTAAAATATATTAATACAACACTGTTATAGTAATTTGTTAGATATTTGAGACAGAGAAGTACTCCAAGGGTGTAGCAGGTATGGACTTCAGGCAAGTCAGGCAAGTACGGGGGAAAGGCTATGGTTGTAAATCTTGATTGGTGATGACTGGTCCGGCACGCAGTGATCTTCTGAGAAAACGGAAGTGGCAATGTAGGAAGCTTGTGAGGAGAGTTTCCAGACAATTCCAGCATATTTATTTCCATAGAAAAAGACAACATTAGCAACAAAATTTGCTTAACATCAATTTGACTAAATACCTTCCCCTTAACAATTCAGGGCTCCAAACATTCTTATTTTGTATCTGTGGTATAAACGATGTTTTGGATGTCTCACCACATATACTTTCCCCCATTTTCTAAGAAAGATGTGGCAGACAGAAAGTGAATAGTCTAAGAGACTGTATTCCTAGCTTTTGTATTTCAGAAATCTAGACTTCACTTGGCTTTGTTCATTGGTTTACCTGAGGTGGAAGGACAGGGCAGATGGAGCAAAGGTAAAGGATGAAGATAAATGAGTGAGGTTTTTGGGTTAGAATACCCCTGCCTTAAATGAACATTGGTCCTTTAGCAGGAACTTATTCCTTTTCCTCAGCACATGCAGCTTAAATATGAATGCTGGTGAAGCAATGAGAGAAGACAGCGGCACCTGGCAAGTCAGCCAGACTCCCCTCACAGCATACACTTAGCCCAACATAAACCTATAATGGAATGGTTAACTGGAAGGGCACCAAGCTGGGGGGCTCTGTCAGTTAAGCATCTGCCTTCGGCTCAGGTCAGGATCCAGCCCCACATTGTCATCAGGCTCCCTGCTCAGCGGGAGAGAGCTCCCTCTTTCTCTGCCCCTCTACCCCTACCCGGCCCCCATCCCCACCCCTGCTCATACTCTCTCTCAAATAAATAAATTCTTTAAAAAAAGAAAGAAGGGCACCAAGGGAGTGTGATCCCCTGAGGTCCCAACAAAGTCCCAGGTGTGTCTTCAACTAGAAAACTCAGAAAGCATTGCTCTGACCACTTGTGGCAAATAACCTGATTTACCTCTGGAATGATCCATCTCTGGAATGTTCACATAGACAGTTCTCTGGGGAGAGATAGCAAAATTTACCATGATGCATAGTCAGGTATGTAGAAAATATTTATTAGGACACTGTTCATTACAGATGAAGAAAAGACAAAGTTTCTTACACAACATCACGGAGTAGCAGGGCTGGGTCAGCAGCACCTCAGGAGCCAGAATGAGGCTGGGTCCCCCATTCCCAGCCCCCAGTGGCAGCAGGGTTCTGTGGGGACAGGAGGAAGACAGGGGAGACCCTGCCTGCGTGAATGCATTAAGAGGTGAAAAAGCAATCCTCTCCTGAAAGCACCAAAACAGTGCAATAACTTTTTCCCTCTAAAGTAAAAATAGGTAGTTTCACCATCATACCTAAACATTGAAACGATACAAATTTTCCCCAGGAAACCACGAATCCAAACTTTGGGTTTTATACAAACAACCGGGAGCCATGCAGGTACTTGTTGAGTGGCCACAGGTTGCTCTCACCCACACTGGAGGTGCGCCTCTGGCACTGCTTGCAGCGCCGATACTTCTCACACTGGTCCAGAAGGAAGAGCTTGTCTGATGCCCTGCGGAAAGGGGAAGCCGAGCAGTCATCATCAGGCGCTCCCTGAGGCCATGCCAGGGGCTGAGTTTAGAGACCAGCACAGTAGAAGAGACGGAAAGAGAAGTCACACCTGCTCCCTGCCCCCCAGGTGCTCACCACCCACCTGTGACGGCCCACCTGCCGTCCCCCCCACACACACTGCTTCCCACAGCTCAAGCCAGCGGGGCATCTCCTGCTTCCAAACCTCTCTTTATTTGATCACAAAAACTCCTCTGTTAGCTTAAGTCAGGCAGGTGTCTGCTTTCTTCATCTTACAAATGAAAAAAGTAAGACAAAAAGATGAGCCGCCTCTCCAAAGTTAGTGTTAATTCTCAAAGCCATGACTAGATTCCCTAACACTAGATTGTTGATCGATAGCTGGGGGCAGGGGGCACGGATCTAATACATGTCAGGAAGATGTTCTTGGTTGGTTCCATCGCGGGCACCTCAGTTTCCCAGTTGCCGATCTTACACACAACCCCCTGACTCTGCTCTTAAATGACCATTCTGTCAGCCTTGGATGTGTTCAGATGGAAAGTCCCTCTCCCTATTTCCAACTAGTTATTTCCAAGGAGAAGTCCTACCTCCCCCCTACTCCCACCCCACGCCTCCCTACCCTCCACAAAACGACAATAAAGCTAGCCTACACAGAGGCAAACATCGGGGCAGAGATGGCAAGTATGTAACATACAGCACGGCATTCTCCAATCCCATCCTCGTAACAGTCTTCTAATACATCACACAGTAGCTCCTACTGAACCCAGAATTCTCTTCTCCACCAGAGGTGCTAGGCAGCTACAACCAAAGACCTGAAGTTGGCCCTGGAAACCTGTCTGCCATGCCAGGATTTCAGGAAAGTCCACGAGGAGCAGAGGGAGTTTCTCTGCAAAGCCCTGGAGGTTCCAATCGGGAATTACCGCTCAAAAGCCTTCTCCTCCAGGTCCCGCTGCCTCTTCATTGCAGCACTGCTTTCCCAGTCTTCCTGCAAGCTCTGGTTGATTCTGTTCACCCGCTCGAGCTCAGCGTTTCTGTCCGCTGAGTGCCTGGAGAGAAGAGCATGATCTACTTCTGTTCACAATACAGGAAATGGCAGGCACCGACCTTGGGAGCCCCATTCCCATCATGGTAGATTAAACAGAAACATTCTGGTTTTGTTCACTACTCTTTGAAATATACTAAAAGGCATGAACACTGAACAAAGAAAAACACTAAAAACATTATAGCTCTCAAATAGTTTATGGGTCTAGGACCTTTCATCTTCAATCCAGGTTTAAATTAGCAGAATTGAAACCTTTTTCCAGTTAACAAATGCAGCCTTTAAAGCCATTAATTTCCTTTGAGGCTAATTTAACTAAACTGAAGAATCATCTCAAATGGATTTCCTATACTTTAGGTTTCTTTCCTTTTATTCCAGTCTCTCAGCTGTCAGTAATCAGCCCACGAGTTGCTACAGGCATGGTACAAGGCAAAGTAGACAGGAATACAAATGAATGGCTAGAGAGGGGGAAAGAAACAGAAGTGACTGGCAAAGGAAAATGAAATCAAGAAAATACTTAACATTGTGAGGAACATAAAAAAGAGAGAGAGAGAGACTGTTTGGTGAAGGTCATGATATCAAAGAAGTGATTGTAGTGTCTCTCTCTTCAAGTACCATGCCCCAGAATTCCCAATGGTAGGTGTCTCTATTACTGGTCTCCAGATGCTCAGCCACTGCTGTTGTGAATCATCTTAAACCTGGTTCAAATTATTTATATGTGTCTATTTCTTGCCAGACTGAAACTCTTACCTTCAGTTCTCATTAAAGTCCAGAAAGGACTTCACTAAATGTGACCATTGATTTAGCCCACTCTGCAGGGCTCTGTGTTATAGGCAGCAACCGCCACTAGGTGTCAGGACGCTCTGATAAAAATCAGCAATGTACTCTGTGCTGGTTCACTTGTCCTAAAAGAACATGGCCACATTTTCCTCTAATGAGCACTGATTCAACAATTCAGCTAGTGTATAGTCATTACAAAGTTTAAATGAAATAATATAGAGAAAGTGCCAGTGCCTATCACAATGGGAGCTCAATGACTGAATTGTACCTGTTACATATCTATCTATCTATCTATATCTCTTATAACCTTTTTTTCCTTTTCATTGTGTTTTTTAATAGTAAAAACCACATAGGGATGCCTGGATGGCTCAGTCCGGTAAGCGCCTGACTTGGGCTCAGGTCATGATCTCAGGGTCCTGAGATCGAGCCCAGTGGCAGGCTCCATGCACAGCAGGGAGTATGCTTGTCCCTCTGCAGCTCCCCTCTCCCCCTGCCATACTCTCTCTCTCAAGTAAATAAATAAATAAAATCTAAAAAAAAAAAATAGTAAAAATCACATAACATAAAACTGACCATCTTAAACATTTCTAAGTGTAGAGATACATAGTGTTAAGTATATTTACATTGTTGTGCAACCAATATCTAGAACTCTTTCCATCTTGCAAAACTAAAACTCTATACTCATTAAACAACTCCCCATTCCTCCCTCCCCCTAGCTCCTGGTAGCCACCATTCTACTTTGTTTCCATGAATTTGACCACTCTGAATACCTCACAGAAATGGAATCATACAATATTTGTCTTATTATGACTGGCTTATTTAACTTAGCATAATGTCATCAAGGTTCATCCATGCTGTAGCATGTCATAATTTCCTTCTTTCTGAAAGCTGAGTAATGTTCCATTGTATATGTATAACACATTTTGTTTATTCATCCCTCTGTGACAGCTTCCATTTCTTGGCTACTGAATGCTGTTATGAACATGGGAGGGCAAATATCTCAAGATCCTGCTTTCAACTCCACCAAAAAAAAAAAAAAAAAAAAAAACCCTACCTGAACTGATCAATGAATTCAGTAAGGTCACAGGATACAAAATCAATGTACAGAAATCTGTTCCATTTCTATACACTAATAATGAAACAGCAGAAAGAGAAATTAAGAAAAGAGTCCCACTGGGGCACCTGGGTGGCTCAGTCAGTTAAGTGTCCCACTCTTGATCTCAGCTCAGGTCTTAATCTCAGTGTCATGAGTTCAAGCCCCATGTTGGGCTCCACAATGGGCATGGAGCCTACTTTAAAAAAAGAAAAAGGAAACAATCCCATTTTCAATTGCACCAAAAAGAATAAAATACCTAGGAATAAACAACGAAGGAGGTGGAAGATCTGTACTATGAAAATTATAAAACATTGATGAAAGAAATTGAACACAAGGGCTCCTGGGTGGCTCAGTTGGTTAAGTGTTTGCCTTCAGCTCAGGTCATGATTTTAGGGTCCTGAGATGGACCCTGCTTAGTGGGGAGCCTGCTTCTCTCTCTCCCTTTGGCCCCTCCAACCATGCCCTCTCTCTCTCTCAAATAAATAAAATCTTTAAAAAAAGAATGAAAGAAATTGAACACAAACAAATGGAAAGATAGTCCATGCTCATGGATTGGAAAAACAAACATTGTTTAAATGTCCATCCTACCCAAATCAATCTACAGATTTAAAAATGCAATGCCTATCAAAATACCAACAGCATTTTTCACAGAACCAGAACAAACAATGCTAAAATTTGTATGGAAACCACAAAAGACTCTGAATGGCCAAAGCAATCTGGAAAAAGAAAAACAAAGCTGGAGATGTCACAATTTTAGACTTCAAATTATATTACAAAGATGTAGTGATCAAAACAGTACAGTACTCGCACAAGCATACACACGTAGATCAGTGAAAAAGAATAGAGAGCCTAGAAATAAACCCATAACTATATGGTCAACTAATCTTTGACAAAGCAGGAAAGAATATCCAATGGGAAAAAGATAGTCTCTTCAACAAATGGTGTTGGGAAAACTGGACAACAAAATGCAGAAGAATGAAACTGGACCACTTTTGTATACCATACACAAAAATAAACTGCAAATGAATTAAAGACCTAAATGTGAGACTTGAAACTGTAAAATTCTAGAGGAGAGCACAGGCAGTAATTCTCTGACATTGGCTATGACATCTTTCTAGATATATCTCCTGAGGCAAGGGAAACAAAAGCAAAATTAAACTATTGGGACTACATCAAAATAAAATATATATAAAGAACTTATACAACTCAACACCAAAAAAAACACAAATAATCCAAATAAAAAAATGTGCAGAAGACATGAACAGACATTTCTCCAAAGAAGACATACAGATGGCCAACAGACACATGAAAAGATGCTCAACATCACTCACCATCAGGGAAATGCAAATCAAAATCACAATGAGATATCACCTCACACCTGTCAGAATGGCTAAAAATCAAAAACACAAGAAACAAGTGTTGGTGAGGAGGTAGATAAAAAGGAACCCTTGTGCACTGTTGGTGGGAATGCAAACTGGTGCAGCCACTGTGGAAAACAGTATGAAGGTTCCTCAAAAATTAAAAATAGAACTACCCTACAATCCAGTAATCGCATTACTGGGTATTTACCCAAAGAAAACAAAAACACTACTTTGAAGGGATATATGCACCCCTGTGTTTACTGCAGTGTTATTACAATAGCCAAATTTACATTTTACACCCCAAGTGTCCATTGATAGATGAATGGATAAAGAAGATGTGGTGTATATATAGAAGATACATCTTCATATATATATATATATATATATATATATATATATATACACACCCTCACAATGGATATTATTCAGCAATAAAAAAGAATGAAATCATGTCCTTTGTAACAACATGGATGGAGCCAGAGAGTATAATGCTAAGCAAAATAAGCCAGTCAGAGACAGACAAATACCAGACGATTTCACTCGTATGTGGAATTTAAGAAACAAAACAAATGAACAAAGAGAGGAAAAAAGACAAACCAAAATAAACTAAGAATAGACTCTTAGCTACAGAGAACAGATGGTTACCAGAGGGAGGGAGGTGGGGGATGAGTGAAATAGGTAAAGGGTATCTTGATAAGCACTGAGTAATGCATAGAATCTTGAATCACTACATTGTACACCTGAAACTAATATAACACTGTATGTTAACTACACTGGAATGACAATAAAATAAAGTAAGAACTTTTTTAGTTAAAAAAAAAAGATCCTGCTTTCAAATCTTTTGGATATACATATAGAAGTGGAATTAGTGAATCATATGGTAATTCTATTTTTAATTTTTTTGACGAACTGCCATGTTGTTTTCCACAGTGGCTGCACCATTTTACATTCCTACCAACAGTGCACAGGGTTTCTATTTCTCTACATCCTCACCAACACCTATTATTTTCTGCTTTTTGATAGTAGCCATCCTAACCGGTATGAGGTAGTATCTTTCTTTTTTCTTTTCTTCTTTTTTTTTGTTTTTGCTTTTCTTTCTTTTTCCCTTTTACAACATAATTGCATCTTAATGGTTTTGTCTACCAGTGAATAGACAGTTTTCTTCCTTTCTAATTTTTTGAATAGTCTAAAAGAAGTACTTGTTAAATGTGTCATGGCACATGTGGTATAAGAAAAATCTTTAAATATTTTTGATTTAGACATTGCACAGATATTATAATACAAGATAAACGAGAGCACATTTTATCTTTGCACTTGTGAAACCTTATGGCACTGTTCCTCAAACATATGTTTTCTTTTCATAAAGCCCTAGGGGGAAGAAAAGATAGCCATCTTATCTATGTTACAGTGATATATACATCTTAAACAGTAAAAGATGTTCCCCTACATCTGCATAAATGAGTTGCAAGGGGAAGAGTGAAAAGTCTGCTAACTGCTTACTTCATTCAGACTGCCATAGACTTGACATTGCAGGATAGATATGTGATTGGAATTAAGTTATTAAATTGTGTGATATAAACCACAGGTACATTTGCAATCTCGCCATCCTACTTTGCTACCTTTATTCACTGGAGTGGAGAATCCCTGTCTCTCAGGTTCAGATAAGCAAAATTAAATAAAACATGAACTACTTCTTTCCTGGAAGAGGCAAAATCTAGTTAAATGCTAAATGGCGTCTATTCCAAACAGGACAAAGGAGGACAGCTGGTGCTGAAGAAGGCTTACTTGCACACATTGCAGAGTATGGAGGCCATTTGTTAGCCAGGAGCTACCTCATTCTGGTTTTGATGTGCATTTCCCTAATGCTCAGTGATGTTGAGCACCTTCTCAAATGCTTTTTGGCTACTATTGTGTTCTTTGTAAAAGGGGAGTTTTATAAGTCAGTTTAATTTAGATGCCAAGCAAGTAGGAAATTAACTGGGCCTACAGGGGAGGCCACAAGGATTCTCACACGACTGCTGGTGGAAGCAAATTGCCATACATTTTAGAAAGCAACCTGCTGGTATCTGGTAATATTTAAAATGTGCCATACACTTGATCTAGCAGCTCCACTTTTAGGATTTTATCCAACAGAAACAAAAGAACCAGTATAAAGATATATATTAAAAATGTTTAGTGCAAAAATCATTGTAATAGCAAACCATCTGGAAACAAGTGACTCTTGATCAATAGTGCAAAAGTTAAATTATAGTAATCCATGTTGTAGATATTATGCTGTCATTAAAGAATGAGTTTTGTTTCTATGTACTGACCTAAATATAAATTAATGATGCATTATTAGGTTAAAGAAAGACTGGGTGGCAGAGTAACATATACAGTCTCGCAGGTCTTATTTTCATTTACAGAAGGAGAAGGAAAATATATATGTGGATATTGTTTGAATATATTTGTAAAGAGTAGGAAAAAATATAGAAGGCTGGGGGAGATTATTAACCTTTTTTTTTCTTTAAATTTTTTATTGCTATGTTAACCACCATACATTACATCATTAGTTTTTGATGTAGTGTTCCATGATCCATTGTTTGTGCATAACACCCAGTGTTCCACACAGGACGTGCCCTCTTTAATACCCATCACCAGGCTAACCTATCCCCCCACCCCCCCTCCCCTCTAGAACCCTCAGTTGGTTTTTCAGAGTCCATCGTCCCTCATGGTTCGTCTCCCCCTCCGATTTACTCCCCCCTTCATTCTTCCCCTCCTGCTATCTTCTTCTTTTTTTTTTCTTAACATATATTGCATTATTTGTTTCAGAGGTACAGATCTGTGATTCAACAGTCTTGCACAATTCACAGCGCTCACCATAGCACATACCCTCCCTAATGTCTATCACCCAGCCACCCCATCCCTCCCACCCCCTCACCACTCCAGCAACCTTCAGTTTGTTTCCTGAGATTAAGAATTCCTCATATTAGTGAGGTCATATGATACATGTCTTTCTCTGATTGACTTATTTCACTCAGCATAATACCCTCCAGTTCCATCAATGTTGTTGCAAATGACAAGATCTCATTCCTTTTGATGGCTACATAATAGTCCATTGTGTATATATACCACATCTTCTTTATCCATTCATCTGTTCATGGACATCTTGGCTCTTTCCACAGTTTGGCTATGGTGGACATTGCTGCAATAAACATCGGGGTGCACATACCCCTTTGGATCCCTACATTTGTATCTTTGGGGTAAATACCCAGTAGTGCAATTGCTGGGTAGTATGGTAGCTCTATTTTCAACTTTTTGAGGAACCTCCATACTGTTTTCCAGAGTGGCTGCACCAGCTTACATTCCCACCAACAGTGTAAGAGGGTTCCCCTTTCTCCACATCCCCGCCAACATCTGTCATTTCCTGACTTGTTAATTTTAGCCATTCTGACTGGTGTGACGTGGTATCTCTCTGAGGTTTTCATTTGGATTTCCCTGCTGCCAAGCGATGTTGAACACTTTTTCATGTGTCTGTTGGCCATTTGGATGTCTTCTTTGGAAAAATGTCTATTCATGTCTTCTGCCCATTTCTTGATTGGATCATTTGTTCTTTGGGTGTTGAGTTTGATAAGTTCTTTATAGATTTTGGATACTAGCCCTTTATCTGCTATGTCATCTGCAAATATTTTCTCCCATTCTGTCGGTTGTCTTTTGGTTTTGTGGACTGTTTCTTTTGCTGTGCAAAAGCTTTTTATCTTGATGAAATCCCAATAGTTCATTTTTGCCCTTGCTTCCCTTGCCTTTGGCGATGTTTCTAGGAAGAAGTTGCTGCGGCTGAGGTCGAAGAGGTTGCTGCCTGTGTTCTCCTTTAGGATGTTGATGGACTCCTGTCTCACGTTTAGGTCTTTCAACCATTTGGAGTCTATTTTTGTGTGTGGTGTAAGGAAATGGTCCAGTTTCATTCTTCTGCATGTGGCTGTCCAATTTGCCCAACACAATTTGTTGAAGAGACTGTCTTTTTGCCATTGGACATTCTTTCCTGCTTTGTCAAAGATGAGTTGACCATAGAGTTGAGGGTCCATTTCTGGGCTCTCTATTCTGTTCCATTGATCAATGTGTCTGTTTTTGTGCCAGTACCATACTGTCTTGATGATGACAGCTTTGTAATAGAGCTGGAAGTCCGGAATTGTGATGCCGCCAGCTTTGGTTTTCTTTTTCAACATTCCTCTGGCTATTCGGGGTCTCTTCTGGTTCCATACAAATTTTAGGATTATTTCTTCCATTTCTTTGAAAAAAAGTGGATGGTATTTTGATGGGGATTGCATTGAATGTGTAGATTGCTCTAGGTAGCATTGACATCTTCACAATGTTTGTTCTTCTAATCCATGAGCATGGAACGTTTTTCCATTTCTTTGTGTCTTCCTCAATTTCTTTCATGAGTATTTTATAGTTTTATGAGTAGAGATTCTTTGCCTCTTTGGTTAGATTTATTCCTAGATATCTTATGGTTTTGGGTGCAATTGTAAATAGGATTGACTCCTTAATTTCTCTCTCTTCTGTCTTGCTGTTGGTGTATAGGAATGCCACTGATTTATGTGCATTGATTTTATATCCTGCCACTTTCCTGAATTCCTGTATGAGTTCTAGCAGTTTTGGGGTGGAGTGTTTTGGGTTTTTGACATAAAGTATATCATCTGCAAAGAGTGAGAGTTTGACTTCCTCCTTGCCGATTTGGATGCCTTTGATTTCTTTTTGTTGTCTGATTGCTATGTTGAATAGCAGCGGTGATAGTGGACATCCCTGCCACATTCCTGAACTTAGTGGGAAAGCTCTCAGTTTTTCCCCATTGAGAATGATATTGGCTGTGGGTTTTTCATAGATGGCTTTTATGATATTGAGGTATGTACCCTCTATCCCTATCCTCTGAAGAGTTTTGATCAAGAAAGGATGCTGTACTTTGTCAAATGCTTTTTCTGCATTATTGAGAGGATCATATGATTCTTCTTCTTTCTTTTGTTAATATATTGTATCACGTTGATTGATTTGCAGATGTTGAACCAACCTTGCAGCCCAGGGATAAATCCCACTTGGTCGTGGTGAATAATCCTTTTAACGTACTGTTGGATCCTATTGGCTAGTATTTTGGTGAGAATTTTTGCATCCATGTTCATCAAGGATATTCGTCTGTAATTCTCCTTTTTGATGGGGTCTTTGTCTCGTTTTGGGATCAAGGTAATGGTGGCCTCATAAAATCAGTTTGGAAGTTTTCCTTCCATTTCTATTTTTTGGAACAGTTTCAGGAGAATAGGTATTAATTCTTCTTTAAATGTTTGGTAGAATTTCCCTGGGAAGCCATCTGGCCCTGGACTTTTGTTTCTTGGCAGATTTTTGATGACTGCTTCAATTTCCTTAGGGGTTATAGGTCTGTTCAGGTTTTCTATTTCTTCCTGGTTCAATTTTGGTAGTTGATACATCTCTAGGAATGCACCCATTTCTTCCAGGTTATCTAATTTGCTGGCATAGAGTTGCTCATAATATGTTCTTATAATTGTTTGTATTTCTTGGGTGTTGGTTGTGATCTCTCCTCTTTCATTCATGATTTTGTTGATTTGGGTCATTTCTCTTTTCTTTTGGATAAGTCTGGCCAGGGGTTTATCAATCTTGGTAATTCTTTCAAAGAACCAGCTCCTAGTTTCGTTGATCTGTTCTACTGTTCTTTTGGTTTCTACTTCATTGATTTCTGCTCTGATCTTTATTATTTCTCTTCTGCTGGGTTTAGGCTTTCTTTGCTGTTTTTTCTCCAGCTCCTTTAGGTGTAGGGTTAGGTTGTGTATTTGAGACCTTTCTTGTTTCTTGAGAAAGGCTTGTATTGCTATATACTTTCCTCTTAGGACTGCCTCTGCTGCATCCCAAAGATTTTGAACAATTGTGTTTTCATTTTCTTTGGTTTCCATGAATTTTTAAAATTCCTCCTTAATTTCCTGGTTGACCCATTCATTCTTTAGTAGGATGCTCTTTAGCCTCCATGTATTTGAGTTCTTTCCGACTTTCCTCTTGTGATTGAGTTCCAGTTTCAAAGCATTGTGGTCTGAAAATATGAAGGGAATAATCCCAATCTTTTGGTACCAATTGAGACCTGATTTGTGACCTAGAATGTGATCTATTCTGGAGAATGTTCCATGGGCACTAGAGAAGAATGTGTATTCCATTGCTTTGGGATGGAATGTTCTGAAAACGTCTGTGAAGTCCATTTGGTCCAATGTGTCATTTAAAGTCTTTATTTCCTTGTTGATCTTTTGCTTAGATGATCTGTCCATTTCAGTCAGGGGGGTGTTAAAGTCCCCCACTATTATTGTATTGCTGTCAATGTGTTTCTTTGCTTTTGTTATTAATTGCCTTATATAATTGGCTGCTCCCATGTTCGGGGCATAGAAATTTACAATTGTTAGATCTTCTTGTTGGATAGACCCTTTAAGTAGGATATAGTGTCCTTCCTCATCTCTTATTACAGTCTTTGGTTTAAAATCTAATTTGTCTGATATAAGGATTGCCACCCCAGCTTTCTTTTGGTGTCCATTCGCATGGTAAATTGTTTTTCACCCCCTCACTTTCAATCTGGGGGTGTCTTTGGGTCTAAAATGAGTCTCTTGCAGACAGCATATTGATGGGTCTTGTTTTTTAATCCAATCTGATAGCCTGTGTTTTTTGATTGGGGCATTGAGCCCATTTACATTCAGGGTAACTATTGAAAGATATGAATTTAGTGCCATTGTATTGCCTATAAGGTGACTGTTACTGTATATTGTCTCTGTTCCTTTCTGGTCTATGTTGCTTTTAGGCTCTCTCTTTGCTTAGAGGACCCCTTTCAATATTTCTTGTAGGGCTGGTTTCATATTTGTAAATTCCTTTAATTTTTTGTTTGTCCTGGAAGCTTTTTATCTCTCCTTCTATTTTCAATGACAGCCTAGCTGGATATAGTATTCTTGGCTGCATATTTTTCTCGTTTAGTGCTCTGAAGATATCATGCCAGTCCTTTCTGGCCTGCCAGGTCTCTGTGGATAGGTCTGTTGCCAATCTAATGTTTCTACCATTGTAGGTTACATATCTCTTCTCCCGAGCTGCTTTCAGGATTTTCTCTTTGTCTCTGAGACTCGTAAGTTTTACTATTAGATGTTGGGGTGTTGACGTATTTTTATTGATTTTGAGAGGGGTTCTCTGTGCCTCCTGGATTTTGATGCCTGTTTCCTTCCCCACATTAGGGAAGTTCTCTGCTATAATTTGCTCCAATATACCTTCTGCCCCCCTCTCTCTTTCTTCTTCTTCTGGGATCCCAATTATTCTAATGTTGTTTTGTCTTATCTTATCGCTTATCTCTCGAATTCTGCCCTCGTGGTCCAGTAGTTGTTTCTCTCTCTTTTTCTCAGCTTCTTTATTTTCCATCATTTGGTCTTCTATATCGCTAATTCTCTCTTCTGCCTCATTTATCCTAGCAGTTAGTGCCCCCATTTTTGATTGCACCTCATTAATAGCCTTTTTGATTTCGACTTGGTTAGATTTTAGTTCTTTTATTTCTCCAGGAAGGGTTTCTCTAATAACTTCCATGCTTTTTTCAAGCCCAGCTAAAATCATCATTCTGAACTCTAGGTGCGACATCATACTATTGTCCATATTGAGTAGGTCCCTGGCAGACGGTACTACCTCTTGTTCTTTTTGTTGAAGTGATTTTTTTCATCTTGTCATTTTGTCCAGAGGAGAATAGATGAATGAGAGAACAAAATGCTAACAGGTTAACCACATTCCCAGAAAATATACTCTAAACAAATCAGAAAAGATGTGAAACCAGGGGGAAAGAAAGGGAAAGACAGAAAAAAGAAAGAGAAAAAAAAAGGAAAAAGATAAAGATAAAAACAAACAAAAACAGAACAAAACAGAAAAAACAATATGATCAAATATGATCAGGCTAGTGCACAGATCAGTGCCACGCACTAGATTTTGGATGTATTTTGGTCTGTTAGAAGAAAGTGCCTCCTAAAATTTTAAAGAAAGAAAGACTTATATATGTACAAAATAAGGGTTGATACAATGAAGGGATGGAATATGACTGTAAAGATGAAAATTATAAAAAATTTTAAAAAAGGAATTGATAAGGTGCTTGAAAAAAGAAAGAAGATGATTAAAAAAGAAAGAAAGAAAGAAAGACAGAAAGACAGAAAGACAGAAAGACAGAAAGACAGAAAGACAGAAAGAAAGAAAGAAAGAAAGAAAGAAAGAAAGAAAGAAAGAAAGAAAGAAAGAAAAAGAAAGAAAAAAAAGGGGAGAGAATGTGATCAGGCAGGAGACTAGAACAAAGCCATACACTACAGATTTAGGGTATATTTTGATCTGTTAGAAGAAACTGTATCTCAAAATTTTAAAGAGAGAACAACTTATATATATATGCCAAAAATAAGGGTAACTACTATGGAGGGATAGAATATGACTAAAAATGAAAAATAAAAATGTTTTTTTAAAAAAGGGATTGGCAAGATGTTGTTTGAAAAAGGGAAAAAGAAAAATTCAAAAAAAAAGACAGTTAAAAAAATTAACTTTGAAAGACTAAAGAATCACAGTAAAAAAGCCATGAATTCTATGTGCAGTATTCCCCTTTGCTGGAGTTCTGCTGTTCTCATTGATCGGTAAACTTGGTCTTGGCTGGCTGTTCTTGCTGATCTTCTGGGGGAGGGGCCTGTTGCCGCGGTTCCCAAATGTCTTTGCCGGAGGCAGAATTGCCCCGCCCTTGCCGGTCTGGGCTAAGCAATCTGCTTGGGTTTGCTCTCGGGAGCTTTTGTTCCCTGCAAGCTCTCGGTACAGCTTTGGAGGACGAGAGTGAAAATGGCGGCCTCCCAATCTCCGCCTGTGAGGAGCCAAGAACTCAGGGCCCCGCTCCTCAGTGCGCCCCCAGAGAAAAGCAGTCAGTCACTCCCGTCTCCCTGGTCTCCGGCCGCACTCCGTGCTCACCCAGCCTGTGATCGAGCGTTTCTATCTCTGGCACCCTACTCGGTGTGGAGTCTCCAAACCCAGCAGATCCCTGCGGGGCGCTCCCGCGTCGCTCTTCCCTGGGGAGGAAGGGGGGGTCTCCCTGGGTCTGCCACTTGTTGGGTCCCTGCTGGAGGAGCAGTGGCCCAACTGTCACCGATCACAGTTTATGGCAATCGTGAGCTGAGAGCCCGCGCCTCGGCTCCGTCTCTGCAGCCGGCTTCCCAGCTCTGATATCTGGGAGCTCTGCTGCACTCAGTCACCCCCGGTCTTTCTGTGACCCCGAGGGTCCTGAGACCACACTGTCCTGCGAGGGTTCCACCCCCCACTTAGCCACTGGAGCAACGTCCCTCAGCGGAGCCGACTTCTAAAAGTTCCGATTTTGTGCTCCGCGGCTCCATCACTTGCCAGAAGCGGCCGACGGAGGCCCCCTCCCCCACTGTCTATCCTCCCGAATATCGCCTCGGAGTCACTTCTCCACACGTCCTACCTTCCAGAAAGTGGTCATTTTTCTGTTCAGAGAGTTGCTATTCTTTTTTTCGATCTCCTGTTGAGTTCATAGGTATTCAGAATGGTTTGATCCCTATTCAGCTGAATTCCTACTCCTGGTCTACAGCTGGTCTCCTACTCCTCCGCCATCTTGCTCCGCCCCCCCTAACCTTTTTTTAATGTCTCCACCAATTGACTTATTTTAATGAACATGAATTGTTCTATTTTTTATAAACAAAAGCAGAAAAATTTAAAGAAAAACAATATTTTAGCAGCCCTGTTTAGATCACACTGACCCAGTTATCCCCTCTGAAAGTGACCCTGTACTTGCCACAGGAGGACCTAAGATGACATCTTGAGATGGACCAGAGATGGGGAAGTTGGAAAAGAGAAGATAAAGTAAGAGGGGCGCCTGGGTGGCTCAGCACATTAAGCATCATCCTAAGCCTTCAGCTTAGGTCATGATCCCAGGGTTCTGGGATCGAGCCCTACATTGGGCTCTTTGCTCAGCAGGAAGCCTGTTTCTCCTTCTCCCTCTGCCTCTGCCCCCCAACCCTCCCCCAACTTGTGTTCTCTGGCTCTATCTCTCTGTCAAATAAATAAAATCTTTTTTAAAAAAGAGAGAGAGAAAATAAGTAAGAGAACCTGGAATAAGTAGTAAAGGATATAGAAATGGAAGAGAAGGATCTGACCCATACAGAAAAGGGGGGGTCTGTGACCGGAACCAAGACCACAGCTCATATTTGTTCAGAGCTTTGCAGTTTCCAAAAGTGTTCTCAAATACATACTCTCATATCCTTCTCAGAGTAAGGATAGGTAGGGGGGTATATTATCCTTACTTTTCATGTGAGGAAATGAGGGCTCAAAGATCCCACGTATGTTTTGGCCCACGTCATACAGCTTGGGAATGACAAGAGTTTAGCATCACTCATCATCAGAGAAATGAAAATCAAAACCACAATGAGATATCACTTTATACCAGTTCGAATGACTAAAATCAAAATGACAAGAAACAAGTGTTGGTGAGGATGTGGATAAAAAGGAAAACTTCATGCAGTGTAGATGAGAATGGAAATTTGTGCAGCCACTGTGGAAAACAGTATGGAGGTTCCTCAAAAAATTAAAACTAGAACTATCATATGATCCAATAATTCTACATTTGGGTATTTACCCAAAGAAAATGAAAACACTAAATCAAAAAGATATCTGCACCACTACATTTATTGCAGCATTGTTTACAATAGCCAAGATAGGGAAGCAACCTAAGTATCTATCAATAGACAAATGGGTAAGAAAAACGTGGTATATATCCATATGTATATATAAACACACACGCATGCACACCATGGAATATTACAGTGCCACAAAAAAGGACGAAATTGTGCCATTTGAGACATGGATGGACCTAAAGTGTTTTATGCTAAGTGAAATAAGTCAGACTGAGAAAGACAAATGCCATGTGAATCTTAAAAAAAAAAAACAAACAAACAAAAAGCAGAATCAACAGAGAACAAACTGAAAGGTTGCCAGAAGGGAGAGGCATGGAGGGTCAGGGAAAATGGGTGAAGGGGAGTGGGACATATAGGCTTCCAGTTATGGAATGAATAAGTCATTGCAATAAAAGGCACAACATAAGGAATACGGTCAATGATACTGTAAGAGCAATGTAACAGAATAGATGGTTGCTACACTTGTGGTGAACATAGCATAATGTATAAACTCATCAAATCAAAAAGAAAGAAAGAAACTGGGTGTCTGGTGTTTGAATTTAAAGATATTTGCACTGATATAGCATCCAGTCCTGCCCTGCCCACCCTGCCCCCTCACCCCCCTCACCCCCGTCACCCCTCTCACCCGCCTCACCCCCCCTCACCCACCTCACCCGCCTCACCCCCGTCACCCCCCTCACCCCTCTCACCCGCCTCACCCGCCTCACCCCCGTCACCCCCTCACCCGCCTCACCCGCCTCACCTGCCTCACCCCCGTCACCCCCCTCACCCGCCTCACCCGCCTCACCTGCCTCACCCCCGTCACCCCCCTCACCCGCCTCACCCCCCTCACCCGCCTCACCCGCCTCACCCCCTCACCCGCCTCACTCCCCTCACCCCCCGTCACCCCCCTCACCCCCCTCACCGGCCTCACCCGCCTCACCCGCCTCACCCCCGTCACCCCCCTCACCCGCCATGATAAGTACAGCTCACTACATCAACAGTTCTTTGAAGGAAGGGGGCTCATTGGAAGTGAGAAGGAGCTCAAATTTCACGTCAGTGAAATATGATAGTTCAAATTGAGGGGCACTTGGATGACTCAGCTGGTTAAGCATCTGCCTTCAGTTCAGGTCATGGTCCCAGGGTCCTGGGATCAAGCCCTGCATCGGGCTCCCTGCTCGGTGGGAAGTCTGCTTCTCCTTCTCCCTCTGCCTCCCCGCCCTCCCCACCGGCTTGTGCCACAACAGCATGGTTGTGGCTCACACTGTATTTCCAATGGATAGTATGGATCTGGACACCTCTTTAAGAAGTTGTACTGTAAACGGAAGGAAAAATATGGAGAGGTACCTGGAGGGAGAGGTAGGATCAGGTCTGGCTGGTTGGGTTTTTTTAAACAATAACTTTTCTTCATAGGGTGAAGTGTAAGGACAAAATAAGATGAAGGATTTGATAAGCTTAGAACAATATTTTGCACACAGTTACTCCTCACTGTGCTCACTATTATTATTGCTTCTGTGCTGTTGTAGGAGAAAGAAAGAAAATGGGAAGTTGGAGAGGGGAGCAAGAGAGGAGGAGGAGGAAGAAAGATCTGGGGTCTCTTACTCTTTTTGTGTCCTCCGAAGCATCTGCAAGTCCCGCTTCTGTTCCACCAGCTGCTGCAGGATGGTTCTCCTCTTGTGGCCGGCAGCAGCCTCCAGCTGGTGCTTCATGTAATTCTGTTCTCGCTTGCGCTTTTCCACCATCAGCTCACCCTCATCCTTACCAAAGATGGGCTCACAAGAGTCTGGCTCAAACATGGGCAGTTGCAGGGGTTTGTTCTTTATCTGAAACAGAGACACACATCGTGCAGACCAGAATTATACCAGGCAATAAACTGTACGCACGACACCGTAGCACAGTAAAATACCAGTCCCTTAGAGGAAAGAACAGGGCCCCCAAAACCGCCAAATGGGTAACATAAGGCTACTCATAACATGACAGTTCTTATACATATTTTTAGAATGCTAATGAAGCACTGCATAATTTTAAAAATAACAATTGTCCCCTTACCTGCGCATCCAAAGCTCTCTTATAACACTGTGTTTCTTCCATCTTATCTTTTATATACTGGGCTCTTTGTGCAGCAAGTCTGGCAGTTAAGAATAAGAGAAGGTGGAGGGCACAGTGTGTTACTGTCTCTGGTAATAGAGACTAACATCACTAAAACCTATTTCCTAAGTATCAGTAGGAGTGAGAGACTGGTAAATAAAAAGTGATACTTCCTTCTAGAGCTTTCATTTTAATGGAAGGAGCAAAGAAATGAAGAAAGGAGTAACAGATCCATAGGCTAGTGGACAATGTGTTGAATACAGGACAGACAGGACAGGTGTGAGCAAGGGATTGACCGGTTTGTCCAAATTCACTACGACTAAAACAGGTACCCCTCCACCCCTCGTGTTTTATTTTTTTTCTTTTCTTTTTTTTTTTTTAAAGATTTTTATTTTATTTATTTGAGAGAGAGAGAATGAGAGATAGAGAGCACGAGAGGGAAGAGGGTCAGAGGGAGAAGCAGACTCCCCGCCGAGCAGGGAGCCCGATGCGGGACTCGATCCCAGGACTCCAGGATCATGACCTGAACCGAAGGCAGTCGCTTAACCAACTGAGCCACCCAGGCGCCCCACCCCTCGTGTTTAAAAAAAAAAAAAATCTAGACAGGAAAGCAGGAAGTGTCTATTCATTCTATAAAATGATTCACCATAAGATTCCTTTTTAAGAAAAGTGATCTTTCCTATTATAAATTATGATTCTGCTGTTTGCAACCCACAGGGAACCCACATGATCCATAAAGCGAGTATAATGGAACAGATATATTTTATAGAAAAATAATCTTTTGGTCACAAAAACTAGCTTACTATTTGTTTTAGGAGTCTCTCTCCTACTGCAATAGCCTCTTTAATTGCTCTCCTGACCTCAGTAGTAGAAGTGTGACCCCCTGGGGCATGTTTGAACTCTGACCCTACCCCAGGCCTCAGACGACCCAAGCAAGACCAATCAGATTCTCATTCCTGAAAATTTGTAATTGAGACTAACATTCATCCAAGTTTGAGCTGGAAAAAAGATGATGTCAACCAAGGAGCTGTAGGTGTGAGCAGAAGGAAAGCACTTCTTACATGACTTTTTAGTCCCTGGTTCTAGTCCCCTTCGTCCCCCATACACTCCTGCCCCTGGCTTCCGTGGGACACGCCTACTTACAACAAAACCCCAGCTTTGCTTTGAGATCAACTGGGAATAGCTGAGAATGCTGCTTGTTCAAGACAAGTCCCTTCCTCCAGCTGCCAGTATTAGTGATCACAAAACAATACAAAATGATACTCTATCATTAATTATAGATCGCTAATCATTACTCTAATGGTCATAATAATAACAGCTTTTTCATGTTTCTAATGAAATGTCATGCTGTGGTACTGGTGGCTAGCTGGGCTGGTTTGCTCAGTCAGTACCAGTCGGTTACAGCTGTGCTAATCAATCCCACATGGAAATAAGCTTCACATGAAAATTCTGAACCCATTTTTCAGGGCCTGTCAGCTAGACTCACTCCTCTGTGAGTTGCACTTGTTCTAGGCGGTCCATCAACTCTCTGTTTTGTCTTTGCTTTATTTCCTTTTCCCGTCTGTAATCCATTTGTTTCAGGAGACTTTGGGAATATTCTTCTTGTTTAAAAGCATTAATCTCAGGACTGAGTGGCCGTTTATCAAACAGGAAAGATTTCTGGAATGAAGAAGAAGCAATGCATTTTACTTTAAAATACCAAAAAGAACAAAGAATAAAAGTGGTAATTCAGAACACTAAAATCAATTATTAATTTATACTATTTGCCCAGTCCTCAACACACTGACCAGCTAGTGTTGAGGCAACCCACAGAATAATGGGAGTGTGCTCAAGGATGAATCAGCAGAACAGACAAAATCCCATATCTGAGAGAAAGATGAAAAAGAATGTCATGGAGGAGATCCTGAGCTAGCACCACACACAGATGGAAAGAAGGCGTTCTGAGTGAGCAAAAGCATGAGCAAGGACTGAGCAGATGTGGGAAGAGGGAGAACTGAATACCCACTCTGGGCCTGGCCATTCTAGACACTGACAGAGATCCGCAGAGAGCCTGGTTCATGGAGCCTGCCTTCTGGTACAGGAGACAGGGAACAAGTGAACATACATCAGATAATTTAAGGTAGTGATTAAGTGATATGAATTCTTTACCATAGCAAATGGGTGGGAACAGAGCTAAAGTGGTTGGTTATTAGGGAAGGCTTTTCAGTAAAGTTGACTGAATCACCTCCACTGCAAATATCAGGTAATCTGTGACCCATACAGAAGGAACAGAAAGTGCAAAGGCACTAGATGAAAACAAGTTAGGCATGTATAATGAGCAGAAAGAAGGTCTACATGGCTGAAGCACAATGAGCAAGGGGAAAGTAGCAGGTAAGCTCAAAGAGGAAGGCAGGGCCATATAGACCTCATAGGTCAAGATAAGAGTTTAGATTTTATTTTAACTCAGTGGGAGACCATTAGAGGTTTTAGATTTTTTTTTAAGATTTTATTTATTTATTTGACAGACAGAGAGAGAGAGACAGCAAGAGAGGGAACACAAGCAGGGGGAGTGTGAGGGAGAAGCTGGCTCCCCGCCGAGAAGGGAGTCCGATCCCAGGACCCTGGGATCATGACCTGAGCCGAAGGCAGACACTTAACGACTGAGCCACTCAGGCGCCCCCCATTACAGGTTTTAAACAGGAGAATGATAGGGCACCTGGGTGGCTCAGTCAGTTAAACAGGAGAATGATATGTTTGGGTTAAGTTTTAAAAATATCACTTGACTGCGGTGTGGAGAATAGACTGTAAAGGGGAAGAAGGCAAGCAGCAAACCTAATTAGGGAAGTATTTCAGAAGCTGAGCTTTATAATATGGTTTGTACTAGGGTGGTAGCATTGAAGATGAAGGGATGTGAAAAGATTGGGTACATTTGGGCGGTAAAGGCAACTGTGCTGGAGGATGGTTGGATGGGGGAGACAAAGAAGGAGCAATCTGGGATCACTCCTTGGTTTGGGTTTGTGCAACTGTCTGTCTGGTGATGCCACTTACTGAAATGGGGAGGCTAAGAGAAGAACAGGTGAGGAGAGGGATCAAAAGTTCTGTTTTGGTCTTTTTAAGACGTCTGCAGATATATCAAAGAGGATACACAAAGTAGGCAGTAATAAACATAGTCTGGAACTTTTATGTAAGAAGAGAAAAGAATCAGGCCTAAATCTCAAAAGTATCATGTCTCCTACCTCCCTCCCTGCCAGCCCTGCCTGGAAGGTTCTCCTTCCATTCCCTCCTTTACCTAACTGGTATATACAAGGAATCTCCCCAGATCTCTGGTCTGGTCAAGTGACTCTTTGCTCACAAACTGCCCTCTTCAAAGATTTATCATAACATTCATTATACCACACTCAGGACTTTAAACCTGTTTCCTCCAGTAGCCTAAGACCTCTTTCAAGAGGGACCTTGACTTATTCATCTTTGTATTCCTAGCCACGAGCATGGTGGCCAGCACATAGGAGTTCAATAGATGTTTGGTGATAAATAAAGTATATTTTATTAGAGTTATGTCCAGAGTGTCAGACCACCTAGACAGTGGTGTGAAGGGAGAAAGATTCAGGCAAATTAAAGGTAGGCACACAGTGATTGAAAACATTAAATCCATGGTGAAGCAGATGGCTCACCTCTATCTAAGCAGCTGGCTGTTCAAACTTCAATGCACCTACAAATCTCAGGAGGATCTTATTCAAATGTAGATTCCCACTCTGGAGGGATGGGGCCCTAGATTCTGCCTTTCCAGCAAGTTCCCAGGTAATGCTGGCTCTCCAGATCTGTGGTTCCTGGGGCATTACTTTAGTACACTGCCCCCCACCCACCCACCCCAGGGCCTGGCTGAGATTTACTATCATTAACAAGTGTCATAGTATCTAATAGGGACTGTATTGTAAATGTGAAGAGTTTGGACACAGATGCTGGATAACTCCTAACCCAGAACAAGGCTTCAACCTTGCACAACCCACATTTCACCTCTTAAACAATGGCACAGCCTGCAGTACAGAGAATGGATCCAAATATTCACAGATGAGGCAGGTATTGGCAATAGAAATTTTGGAAAGACTCACATAAAATTCAGGTTTCTCATTCTTGTGGATTCTTATAGCTTCAGCAACTCCAAGATTGTAGGCAGCATTTTTCTGATTTTGTTCTCTATTAGCCAGACTTCTCATCTTTGAAAAAAACATCACATATTGACATAAAGCCTTTAAAATTTTAATTCTATTACATTATAATAATCCAACCAAGGTAGAAACTTGCCTTTTGGAGGCAATGGTACTCTCTGATGTCTTCATAGATTTATAAAAGTGGGTTGGGGAAGGTTTTTTTATTTCCTGTTTTGGAGCTTTAGGCAGCACCTCTATGGGAATCATAAGAGGCAATGGAAGATTTCATAAGTAGTTACCCGATATCACAAATGCAAGAAAGAGCAGTGGGGTCAATTATTGGAGACCACAGAAATCTGGATAGAGAAATGTGAACATGCCATTCTCTCTTTGCTTGGCTTAGGTCATGAATTTAAAGGGAAAAGCCTTGATTATATCTTATTAGAAAGCACAAGCAAAACCACATAAATCTAGGAATTCTACCTTTAAAATACAATCCTTGGGGGTGGGGGAGAGGGAGAAATCAGTGACAGGTGCAAACATTCAGCTGCTTGGATGTTCATCCCAGTGTTGCTCATTATTAGTGAAAACTTGGATACAACCTAAGTTTTAATCCAGCAGTAAGTAAATGATTAAATATGTTATAGTACAGACATATTTAAGGGAGTTTGTTTGTTTGTTTTTAAGGAGGCTCCATGCCCAGCTTGGAGCCCAATATGGGGCTTGAACTCAGAGATCAAGACCTGAGCTGAAATCAAGAGTCAGACACTCAACCAACTGAGCCACCCAGGCACCTAATGGAGCATATTAAATGGCACTTTATAATCATGTTCTACTGTCCCATGTTAAGCACTCTTTAATCGAGGTATTGAACTACCTGGTGTTTTAAGAGAGCCTCTTGATCCTTCAGGATTTGATACTGCTGAATGAGTCGCTCATCTTCTATTTCTCTCCTCTTCGTCTCCTCACTGTAGTACAATGGGGAATTGCACTGTGCTCGTTGCAAACACACATAACACATTTCCTACAACACCAGGTTTGAAGACAAATTATTGCCTTTTACTTTTTTCCTTCACAATCCCTTTACTAGCTCTCCAAAGATTGAGTATGTCAAGCAACATACTTTATAAAAGGACGTATTAATGACAATTAGCAAAATGAGATTTGTAGAGTGGGCCCCACAAATATTCAAGAGGATTTACTGAACTCTCATTTGATCAGAAGTATTTATAGCAACTGAAAATTAGAAAGATATCCCAACCCTACTTCTGTTAACCCTAGCAGATTTTGACTAGTAGATAGATTTATCACAGTCCAGTTTTGGGTCCTAAGTACATAAGCCATATCTATACAATGAAAAAAGAGCAATTCCCATAACTCTCATTGAGAAACAGAAGTCAGAGGAAGATTCTGATTGGATTGTGTTTGTTTGAAGACACTGTACCTGTCCTGCCTTATTATGATCCTGGCAAGCGGGGACTGGAGAAAGTTGAGGCTTCATTTCACTGTCATTTTTCAAACAACCTGGAGATGATAAGCTATAAAAATAGTGCAACATTAATTAATGTTTAAACAGTCTGACATGAGCAATGATAATTTTACAGGCAGGTATAAATATAAGAGAAAGAAAAATATCTTAGTGGTTTTTTTTTCCCAGAGAATCTATATGTATAGAGTTTAAGAACCCATGCTTCATATCAAATAAACTTGGGTTTGAAATCCAGCTTTTTTGCTTACAAGCTGACTGCCATTAGGCAAGCTGGGTCATCTTGCAAAGTCTCAGTTACCAATTCTGTGAAACTGGGATAAAATATATTCATTCTATAAAACGTTTTGTGCTTACTACATGCACTGTTTTAGGCATGGGAGATGCAGTGAAGAACAAAACATACAAAAAAAGAAAGAAAAAGAAATCCTGGTCCTAATGAAATTAACATTCTGATAGGATCTGATAGCCAGTTAAGAAACAAGATAAATGAATGAATTCAATAGTATGTGTGATGGTGATAAATGCCTTGCAGTGCTAGAGGGATGGAGTATTAAACCATAAGCAGAATGCCCAGGAAAGTTCCACCAAGAAGGTGACATTTGAATAAGGTGAGGGAGAAAAAATAATCAGATTATCTGATGGGAAAAGCATTCCAGGCAGAGTGAATGAGTGCAAAGTCCTTGATGTGGGAGTATGCCTATGCTCAATGTGGCCAGAGGGAGATGAGATCGTGGACAAAAAGCAGGAGAGAGATCAGGCAGGATCTTGAAGACCATGGCAAGGATTTTGGCTTTTACCCTGGATAAGTGTGGGAATCCATTGGAGGGTACAATGTCCAGTATTAACAAAACTCTGGAGAAAATAGCACTCCCTCATATTCCTGCTACTGGGAAGATAATTTGATACAACCTTCCTGAGAATAATTGATAACATGTATCAAAGACATGAAAAATGGGCTCATCTCTTATCTTGAAAATTTTACATTAAAGTTTTTATCCTACAGAATATTCAAATGTGTGCAGAGACTTATGTGTATCAGTATAACAGGATCATTTATAATATTTAAAAAACTAAAAATCATCCAAATATACACAAGCAGATTGGTCAGACAAAAAGTTAAATCAATGAAATGATGTGCAATTATTTGTTTATGTCCTGAGATGTTTAAAGCCATGGGGAAATGTTTACCAATTATTGTTGAGTATAACAAAGCTTCATATGATATGATCTCAGTTGTACTTAAAATGTGTGTATGGGTTTCAAGTAAAAGTACATGTATATATTGTATATGCATTAAACTGAAGAATATACCCCATAATGTTAACAGAAAGTTTCCTCTATGGGGTTATGACCGATTTTTTTGGTATCTCTTGCTTTTCTCATTTTTTAAAAATTTCTGTGATAAACATGTATTACTTTAATAATCAGCACAAAAACCACTTTTTGGTCCATACCAATAGGAAGCCTTCACTAATAATCCCTAACAATCAATTACTCCCTCCTCTTTGCAGTTTCTGTACATTCTTTTGTCTTTGTCATGTGTGTTACTTCTTTAGCATCAGTCTCCCTAAAAGACTCTTGCATGAAAGCAAGTTTTTATGTCTTTTATACGTTGTAGAGCTCTGTATCTTCAGTGTCTAGAATAATGCCAGGCATGCAGTGGTGCTCAGTGTCTGTTGGACTGAACTAAATTCCAAAGATCAAGACATTTAATTCTCAATTCTCTTTCATAATGGTGAGATTATTTAAAACAAGTGTGCCTAGGGTTTTGAACATGACCTTAGTATCCCAGAAAGTGCATAAATCACACATGTGATAGCTGATACATTGCGACACATTAATAAATTCAAAGTTGAAAGCACAGTGCAAAGTACATAGTAGAAGCTCAATAAATACTTGCATACAGTTGACTGACTGGAGGTCTTAAAAAGTGTCCTACTCAAAGAGAAAAAAAGAAAACAGAAATCTTTTGACATAACATTGTTAGAAGACATGGCCATGATGTGTAATGTATTCATTCATTCAAAGAATGTTTATTAAGTGCCAACCATGTTTAGCAAAGCTAATTTGATCTAAATAAGAAACTGTGTCATATTGTTATATCCAAGCACTGAGAAAACAACAAGAGAGATCTCAGAAAACAACAAAGGGGATCTCAGAAAACAAGAAAGGGGTTTCCTGGGGGGGCTCAGTTGTTTAAACATCTGCCTTCAGCTCAGGCCATGATCCCAGGGTCCTGGGATAGAGCCCTACATCCTTGCTCAGTGGGGATTCTGCTTCTCCCTCTCCCTCTGCTCCCCCTGCTTGTGCACTCTCTCGTGTTCTCTCTCTCTTGCTCTCTCGCTCTCTCTGACAAATAAATAAAATCTTTAAAAAAAAGAAAAGGAAAGAGAAAACAAGGGAAGTTTTCCCAAATCCACAAAGAGATTTAGATGTTCCCTCCTCTGTGCTATTTTGTTTCCACCTCTGTCACAGCATGTATCCTACTGAACCATGATTTATCACTGTATGTATATCTGGCTTTCCCACTAGATTGTGAGCCCTGACTGAATCTATTATCCCAATCACCTAACAGGTAGAATGTACTCAAGACTACCGGAAGAAGGAATGAATGGACACTCATTTAAATTCCCTGCATCAAGATATAACTCAAAAATACATTTAGTAACATACAACAGATAAAATACCAATTCATTACCTTTCAGGGTTCATAATCTTCCAGCTACTCCCATTCCGCTCTAACTTATTCAGCAAGTTGATGCTTGTCATTTTGGGAGAGGAGATAGCTTGTTTATCTCGAAGTCTCTTGGGCGATAAGATCTCTGTAGAATGAATGAAACCAAGTTTCCTTCCAACTTTAAATGGGTGGTTTTATACTTAACTGATTTTTAAAACTCATTATTTTACCAGGAAAAATTTTTATTTAAGAAACACCTTAAATTATTGTCCCTTGCCCTAGTGTAGTTAAAACAAATATTTTTGCTGTGTACTTCTTACGTGCAAAGCAAGTCTTTGCCATTAAAGATCTTTCAATAGATATACAGACAGTTCCCTTAACGATGGGGTTTGACTTATGATTTTTTTGACTTTATGTTGGTGCAAAAGTGATATGCATCCAATGGAAACTGTACTTTGAATTTTGAACTGTCATCTTTCCCCAGACTAGTGATATGTGGCACAATACTCCCTTGGGATGCTGGGCAACACAGCAAGCTGCAGACGCTAGTCAGCCACACAATCACAAGAGCAAACAAGCAATGCATTGACAACTACTCTGTACCCAGACAACCAGTCTGTTTTTCCCTTTCAGTGGTCAATAAATTACATGAGATAGTCAATACTTTATAAAATAGGCTTTGTGTTGGATGATTTTGCCCAACTGTAGGCTAGATGGCACATTTAAGATAGGCTAGCTATACTATTCAGTAGGTTATGTGTATTAATATGATAGTTTCAACTTATAATGGGTTAATCTGGACATAACCCCCTCACTAAACTGGGGAAGATCTATAGCTGGATAGAAAAATAAGATATAAAGAAAAAACATGAGAGCTCTCATTTGTGGAGGTCTTATTACCTATCAACAATGCTAAGTGCTTTACATACACTGCATAAATAGCAACTCAGGACAATGACGAAAAATGTCTATATCCCAAATGATGATGCCATCTTTAAGGGTCTGCCATGTTCAGAGAAGAAAGAAGACACTTCAGAGTCCAGTGATGACAGAAGTGTTTGTGGAGGAAGTGAGACGTAAAAAGGATGCTGAGAAGTGAGTAGGATTGGGAGAGACTGTAAGGAAAGGAAGGACATTGTAGGCAGGAGAAAAAGAGAACAAAAGCATGAAAGCAGGGAAGGGCAAGACATGTTAGAAGAATATGAACAGTTTTGCTCAGAGAAGGAGTCTCTAGTGACAGATGAGGCTAAAAACACAAAAGCATGTGAATATTAGGCTAAAAGTTTACATGTAGTTGTGTAGACCCCAAGTTGCAAAACTAATACCCACAAACCAGTGTTTACCCACTGATATGTTTTGTTTGGCCCGATCAGCATTTTTTGCTTCACTGTCAATTCGTGTGTTGCCCACAAAGCAACAGTCCCTCAGAGGAAGTCTTCAGAGGGTAGTATGGAAACTCCTAAGGATTTCTAGGACCCTTTCAAAACGTCTTTGAAGTCCTAGGACTTTCATCATGCGCTTCAACCAAGTCAGCACATCATAACAGATTAAGTAAAGACATAGACATAAAAATCCAACTATCTTCTATTAAAGCCAAATATCAAAGATGTAAAATTACCATTCTCCATTTTTCATAAAAATTATCATCTATGCTAACATATTGCCCTATCATGTTACCTCGAACCCCCTTCATGCATTTACATTATCTGCCTGGACCCCATAGGCATCTGAATTTTGGCCTCTTTAAGTAATGGGGAGCCAGCAAAGAGATCATAGTCTAAAAGCCTGAGAGTCAGCAAGTGGTCAAGATGAGATACAAGATTCCAGGAATAGAAGATATTTGTTAGATGTTGTGGTTGGGGGTGGGAGGGATGGAGTGGCTGGGTGATGGACAGTGAGGAGGGTATGTGTTGTGGTGAGCGCTGTGTATTGTGTAAGACTGATGAATCACAGACGTCTACCCCTGAAACAAATAATACATAATAAATAATAATAATAAATAAAATAATAACAGTAATATTTAAAAAGAGATTATCCTACTCTTCCTACAGTTTTAAAGGCTAAAAAAAAACAGAAACAGATGTGGAATTCTAGCAAATACTTTTCAGAAACTAGATTTGGGTGATTTACTTTTCTTATTGATGAACTGTATAATTTTAATACATTTCCTAATGCCAAACGATCTCTACATTGCTAAAATAAACCTTGTTTGGCTACCATAAAAAAAAATTGCTACTTGAAAAAATCCTGAGGCTTATGAGATTTAATTAACATATATAAAATATCAGCATGGTCATAGTATTTAGCAGATATTCTGTAATTATTAGCCACAACCAATTTACTTTCTTTTGGATTAAGAAATATTTAAATGTTTACCATATATGCTACATTGTACAATTACATTTATGTAATTTTTTAGTAATGTTGTTTTAGAACTTTCCTATATTTCTAGAATAAAGAAATATAACTTTTTAGGAATTATATTAACATAGGTAGTTTTTCCTCGATGAATGTTTATGAAAGAGATTATAGGATTTATATATTAAAAATAAATAACTTTAAAAACCATGATCTAAAAAAAGAAGATATTTGTTAGAAAGAATAATACAGTGATTATTCATGAATCTAACTTTATTTGGGGCATAGAAGTCACTAAGCAGTGTGGCTGGACTCATAATCAGTAAAGCATGACAGATGATACCCAGAATCATTGGCCTACCTCTGATGCCTTCTTCTTTGTCTGGCTGGTCTTTTAATTTGTACTTCCTTTGTCTATTCTTTCTACCTTCTTCTACAATGGTCTCCATAGGTGGTTTGTTCTCCATCTCCTTGAGCTCAATCCTAGAAATAAGCCACGATATTTACTGCACTGTACCTGAATAGGTGACCATGTGAACTTTCAATCCTGAGAAGCAACCCAGCTAGCTCTCTGATTCTGAAGTAAGCCCATTTCCCTCAAGGGGACAAGTGCTTTGATTTGCTGAGGCTAAGTCTGAGAGCTGATCAAGACTTTCCCCCTCAATACTGGGGGGCTCAAAAGCAGCTCTTATACAGACAACTTGTGGGATTTAAGCTTTTGGGTTTGGTTTCAGTTTGAATTTGTCTTTTCTAGTTCTGTAATCAGATGCCATTAGGAGTGATAGAGTGAAAGGCAGCTATTGGATGGCTTGAAGGCAAAGATTCATAGGCTGGTAGGCAGAGTATGTCTGGAAATAACCATTCCACTCCTCTTTCTCCTCCCCACATCCCCATCCCTTCCCCAGGCAAAAGTGAGGGACTTACAAAGGCATAATGGGGGAATGGGTTTGTTCAGTTGGTGTGTGTAATTGTAGATTTTCTGTGGTCTCAAGTATGGAGTGCTGGGTTAGAGTTACAAGCAGGAGAGAGGAAAATGGGGGAGAAGTGGTACTTCCAGTAAATTCAGGGGCCAAACTTCACATAAATAAAACATCTATAACTGTTTTGACTATTTGAGTCCTCATGCCCATGTCTAGACTCTCTCATTGACAGGAAAGCCTGTCAATCTCTGGTCTTGATTCACTGCAATTATTTCCCTCCTGGATTGCTGAAGCCAAAATATGTCCTAGCAGGGCAGCCGAATTTGCCTTCAAAATATAATCAAAATAAAATTATTTGAATCCATTGATTTCTTTTTAATGAGGAAGGCAACATGGTGCGATGGAAAGAACAGTGGAGCAGTGAGGAGCCATAGTTTTATTTCTGACTTGGCCAGTCAGTTGTTTGGTCATTTCATCTACAAGATGAAGGGGTTGGACTAACTAATCTCTAATGCTTATTCTGGTCCTCACACTGATTTTGCTGAGGTATATGTCATACAGTCCTTCCATCAACAATCCAGTGAACACAAGAGGATGTCCACACTCAAAAACCATGGGAAAATAATGCTCTGGGAAGCTGGTTGTTATTCCCCAAACTTCATCCACCTGAAATGCATAGTAGTTAAAGGCACAGCAATTAAGACTAAGAACATGATTAAGGGGGCGCCTGGGTGGCTCAGTTGGTTAAGCGACTGCCTTCAGCTCAGGTCATGATCTTGGAGTCCCGGGATCGAGTCCCACATCGGGCTCCCTGCTTGGCGGGGAGTCTGCTTCTCCATCTGACCCTCTTCCCTCTTGTGCTCTCTCTCATTCTCTCTCTATCAAATAAATAAATAAAATATTTAAAAAAAAAAAAAGAACATGATTAAGGGCATATGATGAGTGAGTGATAGCCACTCACTGCAAATAAAACCCAAGTCTCCTGACTCCTATTCCAGTGCTCTTAACACAGTATCATGTTGTTTGACTTGTTAAAAGGAAAAAAAAGAATTAAAATTATAATTAATTTTGGACCTCTATAAAATGGATAAAATTATAATACATATCTCAAATAGTTGTAGTGAAGATTAAGTACAATAATATTGAGAAAGTGCTTAACAGTATCTGACATCTACAGTAGTAAGTGTTCTACTATTATTATATTATTATTATCATTATCATTATTATAATCATTGTTAGCAGCAGCCACTAGTAACGCCCATGGCACTCTTGAGACAAAGTTGTTCCTTTATTCCACCTGTCTCTCTAACTGCTTGAGAGGTAAAAACCAGAGCTTAGACAGGAAGTGCGCTAGACTGCAGAAAGAGGAAGCTAGGTCAGAGAAGTGACAGAAGGTAGAAGAAAACTTAGCAGATGAGAAGAAGTGCACTAATACTGCAGAGACTAAAGTTGATGGGAGGTAGTATCAGAATTTCCAGGGAACTAAGAGTAGTTTAAAAAATGAATAGTCTAGATGGACCTAGAAGGTACAACGCTAAGTAAAATAAGTCAGACAGAGAAAGACAAATACCATATGATTTCACTCATATGTGGAACTTACGAGTTCCACAAACAAACAAAGAAAATAAGAGACAAACAAAAAAGCAGACTCTTAAATACAGAGAATAAACTGGTGGTTTCCAGAAGGGAGGTGGGTGGGGGGATGGTCAGACAGAGGGGATTAAGAGTACAGTTATCAGGATGAGCACCAAGTGATGTTTAGAATCGTTAAATCATCAGAAAAAAACTAAAAAAAAAGAAGGAATAGTCTAACTGCCCATTGTTTTCTATCTTAACTACGGAAAGTATGCATTAAATTCTTCTTTGCTGGAGCACTGAGAGAGAGAGAGAGAGAGAGAGAACACTAAAAGGAACATAAGCTAGAAGAGGTGAGAAACATGGCCGAATCACATTAGTAAATCAACAAGGATTGCTGTACCTGGAGGAACCTGTGGAGCAAAGCACTGACCTTGGAAATGCAAGCACACTGTTGGGTCGCTTCCCTAAGATCTCTCTGCTAGACAACACGGAGTCCACAGTGTCCGGCCTCTGAAGGACAGAGACAGAAAAGGGTTACACCTGTGGCAGTGGTCCAGGACAGACAAATCTAAGCTATAGGCTGTCTCAGAGGCAAGGATACCATGGTACTCTCTATTGTTATTTTTTCGAATGCTTAAAGTCTAGAGCTTAAAATCCAATGAAGAATTAGCTCATGTATCACCTGGGTAGTCCCATACCAATGCCACTGATGCTGTCTTTTCTCAAACCATTTCTTCTTTGGAAATTGCCTTCAGAGTTTATGGCTTCCTTTACACATCCTTAAGGGGAGAGCCAACTTAATAGAAACTATCAGGAAAATGAGCAAGCATGCTAATTTCACTCTTGACCCAATTAACTCTAAAACTGGGTGGTTAAGAGAAGGGCTTGAAGTCAGATGGATTCATGTTCACATCCGTATTACTGTTAACAGTTATGTAGCCTTAGATCCTGGGCATATGGGGATAACAATAGGATCTGATTCATGGGATTTTTATGAGATACTATATGTAAGTGGCTGGCACAGAATAAGCACTCAACAAATGGCAACTATTATAATTATTACTACATTATATAGTAATCACAATATTACATTATACTAGTATAGAATAATATACAAAATTATTTTGGGATTAATGACATGGTTTACAAAAGGCTTTGAAGGGAATTTCCAAAAAGGTTTTAAATATGTTTCCAGCAAAAGCAGCATCATTGAAATAAACCCACAGCTTCCCAAGAGAACCATTCTGCAGGACAGCACTCAGGTTTAAGTTATGGGATATTTAGGGGAAAAACAACCACTCTCACCATTTTACAGCAATTTCCTAAAATGTGTTTTATAGATGTTAACAAGTATTGGATTAACCTAAAGTTCCCGGATTCATGATTCAGGCAGCTAAAGTGGCTTCTTTGTAGCCAGACTTCTCAGACCCTTTAACAGGTCTGTGTGCTTTGTGCCTCTGTCCATGAGGGTGATACACTTGTTTATAGATGATTAACTCTTTGACAAAAAGGCTAGAAGTCCTCCATCTGCTTTGGCCTCCATCCTCTTTTCATAGGCTCTCTCTCCAGACTACTTCCAGAAAACGCTCCTTAAAAGTTATGTCTTAGAGTACAGCAGGCCAATTAAAATGCTCTCCTCTTTTATAAACACATTATTAAAGCTACAAAGTTCCGTAGAATCACTGAAGATTAGAGACGGGCAAATGCTTTGACCTTGCTTCTGGTTGGTTTTCATGGAAAAGAGAGAGTTATACCTGTGTGTGTTTCCACTTTACACACACAGGGTCGGTTCCCCTCTTTAAAATCTTGCGTGAAGCCAGATTGTGGAGAAAACAACCAAAACCTCATTATGCACAGCTCTTAAAGTCCCCACCCCAGAGCGCCATGAAAGAAGAAATTAGAGGGTAAAATTTGACCATATTTATAGAGTTTCATTTTATAGCCTTTTCACTTAAAAATCAGGCTTTTGCTCTATGGGACACAGGATTATATAACATTCTATGATAATCTAATTCACTTATACCAACTTTGTTCATTCCCAGATGTGTACTTAGGGCACATTAAGCATTCAGTTAGTCCCATTGATTGACTAGTTCACTAGCTCCTTAAACTCTGTTATGTCCAACTTAGCATGAAGGTCATACAAGTTACTGAATAGTTAACAATGATGGGGTCAGTTATGAAATTTGTTCCACAATATGGCAAATTAAAAGTTAAAGATACATTTCCATGACTCGATTTATTGTAGGCTTTCATTAAAATACTATAACCAGCAAAAAAAAAAAAAAAAAAAGAGTAGAAATTCTGGTTCTACCACTTATTAGCACCCTGATTTCAGTCTTCCCACATAATCTGACCCTCATTTTTCTCATTTATAAAATCAGGATGATAATAATGCCAGTCTGATAAAGTTTTGCACCTCAAATGAAATAATACATGTGGAAGAATTTTTAAACCATAAGGTACTATAAAATATTCAGAATTATGAGTTTCTATTACTATTTATATTTTTCAGTTGGCATTGACTCAAAAATTAGTTTAAAGTTTCTTTGCCCTTCTAACCTTTTTGTCAAAGAGTTAATCATCTATAAAAAAGCACTTCTTTTCACTTGGGGTAAGTGCCATTTAAAATACGTCAACCTGAATTTTTCTTTTTTTTTTCTTAAAGATTTATTTATTTTAGAGAGAGAGAGTGTGCATGCGAGCAGGAGGAAAAGCAGAGGGAGAGAGAGAATCTCAAACAGACTCCCCTTTGAGCATGGAGCCCAATGTGAGGCTCGATCTCATGACCCTGAGATCACGACCTGTGCTGAAATCAAGAGTCAGTCGCTTAACCAACTGAGCTACCCAGGCACACCTCAACCTGAATTTTTCTTAATAATTAATGACACACAGTTAATTCAAAGCTATGATTGGGAGAGGGGTTTAGAGAAGGGAAACATTAATTTACATTTGCTAGGGCTTTTGCCAAAGCCCCACTTCCATCCATTGAACAAAGGAAGTCCTTATAAAATCTCATCTTCACTTTGTTGCCTCTAATCACAAGGACCCCGATTCCTTTGAAAGTAAATTCCACATTTGGTCTGATGGAAATGGATCGTGATAAAAAAAGCAATGTCTCCTTCACACATCCTTCCACTGTATCCCTGCTAAATGGACCCTCCAGGGATATCATGACAAAATTAAGTGGAACAACTGGGATATCACCTAGAGGAGAAAAAGACAGGGTAGGGGGAAAAGAAGTGGAAATTACAACAAGGACATATCGTATACACTCACAAATAATTATTTAATTCTCAGTACTGAAAAATAGAATTGTCCATGTGCCCTTAGTTGTACCCTATCAATAGATAGTAATAGGCGCAATTTTCCCTAAAAGTATATTTTTTGCTCAAAATAAGAACAATTAGCTTTCTAAGCAGTACTCCAGACAAGCTTTTGGTTTTATCTTGGAGACACAGTAATAAATAACTGCATCTCTTCAGCAGACGGTTTTCTGAAGTTTTCAGCCCTCTTATCTCTCAGGACATACTGTCACAATATTTGCCTATCTCCTCCAGTTATCAAACCGTTTTTAAATGTTTATAAATATCTATAAATGCCAACTGTTTTGAAAAGAGAGTCATCTTCAATAGAAGTTACCTTCAAATGAAAGTGTTTCTTATCGGAGGGTATCCAACTGGATAACTTGCTTTTCCTCCCTAATAAGTCCATAAATTATATTGCAGAGGAAAATGGTTATACATAGCATAAAAATAAGCACAGGGTCTATTCCACTAGAACAGACTGCCAGTCAGAAAAGGGGGTAAATAACAAAAATGATCAGGAAGATAAATCCAAAAAGAGGCAGTAAACAAGATCCACTAATAGAGGAACAGGATAGGAAGAAGATAAGAACATTCTAAACATTCATTCAGCAAGCATTACTTTACAGCTTTTCAAGTGTCCAATAGTTCTGGCTGATGAGGATTAATATCTCTACAAGACACAAACTTCCCTATATCAGTCCATAGTCTTCTGCACAATTTAATGGTGATTCTATACCACCTTCTTCCATTTTATTTTTTATTTTTTGTAAATTTCTTAAAAGAAAATGCTCTATTGCCTGCTTCTAGATTGTCCCCTCCCATTCGTCCAATGCATCTCTTCAGTCTGTCTTCCAGCCCACTTATCTCAGTAAGGACAGTATCAACTCATGATAGACAAGCAAATGGATACATTGTAAATCTTACTCTCATGACCTCTCTGTAACTCCTGTTGACCATGCCCTCTCTTTGCTCTTGTATCCATGGCACTATTCTTGGTTCTCCAATTTCCTCTTCCTTGGTCTCCTTTGCTGACTTCCTTCCTCTTCTACTTCTGTTAAGATGGTGTTTTATTGCTGCGTTGTTGTTTGTTTTTTTTAAACAAGACTTTGTCCTTGTCTGTCTCTTCCCCTTACTTCATATCCTCTCCTAAGTAAATTTATCCAAATCTTGACCTCTAGTCTCCATCCCTCTCCTGAGCTTTGGATTATCTCCACCTAATTATCCCTACAGGAATTTCAAATTTAACATGTCCAAAAGTGAACTCATTATTTTACCTGCCACCCCAACCTGCCTTCCCCCTTCTTTCCCTATGGCATTAATGACAAGAATGTACATCTATTTTCCAAGAAATCTGAGTCATGCTAAATACCTCCCTTCTTCTTGCTACCTACAACTCTCAACCGGCAGCCAAATCCCATCAGTTCTCCATATGAAATATGTCATAAATTGACTCCTTCATCTTCCTCCTGATTACCAATGCCTTTATTCAGGCTTTTACCATATTTCACCAAACTACTGAAATTAAAGATTTTATTTATTTATTTGAGAGATAGAAAGCACGAGCAGGAGGGGAGGGGTAGAGGGAGAGGGAGAAGCAGACTCCCTGCTGAGCAGGGAGCCCGATGCAGGGCTTGATTTCAGAGTCCTGGGATCATGACCTGAACCGAAGGCACTTAACCAACTGAGCCACCCAGGCACCCTGAAACTACTATAACTAAAAGAGCTATCTTCCTAAACTAAAAACTGTACTAGTACATACAATTCCCTGCTCAAAAACTTTCAGTGGCTCCTCATTGCCTGTAGGATGAATTCCAAAGTCCTTACTGCCCTCACAATTTGACTGCTACCAACCATTTTTGTCTTACCTCCCTCCACTCACCTCCACAATCATATGCCCTGGTCATACAGAAGTACCCATTACTCCCTTAATAGGCTTTACTCTTTCTTTTATTCTTGAATTGTTCATACTGTTCCTGAAATATTTTCCATAGCTTCTCTGCCAACAAAGTCCTATCAAGACCTTTAAGACCTCCCGCTATATGTCATCTTCCTAACCCTCCTTGAGCAAAGTTAGGCATGCTCTCCTCTCAGCTCCCCTAGCACTTGATCCAGTTCTGATCAATGCTGCTTTCACAGCATTTAATCATGTTGCAACATTTGCTTATATATTTATTTCCCATGCTAAATTCTGAGCTCTTCAAAGCAAGGATCACATCTTGACAATCTTTAAGGATCAGTGTAATGTTTAATTAGTTACCTGGTTAATTAATGATGAAGAATCATAACTCCAAAGCTAAACTCTAGGCAGAATTGTTCTTGTGAATTAACTCAAGCACATATATTTAATTCTGAAATTTCTTCAAACTTATAAAAAAAATAATTAATTCTTCAACCTTGTAAAAAAAAATTAACTATGGATCTAAACTACTTTTTTGGAGTATACTATGAGATCCAAGATGGAAAGCTAATTCTAAGGAGCAAATGTTTTTGTCAAAAAAAAAAAAAGTTGGCTATATTTTTACTTTATTTGGTAGGTTTTTGATGAATTAGGATATTATATGTCCATAAAACTCTAGGTAAAAACATCTGAAAAGTCAATCAAATCTACCATACAGATTATATGCATAATGAAGTCTAAAGTATAATTTGTTGGTATTTGTTTTTCCAATCTTTCATTTTTTGGTGGGAAGTTACTCTGAAAATTAACTTTCAGGAAAGTTCACATAAAGACAAATTTTAGCCTTTTCACTTGCTGACTTTGGGGGTAGACTGTCTCTCTTTATCCATGTATGAGTCTGATGCAGTAGGGGATAATAAGGAAGGTCAAAAGGAACACAGCCCAGAAATTGGGAAGGAAGCCCCCAAAGGGCAGGTGTCACTAAGTCCACACACCAAAGCTGGAATGTAAGCAAGCATCCTGTGTCAGGTGTCATGCCTGTTTTGTTTACCACTACATCTCAAACTCCTGGAACAAAGCCTGACACATAGTTGGGCCTCAGAAAATATTTGTGGAAAGAGGGAAGAAAGGAAGGCAGAGGGAAGGAGGGTAGAAGGAAAAAAGATTTTAGGGTGTGAGAGGTATACAAGGTGTTCGTTGGAATTGTCTATGGAATTACTAAGCTTCTCACTTTTAAATTTTAATAATTTAGATTACATATGATAGAAACAGTTAGTGATCTTTTTCATAGCTAATATGGACTATAATTCTAACCAGAAACCCTAATTAACTTTTTCAGTATAGCCATTTTAACTTCTGAGGGCTAAAAAAATGAATAAAGTCTGCACAACTCTGTAATGTGGCATTTATATAAATTTGTCTTGATGTTGATGTCACATCAAGTCTTCCCATGCCTGCCTCTTAAGCCACTGAGGTTTAAAATGGCCTTCAGGAAGACTGTATATCATTTCCTGCATTGGCCCCCCACTCTTCCAAAGGGATCATGTGACAAGAGAGCTCCTCAAATCAGAAACTGGTAACGTAGCAAATGAACAGACTTTGCCCTTTCATTTTCATCCCCAGCCCAGTTACTTTCTGAGAAGGTCTTAAATGTTGAAGATACTTACCAGGAATATATATTTTGTTTTGCTTGAGTCCATGAATCTGTACTAATTTCTCCGCCATGATAAATATGGGCCTCTGAATCAGAATAAACTTGTTGTTTCCCACCTCAAGTTTTTGTCTCATGAAAGTGAAAATTCCAAGTCCTGGGATCTGAACCCCCTGAAAGAAAAAATGAGGGGGAAAAAAAGAGTAACAACCAGAATTCACTGAAGGGGTAAGGAAAAATAACCCTTAGTACCATTATCCAAAAAACATGGAAAGAATTAAGCATTAAAACAGTCAATGATCCCCTACAATCTCCTACAGCTATAGCACATTATGACTCTAAGTTTCCATATAAATATAAATGTAATATATTGATCTCCAATGCTTCTGACATCAGATCGCCCATCTTCATTATCATTCAAGGGCTGTGAGGACTAAGAAAACTTGTATAGGTGCCATAGCTACTTTTAATCTATTTTTAAGATTCCTCTTATCCTGGGCACCTGGGTGGCTCAATTGGTTAAGCATCTGTCTTTGGCTCAGGTCATGACCCCAGGGTCCTCCGATGGAGCCCCACATTGGGCTCCCTGCTCATCTGCTTCTCCCTCTCCATCTCCCTCTCCACCACCCCCCCATGCTGCCCTCATGCTCTCTCACATTCACTCTCTCTCAAATAAATAAATAAAATCCTTAAAAAAAAAAGAGTCCTCTTGTCCTAAATTGTGTGAAATTCTAAATTTTAATCATTTGCCATTAGAGAGAGGGAATTTAAGAGGCCACAAGAATCTCTGCTTTCTCATTCCATCTTTTAGGTTTTGTCTCTCATTTAAAATCAGACAATCCAGCATCCAAGGCATATGCTGCAGTGTAGTGATCTTGGCTGATGGGTAAAAGCAAATGCTTTTGGCTCTCAAACTGGGTCTCTGTCTCCCTGGAAATATCATACCTCAAGGGTTACAAATGCCTACAGGCACCATGAAAGAATGCAAGGGAGTGAAGGTAGCCAACCAGAGAATACAGTGGCTAGAAAGTACAAATCCCATTCAAAGGCGAGAGCCCATTGTTGGCTCCAGCCAAGTGTCATCATGCAGGAATGGAAAACTGGTATTGTTAAGTCTGCTGATTTTTCAAGAAAAGAGAGAAACAGATGCAAAACTTTATATAGACTCCCCAAATTTTAGGTGGTGATGACTAATTCAAATTATCAGACCAAACCAAAGTTTGAAGGATGAATTTGGCCCAAGGGCTGTTATATTGGGACCTCTGAGTAGCATATAAGTTCCACAATTTCCCAGCTCCCCCCAAACTCCTCAAATATCTGTTCAGTTCTATGGCATCCAAACTCAAGGCTGGGCACAGTTTCTCATTTTTGGCAAGATGAGTTCAGTCCCTGATTGTCTTCTTGTATTTAAGTTAAAACCCATTCCCTGCAAGGAGGCAAAACAGGAAGCAGTATATCCTTCTATAACTATGCCAGGAACTATCAGATCACAGATAAACAGAATTCATCTAGCTCCTCTACACATAGCCAGGCTAGTCAGTGATCTGCTTGGTATCAACTAGAAGAGCAGAACTTTTACGAATTCATTACCTAAAAATTAAATCCATGTTTGTTAAATCTACTATCCATAAGTCGTAAGTGGGAGCATCATAAAATTACAGGACTGGAAGTTAAATTGGATGGCCCTAAAGTCTGCTATCTTGTTCACAGCAAACTTATACAAGACTAAGGAGGAAAAGTCCTTTGGACTCTTGCATTAAACTTAAAGTATAAATCTTACCTTGTGTAGGGATAATTGCCGTTCCACAAATTCTGACACGTTTGCCCAGATAGTAGAGACTTCTAAAATTCAAAGGAAATAAAAAATAATTTATTTAAGCACTCATGCAATAGAATCTAGTGCTAGTAAATAAAAAAGTAAATATGAAATGCAGAATCAAATAATGGTAATTCCTAATTAATTTAGAATTAACAGAAAGTAAGGTCATTCCCCAAAGTTAACTTTCCTAGTAACTAAAGCTCACCCTTTTAAGTTCCAAAAATGTACTTAATAATAATAATAACAATAAATTTTTGAATAAAATCTTTCTAGGATAAAAAGAACTGTATCACATATTTGCTTTTATTCTATAAAGGAAATTCTATAAATTCTATAAAACTGTGACAGAGTTCCTTTTATCCTATAAATAGAACTAGCCAAGTAGAATCTAGACTTTTTATAAGTTTTTATTTAAATTTCAGTTACTTAACATAGAATGTAATGTTAGTTTCTGGTGTACAATTTAGTGGTTAACACTTCCATACAACGCCTGGTGCTCATCACAAGTTCGACCCTTAATCCCCATCACCTATTTCACCCTAGCCTTTTCTTTTCTTTTTTTAATTAACATATAATGTATTATTTGTTTCAGGAGTACAGGTCTGTGATTCATCAGTCTTACAGAATAAACAGCGCTCATCAAAACACATACCCTCCCTAATGTCAATCACCAACCACTTCATCCCACCCCCCTCCACTCCAGCAACCCTCGGTTTGTTTCCTAAGATTAAGAGTCTTTTATGGTTTGTCTCCCTCTCTGGTTTCTTCCCTAGCAAATCATCTTCTTTACCAATTCATCTGTCGATGGACATCTAGGCTTTTCCCATAGTTTGGCTATTGTGGACATTGCAAATTTTAGGATTATTTGTTCCAGCTCTGTGAAAAAAGTTGATGGTACTTTGATAGGGATTGCACTGAATGTGTAGATTGCTCTAGGTAGCATTGACATCTTCACAATATTTGTTCTTCCAATCCATGAGCATGGAACGTTTTTCCATTTCTTTGTGTCTTCCTCAATTTCTTTCATGAGTACTCTATAGTTATCTGAGTACAGATCCTTTGCCTCTTTGGTTAGATTTATTCCTAGGTATCTTATGGTTTTTGGTGCAACTGTAAATGGGATCGACTTCTTAATTGCTCTTTGTTCTGTCTTGTTGTTGGTGTATAGAAAGGCAACTGATTTCTGTGCATTGATTTTATATCCTGCCACTTTACCGAATTCCTGTATGAATTCTAGCAATTTTGGGATGGAGTCCTTCGGGTTTTCCACATAAAGTATCATATCATCTGCAAAGAGTGAGAATTTAACTACTTCTTTGCTGATTCAGATGCCTTTTCTTTCTTTTTGTTATCTGATTGCTGAGGCTAGGATGTCTAGTACTATGTTGAACAGCAGTGGTGATAGTGGACATCCCTGCCATGTTCCTGACCTTAGGGGAAAAGCTCTCAGTTTTTCCCTGTTGAGAATGATATTTGCTGTGGGTTTTTCATAGATGGCTTTTATGATATTGAGGTATGTACCCTCCATCCCTATACTGTGAGGAATTTTAATCAAGAAAGGATGCTGTACTTTGTCAAATGCTTTTTCTATATCTATTGAGAGTATCATATGGTTCTTGTCCTTTCTTTTATTAATGTAGTGTATCACACCGATTGATTTGCAAATGTTGAACCAAACTTGTAGCTCAGGAATAAATCTCACTTGTTCATGGTGAATAATCCTTTTAATGTACTGTTGGATCCTATTGGCTAGTATTTTGGTGAGAATTTTTGCATCCATGTTCATCAGGGATATTGGTCTGTAATTCTCCTTTTTGGTGGGGTCTTTGGTTTTGGGATCAAGGTAAAGGCTGCCTCATAACATGAGTTTGGAAGTTTTCCTTCCATTTCTATTTTTCGGAATAGTTTCAGAAGAATAGAATTCTTCTTTAAATGTGGTAGAATTCCCCTGGGAAGCCATTTGGCCCTGGGCTCTTGTTTGTTGGGAGATTTTTGATTACTGCTTCAATTTCCTTGCTGGTTATGGGTCTGTTCAGGTTTTCTATTTCTTCCTGGTTTAGTTTTGGTAGCTTATAGGTCTCTAGGAATGCATTCATTTCTTCCAGATTGTCTAATTCATTGGCATATAGTTGCTCATAATATGTTCTTATAATTGTATTTCTTCGGTGTTGGTTGTGATCTCTCCTCTTTCATTATTATTTTATTTATTTGGGTCCTTTCTCTTTTCTTTTTATAAGTCTGGCCACAGGTCTATCAATCATATTATTTCTTTCAAGGAATGAGCTCCTAGCTTCATTGAACTGTTTACTGTTCCTTTGGCTTCTATTTCATTGATTTCTGCTCTACTCTTTATTATTTCTCTTCTCTTACTGGGTTTAGGCTTTATTTGCTGTTCTTTCTCCAGCTCCTTTAGGTGTAGGGTTAGGTTGTGTATTTGAGACCTTTCTTGTTTCTTAAGAAAGACTTGCATCGCTGTATTCTTCCCCCTTAGGACAGCCTTTGCCACAACCCAAAGATTTTGTTGTGTTTTCATTTTCACTTGTTTCCATGAAGTTTTTTAATTCTTCTTTAATTTCCTGGTTGACCCATTCATTCTTTACTAGGATGCTTTTCAGCCTCCATGTATTTGAGTTCTTTCCAACTTTCCTCTTATGATTGAGCTCGAGTTTCAAAGCATTGTGGTCTGAAAATATGCAGTCTTTTGGTACTGGTTGAGACCTGATTTGTGACCCAGGATGTGATCTATTCTGGGGAATGTTCCATGTGCACCAGAGAAGAATGTGTATTCTGTAGCTTTGGGATGGAATGTTCTGAATATATCTGTGAAGGCCATCTGGTCCAGTGTGTCATTTAAAGCCCTTATTTCCTCATTGATCTTTTGCTTAGATGATCTGTCCATTTCTGTGAGGGGGCTATTAAAGTCCCCTACTGGACTTTATTGTATTGTTGTTGTATTGCTGTTGTATTGTATTGTTGTTGATGTGTTTCTTTGATTTTGTTATTAATTGGATTATGTAATTTGCTGCTCCCGTGTTAGGGGCAGAAATATTTACAGTTGTTAGATCTTCTTGTTGGATAGACCCTTTAAGTAGGATATAGTGTCCTTCCTCATCTCTTATTACAGTCTTTGGTTTAAAATCTAATTTGTGTGATATAAGGATTGCCAGCCCAGCTTTCTTTTGATGTCCATTAGCATGATAAACGGTTTTCCACCCCCTCACTTTAAATCTGGAGGTGTTTTTGAGTCTAAAATGAGTCTCTTGCAGACAGCATATCGATGGGTCTTGCTTCTTTATCCAATTTGATATCCTGTGTCTTTTGATTGGGGCATTTAGCCCATTTACATTCAGGGTAACTATTGAAGATATGAATTTAGTGCCATTGTATTGCCTGTAAGGTGACTGTTACTGTATATTGTCTCTGTTCCTTTCTGGTCTATGTTATTTTTGGGCTCTCTCTTTGCTTAGAGCAACCCTTTCAATATTTTTTGTAGGGCTGGTTTGGTGATTGCAAATTCTTTTCGTTTCTGTTTGTCCTGGAAGCTTTGTATCTCTTCATTTTCAATGACAGCCTTACCCTAGCCTTTTCTTAATGACCCATTCAAAAAGCATTTCTGGAGTGTCTACTCTGTGCCATCTGATAAATATAAACCTTCATTCATATACCATTCTATAACACAGGAATAAAGTCAAGCACCATTGAGGCAGGAAAGGCTGTTGTCTGTACATTAACTGTCTCCATACTTCTGTATTTGCTTAATTCTTTTTTCTTGGTGCGGGGGGGCTCTTTAATAAGAGATTTTGTGTATGTTTATGTGTGTGTGTGTGTGTGTGTGTGTGTGTGTGTGTGTGTGTGTGTGATCTTTCTCCACAACCCTGCCCAGATGATAAACTCCATGACAGCAGGGACCTAAGTTGTTTGGTGCACTAAATCTTTGTGTACTATCAACAGTGAGTAGCATGTAGTAGCCTTCAATATTTTTTAAATGTCTTATGTCTATAGAACATCATTACTAAATCTATAAAACAACATATTCTTTTTCTAATTGAGATTCAATTGACACAATATTATATTAGTTTCAGGTGTACACCATGATTCGATATTTGTCTATATTGCAAAATGATCACCATATTTTTGCTTAATTTTTGACTTGCTTTTCATTCTCATTTGTTAATGTTAGACTACCACCTGTCACCACTCTCTGCTGCTAGTGCTCTGCAGAACCCCTGCCTAATCCTAATTTACTGCTCTGACTTGCTGTTTTTGATTTCAACAGATATACTAATATTATCTCTAAAACAATAATTTTTAACCACAGACATTAGGGTAGGGACCCAAGGTCTTGAATCAGTGCATAGACTTCTCACTATCTGCTTTGAATGATCAGAGAGAGGTCTTCTATGTTTTTCTTGTTCTGAGCTGTGTTCCCCACCCCCCCAAAAAAAAACTGTGGAAGAAAAATAAGTAGTTGCCAATAACTAGTGTTAAATATGGGATATGAAGTTATACTCTAGGTATAACCAATATTTAGAAATACAGAGACTTGGTGGTGGCCACTGCAGAATGGACTTTGCTGGCTCATGCGCCTCACTCCCCTTCCTCCGCAACTGAGTCTGACAAACCCAATATGGCTTAGAGTGAGAAATTTGATAAATCAAAATTGAAGAAGACAGAAACTCAGGAGAAAAATCCACTGCCTTCCAAAGAAATGACTGAACAGGAAAAGCAAGCAGGCGAATCTTAATGAGGCGTGCACAGCCAACATGCATGGTATATTCCACAAGCATTGCCTTCTTACTTCTTTTAGCTGTTTAACTTTGTCAGATGCAAAGAAGTTGGATCAAGTTTAAATGGCTGTGCTGCCCTTTTTCACATCAAAGAATTCAGAACTACTGACAACGAAAACCACACTTGCCTCTCCCATCTGCCTATCTGGCTGGAGGGGAAGGAAAAGAACTTGCATGTTGGTAAAGGAAGAAGCTGGGTGGGAGGACAGTGAAATCTAGAGTAAAAATGAAGCTGGTCCAAAGTGTCCTGCAGGCTGTAAAATGCAGTTTAACCAGAGTGACAATTTTTTGTTCAATTTTAATTATTGAAATGCATAATTTTTAATATACAAATAAAAAATTTTTAGACTTGGAAAAAAAAAAGAAACACTGAAAATTAAGTCTGTGTTGACATCTCCATTCCAAACCCAATGATGTGTGTGTATTAAAGATACTTTCCAGGGGCACCTGTGTGGCTCAGTCAGTTGAGCATCTGACTCTTGATTTCAGCTCAGGTCGTGATCCCATGGTTCTGGGATCCAGTTCCATGTTGGGCTCTGTGCTCAGTGTGGAATCTGCTTGAGATTCTCTCTCCTTCTGCCCCTCACCCAGCCCATGCTCTTGTTCTCTCTCTCAAATAAATAAATAAAATCTTAAAAAAAAAAAAAGATACTTTCCATTGAGGAACTCTTTGCAAATCAAGAGTGTTATGTTTTATTTTTTTAAAGATTTTATTTATTTATTTGACAGAGAGAGAGAGAGAGAGAGCACAAGTAGGCAGAGAGGCAGGCAGAGGGAGAGGGAGAAGCAGACTCTCCACTGAGCAGGGAGCCCGACATGGGGCTCGATCCCAGGATCCTGGGATTACGACCTGAGCCGAAGGCAGCTGCTTAACCAACTAAACCACCCAGGTGCCCCTAGAGTGTTATGTTTTAATTCTCAAAATAAAAGATCAAGAACAGTGACATTTACCAGTTTGCCACTTTGGGATATGGATGCAGCTGGTGACAAAAGACAAATTCTCTCCCCACTTTGGAAACTGCTTGATTTATTTGTATAACTTTTATTTCTTTTTTTTCCTTTTTTTAAAATTTAAATTCAATTAATCAACATATAATGTATTGTTTGTTTCAGGGGTATAGGTCTGTGATTCATCAGTCTTATACAATACCCAGTGTTCATTACAACACACACCCTCCCCAGTTACCCCATCCCTCCACACCCTTCCAGCAACCCTCAGTTTGCTTCATATGATTAAAAGTCTCTTATGGGGCACCTGGGTGGCTCAGATGGTTAAGCATCTGCCTTCGGCTCAGGTCATGATCCCAGAGTCCTGGGATCAAGTCCCACATCGGGCTCCCTGCTCCTTGGGAGCCTGCTTCTCCCTCTGCCTCTCTCTGTCTCTCATGAATAAATAAATAAAATCTTTAAAAAAAAAATAAAAGTCTCTTATGGTTTGTCTCCCTCTCTGGTTTCATCTTGTTTCATTTTTTCCTCTCTTTCCCCTATGATCCTCTGCCTTGTTTCTTAAATTCCACATGTCAATGAGATCATATAATTGTCTCTCTCTGATTGACTTATTTCACTTAACATAATATAAAACTTTTATTTCTAATGGCTTAAACCACTACTTAAGGCAGGGAAATTGCAATCTTTAATTCCAGTATATCAGGATTATAAATATTTTTATTAATATGCCAGAGAAGGAATAGGTAGGCAATGAGAAGTAGCAGTGATTCTCATGGGCATCTGGGAACAAGTTGGGTGACAGAAATTCACTCACCCACCAAAGAAAACTCGGGTTGCATGCTACAGTGAGCCAAGTGACAAGATTACAACCAAGTGTTTCCTCTTCTCTGCTCCATCCTACTGTATTCCCCACTCTTTCCCACCACCATAGACAAAAGAATTCTACTTCTGGTTGCTAAGAACTAAGAAGGTCTTACAACCAATCCCAATTGTATACTGAGTCAAAATTTTCATCATGACCAAAAATGTCATTAATTTACTAATAATACAGAATCTCCATACCCAGATTTACATGGAGACCTTTCAAATTAAGTCAAAACTATTAAGTCTTTCACCTAGACTCATGATAGGCAGCTCAAATTTCAGGAAAACAATCTATACCAAAAGGAAATGATTTAATTAGAGCCAGGAGAAACTATATAGCTTGCAACCAAACCCTAATGAAAAGACTTGACTGAGCTTAACTGGAAATTTGAGGATCATCTTTCTTCATTTGGATGATATATTCAAGTCATGTTATTTTACTCTATACAATCTAACAGGCAAAGTTATATAAGAGCAGAGTTTATTATTCTAAACCGAAATTTGCTATTTCTTACTGAAGAAAAAAAGAAAAGCTGCACATCATTCCCTTTAGGAAGCTTTAAGGTCCTGCACTTCAATTGGAATAGACAGATTTGAAAATCTTACAAACTATGATTTTTAACTTTAATTTTTCTGACATCCCAAAGTCAGAGAGGGTATCACTAAATCTCAAAACAAAAAGAATTGTAATCCAGTCTAAGAAGCAAGTTAAAGAATATGCTAATTTTACATTTTAGAGAAAGGTATAATACCAAGAATCACTATTATAAAGAAATAATCCCTAGACATACCTTCTATACTCAGTTCAACCATCATTTGACCTCAAATTCTAAACATTTTATGCATTCAAAACCATATTTTTAAACACAACACCAAGTAGCAGGAATACTGTATTTTATATATGATCATTATAAAAAAGAACTAAGTGTCCATTATGTAAATTATAGAATACATGCTTGAAATAGATATTAATACCAAATATAAAAGATAAGCTCCCTGACTTCGTAAGACATCTTCTAAAATTAAAATACCAACACACAAACAAAGTAAAATATTCAAGAATGATTTGAACAAAGAAACATATTCCCAGAGCATAGTGCAGTGAAAAGATCAGTGTGTTGCACTGAAGACCTACAGCCTTCCTGCCTCCAAAGATTGCTAGCTTTGTAGTCTTCAAAAGTTTGACCGAGTTCACATCCATAAAATGATGACAGGACCTTCTAAGTACCATAACTACATAATACTTAATTTCAGTGAAACATATGGAAGTAACAGGACTCAATATATACAATGATGTAAAGTTAATTTATGTGTTTTGCTGAGATTGGAAGTTTATCCTCATCTCCTTCACAATGGGTCATTTGTGAACGTTAATAAGTAGTTACTTGACTTCTGTTTCTGTCCTTCAACCAATAAAGCTCTTGCTGAGGTCCCCAATGGTCTCCTTGTCAAAAGATTCAATAGATATGTTTAATTTTCACCTCTCTGACCTCTCAGTCATATCTAACACTGATGACCACTCTCTCCTCCTTTAAACACCTCTCCTGTTGGCTTTTGTGACAACTACAGTCTCTTGGGTTTTCTTCCTATCTGTCTAGCCATTTCTTCTCAGTCTCCTTTGTAAGCTCATCTTTCTCAACTCAGCCATTAAATGTTGGAATTTTTGGGCACCTGGTTGGCTCAGTTGGTTAAGCGTCTGCCAACAGCTCAGGTCATGATCCCAGGGTCCTGGGATCGAGTCCCACATGGGGCCCCCCGCTCAGTAGGGAGTCTGCTTCTCCCTCTGCCCCTTCTCTTCCCTCCCACCCCGCTCATGCTCTCTCTCTCGCTCTCTCTCTCTCAAATGGGTAAATAAATAAATAAATAAATAAATAAATAAATAAATAAATAAATAAAATGAATGTTGGAATTTTCAAAGGTACAGCCCTCGGCCTTCATTCTTCACTCCAGACTCTTCTTAAGCAGTCACACCCATGCCCAGGGCTTTAATGACCACCAAAATGCTGATGACCCCCAAGTGTTTTTTTTAGAAGCCCAGATGCCCTCCCCATTTTCAGGTTCTGGACCTGTGTATCCAACTGCCTCTTTGGATATCTCACAGAGACTCTTCACGTGCTCAAAACCAGCATCTTCCTCCCCTTAAATCTTGCCTGTATCCAGGGTTTCAATCACAATGACTGGCACAATCATCTATTCAATTATATAAGCCAGGAACTCAATTCATCCTCGAGACTTCCTTTCTCTCCCACCTTCCTATCCAGTTCACCACCACAATCTGTAGATTTTACCTCTAAATAGCCTTTCAATCTGTCTACTTCTCTCCACTTTTACTGCTACCAATTTAGACCAAGCTACTATTCACTCTCACTTATGGTACTGTTCTAGGCATCCTTGACCCTCCAATTCATTCTCCACTTGGCAACCAAAGCAATCTTTTTCAAAACACAGACTTGATCACATCATTCAACTCCTCCTTTAGCTCCATGCAAAACACTTAATGGCCTTCAATCAGGTTTAAAATAAAGGCCACTATCCTTAATATGATTTACAAGGCCCTGCATCACCTGACCTGTTTCTCCAGGCTCCTTTAGAACACACTCACTCCTACACTTACAAAGCAGCCATTTTTACTTTCCTTCAATTCCTCAAGTCACCCCTTTCATCAACACACTCTTGTTTTTTCATCAACACACTTTCATCAAACACTATTGTTTTTTCCTCTGCCAAAAACACTGTTGCCTCCCCTCCACTCCCTACCATACTGATCCATCTCATCTATTTAACTGCAACTCATTCTTCACGTTAGCTCAAATCTCTTCTTCAGCAAATCTTGACACACATCCCCATCCTCGCCCTCAGTAAAAGTTCCCAGTGTACCATGCACCTCCTTCTTAGTAGCACTTACTAATTGTAAATTAATATTTATTTCTGTGATTATTTGGTTAATGTGTATCTCTTCCCCACTAGACTATAAATTCCAAGGTTTTTGCTCACCATCAGTTCTCTGGTACCCAACACATAGAAGGTTCTCAAAATCACTCATAAATAAATTATATATAAATTTATAAATATGACAAATATTTTTAATCCATAAAACCATTATATTTAATGCTTCTTTTAGAATTATTGTAACAGGAAAAAATAGGAGTGATGCAGGGGAAAGAAAAGAGGCATCTATTCCTATTTATTTTTGTCTTCTTCAGTCATTTGGTTAAAGCATAGGCAACGTCCCTAAATTACAAGACTTGATAGTAACAATAGTTTCCATTTCTAGAAAACCAAGGGCTCCCATTGCTTACAGACATCTCAGTGTCACTTTAGGGGGACTCTTCTAAGAAACTATGCTTTTGATCAAGTCTAGTAAGATTTCTATAAGAAGCCGCCGGGTCTTCTTCCAACCACCCAGTTCCTTTTATGATCATCTCACTTAACACAACCCCAAAACATCAAGGGCAACCAAGGTAACCTTTTCTTTGCATGAAGTCTGAGAAGGAGCCATTTGGGGTGGTTGTTTTTAGCTAACATTTATTGAGCTCTTACTTTGTGCTAGTACCCAAGTTAATACATTATCTCCTTTAATCAAAATCCTCAGCTGGCCCCTTTATTGATTCCCATTAAGGCAGTCAATAAAGAAACTGTCTCTGGGCATCCAACGTGAGCCTGCTGTGATTACCAGCTGGTTGCCAAGACAAAATGGCCACTCCAGAGGATAGGGAAGATTTTCCACTTCCCCACAAGCGGGTTAAGATCCAGCCCCCAGGGCCCTCGCCCCACATCGCTTACCCTCCTGGCTCAGTGACAGCAGCGTGGGCAGCACCTGCCTGCCCAGGTCTTGCACGGAAGGGACAATGGTGTCCAACATCGCAGGTCTCCAGTTGGCTAGGTGCTCAGTCTTCGATGGGTCTCTTCTTTCTTTATATGGAGTTTGTACAAAAGTGAATTTCCCACCCTTCAATCCCCTCTCCTCAGAGCTTTGGATGTGCCTTAAAAACAAAAATTACCAAATCTTGATTTTTTTTCTTAAACGCTCTTTCTTGCTGTCCCTCCCACCATGTGCTGGCTCTGCCTGAGTGGCTCCCGCCGCAGGAACCCTGAGAGCTGTCCCGCACCAGTATGCAAATCCAAGCCCTCGGGGCCACCGAGAGGCCCAGTGAGAGGGTAAGCGGGAGCCAAGAGCTGGCAAGGAGGACTAAGGGAGGGAAGGCCAGCCGCAGGGAGGGCGAGGTTTGTTGCTAGGACGCGACAAAGGCTTCCTACGTTGCTAGGGTGTCAAAGTAAGGCCTTGGCCCCGCCTCCTATGATGGGTCGGGCGGGGCCCCACGTTGCCCGGGTGATTCCCGAGCTCCCAACAGCGAGTTGGGGAGTAACTTCACGTTTTTATCTTTGTTTTTTCTTTCCCTTCTTCCCCTGGGCAGCGAAGAGACTTGCTCGTTTTTTTAAGCACTTTGGACCAATTTGGGAATACCTTTTAACCCTGGCGGTGGACATTTGAGTCTCTGGATCTGTGTGAGGGTTGCAGTTTGAACTGGACCTTGTTTCTCGCATTTGGTTTTCTTGGGCTCTCTTCTGAGGAAATGGAGAGCTGGAGGACTGGGAGAGAAACTGACGTTTCTCTAATGGCAGTCATTTTTTAATTCCCTGTACACTGCACGAATGTCATCCTACAGACTTGTTTTAATACTCTCCCCTCTGCTGATAATGAATTATCCCAAAGTGAACACATACCTAAGCCCCACCCAGGTCAAGAAATAGAACCCTTACATCCATCCCTCACTACTCAAGATTAGCCAAGCTACCCTATCTCTCTGAGGTTCTCTACAAAAACTGAGAGTTAATAAAACAAAAGTCACACAAAGAGTTTTCCCAGAGTGTGTCCCACAGAATACTAACTTCTTATGGTATAAATAAATGATAAGTGCAAAAAGGAAGGGAGGGAGAGGAAGGAAGCCCTGTCACCACAGAAACACCTCATTCCTCCTCCAGGCATTACTCCAACAAACATGATAAATTTGTTTTGCCTGTGTTTGAACTTTTGGAATCATATAGCATGTATTATTTTGTGTGTGGCTCTGTCATTCAACTGTGAGATTCTCCATGGCTTCTGTAGTAGCAATTTGTTCATCTTCACTGTTGCATATTATTCCTGTGCATGAATATGGCACAATGTATTTATCCATTCCACTGTGGAGGGAATATTTGAGTTATTTCCATTTGGGGGCCAATAGGAACAATGTTGCTGCAAACATTCTTGAGCAAAACTTTTGATGTACATACATACTCATTTCTGATGTATAAACAATTAGGAGATTACTGGGTCATGGGAAATGCAGATTTTAACACATAATGCCAAGCAGATTTCCAAAGTGACTGTTGCAATGGTGGTGGGAGGGAGAAACTTCTGGCACTTCATGTGAACAGAAACTAGGGATGCCAGACGGCCTGCAATGTACAGGACAGTCCTATACAATGAAGACTATTCCACATTCTGTACTATGTTGAAATATTTCAACAGACTTCCATATAAGAAAAAAAAAAGGCTGCTTATGAACCTAGAAAAAAACCCACTTTAAGTGCAAATACAAAGAAGTTTCTGCTTAATTTCAATATCACTTAATTTCCTAGAAACTCAAAATCCAAGTAAACCGGGGAATTATGCCTTTTTTTTCAGGATTTAAGATTATGCCTTTTTTTCATGACTTAAGAAGAATTCTTTACTATTTAGGAAAACTATAATCATTATGATGGATGAGTCTCATGGCTGTTAAGTAGCCAACACACTTGAGCCAGACTGCATTTTAGCTGTAGCATTCATAGTGATTCTTCCGGTTCATATAAGCATGTGGCAACTTCATTTGCCTTCCAGCATAGTCATGCCTCAACATGTAATAGCAAAATATATATTAAAATATACATTACTTACATTATACTAGAGTTCAGACTTTATATTCTTTTTTTTTTTAAGTAGGCTCCATGCTGGGCATGGAGCCCAATGCAGGGCTTGAACTCACAAACCTGAGGCTGAGACCTGAGCTGAGATCAAGAGTTAGATGCTTAACCTACCAAGCCACCCAGGTGCCCCCTTTATATTCATTTTTAAATGGTATGGGTAAATAAGCTGAATTATCCATAAACCTCACTTCAGGATAGTAACAAGGCATTCAGGCAAAATATTTGTTATAAAAAGGAATCATCGTGTCTAATAGGCCTGAGAACCTCTGTGCTATAAAAGACAAGCTCTATAACTCAGCTTTCCTTTCTCTACCTTCTACTAAGAAGCTCAGAACTAGGTTTTAGGCCTTGCATAAGCTAGTTTCTTGGAAAAATAATTTCCTCCCACTCTCTCTTTTACCACCTGCCTCCTGTCCTTAGTCTATGATGGTGTTTAGTCTTCAAGCACTTACCTTTGCAGAATAGGCTGTCTTAAATTCTCTGGGGGAAATAAGGGAGGACTGTTGAATGGAGCAGCGGCAAACAATGGGCAAACTCTTGTGACAGTTACCCTGACAATTGCTGAGCAAGCTAATTTTTAGTGGTCATATAAGCATTGTTATTCAATCTTAAGATAATGAAATTGAAAAAATATATATATTTTTTAGAATAATAGATTAGATTGACTTAAACATGATGATGATACTTCTAGTCTCCAGAAAAGCTGTCTTCAGTTTCAAAAAATGGTTATGAATGACTGCTGATTAGTGAATTACAGATGACCAAAGAAGGATCTACAAATGATGAAGGCAAAGACCATTCTTTCAACATCTTTTCCTTTTACCAAAGGTATCTTGACAAAAGAGGCTGTGGAGACACACGTAACCCAGTGTTTACTAGCAACTTGAATGAGCTATAAACATGTATCCTGAAAAGAAATACCCTTTAGTTGATAACAAAGCTCAAGCAAACATTGCAATTCCACTGCTTAGAATGTGCTCTTTGGATACACCTGCATGATACAGATATATATATATGAAACATTGTTTGTAATGCTAATTATTAGAATTAACCTAAGATAATCATCACAGGGAACTAGTTAAATCATAAATTGTACTTTGGAATACATGTTGAAGAGTTTGCTTAAAAGAAAGCTGTTCATTTATGTGCTGATATTTTAAAAGTTTCAAGATGTATTAAGTGAAAACTTATTGCAGAATAGTATTGATAATATGATACTATTGTTTCAAGTATACATATACATGATTATAAATTCATAGAATATTTGAGGAAAGATATATAAAAATATTAATAGTGGTTATTTTTGGATAGTGTGGAATTGTGTGTGGAGAAGGAGGAGTTCAGAGAACTTTTAGGTTAACTTTTCTCCTTTATTTACTGTTTACCAAGAGCATGGATTATCTTAGTAGTAATATTTTAAAGATAATTTGCCAAAGAAAGAGAAACAGAAGACAGAGAGAGGTAAAAGCAGAATGCAGGGATTTATGAAAACACTGAAGGAAACAAACAGGGCCAAAATTTTCCAAAGTACTTTAATATACATATACTTTTCTGCAAGCTTCAACTCACCTTGCAAAACCCAAATTGAATGGGCAGTCACTTTTACCCAGACCCCAAAGCATACACAATATTCAGTGGCTTGTATTAAAGGCAACTTGGAAACCTATTAAAAAAGAAAACATTTGTGGGGTGCCTGGGTGGCTCAGTAGTTAAGCATCTGCCTTCGGCTTGGGTCATGATCCCAGGGTCCTGGGACTGAGTCCCGCATCGGGCTCCCTGCTACGGGGGAAGTGTGCTTCTCCCTCTCCCACTCCCCCTGCTTGTGTTCCCTCTCTTGCTGTCTCTCTCTCTGTCAAATAAATAAATAAAATCTTAAAATAAGATAAAATAAAATAAAACATTTGTAATATTCTTGTTTTAATATTACACAACACAGAATAAAAATTTTCAAACCCACATCTATTAAGTATCTAATATGTGTCAAGCACTTTGCTAGTTGGTAAGAGGAATACAGCAGAAGAAAATCCCTACACCATTCATTCGCCATTTAACAAATATTTATTGAAGAAAGTTCTAAAATCAGTATTGGGTTCCTAAGTCAATGTGTAAATTGAAAATTCAGTAAGTGAGCAAAATTACTCTAGAAATACCTTCTTAGGAAGACACCATGTTAGAGACCCAGATAGCATCTCTTGGTTCATAGACCCAAAACAGCCAGTTTTTCTCTCCACTTTTGGATCAGATCACTTTCCTGTGAGAATGTAATGAAGCAATTGGCTTATGATGAGGAAAGAAGTCTTGTCTGAAAAATTTAACCAAATAGTAGAATTGCACTCAGCACAGTGAGATGCCATGATAGGTACTCAGGAACTAAGATAGACTGAAAATATACCAGATGCATATCTCCAATCCCTTGCTTACTCAAGGGCTTATGCAGAAATGGACTTGTGGTGGCTTTCTACCACATTAACTTAGCTAAGATGGAACTGCATTTCCCAGAATTCCCTTCCCTGTATGGCTCTAGGATAAGGTTAGTAAAAAGAGAAATTTGTGTGAGATTTGAAAGGCAGAAGTAAAGGTGAAGACATTTTTATGTTCTGAAGATCCTTGTAGGGCCAGACACTGATCTCCTGGCTCACCATGTAAGCATGGGCCAGCAGCCTGGCCTGCACTCTCCAGCTCCCACCAGATCGCCTCCTTCAGCTCCTCTGAATCCTCAAGTAGGTGCATGTTCAACAGTGTGGCCAAAGGCATCACCTTATCCTATAGATCAGATGTATCACTGAAGTTAGATACAATGAGAGACAAATACAAGTCCCAATTTGTTCTCACAGGTTCTAGTTTGTCCTCATGGATTCCAGCTTATCCTCACCAATCCCAATCATTTTTTTATTCTCCCCCATTTCATGACCATCTTTCCTTCCTGACTGTTGTTCCTGCTGACTTCAGGCCCAACACCAGACACAGACTGCTTCAGAAGCCCCTACAATTATGTAAGGGCTAACGCCCATGGCAATCCCATATTCTTCATCATTCATAGGGCTTCTGATTCTGCTTCCTAAGTAAACTCTAACTGATACAGGACTAGTGGTTAGTTGTTAGAGAATTTAAATTATTCTTTTTCAGCTTTACTTAGACTTGAAGTCATATAAATTGTGCACTGCAACTCTATTATAAAGATACATTAACACTCAGGTTAGAGGTATGAAGACAATAGAATGGGATTACAAGGAGAGAAACATTACTGATAACTGAGATGATTTGTCTGAATGCTAAGCAAAGAGGTTTGAGCTTTATTTGGAAGTTGTAGATGGTTCCTAAAGGCCTTGGACTAAGACGATGACCTGATCACTCAAAGAGTATTATATTCTCCAGTACTGTATTAGGATGAGGTTCATATTTCACCACATGATATAAATAATCTGTATTTCAGATGGCAACTAAAATCAGAGAAATTTCTGAGGGAGCTGAAGGAAATCTACCAGATTAAAAGGATAAGTGCTAGCCACTGGAAGGCTGGCCACAGGATGATTAATGTCACTGACAATGACAGCTGTTTATAGACTTCTGAGAGATGAAACAGCAAAGACACAATACAATTGAAAAAAGGTAAATTAGCTACTGTGACAAATGAGAATATTTTGAGAATAAGTTATCAAATGATCACCCAAAAAGGAAATATAGCAAAACTCATCAAATCAGACTACTTGAAAACAGAGCATTTCAAGTAATAGATTGCACACTGTCACCAGTCTGCCTGGACTATCTACAGGATAAAAGTCATACAATAGGGCTTCCCATGTTTAATAGATGTGACCTCAATGAATAATAAATATGATAATAATACCCATGTATATAACATTATCTATTTGTGAATAGAAAGTTGATATTTATGCTATAATCATTTGCCCCGCCCCTTATAAACATTTTGTGACTTTTTTCTATTTCACATGTGCTAAAATGGAAAATTGGCATGAGCTAACACCTAATATTAGCATAAATACTTTGTATGGCTGAAAAAACTATATTTCTGAGCTTCAATTTTTCATTGATAAAAATAGGAATAATAATGATAATACTAATAGAGGAAATTCCTATATTTTAAAAGAAAAAATGGGAAAAACTAAAATAAGAAAGATTTTTTGGCTTCCAAAAATCCTAAACTTGCCATTACTTGTCCAATTTCACTATTATATTATACCATTCTATATAGGCAAAACAAAATGTGTATTCTACAGACAAAGCAATACTTCTTGATTTTTTTTAAATGAAGACTACTGATCAAAGCAAATTCTGAAAAGAATTGAAATGTAGATGATTTTAGGCAATGTGTGATAAGGTAATTAGCCAACTCACCTCACACAAAGATTAATTTAAAATGGATTGTAGAACTAAATCTAAAAGTAAAAACTATAAAGCCTCCAGAAGCTTTTAAAACATGTTTTCAAAAATAAGAGAGAAATCTTGTGATATTTGGGTTAAGCATATATTTCTTAGGACACAAAAAGCATAAATTATTGAAGTTAAAAATGTGATAAATGGGACTTTATCAAAATTTAAAAGTTTTGCTGTTCAAAAGACATCATTAAGAAATGAAAAAGAGGGGCACCTGGGTGGCTCAGTCATTAAGTGTCTGCCTTCGGCTCAGGTCATGATCCCAGGGTCCTGGAATCGAGCCCCGAATTGGGCTCCCTGCTCAGCGGGAAGTCTGCTTCTCCCTCTCCCACTCCCCCTGCTTGTGTTCCCTCTATCACTGTGTCTTTCTCTGTCAAATAAATAAATAAAATATTTAAAAAAAAAAAGAAATGAAAAAGAAAGACACAGAACAGGAAAAAATATTCATATTACATACATCTGGCAACTGGTATATAGAATATAAAATTTTTTCTCAATTTTTTATTTAAATTCCAGTTAGTTAACAAGCAGTGTAATATTAGCTTCAGGTGTAGAATTTAGTGATTCAGCACTTCCATACAACACCTGGTGCTCATCACAACAAGTGCACTCCTTAACCCCATCACCTGTTTAACCCATCCCCCTCACCCACCTCCCCTCTGGTAACCATCAGTTTGTTCTCTATAGTTAAGGATACTATACTCAGGAAATATCACTCAAAATCAAAAAGAAGATTTTTTAAATTTCTCAGATAAATAAAATCCAAGAGAAAAGATGAGAATGTACTTCAGATTAAAGAAAAAACGATCCCAGATGTAACATGAAAATGCAGGAAAGAATGAACAGCTCTAGGTATGGGCAGCAACAATAACTATATCATCTGAGGTTTACAGCATGTAGAAATAAAATATATGACAAGAAAATCAAAGTAATTCATCAGATAACAAAGGAGTCCCTGAGAAATAGGAAAACAATGAGTTAAGTCCAACTGTTACCGCAGCTTACTGCCTGGAGGAAGTTTTCAGGACACAATGCTGAGAAGGGAGAGAGCCACAGAGAGAGAGAGTTCCAGAGATTCTCAGAGAGTCTCCTGAAAAACAATAGAATTAGTAGACAAAGACATTAAAACAGTTATGATTTTAGTATTTCATACATTCAAGAAGATAGAACATGGTAATTAGTGACAGTAAAGGATTTTTTTTTTTTAGTGAAGGTATTTTTTTTAAAGATTTTATTTATTTATTTGACAGAGAGAGAGATAGCGAGAGCAGGAACACAGCAGGGGGAATGGGGGTGGGAGAATCAGACTTCCTGCTGAGCAGGGAGCCTGATGAGGGGCTCAATCCCAGGACCCTGGGATAATGACTGAGCCACCCAGGTGTCCTTAGTGAAGGTATTTTTTTAAAGACCCAAAAAACTTCTAGAAATGAAAATTATAATGCCTGAGATGAAAAATACATTGGATGGGATTAGTGGCAGAAGAAAGACTGGTGAACTTGAAGACATAGCAATCAAAAAAAATTCCATAATGAAGTATAGAGAGAAAAAAGACTGAAAAAAAAAAAAAAGAATGGACAGAGGGGCACCTAGGTGGCTCAGTCAGTTAAGCATCAGGCATAGAGAAAGTAAAAAAAAAAAAAAAAATACATCAACAAAATAAGAATATTAACAGAGATAGAAAATCTAAAAAGAAACCAAACAGAGGGGGCACTTGGGAGGCTCAGTCAGTTAAGCATCTGCCTTTGGCTCGGGTCATGGTTCCAAGGGTCCTGGGACGGAGCCCTGCATTGGGCTCCCTGCTCAGCAGGGAGCTTGCTTCTCCCTCTCCTCTCCACTCTTGCTCTCTCTATCTCTGTCTCTCTCTCATAAATAAAATCTTTAATAAATAAATAAATAAGTTAAAAAAAAACAAAAAACAAAAAGAAGTTCTGCATCTAAGACATACAGTAACTGAAATGAAAAATTCACTACAGGGATTCAATAGTAGCTTTAAACAGGCAGAAGAAACAGTGAACATGAAGATAGAACAATAGAAACCATTGAGTCTGAGGGACAGAAAGAAAAAGATTGAAGGAAAATAGAGCCTATATGACCTGTAGGACACCTTCAAGCAGACTGACATATGCATTGTGGGTGTCCCAGAAAGGAATGAAAAAGTAAAAAGGGAAGAGAGAAGATGTGAAAAATAATGGCTGAGAACTTCCCATATTTGATGAAAGACACAAATATAAACATCTATGAAGCTCAACAAACTCCGGGTGAGATGAACTTGAAGAGACTCACACTGAGACACAATATAGTCAAACTTTTGAAAGACAAAGAGAAAGAGAATATTGAAGGTAGCAAAAGAGAAGTGATAAATCATATCCAAGGGATTCCCAACGAGATTATTAGCAAAGTTCTCATCAGAAACTTAGGAGACCAAAAGGTAATAGGCCAATATATTCAAAGCACTAAAAGAAAAAAAAATCCAAGCAAGAATCTTATATCCAGGAAAATGGTCCTTCAATAGTGAGGGAGAAATTAAGATATTCCAAATAAACAAAAGTTGAGGAAGTTCATTACATAGGGACCTGCCTTTCAAAAGACTCAGCTCACTAATATTATGGTGGTAGGGGCGCCTGGGTGGCTCAGTCAGTTGAGCATCTCAGTCTTGATTTTGGCTCAGGTAATGATCTCAGGGTCATGAGATCGAGCCCTGAGTAGGGCTCCATGCTCAGCACAGAGTCTGCTTGAAATTCTCTCTCTCCTCTCTCTCTGCCCCTCCTCTCCCTGCCATGCACTCCCTCTCTCTCTTAATAAATAAATAAATAAATAAATAAATAAATAAATAAATAAATGAAATCTTTTTAAAAAGACCAAAATGTGAGAATGAAACCATAAAAATCCTAGAAGGAGAACTCAGGCAGTCACTTCTCCAACATTGGCTGTAGCAATGTTTTTCTAGATAGGTTTTCGGAGGCAAGGAAAACAAAAGCAAAAATAAACTACTGGGACCACATCAAAATAAAAATCTCCTGCACAGCAAAGGAAATACTCAACAAAACCAAAAGGTAACATAGAGAATGGAAGAATATACTTGCAAACGACATATCTAATAAAGGGTTAGTATCCAAACTATATAAAGAACTTATACAACTCAATACCCAAAAAACAAATAATCCAATATAAAAATGGGCAGACGTGAACAGACATTTTTTCCAAAGAGGACATACATATAGCAGACACATGAAAAGATACTCAACGTCATGGAGCATCAGGGAAATGCAAATCAAAAGTACAATAAGGTGGGGCACCTAGGTGGCTCAGTCGATTAAGCATCTGCCTTCAGCTCAGGTCATGATCTTGGAATCCTGGGATCGAGCCCTGCATCAGGCTCCATGCTCAGTGGAGAGCCTGTTTCTCCTTCTCCGTCTGCCTCTCTCCCCACTCATGCTCTGTCTCTCACTTACTCTATTTCAAATAAATAAATAAAATCTTAAAAAAAAAACTACAATAAGGTATCACCTCACACCTGTCAAAAGGGCTAAAATCAACAACATAAAAAACAACAGGTGTTGGCGAGGATGTGAAGAAAAAAGAACCCTCATGCACTGTTGGTGGGAATGCAAACTGGTGCAACCACTGTGGAAAACTGCATAGAGTTTCATCAGAAAGCTAAATATAGAACTATGCTATGATTCAGCAATCACACTACTGGGTATTTACCCAAAGAATACGAAGACACTAATTCAAAGGTTTATAGTAGCATTGTTTACAATACCCAAATTATGAAAACAGCTCAAGAGTCCATCTATTGATGAATGTCTAAAAAAGATGTGGTAGGGGCACCTGGGTGGCTCAGTCGATTAAGCATCTGCCTTCGGCTCAGGTCATGATCCTGGAGTCCTGGAATCAAGGCCCACGTTGGGCTCTCTGCTCAGTGGGAGCCTGCTTCTCCCTCTCCCTGCCGCTCCCCCTGCTTCTACTCTCTCTCTGTCAGATAAATAAATAAATAATAAAATAAAAATAAAAAAATAAAAAGATGTTTTATATATATATGATATTAGAATATTATTCAGACATAAAAAAGAATGAAACCTTGCCATTTGCAACAACATGGATGGAAGTGGAATATAATGCTAAGTGAAATAAGTCAGTCAGAGAAAGACAAATACCATATGATGTCATTTATATGTGGAATTTAAGAAACAAAACAAATGAGCAAAGGTAAAAGAGAGAGAGAGACAAACCAAGAAACAGACTCTTAAATACAGAGAACAAAATGATGGTTTCCAGGGGGGAAGTGGGTGCAGGATGGGTGATATAGGTGATGGGGATAAAGGAGTACACTTATCATGATGAGCACTGTGTAATGTACAGAATATCGAATCATGATATTGTACACCTGAAACTAATATAACACTGTATGCCAACTATACAAGAATTAAAATATTTAGAAAAGAAAAGAACAGGCCCATATGGTTTTAATGGTGAATTCTTCCAAATAATTAAGGCAAAAACAATACCAAATTTACACAAACTCTTTCAGAGAATAGGAAAAAAGAGGGAACACTTCTAATCTCAGTTTTCAAAAACAGCAAAACACTGATAACTAAAACCTAAAAAAGAAAAATAAACTACAAAAAAGAAAAATCACAAGCCAGTATCTCCCTTGGGGGGAAAAAAAAACAAAACAGGAGCGCCTGGGTGGCTCAGTCAGTTGGGCATCCGATCCTTGGTTTTGGCTCAGGTCATGATCTCAGGGTTGTGAGATTCAGCCCCCTGTCAAGCTTCATGCTCAGGGCAGAGTCTGCTTGAAATTCTCTCCCCCCTTCCCCTTTCCTCTGCTCCTCCCCCACAAAAAGTAAATTTAAAAATAAAATATTTTAAATAAATAAATAAAACCAGTATCTCCCTTGAATATTGGTGTAAAAATCCTAATAAAATATCAAATAAATAGGATTCCAGGGATATAAAAAAATTCATAATACATCATATACAAGAGTGGCTTATTCCAGGAATAAAAGGATAGTTTAACATTTAAAAATTCCATCAGTGTGATTAACAACATTAACAGAATAAAGAAATGGAGGGAAAGCACAATCATCAAAATAGGTGAAGAAAGCACATTTGATAAAACTAAACATGCTTTCACGGTTTTAGAAAAAAAATCCTCAACAAAGTAGAAATGGAAAATATCCTTGATCTTTAAAAAAGATTACCTAGTAATAAACTCTATAGCTACATCATTAGCAATGGTGAAATAGTCACAGCTTTCTCCCCAAAGTCACAGACAGGATGAGGATATCCACTACTGTTTATTCACCATTGTGCTGGAGGCCCCAGACAATGCTATAAAACTGGAAAGAAAAATAAAAGATATAAGATTCAAAACAAAAAGTAAAATGTTTTTCATTTATATATTACATGAATGTAAAGACAGAAATCCAAAAACATAACAACTATTAGAATCAATAAGCTCTCTAGATATAAGGTCAAGATATGAAAATCATAATTCTATATACTAGCAAGAAACAATTAGAAAATTAATTATTTAAATATTCCTCACAGTAGAATAAAAATACCAAATATCTAGGAATAAATTTAAGAAAATTTACATAAGGTTAATATTGAAAACTAAAAAATACTGAAAGTTCATACTATAGAGAGTAATTAAAGATGACCCAAATCAATGGAGGAGGTATATCATGCTTATGAAGCAAAAAACTGAATATGGATAAGATGTCAATTTCTTCCAATTTGATGTATAGATTCAATGCAAACCCAATCAAAAGCTCAGCAGGAATATTTGGTGGATACTGGCAGGTTGAATCCCATATATATATGGGATGGATATATATATATATATAAAATAGCCAGTACAGTCTTAAGAAAATAGTTGGAAGGCATATTATCAGAGTTCAAGTCTTACTATAAAGCTACACAATTAAGACAGTGGCCTATTGGTGCAAGGATAGACAAAAAGAACAATGTAACAAAACAAAGTCCAGAAATACACCTCTACATACAGACTTGCTCGATTTATGACAAAAGTATCACTACAATTCAGCAGGGAAATGATAGTCTCTTTCATTAAATGGTGCTTCAAAAATTGCATATTCATATGTGAAAAACAATAAACCCTACCTCACATCAGACCCAAAAATTAATTCAAGGTGGGTCATAGACCTAAATGTAAAAGCTAAAAAATAAATCTCTACAAGAAAACAAAGGAAAGTAACTTCACTACTTTGGGGTAGGCAAAGATTTCTTAAACATGACAGAAAAAGTGCTAACCTTAACAAAGTCGATAAATTTGACTTCAACAAATTAAGAACTTCTATTATCAAAATACATCAGTAGGAAATTGAATAGGCAAATCAGAAACTGGGAGAATATATTTGTATTACATATGTCTGATCTATCTGATAAAGGATTGTATCCATAATATATGAAGAACTCTTTAGATGAATAAGAAAGTTTTTAAAGTGGGCAAAATTCTTGAACAAGTACTTGTCAAAAAAGGAAGCTAAACATACATCTACCTTATGATGCAGCAATTCCACTTCTAAGTATATCCTCCCCAAAATAACATATTGAGTACGTATGTCTATAAAAATTTGTTCAAGAATTTTTACAGCAGCTTTATTCCTAATAGCCAAAAACTGCCAACAATCTAAACATCCATTAACAGGTAAATGGATAAACAAATTGTGACATATTCATACAATGAAACATAACACAACAATTAAAAAAAGAATAAACTACTGAAATACACAACATAGATAAATTTCCAAAATATTATGATGAGTAAAACAAATGCAAGAGTACAAACCACAGATGACATTTGTATGAAACTCAAGAACCAGCAAGCTAATTTATGTGACAGGAATCAGAAAACTTACTTATGGGAGATGGGGTATCAACTGGGAGGTAATACAAGAGACTTTCCTTGGGGGCTAAAGATGTCCTATATCTTGACCTGGGTGGTAGTTACACAAGTATATACATCTGTAAAAATATATACATGCTTAAGGTTTATCTTACTATATGCAAATTAGACTCTAATTTTAAAAAAGTATGGAACAGCAGTACACATATTATTTAGCACATTGCATTCACAAGCTCTGTGCACCACACTCTTTGGAATCGAGCATTTAAAAATTAAAACTTTCTAACCCATTAGAAACACCATATAGAATAGTGGCTAAGAGTTTGCGTTTAAGAATCAATTCTTCAACAAAAATTTGTTGAGCTCATTATGTGCCAGGCTGTATTATGTACAGTGGTATAATAAACAGTAAGTAACATAGCCAAGAGCCCACCGTCACAGAGATCATAGTCTAGTGGAAGACACAAATAACAAAATATAAACACTGTAGGTATTACAAAGAAAAATAAGGCAGGACAACTGGACACAGAGTGAGGAGGCTACTTACAAAGTCTTCTCTGAGATGACATTTGAACAGAGAGCTGAATGACGTAAAGAAGCCAGACATGGGAATATTTAATGGAAGAGTAGGTCCTAGGCCTTTAATTTTCTATTCTGGAAACCTTGGGCAAACTATTTGATTTCCCTGAGTCTTAGTTTTATCATCAGTAAAATAAGGATCATAATAACTCCATGTTACACTAAGGATTGAAAGAGATAACAAATGTAAAGTGCTAACACAGTATTTGACATATCAAATGGAGACAATAAATAATTGCTTAAATCACTGAATAAGATACAAACAGAATGAATGCATCAGGACTATAGGGGATAGGCTTTTTCTTATTCTTCTATATACGCAGTGTAGGTGTTCTATAAGCATTTGGGGTTCTGTGTATTTGAATACAACACCTGTTTTTCAATGAGTCTCTTCCAAGATAGCTCTAGCACAGAAAAAGAAAAGATGGGAAAATGAGGAAGCTAGAAAACAAGAATTGGCTACAGAAAGCAGAGGGAATACCAGGGGATAGATTCAGAGTAGTTATTCTAAACAGCTCACTTTTCCAAGTTCAGGTCATGGGATGCAGAATTGAGATGAGTCAGATAACAAGCTGAACAATTAAATAGTTGAATCTAAACTAATGGACACATATCGGACACCTTTGTTCATCCTGTTTCCTCTTCCTAAAATACTCTCCATTCCCAACCCACCTCCTGTGATTCCCCTCAGCTGTTACTAGAAACCTTGGCCTCCCTATCTGTACAGGTTGCCTAGGTGTCTCTCATCTGGGCTATCATTTCTCACCTCCAATAGGAACTCACTATTTCTTGAATGAATGTTACATGAAAGCACTTTGTAAACAGCGAGTGTTTGGGAACATCCCCAGAATCCACAGAATACTATTTATACAGAAAGTACCCTCTGGTGGTGAAAGAGGGTGACTATACTTCTATGTCACTAAGATATGCTTTCCATACTCTGAGCTTTCAGAAAGCTTTAAAGATCATGTTAAACACACACAAAAGCTATGATGACTTGTATGTAGATGTACCTGTTGCCAAAAAATACTTTTCCTTGAATGAATGTTTCCTGCTCTTTTACCTACTCCCATTTTTTTTACCCTCTTCCCCATTATCTCCCATCCTCGCTTTTCAATCCCCTTCTCCTACATTTCAGGTGGTCTATTAAAAACACAGTTCTGGTTGGCATTTATTTTTTGACTACCTTAGGAGCATCCAGATTTCCTTTTGAAATTCACATATCCAGACTGTATGTAATCTTGGTGGGGCAGTAATTCCTGGTGACCACATTCCATTACTGAAGCTGAAGGAAACAGATCCTTGCCCTCCTTGACTCAGTAGGGCCAGGGGCCAGGCATGTGACCCAAGTGTAGTTATCAGATGCTCTTTCTTGGATTCAGACTGTTGAATCAGTGACAGAAACAATAGCAAAGTCTGGAAGATGTGCACTGCAGGGATGGTGTGCCCTCCTCACTATTCTGCTTTATGATAAGTGCCAGGATTCCTAATGCCCAGCGCTCCACAACCCCCTTGATTCCTGCCCATTTCCAAGTCTTAGTTTCCAAGTTCCCATTACTCTGTATGCTTCCTAACCATCTTCCAATAATTCCCTTCTCCTTAAGATAGCTCAAGTCAATATCTGTAGTCTTGTCTGCCCTACAACTTTGTAAAACACTAAAAGCCAGACTAGTGTGGTGGCATACAATGAGGCTATACATCTTCCCATCCCATATCAGAGAATAAACTTGAGCATTAAGGAGAAACACTTAAATCCTAGCTTTAGTTAGTCAGGTGGCTTAAGCAGAGCCATGTGCAATTAATGTGAGGGTCCTTTGAAATGAAAACCAGAAAAAGAAAGGGGCAAATGCCAGTAGGAAGATTAGACATTTCTAATGTAGATTAGATTGCGTAGTCCTAGAATAGAAATTAGTCCTCATAAGAGCATACTAATTTGAGGTATTTTAGGAGAAAACCACCTGCAGCTGGGAACCACTCAACAGATTCCCCTTGCTCTCCCCCACTTTACAGAACCTCTCCGCCTGCAGAGAAAAAATGGGGGAGAAAAGAAGGACCACGTGTATACATCTAATGAGTAGATCACGCAAGAGAATTTATGAGACACAAAAGAAACTAGGGGTTAAAATTTCTTTATTCTGTGGACTGAAGAGTGGCTTGTTCAAAAGACAAAGAAACAAGGTGAATCTCTCCTGAGATATTCTGTTCCTTTATGGCTTATGCAGTTAGGTCTAGCTCTGCTCTAGGGAGTTAACTAGACCAAAAGCCTAATGCCTGCTCCCTGGCTATGGACTCCATATGACTGAAAAGTAAGTTGACCTGTTAGTTAAGAACAACGTAAAGTTCTATAAAGGTCTAATGTGTACTCAGAGAAAAGAGTGTATTTGGTATAGGGAAACAGAACCCTACTCCATGACTGCTAACAGCTTATCAAGTCTTTCTTTCATGGATCATGCCTTTGGTATATCTAAAAAGTCATTGCCACACCTAAGGTCATTGAGATTTTCTCCTATGTTGTCTTCTAGGAATTTCATAGTTTCATACTTTGTATTTAGGTCTATTATCCATTTTAGGTTAATTTTTGTGATGGGTATAAAGTCTGTGTCTAGATTCTTTTTTGAGTGAATGAGGAGTTGTTTTAGCACCATTTGTTGAAGAAACTATCTTTGCTTCATTGTATTGCCTTTGCTCCTTTGCCAAACATCACTTGACTGTATTTCTGTGGGTCTGTTTCTGGACTCTCTGTTCTGCCTCACTATCTATTTGTCAATTCTTTTGCCAATACCACACTGTCTTGATTACTATAGCTTTATAGTAAGTGTTGGAGTTGGACACTATCAGTCCACCAACTTTGTTCTCTTTTGACATTGAATTGGCTCTTCTGGGTCTTTTGCCTCTTCATATGGACTTTAGAATCAGTTTGTTGATATCCACAAAGTTACTTGCTGGTATTTTAATGGGATTGCATTAAATCAATAAATCAAGTTAGGACGAACTGACATCTTGACAACATTGTGTCGTCCTATCCATGAACATCCTATTTTCATACTATTCCCTTTTCTTGTCTTATTGCATTAACTAGGACTTCCAGTACAATTGAAAAGGAGTGGTGAGAGATATCCTTGTCTTGTTCCTAATCTTAGCAGGAAAGCTTCTAGTTTTTTTACCATTAAGTATGATGTTAACTGTAGGGTTTTTGTAGGTGTTCTTTATCAAGTTGAGGATGTTACCCTCTACTCCTAGTTTGCTGAGAATTATTATTATGAATGGATGTTGAATTTTGTCAAATTTTTTTCTATACCTATTGAAATGATTATGTGATTTTTCTTCTTTAACCTATTGATGTGATGGATTACATCATTTGATTTTCAAATATTGAACCAGCCTTAAATACCTGGCTTAAATCCCACATGGTCATGGCATATAATTCTTTTTATACATTGTTGAATTCATTCACTAATATTTTTTTGAGGATTTTTGCATCTGTGTTCAGGAGGGATGTTGATCTGCAGTTTCTTGTCTTGTAATGTCTTTGTCTGGTGTTAGGATGATGCTGGCATCAAAATGAGTTAGGACTTATTCCCCCTGCTTCTATTTTCTGGAAGAGACTACAGATAATCAGTATAATTTCTTCATTAAATATTCTATTGCAGGGTGCCTGGATGGCTCAGTCATTAAGCATCTGCCTTCCGCTTAGGTCATGATCCCGGGATCCTGGGATTGAGCCCCACATCAGGCTCTCTGCTCAGTGGGAAGCCTGCTTCTCCCTCTCCCACTCCCCCTGCTTGTGTTCCCTCTCTTCCTGTCTCTCTGTCAAATAAATAAATAAAGTCTTAAAAAAAAAAAATTCTGTTGCAGACCTCACCAGTGAACTCAGTAGGCCTGGTGTTTTCTGTTTTGGAAGATTATTAATAATTTACTTTCTTTAATAGATATAGACCCATATAGATTGTCTATTCTTCCTTTTTTCTCCAAATTGACTCCCAAGTTTTGAAGGACTTTTATCTACCACTATCTTTTCCATTTTTCTCAAACCCCAAGTACACATACCATATGAAGGAAATAAAATTCCAAACAAGAAATATATATTATAGTTGTTCTAAGCAGCCTCATTATTTATGCAATTTTCCTTTAAATATACAATACATACCTAGTATTCTAATAGTTATCAGTCATTTCAGCATTCAAAAGAAGGCCCAAAGGTATGACAATTTGTTTGTTCTTTGAAGCTGGTATATGATGGTAGGTCACTTCATCAGTGAGTGACCCTGGCTGATACCCCACCTGGTAGATTTTAATAATTTGATTTCTGATAGTGAACACTTAGTATATGAGTTTTATGTAAATTAACTCATTTGTACCTTACAACAAGCCTCTAAGGTAGATACCATTGTCACTTCATTTTAGAGATGAGAAAACTAAGACAGAGAGGCAAAGTAAGTTGATAAAATCACATCAGTAAGTAAATGGTAAAGCCAGGTTTTGAACCCCAGTTATGTGGCTCTAGAGGCCATTACCTTGACCACTTTAAATGATTCAGTTTTATTGTCCTCTATGCATCCTTGCAAAAACAAAAAGCAAAGCAAAACAAAACAAAACAAAAAACATAAAACAGAAACAAAAATACAACTTTGTGTCTTTGGGAAAAGAAAGCTAACTGCTAGTGCTACTGTGATCTAAGAAAACTGGGGCTCCTGATTGGAAAAATATTAGGTTTTTATCAATTAAATACAGAAAAGTTGAATCTGGTGATGGCTCAGATGTCTAATACATATTAGTCCACATGGGTTCTAAATGGAAAAAAAGGAACAGTAGGTCCTGAAACCGTTTCAGTAAGTGTTTGAGCCAGAACATGTATAAGCAAATTTTATTTCACATTTAAAACTTACTGTCTGACAGCGGCAATTAAATTTCTCTTTCATCTCTGCATTTGCCAAAGGGAAATTAAAATGGAGTTCTATAGTCAAATATGCTAGAAAAATATCAAGTTAAACAAATTTAAATAGGTTTCTTTACTGAGGGTTTTGCAGAGACTTCAGTATGTAAATACATAGTAACATGAATTTTAAGAGGTGGGAAGATTATGCTATGTTTCTTAAACTATTTGATCATAGAAGCTTTTCTTCACAGCATCTAGCAGACTTAGTGTTTTATGGTATGCATATTAAAAACATATTATGCCAGGGCACCTGGGTGGCTCAGTTGGTTAAGTGACTGCCTTCGGCTTGGGTCATGATCCTGGAGTCCCGGGATCAAGTCCCACATCGGGCTCCCTGCTCAGCAGGGAGTCTGCTTCTCCCTCTGACCCTCCTCCCTCTCATGCTCTCTGTCTCTCATTCTCTCTCTCACAAATAAATAAAATCTTAAAAAAATTTTTAAACATATTATGCCATATTCAATAAATTCATATTCCATATGATACTCATATATCATATTCAAAAAACTGGGAATAAACTGAGGTCTTGGAAAGTATCATTCCCTAGTGAAAACAAAGCCCAAAACATCTCTCATACCTCAATTTCTTCCTTTGTGGATCCTTCTGAAACTCTAAAGTTGGAAGCTACTAGGGAAGCTTAATCAGGAAAGCATTCACATCTCCACAAAGCATACTGCCTTCATATCTTGTTCACCCTTTCAAAAAAAAAAAACAAAAAACTATTGAGCATCTACTATTTGCTAACAATTAAAAAGACAGTTCCTGACCTCAAGAAGTTGACGGTCTATCCGGTTAAAAAGACAAGTAAATAGGCACTAATAATTTAGCATGATTAGATGCCGCAGAATGCTATAGGAGAAAAGAAAAGACTTTCTAGTCTTGAGGAGTTAAAGGCAGCTTCTCAGGGAAAGTGAGATCAAAGCTGAGGCCTAAGGAGGGATTATAGGAACAAAGGGAATGGAAGAAGAGCATATCATACAGAACAGAAAAACACATGCAAAGACCCCTTCAAACCATACACACACGGAATATGAGCAAGTTGGGGTGGGGAAGATGAGTATTAGGAGATAAAGCTGAAGAGGTAAGGGGGATCTGTAATGATTCCCTACTTCATTCTGAAATCGAGAAATTGAAGTATATTAAGCTAGGAATTGAGATGATCAGATTTACATATTATATAGATCACTCCAACGGCAGTGTGGCAAACAGGTTACAGGAAGGAAGGATTCAAAGCAGCAGAGAGACTCTTTAAAAGACTCTCTCCAGGAAGGACTAAACCTTTCCTATTCAAAATGTCATCAGTGCAACAGCAGAAGCAATGGCAGCACCACCTGGAAGCCCAGAAATGCTGGCCCATCCCAGGCCTACTGAATCAGAATCTACATTTATAAGGGCCCCAGAAGATTTGTTGGTACAGGAAAATTTGAGAGGCACTGGCCTAAACTGCACAGTAGATGCAAAAATAAAGAAGTAAACACATTTAAGGGCGCCTGGATGGCTCAGTTGGTTGGGCGACTGCCTTCGGCTCAGGTCATGATCCTGGAGTCCCAGGATCGAGTTCCGCATCGGGCTCCCTGCTCAGCAGGGAGTCTGCTTCTCCCTCTGACCCTACCTCCACTCATGTGCTCTCTCTCTCTTTCTCTTTCTCAAATAAATAAATAAAATCTTTAAAAAAACCTATTTAAAAGAAGTAAACACATTTAAGAACTATTTGGAGGAAGACATGATAGTACTTAGCATAACCATTGACTGGATAGGGCAGGGAGAAAAGAGAAATCAGTAAGGTAAAGAAGCCTGATAGAAATTAATGCAATTTCCTAAGATAAGGGACACTGAGAACAGAGAGAGGAAAGAGATGAGTTCTGTTTTGTATACAGTTGATCCTTGAACAACATGGGTTTTAACTGTGCAGACCATTTATATATGGATTTTTAAAAATAAATACAATACAGTGCTGTAAATCTAATTTCCTGATTATTTTTTCTTATGATTGTCTTAGTAACATTTTCTTTTCTCTAGCTTACTTTATTCTAAGAATATAGTATATAATACACATAACATACAAAATATGTGTTAGTCAACTGTTGACAGTACAGTTTCCAGCCAATAGTAGGCTATTAGTGGCTAAGTTTTTGGAGAGTCAAAATTTATAAGTTTTTGACTTTTATTTGACTGGGGGTAGGGGGGCTTGATGCCACTAACCCCTGCATTATTCAAGGGTCAGTTAAAAATCAGTACATTTTTAAGTTCCTATAGGACATGAAGCTTTTCTGGAAACAGCTGGAAGTAAAACTCTGTAGTTGAAAAAAGAGATCTGGAGTCATCAGAATGTGTTGAAATAGATTAGATCACTCTAGAGCTGCACTTTTTAATACGGTAGCCTCTAGCTTCATGTGAGGACATGAAATGGGATTACTGTAACTGAGAAACTGATTTTTAAAATTTTATTTATTTTTAATTTAAATTTAAAAGTTGGGGCCCCTGGGTGGCACAGTCGGTTAAGCAACCAACTCTTGGTTTTGTCTTGGGTCATGATCTCAGGGTCATGAGATCGAGTCCTGAGTCGGGCTCCTTGCTCAGTGGGGAGTCTGCTTCTCCCTCTGCCTGCCACTCTCCCTCTCCCCCTGTCAAATAAATAAATAAAAATCTTTAAAAACAAAAATAAAATAAAATAAAAGATTTTATTTGACAGAGAGAGACACAGCAAGAGAGGGAACACAAGCAGGGGGAATGGGAGAGGGAGAAACAGGCTTCCCATGGAGCAGGGAGCCCAATGCGGGGCCCGATTCCAGGACCCTGAGATCATGACCTGAGCCAAAGGCAGAATGCTTAACGACTGAACCACCCAGGCACCCCTATAAATAAAATCTTTAAAAAAAATAAAAATAAAAATAAAGGGAACATTGATACAGGCAGAATCCCTGAGAAGTTAAATCAGGATGGGCTTTGGAATGAAGACGAGTCTTGGACAGCTAGAGAGAGAGAGCACTCCATCCCCAGTGACAGGAAGAATGGAGAAAAGGATAGGTACAGATGTTGGGCTGCAGAAAGTGGCAAACATTCCCATCTGATAACGTCTACTTTCTCAGAAAGTGACCGGTTGTCAGCTGATGAGAGGGATGTAATGAGTAGGAAATATATAAAGAGATCAGGAGAATTTTAAAAATTGTCATGGGACTTCTGGTGTCCTTTTAGGGATGCAGAAACCTGGACAAAGAGATGCTGCCAAACTTACCATAAGCAAACAAACAACAAATTCAGAACTTTCTTTAATCCATCCAGGTGTTGAGGTTGCCCGGTAACCAACAGAGAGACAAGACATGACACTGGCTTATCTAGACAAAGCTGAACAAGAAGAGAAGTTCAGCTAAGATGATTGGTTAGAAAGGGTGAAGCCTCTGGAGCTGCAAACACAGGAAGTCTCAACACTCTTATGAGCTTTTCCTCCATGAACCAACTGGGTGGTCACACAAAAGATTTGGAGAACACTGGAAAGGCTCCTTATTGTGAAGAACTTGGGAGAGGAACAGTAGCCCTTACTGGAGGACTTGCTGCAATAGCTTGCTAGGACTCTCCACTCCTATCTTTGAGGGAACAAAAGCCTTAATTTGTGGCAGACAAAAACTGTCACTCTTAGGGCACTTGTAAAGAGAGGGCCAAGAGAAGAGAACAGGAGGGAAAAAAAAATCTATCCCAGGTACAGAGGCAGAAAAATGTGTTGGGCTTAGAACTATGCTAGTGGAGGCAGGAGCACTGAGAAAACCCACACCCCCAAGAGCCAGGGATAGTGACTGCCTAAGAGTGAGTCTTAATTAGAACAGAGAACATCTCCACCCCAACTCCCAATCCCCACTGTCAGTTAACTAGCATCAAGCAATAATTAACTTGTAAGACTTTCTCTGAGGTGCAACAGAAACTGAAAATCTAAATGTGAGAGCGGAGAAAAGTAAACCTCTGGTGAACTACCCCTACCCCAAAATACAAAGTACAGTTAGACAAATTTTAAGCCTGTGGTACACTAACAGTAATCTCAAACCCAGCCCAACTACTAACTCTATACTAAAGGCCTAGTAGAAGGACAGGTGTGCTTATTTCCAGGCACACAAATTATTTATCTCAGTCTCTATGCTACAGATGTCTGGCTTTCAAAAAATAATAATAATAATAATAAAGAATACAAAAGGTCCAGAAAAAAAACAATACCTTCCTACAACAGTACCTTCCTAATAGACAAAGTAATCATCAGAATTAGAGTTAGATGAATGGATAAAGAAAATGCGATATATATATATATATATATATATATATATATATATATATATATATATATATATATATATAATGGAATATTACACAGCCATCAAAAAAGAAATCTTGGGTGCCTGGGTGGCTCAGTTGGTTAAGCGACTGCCTTTCATGATCCTGGAGTCCTGGGATCGAGTCCCGCATCGGGCTCCCTGCTCAGCAGGGAGTCTGCTTCTCCCTCTGACCCTCCCCCCTCTCATGCTCTCTCTCTGTATCTCATTCTCTCTCAAATAAATAAATAAATAAATATAATCTTTTAAAAAAAAGAAATCTTGCCACTTGCAATGATGTGGAAAGAACTAGAGGGTATTATGCTAAGCGAAATAAGTCAATCACAGAAAGACAATTATCATATGATCTCACTGATATGTGGAATTTAAGAAACAAGGGAGAAGATCATAGGGGAAGAGACGAAAAAATGAAACAAGATGAAACCAGAGGGAGAGACAAACCATAAGAGATTTTAATCTTAGGAAACAAACTGAGGGTTGCTGGAGGGAAGGGGGGTGGAGGGATGGGGTAACTGGGTGATGGTCACTGAGGACTGTATGTGTTGTATTGAGCACTGGGTATTATGTAAGACTGATGAATCACAGACCTATACCCCTGAAACAAATAATACATGTTAATTTAAAAAAAAAGAACTAGAGTCAGATATGACATATATGTTGGAACTGATAGGGAATTAAAAATAAGTATGTTAAGGGTGTGGGGATGGGTTACCCTGGTGATGGGTATTAAAGAGGGCACATTCTGCATGGAGCACTGGGTGTTATGCACAATGAATCATGGAACACTACATCACAAACTAATGATGTAATGTATGGTGATTAACATAACAATAAAAAAATAAGTATGTTAAGTCTCCAATGGAAGAGATGGATAACATATAAGATCAGATAGATAATTTCAACAAAGGAATGGAAACTATAGAAAAAAAATGAATGAAATACTAGAAAGGAGCCCTGGGTGGCACAGTTGGTTAAGCATCCAACTTTTGTCTTTGGCTCAGGTTGTGATATCAGGGTTGTGAGACTGAGCTGCACGTTGGGCTCCATGCTCAGTAGAGAGCCTGCTTGAGATTCTCTCTCCCTCTCCCTCTGCGCCCACCCTCCACTCACGCAAACACTTTCTCTCCCTAAAATAAATAAATCTTTAAAAAAGAAAATACTAGACAAGAAAAGACCCCCGAATAGCCAGAGGAATGTTGAAAAAGAAAAGCAAAGCTGGTGGCATTACAATTCCGGACTTCAAGCTCTATTACAAAGCTGTCATCATCAAGACAGTATGGTACTGGCACAAAAACAGGCACATAGATCAATGGAACAGAAGAGAGAGCCCAGAAATGGACCCTCAACTCTATGGTCAACCAATCTTCAACAAAGCAGGAAAGAATGTCCAATGGAAAAAAGAAAGTCTCTTCAACAAATGGTGTTGGGAAAATTGAACAGCCACATGCAGAAGAATGAAACTGGACCATTTCCTTACACCACACAAAAAAACAGACTCAAAATGGTTGAAAGACCTAAGTGTGACACAGGAATCCATCAAAATCCTAGAGGAGAACACAGGTAGGAACCTCTTCGACCTCAGCCACAGCAACTTCTTAGACACATCACCAAAGGCAAGGGAAGCAAGGGCAAAACTACTGGGACTTCTTCAAGATAAAAAGCTTTTGCTCGGGCGCCTGGGTGGCTCAGTTGGTTGAGCGACTGCCTTCGGCTCAGGTCATGATCCTGGAGTCCCGGGATCAAGTCCCACATCGGGCTCCCTGCTCAGCAGTGAGTCTGCTTCTCCCTCAGACCTTCCCCCCTCTCATGCTCTATCTCATTCTCTCTCTCAAATAAATAAATAAAATCTTTAAAAAAAAAAAAAAGCTTTTGCTCAGCAAAGGAAACAGTCAACAAAACCAGACAACAGACAGAATGGGAAAAGATATTTGCAAATGACATATCAGATAAAGGGCTAGTATCCAAAATCTATAAAGAACTTATCAAACTCAACACCCAAAGAAGAAATAATCCAATCAAGAAATAGGCAGAAGACATGAACAGACATTTCTGCAAAGAAGACATCCAAATGGCCAACAGACACATGAAAAACTGCTCAACATCGCTCAGCATCAGGGAAATACAAATCCTCAATGAGATACCACCTCACACCGGTCAGAATGGCTAAAATTAACAAGTCAAGAAACAACAGATGTTGGCGAGGATGTAGAGAAAAGGGGAACCCTCCTACACTGTTGGTGGGAATGCAAGTTGGTGCAGCCACTCTGGAAAATAGTATGGAGGTTCCTCAAAAAGTTGGAAATAGGGCACCTGGGTGGCTCAGTCGTTAAGCGTCTGCCTTCGGCTCAGGTCATGATCCCAGGGTCCTGGGATCGAGTCCCTCATCGGGCTCCCTGCTGGGCAGGAAGCCCGCTTCTCCCTCTCCCACTCCCCCTGCTTGTGTTCCTGCTCTCGCCATGTCTCTGTCAAATAAATAAATAAAATCTTTAAAAAAAAAAAAAGTTGAAAATAGAGCTACCCTACGATCCAGCAATTGCACTACTGGGTATTTACCCCAAAGATACAAATGTAGTGATCCAAAGGGGTATGTGCACCCCAATGTTTATAGCAGCAATGTCCACAATAGCCAAACTACGGAAAGAGCCAAGATGTCCATCAACAGATGAATGGATAAAGATGTGATACACACACACACACACACACACACACACACACACACACACACACACACAAAATGGAATATTATGCAGCCATCAAAAAAACAAAATCTTGCCATTTGCAATGATGTGATGGAACTAGAGGGTATTATGCTAAGCGAAATAAATCAATCAGAGAAAGACAAGTATCATGATCTCACTGATATGAGGAATTCAAGAAACAAGACAGAGGATCATGGGAAGGGAGGAAAAAATGAAACAAGATGAAACCAGAGAGGGAGACAAACCATAAAAGACTCTTAATCTTAGGAAACAAACTGAGGGTTGCTGGAGTGGTGGGGGATGGGAGGGATGGGGTGGCTGGGTCATGGACATTGGGGAGGGTATGTGCTATGGTCAGCGCTGTGAATTGTGTAAGACTGATGAATCATAGACCAGTACCTCTGAAACAAATAATACATTGTATGTTAAAAAAAAAAAAAAAAAAAGAGGATAGTAGGAAGGGAGATATGATGGGGGAGAAATTGGAGGGGGAGACGAACCATGAAAGACTATGGACTCTGAGAAACAAACTCAGGGTTTTAGAGGGGAGGGGGTGGGGGAATGGGTTAGCCAGGTGATGCGTATTAAGGAGGGTGCGTATTGCATGGAGCACTGGGTGTTATATGCAAACAATGATTCATGGGACACTACATCAAAAACTAATGATGTAATGTATGGTGACTAACATAACATAATAAAATAAAATAAAATAATTAATTTTTAAAAAAAGAAAATACTAGAAATTTAAAACTCAGTCATAGAGACGAATGCCTTCACCAGCTTATTAGTAGACTTAACAAGCCAAGGAAAAATTTAGTGTACTTGAATATAGGTCTGTCGAAAATAACCAAACTGAAACACAAAGAGAGAAAAACGTGAAAATAAACAGAAAAGAGCTGTGAGACATTATCAGTGGTCTAACACACACATAACTAGAATCATAGAAAGAACAAGACAGGGGTGCCTCGGTGGCTCAGTTGTTAAGCATCTGCCTTTGGCTCAGGTCATGGTCCCAGGGTCCTGGGATGGAGTCCCACATTGGGCTCCCTGCTCAGCGGGGAGTTTGCTTCTCCCTCTGCCTGCCGCTCCTACCTGTGCTCTCTCTCTCTCTGACAAATAAATAAATAAAATCTTAAAAAAAAAAAAAAGAACGAGACAAAAAATTGAAAGATAATACTGACCAAGAATTTTCCAAAATTAATTACAGACATCAAATCACAGATCCAAGAAGCTCAGAAAACACTAAGCAGGACTAAAAAAAACAAAATAAAAAATGACTTAGGCAAATCATTTGCAAACCATTGAAAACAAAAGACAAGGGAAAACTTTAAAAGCAGCCAGAGGATAAAATAATGGTTGTGGTGAATGAGATAAAAGTTTATCAAAAAATATAAGTTAGAGATTGTGGTTACAGGTTTTCTTATGCAACATTCACTGGCCTTTTACAAAAAAAAAAGGCACATATATTGGACTTATTCAGAATTCAGGTTGGATAGGTCATAGAAGGTGATAGAAAAGGAATGGGACAAGGGTACTGAGATACTGAATATGCCAAATAATCAGTTGAAGTAAAAAAAAGTCTGAAAACATCTAACTCTACAGGCTACAATGTAATGCAAAATATTATCCCACTATACTTTCAAGAAACAATATTTTTAGTGAAATTAATTTTTTATTTCCTTTTAATGTTGAGCAAGAAAGGATGCAATACATGGTAAATTGTGAAGAAGGATAACATTCTGTGGTTTTCCCAAAGACTAATTAGAGATTAGATTGATTTCAATATTTAAGTAATGAAAGAATCTTTTAAAGCATACAAAAATTGGTAAGCAGCAGACACGACAATTCTGTCAACACTGTAAGGCGCTTTAAACATAGCCACCATTGAAATAATAGTCCTTCTCTCCATTTCCATTAATGCAGGCCAGAGATAAGTAAGGAAGTTAAAGTACATAAGCCTAACCAATTTCACATGCTTTTAGTCTAGATTTAATACCTGATGACTACTGTAATGATCACAGGAAAAACCCTGAAATCAATATGAACTAGCTTCAATAACAAAACCAATCTCAGTTAAGAAAAATAGAATCTATAAAGAGAAAAGGGCACATAATGAAACCAAAGGAGATATCCTCAAATGTCACCAACAAATGTTCATAATTCCATGACCTGATGCATTATTAAGATACCACTGAAAATCTAAACTAAGACTAAAATAATACCCAAAAAAATATGCTAAAGACCACCACTCTAACTTATGCAATAAATGTATTGTCTATAAATGTTGTCTTTTTGAACTATGGATATTTTCTTGGAGTACTGAGAATTTAAACAGAAACTCCAACTTGCCAAACATATATACATGATTCTCAAGAGAGAAACTGTATCAAACCTTAACATGCAAAACAAATCATCTAAGCTCATACAGACCTATATATTCTAAGACCTCAAACAAACTGGTATAACATTAACCTTACCTGGGTTCATGTGTTCTAAAGACCACTGACTTTTTCTTCCTCCAAATTTGTATTTAAATTCCAGCTAGTTAACATACAGTGTATTAGTTTCAGGTGTAGAATTTTGTGATTCATCACTTACATACAACACTCTAAAGACCACTGACTGTTTCAACAATGTTTCCCTGCCAAGATAATCCAAGACTAACTCCAGCTCCCAAAACCCCCTCCCAATTCTTCCCATTTGAGATGCCCTACTGTTCCCTTAGTGTACACTCTCCCTTGCTACAGCACCCTAATAAACCTAACTTTGAGTAAGAGTTTATGCTTAGTGGTCTTTGTATTATAGACCTTAATAGGTTTTAGGTTCCCCTGAGATCCTTGGTATCGCGGTGTGGACCATCAGCTGGATAGCAGTGTGCACGTCTGAACCCCCTTTAGCTTCCCCTTGTTCAGAGTCAATCTTGAGCTGAAATTACATTCCAGTTATTTCAATGAGTTCTTCAGTGTTGAGTTTTGGGTCTTGTTCAGGGAAAAAATTCCCCTGGGACTCCTTGGCTAGCTAATTAGATATTTAATCATTTTCCTTGGTAAAGGTCTGAAAAATCTTTGATTTACCATTGGCCATTTTGCCTGTCTATTGTCTATAGTACTGCTGCATGTCCAAAAAAGAAGTTCATAGAGGACAGTTAAAGATCCATTAAATCTGTCTTCCAAACTTCCCTCTGAAGGACTCATGAATTCATGAGGTTTTAATAATCTGGCATCATTTAGGCAAACTTCTTAAAATTTAACCTTTTTAAGACCATATAAGAATGCTCTTTAGTCTTGTCTGTGTGAAATACTGGCTTTAGGAAAGATACTCTCTTAATATTCCACTTGCCAGGAGGCTGTTGAGCAATGACCCTAGAGACTCACACAAGCAAAACTTTCCCTTTCATTTGCAAACACTTGAGCTACCTCTTGGCAGAATTCTGACCTCTATTTTCTCATTTTGCACATACCTTTCTCAATGACAAATTCACCAAAGGCAATCTGGAATTACAAGTGGCCACTTAGGGAAATTTCTGACATGAACAAAATTGTTTATTCGATGAATCAGATAATAAGGGATTTTTTAAAAATCTACAGAAGCTCCTGTGCTAATTGGTTTATATTAAATACCCACATAAATTTAAAGAAATAATTCAAGAAACTCCAAAAAGGGGGAAAATATCTCCTAATTCTTTACATTTTTGGTTCTTCTAAGGAAAAACATGTTACATCTGCAGCTCTGAAAAAAGGATTTTAACTGTCATTAGTTAAGCCAATAGTTATGAGAAAAAAGAAAAGCAAAGCAGAGCTTTTAGCCATAATTTAAAGTCCTTTAAATTTGATTTATGAACACAGGTTTATAAATTACATTAGAAAATTTTCATTTAATATTCTTGAAATATAGATGCTTCTTGTACAAACTTGAGTTAATATCACTTCTCTCCCTTACCTTACCACAATGTAAAAATATTCTAGTTAGCGGGTGCCAGGATTGGCTCAGTTGGTTAAGGGGCTGAGGTCATGGTCTCAGCGTCCTGGGATGGAGCCCCACGTTGAGCTCCCTCCTCAGCAGGGAGTCTGCTTCTCCCTCTGCCCCTCCCGCCTCATGCCTGTTCTCTCTCTCTCTCAAAAAAATAAATAAAATCTTAAAGAAATATATTCTAGTTGGTACAAGCTTAGGGCTTTTTCCTCCCATAGTTTAAAGTGTCTATTATATTTATTATATAGGTTTATTACTCATACATTTATATCATTTATATTATTTATAAATTTATTATACAGGTTATATGGGTTAACATTGTTTCCACAAGTCATTTAAATTACAAAAAACTAAAATGTGTCTAACAAAATGAAATTGTATAATAGAAGTCTTTTTAGAGATTTTAAATTTATGGAATTCTTATGCTACAACCAAAAGGACTTCCTCCAGCAGCTTAATTTGTGATTTCCAGAGTGTTAGTTAACTTTAAGAATATAAATATGTATTTAATAAATAATCTTTAACAACTAGGCAATATAATTTTGCCAAACGTGCTCTTATTTATAAATTTTATTTATTTATTTATTTATATGAGAGAGAGTACACAAGCAGTGGGGGTGGGGGGGAAGAGCAGAGGGGGAGGGAAAAGGAGAGGGAAAGAATATCAAGCAGATTCGGCACAAAGCAGAGTCGGGAGCAGGGCTCAATCCCACGAACCTGAGATCATGACCTGAGCCAAAATCAAGAGTCAGATGCCCAACCGAGCCACCCAGGTACCCCACATGTGCTTTTATTTAATAAATGGAGTAGAGGCCTTTAAGATTATGTTCATTTTGAAGGAATATAAAAGAATTTGTGTAGGAGGGATGCGCAGGTCATAATCCCAGGCTTGTAAATACGTTCATTACATTTAACCAACTTTGTCAAAAGTTTTAACACATTCATTGATCCTTTCCAAACTATTACTTGTACCTCATTATAAACCCAGATGAATAAAGTTTACCCCTCAAACCTTCTACACTTTCTCTACACTCTTAAATTTGTCGTTCAAAAAAGTACTCTTTTATAACCTCACACAACCAGACACTTTTTAAGGCAAAATAATTTTTTTTATCTAGGTAGAAAAAGTGTTCATTACTATTCTACATGTACATCCTCTTACCTATACAAATTCTTCTGTTTTTTTTTTTTTTTAAGATTTTATTTATTTGTCAGAGAGAGAGCACAAGCAGGGGGAGTGGCAGGCAGAGGGAAAAGCAGGCTTCCCGCTGAGCAGGGAGCCTGATGTGAGACTTGATCCCAGCATCCTGGGATCATGACCTGAACTGAAGGCAGATGCTCAACTGACCAAGCCACCCAGGCGTCCCCCTTACAAAAATTCTTCACGACAGGCTCGTGAAGCTGTTACTAGGTGTTGTTACAAAAAAATTAAATGAGTAAAACTATAATTTGGATTTTCTTTCTGGTAAAACAACAAAGCTATCACCGTGCTGAGATCAATGAGGCTTCTTTTAACACTAAATATTCTATGAGCACTTTGATATACACTTAAATCATTTTTGAAAAAAGCTACCCACTTTTGAAAAGATTAAAGTTCCTGATAATCCTAGTCACCTATTCTCTCATCTTTTATGCTTGTGCACCAAAATTAGCAAAAGTAGGCAATGGACAACTGGATATCCACCTGCAAAAGTGTGAACTTGGAGTCCTACCCAACACCATTCATAAATATTAACTCAAAATGGATCAGAGACCTAAATGAAGAGCTGAAACTATACAACTCTTAAAAGAAAACATAGGAATAAATCATTACAACCATGGGTAAGTCCTTGGTTTCTTCAATGACACCAAAAGCATAAATGACAAAAAAAAAAAAGATAAATTGGTCTATATCAAAACTAAAAACTTCTGTGTTGCAACTAATATTCTCATCGAGAAAATGAAGACAATCCATAGAATGGGAGGTGATATTTGCAAATCATATATCTGATAAGGGATTTGTGTCCAGAATATGTAACAGTAAGAAAACAACCCAATTAAAAAATGGGCAAGGAATTTGAATATTTTTTTCAGAGAACATAAACAAATGGCCAGTAAGCACATAAAAATACTCAACACCATTAGTCATTAGAAAATTGCAAATCAAAACCAAAATGAGATATCACTTCATACCCACTTGAACGGCCACAATCAAGAGACAATAACCAGCGTTGACAGGATGTAGAGAAATCAAAACCTTCATACATTGCTCATGGGAATGTAAAATGGTACAAATGCTCTGGAAAACAGTCCAGCAGCTCTTTAAAAAGGTAAACAGTTACCATATAATCCAGTAACTCCACTTTTTTTTTTCACTCCACTCTTCTATACCCAAGAGAAATGAAAGCATAAATCCACATAAGAATTTGTAGATGAGGGTGCCTACATGGCTCAACTGGTTAAGCATCTGCCTTCAGCTCAGGTCCCAATCTCAGCATCCTGGGATCGAGCCACATGTTCGGCTCTCTGCTCAGTGGGGAGCCTGCTTCTCCCTCTGCCTCTGCCCTTTGTGTGCTCTCTCTCTCTCAAATAAACAAAATCTTAGAAAAGAAAAAAATCTGTAGATGAATGTTAAAGGCAGCATTGTTCATAGTAGCCAAAAAATGGAAGGGGGGATGTCCATCGACTGATGTATAGATTAAAATGTATATATTTATACAATGGAATAATATTAGGAAAGATAGCAATAAAAAGGAAAGAAGTACTGATATCCTGTAACATGAATGAATCTACTGATGGGTATGGAACTTCTAGGGAATATGAAAATGTTCTAAAGTTAGATTGATGGTGGTTGCACAAACATGTACACTGAATTGTACACTTTGAGCGAATGTGATGGTATGTGAATTATATCTCAATAAAGCTCTTTTTTTAAATAGGCAAATGCTGAAAGTAGATGTGTACACAAAGTTATGGAAAGAAATAGAGGAGACACAGAATGAAAAGTTATTTGATCATTTTAACATGTAGTTATAAATCTAAAAATGATAATGTCTTACAACTATGGAGCTAAGAAGACAGCCACTCTCTCTTCAACCAAATCATTTGCTGTCAGTTTTCAATTAATTCTTCAAGAATTTGCATTTTGTTGATATAAGAACCAGAAAGTAATGATAAGGTAGACCCTATTAGAGATGTATCTGAAATCTAAAATCAACTTTTACAAGATGGACATGTTCCAGGTTCATACATAACAACTGAGTTACATTTAGAAGACAATGCCCTTATCAGGTACGTATGTCATCAAATCTATGAAAATATGAAACATAGTTTGCTACTTTCTCATTATTTAAAATTCTAATAAAGTTGTTTACCATCCTTTTACTTGTTCAAGTGACTTAGAAGCATTTACAAAAAAAGATCCATGGGGCACAGATGGTCAATGGTGTTACTCTTTTTCCTAGTATACTGAATATAGATATTGGCTGAGATTATTTCTTGCCTTTGGATATTTTTGACTCACGTTCATATCTTGTCTCCTCTGACATCTCTTTATGATTTTGCCTTTCCCAAATTCAGGCATAATAAAACAGTTAAGATGTCTTTTTTGCATGAACTCTTTGGGTTTCCTTCACTTTATAGAAGAATAATAGGAAAAATTAAGTTTAATTGACATTCTCCAAATTTTAATTAATTCAAAACTATAAAGTTTTTAAAAATCAAAAGAAAAAACTTGGAAAATCAAGAGTTCAGTCTTCCTAGATTAAATTATGCATAAGTAAAATGTGTTAATAAAAATGTTTCAGGGTGTCTTGGTCCATTCTAGCTGCTGTAACAAAATACCAGAGTCTAGGTAGCTTATTATCAACAAAAATTTGTTTCTCACAGTTCTGGAGGCTGGAAGCCCAAGATCAGGGTGCCCAGTGTGGTCAGGTGAAAGCCCTCTTGCAAGTCACAGACTTTTCCATGTATCCTCACACAGTGGATGGGGCAAAGGAGCTCTTCAGGGTCTCTTTTATAAGGGCATTAATCTTATGACCTAATCATTTGCCAAAGGCCCTAGTACCATCACACTGGGCTTTAGGATTTCAACATATAAATTTTGTGGGAACATACACATTCAGACCATAGCAAATGACTGTGTACATTTCAGGTAAAAAGAAATATGCTTACATAAAGACTGATACAAGAACTGTCTCTAAAAAAAATATACTTTATGGGATAAATTACAGGCCTAGAAAACTGTCACTGTCCATAATACCTTTGTCGTCTAATAATAATAATAACTTACAATAATCTTATAATTGTGCTATACCTCAACAGTGAATTCAACTCTCCTCCATTCTACAAAAACATCAATGTTCGTAACATCCTCAGTCTTCGGCAAATATAGTCTTCTGGAAGAGACATCAGAGAAATGAAAATTGCCTTCAATGAAAAATAAGCTTATCAGATACTATAACTAGCATGGCAGTGAAAGTCCAAGACAATGATTCCTGGATTCATGTTTCCCAACTAATTGACAAGTATCTTCTCCAAACAGCTGGACAACCACTCCATCAGGAGACTTTCAGCGAGTGATTCTCAGGGATTCTCCAGAAGCCATTATATTTTTCTTTCCTTCCAATTTTTAATTTAAATTCTAGTTAGTTAACATACAGTTTAACATTGGTTTCAGGAGCAGAATTTAGGGATTCATCACTTACATATAACACCCAGGGCTCATAACAAGTGTCCTCCTTACAGAAGCCGTTATCTTTGAAGGAAAACTGCTAATCAAACCCTTAAGTCAAGCAGATGACAACAGAAAATGAACTGCTTCTGCCCAAGGCAAAAAACATGATTAATTTTCTGATACCTTTTCTCTTTTCCCTTCTTTTGCTTCCTATAGTTTGGCACCTCCTAGAGATAACCCTAAAGGTTTCTCAATATATTCCTACACATTTAAGGATTTTATTCTTACATATTTAAGGATCTTATTCTTAATCCTCTGTGGTCTTTTTTCGCCACCTTAAAAAATGCAAAATTTTTCCATTTTCTAGACCACAGCTACTCTTTGAAACTGTCAAATTCCACTGTAAAAAATGTAATATCTATTCCTTAAAACTCCTGAGGCCAATTTCTTCCCAAAGTTCTCTTCTGATATTTGAATTTTCCTCTTAATCGGTAGCCGCAGCCTTCATTCTTGTAAAAACTGAAAAGTTTACTCCAAGTCAACAAAATGCTTCTGCTATAATCATAACAGCATTGTCAGCAGAACCAGATTCAGCAGGGAACAAATGCTATTCTCACCGCACTAGTCATTTTCTCCAAAGATCTTCCAAACTTCTATACAGGAACTAAACTCCACTAACAATGTGCTCAGCTGAAGGAAACAATTATTGGCTCATTTCTGTTGTGATAAATATCATTTATATCCCTACTCTTATCTCTAACTCACCAGGGATTACTTAGGTCTACACCAGGCTCTTGCCTACCTCCTAAACCCAAACCTATCTTGTGTACAGAATAATTGTTAAGAAATTTTCAGATATTTAAAGCCCTTTTCTATTCAGGGTAGCATGTTTCCTTGGAAGGATAACCAGAGACTTCCAAAATGAAGCAGGAATTGGCTACACAGGAGAGTTTTCAAAAGTGTTAACTAACTCTCTTGAATACAACTAGAAAAGGTGGTTCAAATTTTGACTCATGCTGTGGAAGCCCAACAAACCAGTTTAAGTTCACTACCCAGGATTGTCATGGGCAATGACATAGTCTTCTATTTCCTTGTGGCAAGCCAAAGGGCAGTTTCATTTATTATATTATATATAAAGGTGTATAAAAATCACTAGACAGGTACAGTAGTCCTTCACTAAGCTAAAGAAAGAAGCTACCTGACTCTACAGAATAGACCCACCTGGACTTTGGGATATGTTTTTGTAGCTTGGGTTTTGTAACCTAGGCTCCTGGCTTTGCATTCTAGAATACTCATTTTGCCTCTGATAATTTTATTACAGTTGGCAGATGCTTTCTGTTCTGAGCCTTAAATGCTGTTGTGTAGCCACTGCCAAGTCACATGATTTAACAACAATCAACTATTATTAACATGAAGACCTGAGACTAAGTAAGAACTACCATTGGATACTTGCTACTCAATTATAACCCAGTAAAGAGCAATACTAATCTGGCTTGATCACAACTCCAGAAGATAATGGTCTATCCTTCTACACAGGCTGAAGAAAGACCAGAAGAGAATTGAGAATTGAAAGAGAAACTACAATTTGCAAAAATGTACAGCTTGCAAAATGCCTAAGTCTACCAAACTTTGACAACACAAGACATTGCCTAAGCTCGGGGCGTCTGGGTGGCTCAGTCATTAAGCGTCTGCTTTCGGCTCAGATCATGATCCCAGGGTCCTGGGATCAAGCCCCACATCGGGCTCCCTACTACGCAGAAAGTCTGCTTCTCCCTCTCCCACTCCCCCTGCTTGTGTTCCCTCTCTCTCTGTGTCTCTCTCTGTTAAATAAATAAAATCTTTAAAAAAAAAAAATTGCCTAAGCTCAAACTCTTACTGCTAGTTCAATCAGATACATATTTCAAGATAAAACCACAAACTGATGTAATGATAATTCTGCATAGGCTCATGTGTCCTAATGACACTAACTGTACCAGCAACTATCTAGTTTCCAAATTTTCATCAATCCTTACCAAAATGTTTCAAAACTAACCAGAGGCCCCAAACTCCTATATGTACCCTTCCTTTGGAGACACCCCACAGTTCCTCTGGTATTTGTACTTGCTTGGTGCAGCAAGCTAATAAGCCTAGTTTTGATTACTTGGTGGGTTTTGGTCAATGGATGTTACTAGTATAAATGAATCAAGTGCTCCCTTCTGAATGAGACACAATGGCTTCAACTTAATAGGCAAAGGTACTAAATCCTATATTCTACACACAAATGCCTCACAACATTACCAGTATTAAATAAAACCTTATCAGTATTAACCATGGCAATTTTGTTAAACAAATAATAATGTATGAATTTGCAGATATATAACTGACAGCCAACCTGTTAATGGAAAAACTTGTAATCTTAAGAAATACTAACTGAAAATAACTTCCCTGTATATAAAAATGTATATTCGATATGTTTTCCAAAAGGCCCCCAAATTTTGATATAGCTGATTTTAAGTTAACTACTCTAGCAAACCACTATAAAAATAAAAAATTATAAATGCAATGGCAGGTGGCACACTATTGTTGTGAATATGCTTTATTTTTAAGTAAAAAAGGAATCCTAGCCAAAACAAAGTGTTTTGCCTCTGAATATTTTAAGCTTAAGAGAAAAACTCATTAATAAGGAACATACTTTCATTTTTCCATATTTTTAATTTTTTATAAAGATTTTCATTAAGCAGTTTTTAAACTTAGGCTTCATGATCCTTTTGACTTCGCACTTTTAAATGGAGGCATTTCTCTTCAAAACATGACAAATTTCAGAATCCATTAAAAATTATTTTATTCAAATTATGTTTTCCAAAAGAGAGGGTTCTGTGCTAGTCGTCTTTGAAAGTTTTCATACCTACAAAAGAAAAAAACATATTTATAAGAAAATTAAATCTTTCATAATCTACCAAATGACTTCTCAAACAGCAAACAACCTTAAATGTCACTTCTAAAAAGCTAAGATAAAAAATCAAAAAAAGCTAAAAAGTTAATCTGGAAGTTTAGTTATTCTTATAAAAGGACAGCAAGCATTGTGATTTAAGTATGACTGGCTTGTACCAGAGAGCACAAATCATAACAAATTTTATTAATTTTTTATCTTCTACAAGCCTGACAGCTAGACCTAAGAAAAAAAAATCAAATCTCACGCCTCCCTCATTTCACAGATGAGTAGACGAGAGGAATTTGCTCAAGGTCATATACTTACATTTTAACAAAGCTCAAACCTAATACCTTTCAGAGCTATCCATGCTACACCATACTACCACTGCTCAACAAATTCTCATATATCCCCCACCACTGGGATATTCAAAGTGAAAAGAATACCTATAAAACAGAATCATGGGAAAGCTAGGGAAATAAATTTTACTAATCATTTAAGTACAAGGTACAGTATAAATCATCCTGATGCCTGATGCATATCTACTTTAGACCAAACTTTCTAAACTTACAAAAAAATACTGCTTTATATTTCAACACTCATATATGGTTACTTATAAATAAAAATATTAAAAAATTTACAGCCTTAACTGTGGTCCCTACACATAGGCAATTGTATTTTCTTGTCTTTATAAATTCAAAATGGCTACTACATAACAATATTGAGGGTAAGAACATTCCTTGATGTGAACTCCATAGTATACTTTTTAATGGCATGCCACTGTTCAATGTTTAATGGCATGCTGATGTTCACAATAAAAGAATATGTTTAGATGTCACCAGCAAAAAATATATATGGTCACTAAAAGCCTTAATATTAGAGATACAAAATGTCCCATACCATTTCAGAACCACATTTGCTGGAATGAACATTTCAGATGGACTTGGTGTCATCTGGGCCTGAGAGACAGCAAATGATGAAGCAAAATTGTAGAAGTTGTCCAACATCTTTTGTGTGAACTGGAAAGTTAATAATGAATAGATTAATGAATTATACTGAATATTCCACTTAGACCTTAACATTTTTAATTAAAAATGTTCCTGCAGTATACTTGGTTTTAAGGACTGTGAGTTCTAAAACAGTCTAATACTGCAAGTTAAAGAAAGTCATAAAATGACACTGTGACACAAAATCTTAACAACCCGCCTTTAGTACTTTCTTCGTATCTCAAAGAATTTGTGGTTTTTAACAATTTTAATTTCCTAACATATTCATTTTGGAAAAAGAAAAGGAAAAACTGTTTTTCCTGAAAAAATATCTTCTTTTACCTCTACCTCTATATCTACTATGCCCCCCCTACTCAAATCCCACCCTCCTCAAATCAAGCTTTCTCATATAAAATAGTAAGAAGTCTTTTTCTTGCCAGAAAGAAAGATAAAAGCCTAAATATAATGAGAAGAAATGCCTTAATAGCTTTTATCTTTTTGCTTAATAATATCAAGGTAGTTTAATCCAGGACACTACCATTAAGTTACTTGGACTAATATCCAGAGTTCAGTAAAATCACTAACTAAAAAATCAGTATCAGGAGGAACAAAAATCAACAGCAACCCTTAACACTAACAACAAAATTTTAAAATGTAACTTTTATTTAAAAGATTCAATTCGGAGGGACACCTGGGTGTCTCAGTCGGTTAAGTGTCCACCTTCGCCTCAGGTCATGATCCTAGGTTCCTGGGATAGAGTCCCGCATCGGGCTCCCTGCTCAGCGGGGAGCCTACTTCTCCCTCTGCCTGCTGTTCCCCCATTTGTGCGCTCTCGCTCTCTCTCTTTGACAAATAAAAATCTTTTAAAAGATCCAATTCAGAACAGAAACAAAGTCTGTAAATACCTAGGAAAATATTTCAAGACTGTCTTGAGAGATAGGAAAGAAAACAAACTAACAGACCTATATACCACATTCAGTGAAAAGATACATGTTCATAGATGGGAAGACATAATGTAATGAAAACAATTCTCCCCAAATTAAACCTATAAATCCAATGTTATTTCCAACAAAATGCAATAAGATTTTTCATGAAACTCAATAAGCTGATATTAAAATTATTATGGAGAACATGTAAGCTTATTTTGATGAGTAAGAGGAGGAACTTGGCTTAGCAGATATTAAGACTTTTACTGGCAAAGAGATAGGCAAATAAACTAACTGGAAATAGAAGAGAGAGACCAGAAACAAGTCTAAACATATGTGACAACATGATATATAACAAAGATACTATTAAATCAGAGTTAAAAAAAAAAAGACTAGCTTTCAGGTAAAGCTTTAATAACTCTGAGAACATAACACCTTCACACATCAGGATAAGATAGGAAGGACTTCTCCAATGCAAAAAAAAAAAAAAAATCATAAAAGAAACAACTGATAAGACTGTCAACACAAAAATATAATGTCTGCATGCAAAAGATAACCAAAAACAATATTAAAAGACAAGCAACATGCTAGGAGAATTATAACATCTAGAACAAATGATTATTACCCAGAATACATAAAGGCCTCTTCCCAGAAAGCTAAAATTAAAAAGTGCCAAATAATACAATAGAAAATTGGGCAAAATATATAAACAGTCAATTCCAATTACAAAAAAATACACATGAGGTCAAAATGAGAAAAGATGTTCAACTTCACCAGTGGCCAAGAAATGCAAACCAAAATAATAGTGATACTCAAATTTCACCCATCAGTTAGGCAAAAATTTAAGGTCTTAAAACAAATATTAGTGAGAATATCTTAATATGGACATGAAAAGACTGTCTCATTCATACAATGACGTACTATACAACAATTAAAATAGACTAGATTTATTCCATGTATCAACACAAATAAGTCTTAAAAATAATGCTGAGTGAACAACACCAAGTTGTAAAAATTTGTACAGTATACCATTTATAATCATTTTAAAAACATACCAAGGGGTAAGTCAACAAGAATGGAAAATAGAGGAAACAAAAAAAGGACTGCAACAGAGAAGAGAAATAAATGGAATTTCTACAATAATGGTTAAAGAAAAGAATACCTTGACCACAGTTGTGCAACAGACCCAGAAAATAATCAGTCCACAGAAGAACAAAAAAGAGTTTCGAAGAACAAAGAAGAGTTTCAAGAGGGATGTTTCCAAAACAAATTTAAAATTGCTTTTTAAAAATATACTGAATAGGAATTCATACTTGGGAGAGTTTGGGCATAAATTAGACATGGAAAAAGAAATCCATGCAAAGGAAAAAATGAAGCATTTATTACCCAAGAAAAATAAAAAGTCATACAAGAAAGGAAATGTAATCATAGTACTACACCTGGCTCAGTTCTGAAAAATATTTACCTGATCATAATATTGAAAACTCTGGATATTAATTTAGTCAAAATCTATTATAAAAAGGTGTGGGGGTGCCTGGCTGGCTCAGTCGGTAGAACATGCAACTCCAGGTTGTAAGTTCAAGCCTCACAATGGGTGTAGAGATTATTTAAAAATAAAATCTTTTAGGGGCACCTGGGTGGTGCAGTCAGTTAGGCGTCTGACTCTTGGTTTCAGCTCAGGTTGTGATCTCGGGGTCATGGCATTGAGCTCCATATCAGGCTCTGCACTCGGCATGCATGAGATTCTCTCTCTCTCCCCTTTCCCTCTGCCCCTCTCCACCACACATACTCTCTCTCTCTCTCTAAAATAAATACCTAAATCTTTTAAAAAAATAAAAATAAAATCTTAAAAACAAAAGGTGGGAAGAAGAGACAATTCTGTATGCTGGAAAGCAGAGGAGTGAGAGTGCTAAATCACATTAGGTATTGGAAAGTTGATGGAAAACACCTACAACAAATAAACTGGTTAAGATTAAGCAAGTTTTTTTCTGACACATGGAAGTAAATACAGGAAGAAATAGGTAAAGGAAAAAAAATGAGGGAGAGGTTGAAAGTGACTGCTTTTGAGGAGCAGAATAAGAGCAGAATATAAGAAGTATAACAGGACAACTGTTTTGCATGTAAAACCATCTGATGTTTAAGCCATGTACATGTACTATTAATAAAAACGAAATGAAATAAGAGTAACCAAGAGTATATATTAGAAACATGTTTAAACAAATAATGCTATACATATTTTGTGGATATATATGAATGTTTTTTAAAGTACTAACATAGGGGGCACCTGGGTGGCTCAGCCTTAAGTGTCTGCCTTCGGCTCAGGTCATGATCCCAGAGTCCTGGGATCAAGTCCTGCGTCAGGCTCCCTGCTCAGCAGGAAGCCTGCTTCTCCCTCTCCCACTCCCCCTGTTTGTGTTCCTTCTCTCGCTGTCTCTCTCTGTCAAATAAGTAAATAAAATCTTAAAAAAAAAAAAAGGTTTATTAAAGTACTAACATAGGATGACCGGGGGAAGAACTGGAAGAAGAGAAACAGTGAGGCCAGCAAGGTGTATCAGAAATACTTTTTCTTTTTTTAATTAGTAGCAAATATGGCAAATATCAGTTAAATCTAGGCAGAAGACACTCAGAAGTCTTCATATATATTGCATTAATAAAGAGAGCTCCACAAGGATAACTATTATTTTGTCTACCTAGTTTTATTTATTTGTGCTTAGAAAACTCCTGGCACACAGTAGGCATACAATAAATACTGGTGGAATGTACTTTCCTAGATATGTAAAATATTTCATAATAAAATGTTTAATAAAAAATACATATGCTTTATTTTAAAAGCTCAAATAATTTATAAATATATAAAGTAAAAAGTCTCCTTGCCCCTTTACAGGGATAACATCACTTTGGTATGTATTTTTCAGACATTTTTCTAATACAGTCATTATGGGATACTATTAACTACTGCTTTACAATTTGCTCTTTTCAGTACAGCAGTTTATTTTTTTAATTACTGGGGGAAAAAAAAAAACATTAAGACCCAGACTCTGTCATTCTTAATTCAGCCTGTTCTCAAGAGATCATGTGACAAGTCTGACTTTAAATTCATGGCCACAACCCTCAAGAGTATGCTGCCCAGCAAACTCGTAAGGGGTTCCCAGTCCATTCACCCTCCTCCTCCCCCAGAGGACTTATTTAATAATCTTTTTTTTTTTAATTTCCAATACTCCTTTCCCCTCAATCGTAGCTGATGACTTTGGAAGTCATCAGCTGTTCCTGTTTCACTGAGCAAAGAGAAGGTATCAAGAGAGAACGTGCATAAGTTCTCATCACATTTATCAACCTCCTGCATCTGTATCCATATAGCCATTACTATGAATACTGTCCATTATCCGATCTACTGTGCTCTCATTTCCTATTCAAGGAGTTCAGCAATTCTCCCTACTCTTCTGCATCATCAGTTTTTCTTTAATGCTTCATTCTCATCAAGCATGTAGTATCTCCCATTAAAAATAGTAAAAACAAAAAAAATTCCTTGTCCCCACTGCCTCAAGCAACCAAACCATTTATCTGCTATCCTCTGTAACTACACTCATCAAGTCATCTATATTCACTGTTTCCACTTCCTCCTCTCCAGCTCACCCCAAACTCCCCTTCTACTCTCTGAACTCTCATCTAACTTTTTAATGACTTCCATCTTGCTGAATCCAGTGGCTACTTCTTAGCCTTCATCTTGACATCAGCAGTGTGATACTACTGAGGCTTCTTCCTTCTTAAAAACCAGTCTTTGCTTGGCTTCCAAAACACCACTTTTTGGGTCTCCTTCTACTTCAGGCTGCTCTTTTTCTTTCTCTTCATCTCTGAAGCTTCTCAAATTTGAAATGGCCCCGAGGTCAGTCACTTGCCAACTTTTCCATTTAGTTACTTCTCTAGTAATCATACACCCTTCAAAACTTTAGATACTATCTTTACACTGATGACTCCCATATTTTATCCATATCCCAGACCTATCTCTTGAACTCTACACTTGTCATCTCCAGCTGGATGTCTAAGAGGCATCCCAAACATAGTACAACCAAAATCCAACTCCTGATTCCACTCCCAGCCCATACTTGCTCTTTTCACAATATTCCTGTGTTCAAGTTCCTCAAGCCAACATCCCTGGGCTATAAGTGATGTCTCTCTTTAATCTCAGACCTTTCATGTGATGCACATCATGAAACACTATCGGCTCCATCTTCACATTTTCTCCAGAAATCAACTACAGGCATACCTCGGACATACTGCAGTTCAGTTCCAGACCACTGCAATAAAGTGAGTCAAATGAATTTTTGGGTTTCCTAGTGCACATAAAAATTTTGTTTACACTATACTGTAGTCTATTAGGTGGGTAAAGAGCATTATGTCTTTAAAAAAATATACATACCTTCATTAAAAATACTTTATTGCTAAAAAATGCTAAACATCTGTGCTTTCAACGAGTCGTAATCTTTTTGCTGGTGGAGGGTCTTGCCTTGATGTTGATGGCTGCTGACTGATCAGGGTGATAGTTTCTGAAGGTTGGGGTGGCTGTGGCAATTTCTTAAAATAAGACAACAATGAAATTTGCCTCATGGATTGACTCCTCCTTTCACTTAAATCCTTAGAGGCCATTGTAGAGTTATTAGTTGGCCTAATTTTAATATTGTTGTTAACAATATTTCTCAGGAAATAGGGAGGCCCAAGGAGAGGGAAAAAGACACGGGAATAGTTGGTAGGTGGAGCAATCAGAAAATACACTTAGCAGTTAAGTTCTTCATCTTATACGGGCACAGTTTGTGGTGTCCCAAAACAATTACAACAGTAACATTAAAGATCACTGATAACAGATCACCATAACAAATACAATAATGAAAGAGTTTGAAATGTTCCAAGAATTACCAAAATGTGACACAGAGACACAAAGTGGCAAAATGCTGCTGGAAAAATGGCGCCAACAGATTTGCTCCATTCGGGGTTGCCACAAACCTTCGGTATGTAAAAAACACAATACCTGCCACATGCAGTAAAGTGAAGCGCAATAAAACGAGGTATGCCAGTACTTTTAATCACCTTCACTTCCACCTCCCAAACATCCCTGGTTCAAGTCATTATCACCTGTCATCTAGATGTTCACAAGAGCCTCCTAACTGAGCCTCTTCCTTCCCACTGCAGTGTCTGTCCAAAAATGCAAAAGTGATCCTTTTAAAATATAAGTTAGATCCTATTACTCTTCTGCTCAAAACTCTCTTATTTCTTCTCTTCCAAACAGAATTTGAGTCAAAGTCCTTATAGGGACACCTGGGTGGCTCAGTCAGTCAAGCAACTGCCTTCGGCTCAGGTCATGATCCCAGGGTCCTGGGATCGAGCCCCACATCGGGCTCCCTGCTCAGTGGGGAGGCTGCTTCTCCCTCACCCTCTGCCCCTTGTTCTGCTTGTGCTCTCGTGTGCCCGTGCTCTCTCTCTAGTAAATAAATAAAACCTTAAAAAAATAAATAAATCAAAGTCCTTATAAAAGCCAATGAGGTACCATATGATTTTATCCTATAGCCCCCTCCCCAATTATCTCCCATCTTTCACCCTTGCTCACTCTACTCTAGTCACAAAGACCTTCATATTATTCTTCAAACAACAGATTTCTACCTCAGGGCCTTTGCATTAGTTACACCTCTGCCTCCACCATTCTCCTGTTCAGGCCTTTGCCATACAGAGGTTAAAAGTCAACTATCATGGAATTATGCCACTTTAAGTTCCATGAAGACAAGGATCTTGCTTAAGCAGATCACAACTGTAAACCCACAGCCTAGCATACTAACTGTGGGAGGAAAAAAGAAAAAGCTAATATTTAATCTCATTTTTAAATCACTTTGAGCTATTTCATCACTATAAAAACAAGTCTCATCAAAGCATTTACAAATTTTAAAATACCTATAGAAGAAAGCAGGCAAGCCAAATTATCCATGGAAGCTAGTAACTTACACCATACATGTTTTTACCTTCATTTTTACAAGTTTTCTACCACCAGGCTAATTAAAGTATAGATCTGGACGGTGCCTAGGTGGCACAGTCGGTAAGACACTTACCCTTCAGCTCAGGTCATGATCCTGGAGTCCTGGGATCAAGCCCCACATCCGGCTCCTTGCTCAGCTGGGAGCCTGCTTCTCCCTCCGCCCCTCCCCCCTGCTCGTGCACGCTCTCTCTCTCTCTCAAATAAATAAAATCTTAAAAAAAAATGAAGTACAGAATTTGGTTTTAAAGTATTTTTAGAAAATAATTTGTATTGCATTACCTGAGTGAATGAGTCAACTGAGGATACAGCAGCATTGCCTACTGGAGTCTGCTGAGCCAAACTGTCCAATAATTCCACTGAAATTCCAATCTGAGCAACAGATGGAGTTCGGACAATATTCATGGCTCCAAAAGGGTGTTGGCTTCCTTCTCCTGAAAAAAATTAACATGTACCACAAATTTCAAATTTAACTTGTAGCCATACAAATTCCTTTGTAAATATGTGAAAAGATTCTGATCTACACGCACTAAAAAGTTGTTATATGAACATCTCTTTTCAAAAAAATGTAAAAGGCTAGGTTTTATCACATTAACAAAGAGTAAGAAAACTAAAATTTTCCCCACCAGAACAACAGCTGTTACTTCTCAAACATTAAAATTACTGTGGGTAGTGGGCGCCTGGGTGGCTCAGTTGGTTAAGCGACTGCCTTCGGCTCAGGTCATGATCCTGGAGTCCCGGGATCGAGTCCCACATCGGGCTCCCTGCTCAGCGGGGAGTCCGCTTCTCCCTCTGACCCTCTTCCCTCTCATGCTCTCTCTCATGCTCACTCTCTCAAATAAATAAATAAAATCTTTAAAAAAAAAATTACTGTGGGTAGAAAGGGAAAGTAACAGAATGAGAAAAATAAATGAATAAGCATTAATTACATTTAAAAATTCTCAAAGCTAACTCCAAAGGAAGGATATTCTTTAAGTTTTACAATTAGTTTTAGCATTTTCTTATCATTCCACTAAAGAAAGATCTTAAATTACCATTATTACTGATAAATGACATGGCATATTTTACTAAATGTCATGGATCACCCCATATAACACTTGATGTTATATCATCAAACAGGCAATAAAGAAGCTTATCATAGGGGCGCCTGGATGGCTCATTCGTTAAGCATCTGCCTTCGGGTCAGGTCATGACCTCAGGGTCCTGGGATTGAGCCCAGCATCGGGCTCTCTGCTCAGCGGGAAGCCTGCTTCTCCCTCTCCCACTCCCCCTGCTTGTGCTCCCTCTCTCACTTTGTCTCTGTCAAATAAATAAAAATCTTAAAAAAAAAAAAGCTTAGCATAGGAAATGCTTAGTAACTTTGTCCCTTTCAAAATCAATGTGTCGTTAAGTATACACCCGAGCCTATAAATGCCATCTAACTTCTATGGGGAAAATAGAGGCCAATTTCTTTAATCCACATTAAGACAATCAGAAAAGTTAGCCTGAAGAAAAAAAAATCATACAATAGATTTTTGGTTATCTGCTGTTTTCATAGGACTTTAAAGTGTTTAATCAAATACTGAAGAACAAAAATCTGGAGCAACACATATTCCTAATAACTAAAACACGCCTTACAAATATCAAAACTCTCCTTAAAATTTCAAGCATATGAATAAAAACTTACAATGTATTCTTCTGTGATTTAAAAATACACACACACACCTCTCACTAAATAGGACTAACTTAAAATAGTCTTAAATTTTTAAATTAACTGTTTTATTAAATTTCCACGTATTAATAAATTTTCCAGACTTGTTATTTCTATCATTGCGGTCAGAGAACATACTTTGTATGATTTCAGTCTTTAAATATATCAAGACTTGTTTCACAGTAGCCTAATATATGGTCTATCCAAGAAAATGCTCCATGTGCACTTGAGAACGTATCCTGCTGTTGGGTAGAATGTTCTGTGTTAAGTCTGTTAGGCCTAGGTGGTTTATAGTGTTCAAGTTTATTTCCTTGATGACCTTCTGTCCAGTCATTCTAATCATTACTGAAAGTAGGATATCAAAGTTTCCAAGAGTTATTGTTGAACTATTTTCTCCCTTCAATTCTGCCAAGCCTTGCTTCTGTATTTTGAGGTTCTGTTGGTAGGTGCAAACAAGTTTATAACTGTTATTAACTTTCTGATAGATTGACCCTTTTATCATTATATAATGTCTTTATCTCTCATAATAATTTTTGTCATACATCTATTTAGTCTGATTTTAGTCCATCCACTCAAACTTTTAGTTACTGTTTGCACATATCTTTTTTCATCCTTTACTTTCAACCACTTTGTGTCTCAATCAATAGCTGGATCATGTTTTCTTTAATCCATTCTGCAAATTTCTGCCTTTTAATTTTGTGTTAAATAGATACTTGCTAGTGTACCATTTTAATTCTCTTACCATTTCTTTTACTATATATTTTTTGTTATCCCCTTAATTGTTGCAGTAGGGATTAGCATAAACATCTTAATTATAACAACCTAGTTTGGATTAATGCCAACTTAATATCAGTAGTACATAAAAACTTTGCTATGTAATTTCTCTCCCTATGTGTTGTCATAAATTATTTCTTTATACATAGCATGCCCATAAACATAGGTTTACAGTTTCCATTTTTTTAAGATTTTATTTGAAAGAGAGAGCAGAGCAAGTGAGAGAGAGAAAGAGAGAGCAGGAGTGAAGGGAGGAGCAGAGGGAGAAGCAGACTCCCCACTGAGCAAGCAGGGAGCCCAATGCAGAGCTTGATTTCAGGATCCTGGGATCATGACTTGAGCCAAAGGCAGAGACGCTTAACCGACTGAGCCACACAGGCACCCTACAGTTTCCATTTTATGAAGTTGTCTTTTATATCAAATGGGGGGGAAAGAGTTACAAACAAAATGTACTATACTGATTTTTATGATTAACTAGTTACCTTTACCTGTGTTCCTTTTTCCTTCATGGGAATTCAAATTACTGTCTCGTGACCTCTTTTTTCAGCCTGAAGGACTCTCTTTAGTATCTTCTGTAGGCTAAGTCTTTGAGTAATGACTCTCACAGTTTATCTGAGAATGTCTTCATTTTTTTTTTAAGATTTTGAGAGAGAGGGCACACACGCATGTGGGGGGAGGGGCAGAGTGAGAGATTCTCAAGCAGACTCTGAGCTAAGCGTGGAGCTCAATGCAGGGCTGGATCTCACGACCCTGAGATCATGACCTGAGCTGAAACCAAGAATCAGACATTTAAATGACTGAGCCACCCAGGTACCCTTCTCCTTCCTGATGGATACTTTCGATAAGAGAATTGAGTTTTTCTTCCAGTGCTTTATACCATTCCACTGCCTTTGGACTTCATTGTTAATGGAAACCAGCTGTTAATCTAAGAATCCTTGTTATTTGATGAGTTGCTTCTCTTGCCATTTTCTCTTTGACAGTTTGATTATGATATGTCTTGGTATGGAGCTTATCCTACGTGGAGTTTACTGAACTTAAGTGTGTAATGTTTTTCATCAAATTCAGAAAGTTTTAGGGCATTATTTCTTCAAATATTCTTTCCACCCCATCTCTCTCCTCCTTCTGGGACTCCTACTGCATATGTTGGTATACTTGGCAGTATCTCAGAGATTGTTCATTTTTCTTCTTTCTTCTTTCAGCTTTTAAAAGTAGGTATTTCAATGGACCTTTCTTCAAGTTCACAGATTCTTTCCTCAGCCTACTCAAATCTATCAAAGTCCTCTAGTGAACTCCATTTGCTACTGTACTTTTCAGCTCTATCATTTGTTTAGTTCCTTTTTATAATTTCTCTATTAATATTTTCTATTTGATGGCACATCATTCTCCTGGTTTCCTTTAACTCTCAGTAAATCCAATGTTAATCCTAGGGACAATTTCTGTTCATTTCTTCTCTGAAAGGGCCTTACATTCTTATTTCTTTGCATGCTTCCTAACTTTTTATTGAAAACTGGATGCTGAATATTATAATGCAGCAAATCTAGAAATCAGATGTTTCCCCCTCCTCAGGGTTTATTGTTAGTATTTGTTGTTTCCTTAATAACTTTTCTGAACCAATACTTTGAAGTCTGTATTTTTTGTCACGTGCAACCGGTGACATTTCTATTAGCTTAGTGGTCAGCTACTGATTGGAAAAACATTTCCTTAAAGGCCTGGAACCCAAAAATTCTCCCAGTCTTTGCAGGTGGGTTGTGTTTGGGACATCCCTTTAATACTAGCTAGGTAGTTTTCAACTTAGTCTTCACTTCCTGCTTACGCAGAGCCCCCAAAGTCAGCCAGAAGTGAAAACTTAGAACCTTCTTAGTTCTTTCCTGAGCATGTGCACAGCCCTGACTGTATACTGTCTTTGAGTTTCCAAAAATTTCCAGGTCCAAGAACTCAAAGCCCTTATTCCCCAAAGTATCTTATTCTGGGGTGCTTGGGTGGCTCAGTCAGTTAAGCTTCTGCCTTTGGCTCAGGTCATGATCTAAGGGTCCTGGGATCGAGTTCTACATTGGACTCCCTGCTCAGCGGGGGACTCTGCTTTTCCCTCTGCCCCTCCCCCGTGCTCGTGCACTCTCTCTCTCTCTCCCTCTCAAACAAATAATCTTAAAAAAAAAAAAACCTACAAAGTGTCTTATTCCCAGCCTTTCCTCCCAAGCTTTGTAATCAATTTTTGCCCCAATCATTGTCAGTGCGTCAGGCAGCAGTGACACATACATCTGCAGGTAAATATTTTTGACAAACACTCACAGGTTGTCACTTTACTGAGATAAAGGAAAGTCTTTTCAATTAATCTTCAAGGGAACTACCAGAGAAACCTAAACAAATTAGTGTCGACCCTTGAACAACACAGGTTTGAACTATGTGAGTCCACTTATACACATATTTTTTTATAGTACAATACTGTAAATGTCTTTCCTTACGGTTTTAATAATATTTTCTTTTCTCGAGCTTATTTTGTCTCTTATTATACATATGGTATATGTAACACATTTAACATACAAAATACACATTACATACATAACTTTTATGTTTTCAGTAAGGCTTCCAGTCAACAGTAGACCATTAGCAGTTATGTTTTTGGGGAGTCAAAAGTTATATGCAGACTTTCAACTGCACAGGAGATTGGTGCCCCAACCCCATGTTGTTCAAGGGTCAACTGTAATTATAATTTGTTGTGAATGAGGTCCATTCTGCTCCCTCTGGTACCAGTACCAAGAACATGAGCTATTATTTCCAAGGCTACCACTGAACAAAGGAACAAGGGATGGGTCCAAGGTAAGTTAAAATGTTACAAAGCTCACTGTTCTTACCAAGATTTAGTGGTTTTCTTAATTAAATGCTTCCCTGGTTACTACAAAGTTTTGGTTAGTTTCCAGAGTCCTGAAAAAGATTCCGACGTTTTTGCCAGTTTTTGTTGCTGTTGTTACTTTTATGGAGAGATGGACACTTGTGAAGTTCCTTACTCCATCAAAACTTTGTTTTAAACCTAGAATTATGCTAAGTCCAGAAAATGTACTGCTATTTTTCTATATAACCGGCTTCAATGACCTCAATCAAGGAAAAATGTTCAATACAACCTTTTATTTCCTTAATTAACTACTCAGGGAGTGATCTGCCCAAGCATCTCTAACCCCTTCTTTTATCAAATGCAAGCTCCGAGCAAATACCTAAGTAAAACTGGCTAAGGCCCACTGTAAGAGATGGGACTACAGAAATATTCTGACTTCATTTTAAAGGTCTCTGGGACTAAGACAACTTAAAAGAAAAAAAAGATTCAAATCTTCAGCAATCTTCGTATTTCAAAGGGATCCACTGTTCAATTGTTTTTTTAAAGATTTTATTTATTTATTCATGAGAGACAGAGAGAGAGAGAGAGAGAGAGAGAGAGAGGCAGAGGGAGAAGCAGGCTCCCCACTGAGCAGGGAGCCCGATGCGGGACTCGATCCCAGGACCCTGGGATCATGACCTGAGCCGAAGGCAGACGCTTAACCATCTGAGCCACCCAGGCGCCCCCCACTGTTCAATTAAATCATTCTTTCAGTCACTCTTATTTTCAAAATGGGTTTGACACAGTAGGTAATAACCTTCAAGTACAAAGTTTCTTGTTTGTAAACCATAAAATACTGGGAAGAAACCCTGGAACATAATATAGAAACTTAGTGGTTAATTTTGGATCTGAATTCATGACAGCAAAAGTAAAAAGAAAAACATGATCGGGGCACCTGGGTGGCTCAGTTGTTAAGCATCTGCCTTTGGCTCAGGTCATGATCCCAGGGTGCTAGATCGAGCCCCACATCGGGCTCCCCGCTCGGCGGGAAGCCTGCTTCTCCCTCTCCCACTCCCCCTGCTTGTGTTCCTGCTCTTGCTATCTCTCTCAAATAAATAAAATCTTTAAAAAAAAAGAAAGAAAAATATGATCAATTACATTGAGTCTTAGTGTGAAAAAATTAAACAAAAACAGAGAAAGTAAAACATCTGACCTGGTCTTGAAGAAACAAATTCAAATAATTCCTCAATAAACATTCTAAGAGTAAAAGCAGCAGAAAATCTTTCAAAGGTGTTCCTCAAAGGGTCCCTCCTCAATGCAAGTCAAGAACCTAACATAAGGCATACCTCAGAGGAAGAAATCCTACAAACTAGTCTTTTACTGCTGGTACACAAGGAAAAGCAGTCTTCATCACTTACTGTCTGGTCTAATGGACTTTTTAAAAATATATGCATTTTAAGTCATTTTAGAAAAAAAATTTCAGAAGAAGATAGTGAAAAACAACTTTATTAGAATTTTTAGTAAGTACTGAAGTTCAATAAATCCAAATATTCATTGCACATTTCCCAGGTTTTTAAGTTATAAAGAGCCAAAATGAGCCACATTCTCTGAATACCACTGTTCATTGTCATGAATAAATGTGGAATATATCCATCATATAAATCTCACTCTTGTTTTTTAACACATCTTCTAATAGCTTCTAACTTATTACTTCTGGTTCTTTTTCTAGCAACTGCATTAACAAAATTCAATACTTCAAACCCTGAAATTTTGAAAAATTTTAATGGCTCAAAATTTGGACAGGCATCTTCTTTGACCCATAATTTGCAAAACACTGTCATTTTTAGATTTATAAAATTATTTAGAACAATCCAATTAATCTGTTTCATTTCTACACCTATTGCCTTTTAATCGCCTTTGTTTACACACACCCATTTTCAGCAATGTCCACTTAGAAGCTGTATCCAGTCAATCTTAAAGCAAAAACATGAAAGAATACCAGCATAAAGATGGTGTCTCCAATCTCCAATCTCCTTTCCCCTTCCTGAAAGATGACATAATCTTTTAAACAATGCAATATGAAGACTCTAGGATAATGCAATGGTAACTAAGGAGCACAGGCTAAATTTGGCCCACAACCTATTTTCATATGACCTGTGAGCTAAGAATACTTTTTACATTTTTAAAGGGTTATTTAAAAAATATGCTACAGAGACCATATGTGGCCCACAAAGCTTAAAATATATACTATCTTACCCTTTACAAAAACCCATGCCAGGGGCACCTAGGTGGCTCAGTTAGTTAAGCGTCTGCTTTCAGCTCAGGTCATGATCCCAGGATCAAGCCCCACATCAGGCTCCCTGCTCAGTGGGGAGTGTGCTTCTCGCTCTCTTTTTGACACTCCCCCCACTCTCCGCTCATGCTCGCTCTCTCTCATATAAAATACTTTAAAAAAAAAAAAAAGTTTGCCAACCTCTGCTCTAAGCTCGTCATTCTTCCATTTTCTTATTATTTCAAACTTTTTTTTTTTTGCATGGTTTAGAGCAATTGATGAGTAATGATGAAATAATTCCTTGGATGAAATAGCAAAATGTTTCACAATATAGGAAAAATAAGATAACTAGTATCATCAAATGCATCTGAGATTTGTAAGATGGTCCAGTAGACCTATATGGTAATTGATTGCAAGATAGAATGACTTTTAAAAATATACAAGCAAGGGGCGCCTGGGTGGCTCAGTTGTTAAGCATCTGCCTTTGGCTCAGGTCATGATCCCAGGGTCCTGGGATCGAGCCCTGCATCAGGCTTCCTCTCAGCAGGAAGACTGCTTCTCCCTCTCCCACTCCCCCTGCTTGTGTTCCCTCTCTCCCTGTATCTCTGTCAAATAAATAAAATCTTAAAAAAATAATAAAAATATAAAAATAAATAAAAATATACAAGCAAATGTTCTCTTAATTCTTTAGAAGACTTCTACAAAAGAATAAAACTCATGAAATATCAGTCTTTCTAAGAGTTATGAATGATCCCCCCAAAAGAAACTAAAAAACCTAAAAGTGAGTCCACTGGTGAAGATATTGAACGTGTGCATGGCAGGGATGACTAAAGAAAACACTTATGACAAAAATAAGTAATTCACCATAAACTGGCATTTGAACACGACATATGCTAAAAAGCTACATAAAACAACTTAATTATGCCTGCATAAAAGCCTTCTTGGTATTGAATTACAAATCAAATATATATTTCTAAAACCTCTTTACTTCATTTCTATTGAAAGCCTGATAAGCCTGAAATTACATTTTTTACTCATGCATAGTTCAAGAGCAATGTAACTATCAAAGGTTTATCAATAATAAATATTTTAAACCAGATAAAGTTGATTATGTATCTGACATTACAATGTCTTGAATTTGAATGTCTAAAATGTATTTAAACAAGCAATATTTACCAAGTATCTAAAAGTCCATCACTGTGCTCTATACATTCTAAAGAACATACAGTATAAGATACAAACAGCCCCTACTCTCAAGGAGCTTACATTCTAATGGGAATAGTAACAGTTCCAGTTCCAGTTAAGTAACAGTAACAGTTACTTAACCTTTCTGAACAGGCTTCATTTTCTTCATAAGATCTTTCCTAATCTGTCTTTCTATGATTTTATAAAAAAATACTATTCCTTGAGTACCAACTATATGCCAGGCACTATTATATATTTTGTACTCATTATCTCTAATGCTTGCAAAAACACTTGTACTATAGGTATTATTAAATCCATTTTACCTGAAATCCCCTCTAAGATGAAATAACTTGGTCAAGACTACACAGCTAGTAACTGGGATTCAAAATAGGTCTATCAAGATCTAAAGCTGATGCTCATTCTAGTTCATTATCCTATCTGTTTATTCCAAATTCCATGATATGAACTCTTCACTGATTTGTATGCATTACTTACTTCACAATAAGCCATTCAAGAAAGCCAGCCAAGAAATGTCAGGAAGTAAAAGGTTCCTTCCATTCTGGCTCACTAGCTCTGTTTCATATGAATAGACTGAGTAGCATCTCGAACTCTTGTTGTCCTTCCTAATCCCCTTAACAAGCTCAACCCAATTTTAAAACAAAAACTAGAATAAGTTTAAAAGCTTCTTCCTGGCAACTGAGTTAAATGAAATTAGAGACTATATATGTCATGTGCAGAGAAAGCCAAAGTGATGACATTAAAATATGGCAGCAAGCCCAAAAAGAAAAGAGAATTATGAAGAAGAAATTCAAATGATGATTTATAATAAACTCTAATTTTAACATTTCTTAAAAATTTCTCTTGGGTGCTAAGCCTTTTTATATGGTTATTTTTAATGACACTGTCAGACAAAGAAAAGCTGAGCAGCTGTGCCAGATTAAAGACTAAAGACAATTAAATATACTAACAATCCTAGATGAAGGAATAATGCCTGTTATGAATGGCATTATTAAGAAAACTGGCAAAACTTTATGTATACTGTATATTAGACAAGAGTATTATATTAATACTAAGTTTGCTGAATTTGATAACTATACTATGATTATATAAGAGAGTATCTTTGTTCTAGGAAATACACTCTGATGTATTTAGGAATCAAGGAACATAATGTTTACAACTTAGTCTCAAAGTTTCAGGAAAAAAAAACATATCCACACACGCACATTTATAGATCTTGGAGAATGATAAATAAAATGTAGCAAAACTGATGAACGTGGGAGAATATAAGAATTCTTCATACTATTCTTGTCATTTTTCTCTAATTTTAAAATTATTTCTAAATAAGTAAGTAAATAAAATTATTTCAAAATAAAGTTGTTTTAAATCCCTAATGCAAAAGAGAATTTTTAAATATCTGAATGGGGATACTTTTAGAATTTCATTCCAAACTAATACTACCTCACAGTAGGGCCAGGATAAAAAAAAAAAAGAAGAAAAAGAAGAAGAAAAGAGAGAGGGGAAAGAAAGAAAGAAGGCAAAACCCTTCTATAACCCTTCTATACAAGGTGCCCAATTTACTCTGAAGGCCTAAATCATTAAAATATTACCTTTTTTCCTAACAAGAGTATTCTACAAAACTCTACTACATTCAATACTCTATTTTATTCATATAAATATATGATCTCTTCTTTATACCACAGGTGATTTGAACAACTATTTCTTATTCGTCTATTAAGTACAATCACATGTTAAAGTGCTATAGACACAATAAAAAATACTTGTCAAGTTCCACGTAAGTTTTATTATATCTGACCTAATGTCCTACTCCCCCACCTGCTATTCCAATCTTGGCCTCTTCTGTTTCCCATTCTCCATATAATTCTCCACTGCAGATGTCACTGGAATTCTCCCTGACTGAGGCACTGAACCATTTCCTCACTGTCTCGTGAAACACTTTACAAATAGTTAACCTACAGAGAAAAGGAAGGTTTTAAGTTGAACTCTATGTGTATGAGAGTATGTGGATGTGGCTTAAACAAACTCTTCAAATAGTATATGATCTCCACAAATATTTACCTTTGACAGACATATGTATATAAGTATGCATAAATGTGCATAATATAAATTCTTTCAGTTACATACTTTTGGTAAGAAAAACTGCTTCCACCTTCCAAATTCAGAATTAAAATTTTAAACCTTTATTTAAAAGATAGTGTACTCATGTTCCTTATATATTGTGAACAAAACTTCTTAAAGTTAACATTACATGGCATCTCATTATTCACACTTATTACAGGTTTTAACAGATGTTTAAGTCATTATAAATGGATACGAGCACATACTATATGAATGCTGAGTTTTCTTAGTATCCTTACAGTTTAATGATCCTACTAAGACTAGATAACACTTTCAAAATTCAAGACAATTTAAGAAAAAAATTCAAAAAGCACTGTAAAATCTGACAATATTAATATAGAACTAGAAAGAAATACTTTACGTGGAAAATGGGATTTCCAATGAAATGGACACACATCAAAAACATAAAATAAAAATAGCCTATCTCCCAAAAGACTTCATTGAGAAAATTAATGATGAAGTCTACTGAAAAAACTTCCAATATTCCACTATATGTTAACTAACTAGAATTTTTAAAAAAATTTGGAGGGAAAACAAAAAAAAAAATTTCACTGCAACCTGGACTTGATCATGAAATACTTTTCTCAACCAGATTAAGTCAAAGCAAAGGTGAGTAAATAATCCTGTTTGCCTCTTCTATTCAACTCTGAAAAATGTGAAAATTCTGAACTCTGGGGAAAATATACAGAGTACTGACAACAGACCTTTGGGCTTCCAATTATCCAGATCGGACTCACATGCTATTAAGAGTTGCAATGTTGGGGACGCCTGGGTGGCTCAGTTGGTTAAGCATCTGCCTTCGGCTCAGGTCATGATCCCAGGGTCCTGGGATCAAGTCCCACATCAGGCTCCTTGCTCAGTGGGGAGCCTGCTTCTCCCTCTGCCTGCCGCTCTCCCCTGTTCGTGCTCTCTCTCTCTGACAAATAAACAAATCTTCAAAAAAAAAAAAAAAAAGAGTTGCAATGCTGAACTGTGGTATGAAGATGATAAAAATGGGAGATAAATATCTTTAATTCAAAATAAATCACCAAGGGGCACCTGAGTGGCTCAATTAAGCAACTGACTTGGGTTCAGGTCCTGATCTCATGGGTCGAGGGACTGAGCCCCACTCAGCGGGAGTCTTCTTGGATATTCTCTTCCTCTGCCCTTTCCTGCCCACCCCCCCCAAGTAAATAATGCCTTTAAAAAAAAAAAATCACCAAAATGTGATTTTTGCCATAGGGTTTTTGTCATTATATTCAGAATTTCAAATCAGACCAACATAGCAAGGAAAACTGGAGATGAAGCCCTATAAAAATGGCAAGATCCAGTTTCATAGTTGTCAAATTATAGATGTTTACTTTGTTAATATTAATTTATGGTACACAGTGAAAAGTTAACAATCCATATCATAATCCCCAGAGGAAGCACTAAGAAACTAATACACCAAGAGGCACCTGGGTGGCTCCATTGGGTAAGAATCTGCCTTCGGCTCAGGTCATGATCTTGGGCTCCTAGGATCAAGCCCCACATCGGGCTCCTTGCTCAGTGGGGAGTCTGCTTCTCCCCCTTCCTTTGCCCCTCCCCACCACTCATGCTCTCTCCCCCACCAATAAATAAATAAAATCTTTTTTTTTAAAAGATTTTATTTATTTAGTTGACAGAGAGAAAGACAGCAAGAGCAGGAACACAAGCAGGGGGAGTGGGAGAGGGAGAAGCAGGCTTCCTGGCGAGCCGGGAGCCCGATATGGGGCTTGATCTCAGGACCCTGGGATCATGACCTGAGCCGAAGGCAGATGCTTAACGACTGAGCCACCCAGGTGCCCCAATAAATAAAATCTTAAAAAAAAAAAGAAACCAATACACCTTTGCAAAAAACCAACAGAAGAAATATGGATTTTAAAAAAGAAAACTCCAAAGAGCAAGGTAAAAATTTAAACCTAGCATATCTATAACATTAAATATTAATGGACTATGCATCTCATTTTAAAGGCAGAGAATGTAAGAACAAGTTTTTAAAAAGCAGCACCTAACTATATACTCTTTACAAGGGATGCACAGATTTATGTCAAAAAGTAAAAAATGTAGGAAAAAATATAGCATGTGAACACTAACCGTGAGAAAGCCAGAAAAGTTATATAAATTTTAGACAAAGTAGACTTCAAAATAGTAGCATTACCAGAGATAAAGGGCATTTTATATAGATGAAAGGGCCAATTCACCAATCTTATACACTCATAAAACAGAAGAAGAGAGAACAATTGTTATGTCCTTTATTTCTTTTTCTTGTCTCACTGCACTCTACTACCTGTATTCAACATTGTGCTTTAAGTAAGGGCAATGCATTAAGGCAATAAAAAGAAATAAAAGGTGTCAAAATTGGAAGGAAAGAAGTAAAAAGTCTTTTTCAAAGGTATCATCTATATAGAAAATCCTGGGCAGCACTAGAATAAGGGAGTTTAGCAAGATAGTCAATATATGTTACCCTTTCCTTCATCCATCAGGATACAAAGTCAATATACAAAAATCAGTTGTGTGACAATGTGAAATGCTGTTGAGTATGAGGAGCAACAGAAACTCATTCCTTGTTGGTGGGAATGTAAACACACACAGCCACTTTGGAAGAGAGTTTAGCAGCTTCTTACAAAACTAAACATACTCTTACCGTAAGATCCAGCAATCACGCTCCTTGGTATTTATGCAAGAGATGGAAACTTCAGCACACACAAAAACCTACACATGGATGTTTAAAGCAGCTTTATTCATAACTGCCAAAAATTGAAAGCAACCAAGATGTCCCTCAGTAGGTAAATGGATAAACTGTGGTATATCCAGACAATGGATTATCATTCAGCACTACAAAGAAATGAGCTATCAAGTGAAAGAAGCCAATCTGAAAAGGCTACATACTGTATGATGCCAACTACATGACGCTGAGGAAAGGCAAAATCAGAAAGACAATGTAAGTTCAGTGGCTGCCCGGGATTGGGAATTAGGGGGAGTGTGAGATGGGGAAGATGAATAAGCAGATTTTTAAGGCAATGAAATATTCTGTGTGAAAGTATAACTATAGATACCAGTCACTAAACATTTATCCAAACCCAAAGAATGTACAACACCAAGAGCGAACCCTAACGTAAACTGGACCTTGAGTGATTATGATGTGTCTAAGTTCATCCTTGGTTAAAAAAAAAAAAAAAAAAACCATTCTGGTGAATGATGTTAAAATGGGGGAGGCTATGCCTGTGTGGGGACAGGGTATATGGGAAATCGGTGTACCTTTTCTCAATTTTGTATAAATCTAAAACTGCTCTAAAAAAAATAGTCTTTTAAAAAAAATCAGTTGTACTTCCATATACTAGCAATAAAACAACTGAAAATTTATAGGATGTTCAGAGACTTATAAAAAAAAAAAAAGCCAAGGGGCGTCTCAGTGGCTCAGTCATTAAGCGTCTGCTTTCAGCTTGGGTCATGATCCCAGGGTCCTGGGATCGAACCCCACATCGGGCTCTCTGCTCAGTGGGAGGCCTGCTTCTCCCTCTCCCACTCCCCCTGCTTGTGTTCCTCCTCTCCCTACCTCTGTCAAACAAATAAAATCTTAAAAAAAAAAGCCAAAAGGTCTAACAAGGAATAAGTAATTATTATACTTATCCATAACTTATCAACATAATGTAATACTATACTATCATTTAAAACAAGTAAAAAAAAAAAAAGAACCATATCCTCTACACATCAGTGTTTCTGAGAGCCTTTTAACTCATGTCACCTTATCCCTTTAAAGAAACATAAAAATCTCATCTTCTATTACCAGTCCAGCCCATCTGAAGATCAGAATGTGTCTGTTTCTCACTTTATTTGGTTACTAAGGAAAAAAGGATGGAAAAGAAGGAAAAACTAAACACTTAATACTTTTGGAACACATCAAAATTTCATAACCCATTATGAAATACTACTAAATAAAAATGGCAGAAAACAGTAGTTACAGGCATAGGAACTATATATATACATGTAAGACAATGGAAATTTGAATGTATTTTTCTCCTTAAATTTACTTTGGGAGAAGAAAAGACTTACTACCTTTGGAACAGTGAACTAAAAATCTGAGTATCTAGATCCTAATTCCTCCTCTATTTTAGAAACACTATAAAATTTCTAAATCTCAAGATTCTCAACAGTAAAATTAAGGAGTAGATTAATTTTTTTTTTAAGTAGACTCCATGCCCAGCGTGGGTCACAATGAGGGGCTTGAACTCACAACCCTGAGATTAAGACCTGAGCTGAGATCGAGAGTCAGACGCTTAACTGACTGAGCCACATAAATGCCCCAGATTAAATTATTTTTAGGGCCTTCCATTCTAATACCCCATGGCTTACTCTGTTACTATACTTGTAAAGGATATGTTCTATTAGTTTTTTTATGTAGTACTGAGTACACTGTACCTTTATCACAACTCTCTAAAAACTGCCATGAAAAATCATGATCCATTATCCACATTGAGTACCCTTTCTCCAGGCCTCCTATACCATTTGTTTTAAAGGCCATTTTAATCCAGGAATTCAGTTGCACTTCTAGGAGTTTCTCCTACAGAAATACAGTGCTAGAAAATATGTACAAAGATATCTGTAAGAATATTTATTGTAGCATTGGTAGTAAAACAATTTAAAACAATGGAACCAACCCATTATTTCCATCAATTGAGAATTAAACAAATGATGGTACTGCCATACAACATTCAACTGCTTCAAAGAGGCTAATCTACACATAATACCTAAAAGTTAACAGACGCTCTTCTCTGAGCAAAATATTGTAACTTCTCTGAAATCCAGCCTCTTAAGAACCAGACACTAATAATACCCCCTTCTAAGCTTTCATGTGTATTAACTATTTAAACACATCAAAGCCTAGTACAATGCACTACACAAGCAGATATTCAATATATGTAACCCTTTCCTTTATCCTTCAAACATTATAAAATCTTCCTAACTGGATTCTCTGGCTCTAATCTCAACAGATTCTCCAAGCCATTCTGGACAATAATTTTCCCAAAATATCATTTTAAATAGTATCACTCTTTTGCTCAAACACTTGCCTACCAGAAAAAATTTAAACCCCATATAGCTTAACCATTACACAACAGCTCTACTTTACTTTTAAAACCTTAGCCCCTCCATACCTCTCAAATAGGAGCTTATCATGCCACCCTTAAAAGTCTGCCCCCTCACTGCCATTTGGAGATGCAGTGCATATTACCTTTATGACTCTGATCATTTCTTTAAAAAAAAAAAAGATTTTATTAATTTATTTGAGAGAGAGAATGAGAGACAGAGAGCACGAGAGGGAAGAGGGTCAGAGGGAGAAGCAGACTCCCTGCTGAGCAAGGAGCCCGATGTGGGACTCGATCCCGGGACTCCAGGATCATGACCTGAGCCAAAGGCAGTCGCTTAACCAACTGAGCCACCCAGGCGCCCTATGACTCTGATCATTTCCAAATGCATTTCTCATCCTTCCACTGCCATCCCATCCAAATCTATTCATACTTCAAATACCTACCGCGGACTAATCTTCCATAAATCCATTTTAAGTATCTCAGTTTACTAATCTGTTTCCTTTGAACACTGCCTTGAAGTGATTTGAATATTCACACACACACACACACACACACACACACACAAACTAACAGAACAGTCATCAACTTGAGACTCTAAGAGTGAAGTAGATTTTCAATAATTAGTTGAGGAATGGGATATACAACAAAGTACAAACTACATAAGCAGGTACTTTTCTGTTAATTTATCGAACAGAAATGCCTAAAGTAATTCCTGGTATATTTTCCAAACTTTCACAATGTAAACAGACAACTTGAAAATTGTACAGAATTATTGACTATGTATTCCCTATCAGGTCCTTTTCATCTCTGCGACCTATTATAACTGGAATTCTGTACCTCTCAATCCCTTTTATCCATTCTGCACATCCCTTCACCCACTTCTTCTCTGGTAACCACCAGTTTGTTCTCTATATTTAAGAATCCATTTTGTTTGTTCAGTTGTGTGCTTTAAGATTCCACATATTAGTGAAATCATATGGTATTTGTCTCAGTCTTACTTCACTTAGCAGAATATCCTCTAGCTTCATCCATGTTTCGCAAATGGCAAGATAATCATTTTTTTTATAGCTGAGCATTATTCCATTGTGTGTGCGTAGACACACATCTTTACCTATGGATGAACACTTGGGTTGCTTCCATAAGAAGCTTCTAGATGAAAAGCACAGCATAAGGAATATAGTCAGTAATGTAGTAACACTGTATGGTAACAGATGGTGACTGCACTTATCATGGTGAGTACTGTGTGTAGAATTGTGAAATCAATTATGTTGTACACCTAAAACTAGTACAGTATTCAATAAAAAGAAAAAGAAGAATACAAGATAGTCCCTGAAAAAGGAATTGAGAGCCACAGTGTGAAATGGGAAACAAAAGGAGCAGCAGCTATCTTAAAACCTAGACATCTACAAAGTAGTCAGCCGGCTACCGGCAAGTGATAGAACAGCGGAGCACAAAATTCGAACTTTAGAAGTCTGCTCTGCTGAGGGACATCGCTCCAGTGGCTAAGCGGGGGGTGGAACCCTCGCTGGGACAGTGTGGTCTCAGGACCCTCGGGGTCACAGAAAGACTGGGGGTGCCTGAGTGCAGCAGAGCTCCTGGGTATCAGAGCGGGGAAGCCGGCTGCAGAGACAGAGCCGAGGAGTGGGCTCTCAGCTCTGGGTTGCCATAAACCGTGATCCGCGGCACAGTCGGACCACTGCTCTTCCAGTAGGGACCCAACAAGCAGCAGATCCGGGGAGACTCCCCTTCCTCCCCCAGGAGGCACAGAAGTACACCGCAGGAATCTGCTGGGTTTGAGACTCCAAATGGGGTCGTGTGCCTGAGATAGAAACGCTCGGTCACAGGATGGGTGAGCACGGGAGTGCAGCCGGAGACCAGGGAGACAGGAGTGATTGACTGCTTTTCTCTGAGGGCGCACTGAGTAGTGGGGCCCCAAGCTTTTGGCTCCAGGGCCAGAGATTGGGAGGCTGCCAATTTCATTCTCATCCTTTAAAGCTGCTCGGAAAGCCTGCAGGGAACAAAAGCCACAAAGAGCAAACCCAAGCAGATTACTTAGCCTGGCCCCTGGCAAGGGCGATGCAATTCCACCAGGGGCAAAGACATTTGAGAATCAACCCAACAGGCCCCTCCCCCAGAAGATCAGCAAGAACATCCAGCCAAGACCATGTTTACCCATCAATGAGAACGGCAAAATCCAAGTACTAGGAGAACACAGCACATAGAATTCATGGCTTTTCAAAAGATGGAAAAGAGCCCAGATGTCCATCAACTGATGAATGGATAAAGAAGGTGTGGTATACACACACACACACACACACACACACACACACACACACAATGGAATATTACTCAGCCATCAAAAAAAACGAAATCTTGCCATTTGCTACGACATGGATGGAACTAGAGTGTATTATGCTAAGCGAAATAAGTCAATCAGAGAAAGACAATTATCATAGGATCTCACTGATAATGTGGAATTTAAGAAACAAGGCAGAGGATCATAGGGGAAGAGAGGAAAAAAATGAAACAAGAAGAAACCAGAGAGGGAGACAAACCATAAGAGACTCTTAATCTCAGGAAACAAAAAGGGTTGCTGGAGTGGTGGGGGGTGGGAGGGATGGGGGCGGCTAGGTGATGGATACTGGGGAGGGTATGTGCTATGGTGAGCAGTGGGTGTTGTGTAAGACTGATGAATCACAGACCTGTATCCATTAAACAAATAATACATTATATGTTAATACAAAAAATAATAATAAAAATAATTCTGATACTTTAGACATCCAAACAGTGCTTTTCCAAACTTGCTAGTAAAAAAAACAAAATATTTTAACAGCATTTTATCATTTGCTTAATGTTGATACGCACTAAGTCTCTAAACATTTAAGCTGCTTTATTTTTCTTTAATAAAACATTGTGCTTTACCCATCACAAATACTGCCTTGAAAATGTTTTAATGGATAAAATTATCAATAGCCATGTTATAATGGAAATGATGACAGATCATTTATTTTTAAAAAGGCAGGAAAATAAAGAACTAATCTTATTATCATAATGGATCCATTTTCTTGTATTGAATCAGGTATTACTCTGGGATTGAGTTTTAGACTATTTTACCTAACTCCACAACAGAAAACATATGAGTTATTATTGTCCCAGTTATAGCAATTGGATTAACGCATTTTTGACTGTTGAATATTCTCCAAATTCGATGAAATAACACAATAAGGAAATGTCTGGGTTCTTATGGCCCCAAATGCCACCCTCACCCCAAGCTCCAACCTGTTGGGTAACACAAGAGAAAAGGGAAAAAACAGCCAAAGACAATGCAAAAAGGATATAAGAAAACACACACCTCACTGTTCCCAAAGCCATGTCCTGCAAGGAATACAGTGATGATCACAAATAAAAAGAAACACAAAATGTTGGCAAAGTTGGGGCAAAGAGAAGAGAGAAAAAGCTGGGTATTAAATTGACAATATAATTGGTATGTCTCCAAAACAAACAATGGGGCCTGGTCTACTGGCTGCTGGCTAATATTTACCTTAATCAATGCAAATGAGTCTGCGTACAAAATAAACCTGCACTTTCCAACTATGCAAACGGTTAACAGTTAGCTGGCTACTAGCCTATTGCTATACAAACAAAACCTACCACTTTACATTTGAGGCACTGCTATCATGTCCCAGAGGCTCCTCAAACCCAAACCAAAAATATCACCTCTTCCCCTCAATTAGCTGCTCCTCTTTCTATATTGTTAAATATTCACCAGTATCCATCTAATCTTCTAGCAGGTCTTCAAACTAGTTATTGTTTAAAAAAAAAAATAGTATCTATTTCCATTTCTTTGTCTTTTTAAATCAATATATAAATACTCATTTAGGTATGGTCGTATTTTAAAATGGAGCACTTTAGGAGCCCCCATATGAATATCAAAGTGAACATGCTTGATAATGGATGCAGAAAAATGTGCCATTACTTTGTCTTTTCAACAAATGGTGCTAGAACAGTTGGCTATCCATTTGGGAAAAAAAAATTGAACTTCAATCTATACCTTGTACTAAATACAAAACTAATTCAAACTGATCCCAGATAGAAGTATAAAATCTAAAACTAAAAAACGAAGAGAAAACCTTGTTGACCTTGGATTAGGCAAAGACCTCTTATTCTTAGGCTCAGTACCAAAAGCACAATCCATAAAAGAACAAATTGAAAAACTGGACTTTATCAAAATTAAAACCTTCTGCTCTATCAAAGACGCTGTTAAGAGTAAAGACAAGTCAAAGACTGGGGAAAAAACATTTTCAAATCACATATCTAATAAAGAACTTGTATCGAGAATATATACAGAACTCTCAGGGTGCCTGGGTGGCTCAGTCGTTAAGCATCTGCCTTCGGCTCAGGTCATGATCCCAGGGTCCTTGATCGAGCCCCACATCAGGCTCCCTGCTCTCCGGGGAAGCCTGCTTCTCCCTCTCCCACTCCCCCTGCTTGTGTTCCCTCTCTGGCTGTCTCTCTGTCAAATAAACAAAATCTTAAAAAAAAAAAAAAAAGAGAGAGAGAGAAAACTCTCAAAACTCAGTAATAAAACAACCCAGTAAAAAAAAAAAAGACTTAAACAGACATTTCAACAAGGAACATATATAGATATGCAAATAAGTACATGAAAAAGTGCTCAACATCCATAGTCACTAGGGAAATGCAAATTTAAAACACAGTATATACCTCTACACACCTATTAGAATGCCTAAAACTGACCAAACCAAGTGCTGACAAGGATGTGGAGAAATGAACATTCATACACGGCTGGTTGAATGTAAAATGGAACAACTGTATTGGAAAATGGATTCGCAATTTTTTTAAAAAGTTAAACATACAAGTACCATATGATCCAGCCATTCCACTCCTAGACATTTACCCAAGAGAAAGGAGGGCATGTGTCCACACAAAGACTTATATACAAATGTTTATATATCAGTTTTATTTTTATGAATGAAAACCCTTAAACAATCCAAATATCCATCAACAGGTAAATGGATGAACAAATAACGGCACATTCATACAATGGAATACTACCCAGAAATAAAAAGGAACAAACTACTGATATATACTACAACATGGATGACTCTAAAATAACTCAGCTGAATAAAAGCTAGGCAAAAAAGCATACTGCATGCTTTAATTTATATAAAACTCTAGATATGCAAACTATTTTTTAGTGAAACAAACTAGGAGACAAGCGGAAGGATTACAAAGGAGCACTAGGAAACTTCAGGGGAGTGTGTATACATGTATCAAAATTCATCAAACTGCACCCTTTAAAATGTGCAATTTATTTTATGTCAATTATATCTCAATAAATTATTAAAATTGTTAACAAAAAGTAAATTTTCTGTTCTTTAGAAGATTTCTTAAGAAAGGATTAAAACTACAAAATATCAGCACTTGCCTAAAAAAGAAAATGAAAAATTAAAATTAGGGGGCACCTGGGTGGCTCAGTAGGTGGAGCACGTGACTCTTGATGTTGGGGTTGTAAGTTCAAGTCCCACGTTGGATGCAGAGATTACTTTAAAAAAAACAATCTTAGGGGCGCCTGGGTGGCTCAGTTAAGTGTCTGCCTTCGGCTCAGGTCATGATCTCAGAGTCCTGGAATGTAGCTCCGTGTGGGTCTCTCTGATTAGCAGGGAGTCTGCTTCTCCCTCTCATTCTCCCTCTGTGTTCTCCCCTTCTCTCTCTCAAATAAATAAATAAAATCTTTTTAAAAAAATTAAAATCTTAAAAAAAATTTTTTTAATTAGGTCCAATGGATTCTGAGGGTATACCAATGGTTAGAACACACCAAACATAAAACAAATACATACACACACATCACCATGATTTTATAATCCTTTAAAAAAATTTATGACTTTAGGAGAATGTTAGGGAATCAATTCATTTTTTGAACATTGGGATATGAAGAGGAACAATCAAGCACTGTTATGCCTTTCCTATGACCTTACCTCTGGGTAACCAAATAGTATATTCGAGGGTCTCTTTATAGCTAATAAATGAAACAACAATTAGAATGTGTTCATTTGAACCCCTACTGAATCAACAAATGTAGGTATGGCATATATACAGCTGCTAATTTCACAAAAAGAGATAACCATATATATACTTCCTGATCAAAGAACATACCATTGTCTATAATAATCCCACCAAATTTTTTCTCAAAATAAACTCAAATGAAGTCTGATCAAATCTCTAAGTCCAACTAATTTACTGGAAATAGAGGACAGAGAATACATTTTTACCTTTAATTTTTATGAAAGATGCTTGGGACATCAACCAGTTGCAATGTACAATGTTGACTGAAAGTACTTACAACTTTAAAATATATAAACAAAAAACTCAGATCACTGGAAATCTGAACGCTAATTAGACATTCAATTCCCTATTAAGGAATTATTGTTTGTTTTTAGATGTGATAACATAGTTATGTTTAAAAAAGCAGAGAGAAAAAAAAAGACCTTGTCTTTTAAAGACACATACTAATGTATTTATAAATTACAAGTTATGATTCTGGAATCTGTTTCCAAATAATACAAGGATGGAGAAGTGAGTGGGAATACAAAAGAAATAACACTGGGGCGCCTGGGTGGCTCAGTCGGTTAAGCACCTGACTCGATTTTGGCTCAGGTCATGATCTCAGGGTCGTGAGCCCCGCCTTGGGCTCCACAATAGCTCAAAGTCTCCTTGAGATTCTCTCTCCCTCTGCCCCTCCCCCCACTTGTCCGTACGCTCGCTCTAAAATAAATAAATAATAGGGTGGCTCAGTCAGTTAAGCCTCTGCCTTCGGCTCAGGTCATAATCTCAAGGTCCTGGAATGGAGCCCCGCGTCAGGCTCCCTCCTTCTTCCTCTCCCTCTGCCTCTACCCGTACCCCCAACCCCTGCTCTTTCTCTCTAATAAATAAAATCTTAAAAATAAAAAATAAGATACCTTGTTGAATTTACTTTCTAACTATTTTATGTATATCGATATAAAAATCCTAAATAAATAGGTCACATTTCTTCTCTTATGTTGTCCTTTTTGGTTAGAAATATAAACTGGGTAACCATCTTCTTTTATTCTCTAAAAGTTTATATAGATATCAACAATTTGTTTCATAAAGGTTTAGTTGAATTTTTAAAACCCTCTGGGCCTGGCAGCTACATGTTGAAGGGAGGATTCCTACACATAACAATGTTTTATCTTTTGACTTGTAATTACGTAGCACTGTAGGATGCATACTGATTATCTGCCATTTACTGCAACTTGCTTCATGACTTGGTATGTGATCAAATTTCATAAATGTTCTATGTACTTAAAAATGTCTATGATCTAGGGCGTCTGGGTGGTTCTGTCGGTTGAGCGTCTATCTTCAGCTCAGGTCATGATCCCAGGGTCCTGGATTGGGTCCCACGCTGGGTTCCCTGCTCAGCAGGGGAGCTTGCTTCTCCCTCTCCCTCTGCCTGCTGCTTCCCCTGCTTGTGCGTACGCTGTCAAATAAATAAAAATCTTAAAAAATAAAATAATTTTAAAAATGTATATGATCTAACAATTAGGTGCAGGGTTCTATAACTGTCCATTGGCTCAAACTTGTTAACTCTTTTATTCAAATCTTCCATTTTACTAATATTTACTTAGTATATTATCAAAAGGTAAATAAAATATTAACAGCATTTATCATTCTAAATGTCAATTTTTAAATATATATTGAAGTTATACATACACACAAATGCATGACTTATCTTTTCCTAGAAATATTTTAGTTTTCCTAATGGATTATTTCATTCCTACTGAATGAATTTCTTAATCCCTAATAATGTTTTTGTCTTAGTCTAAATTTTCATAAAATTAATATACCTATGACAGCTATTTTTTTTTTTTGTAGGGGAAAGCACAAATGCAGTCCCCCACTACCACAAATTATGCAGTCGAGTTTCCCACATTTGGGGAAATCGCAGGAGTCAGAAATCCAGAGTACAATGGATAAGCCTCACCCTGGGAAAACCACCTTCGTGATCATGGTATCTCCCCTGCCAGTAAGTATGACAGCTATGTTTTGGTTGCTTGTGTTAAAATGTTTTATTAGAGCCATTAATCATAAGCAGCAATGTAATTATTTATTTGCTCTCTTTAAAGAAATCCTATCCTGGGGTCTCCATGTTTTCTCTGGCAAGTGTACTCTGTTTACATTTCTCCTGGTAACTGATAAGAGTTAAAATTATTTTCACCATCTTATTTTATTTTTAATATACTATGCCTATATACTATGACTTTACTTTTCCTTTCTTTAACTTTTCCTTAAACTTTTAACAAGATTACCTGAAAGTAGAATTAGTATTATTACTTAAAAAAAAAAAGAATTAGTATTATTATTCTTTTTCTAAAGAATAAGACCTCAGAAAGCTTTAATCAGTACCCATCCTGTCTTATGCATTATTTTCTAGGACAATATTTAATTCCTGTGCATTTAAGTTATTTATTGTATTGTTTTATACAATCAGGTTGCCAGATTAGGCTACATGTTTACCAATTCTTTTCTTTTTTAAGATTTGTTTATTTATTTGGACAGAGAGAGCACAAGAAGAGGGAGAGGGAAAAGCAGGCTCCCCGGGGAATGGGGAGTCCAATGCGGGGCTCAATCCCAGAACCCTGGGATCATGACCTGAGCTGAAGGCAGACACTTAATCAACTGAGCCATCCAGGTGTCCCATGTTTACCAATTCTTTAACTTTGCATCTTGCATGCTCTTCTACATCCTGGGTCCAATTTCCTCTTATAAAGTAGAGCTACCTTCAGTAGTTCTTTCAGTAATGGTCTATGAGTAGTAAACTTTCCATCTCCATCTGCAAAATACATTTATTTCTCCATCACTTTAGAATAACAGTTTTGAGAGTTATTTTATTTTTCCTTGGCACTTTTAAGATATTAATCTATTGGTTTTGGCCTCTATTCATCCTCATGGTAGTAAGTATGCTAAACTAACTGCCATCCAGTTATAATTGACTTGTCTTTCTCTCTGGTTCCTTTATTACTTTCTCTTTACATTAAATGCCCAGAAATTTCACTAGAATGTACTGAATTGTCCATTTATATTCCTTCTACTTATAGATTATTTATTTTTAGGCACAGTCACATAAAAGAGAAAAAGTGATTTAAGAATGACTATTTTCTTAATTCTCCCAGAGAGTATTCAAAACTAACTCCATGCTAAAGGTATGAGACACTAATTCACTACATTTAGTGGATGACCTAGGGTAGTGGTTCTCAAACTTGAGCATGCAAAACACCTGGGGAACTGGAATCTACCCACGGTTTAAGAATCACTGTCTTGGGGGGCGCCTGGGTGGCTCAGATGGTTAAGCGTCTGCTTTCAGCTCAGGTCATGATCCAGGGTCCTGGGATCAAGTCCTGCATTGGGCTCCCTGCTCAGTGGGGAGCCTGTTTCCCCCTCTGCCTGCCACTCTCCCTGCTTGTGCTAATAAATAAATAAAATCTTAAAAAAAAAAAAAAAAGAATCACCGTCTGGGGGCACCTGGGTGGCTCAGCTGGTTGAGTGTCTGCCCTCGGCTCAGGTCATGATCCAGCTCAAGCCACGATCCCGTGGTCCTAGGATCAAGCCCCATGTCAGGCTCCCTGCTCAGTGGGGAGTCTTCTCCCTCTCCCCTTGACTCTCCCCCGGCTTGTGCTCACTCTGTCTTGCTCACTTTCTCTCTCTCAAATAAATAAATAAAATCTTGGGGTGCCTGGGTGGCTCAGTCGTTAGGCGTCTGCCTTCGGCTCAGGTCATGATCCCAGGGTCCTGGGATCGAGCCCCACATGGGGCTCCCTGCTCTGTGGGAAGCCCGCTTCTCCCCCTCCCACTCCCCCTGCTTGTGTTCCCTCTCTCGCTGTCTCTCTCTGTCAAATAAATAAATAAAATCTTTTAAATAAATAAATAAATAAATAAATAAAATCTTGAAAAAGAATCACTGTCTTAGGGATTGGGATAATTTATCTCATGGAACCCCAGTTGATAAGGACCACAGGGATTTGTCCTGCTTCTTAAATCTAGAGATTAATATTTCTCATCAATTCTAAACAGAATTTAGCAGAACTGCTCCAGTTCATTCTTCACACAGCCCTCAGGCTAAAAACAAAGCTTGTTCATATCACCTCCCCTACCCAAAATTGTTTACTGGCTCCTCTACACCTATAAGAGCAGTTCTTTATGGGGGGTAGGGGGGATACATGGATGGGCTTTAAAGTACATGCAAACTTTTGAGTATTTACATTATGTTACACTTATTTTTTGTAATACCACCAATAGGTCTGTGAGATCACTTAGGTAAGTACATTAAAAATTGCTGACTTAAATTCAAATGAGTCAGTATGGCACATAAAGCTTTTCCTGATCCATGCCTGCCTAACCTACCCTTGTACCATCCTATACACACCATGCTTTCAAAATTTCTTCACTGTACACATACTACCTCCACCTAGAAAAGAATGCCCAATAGGCCTCTAACAGGCCTAATTAACTACTCCCCAAGAGGTCCAATATCACCTCCTCCAGGAAACCTTCTCAACCCACTTGAGAGTTAGTTGCTCCCCTTTCTATTCTCTCTCAGCATCTTGTACAAACATCCACGATTACATTTCACCCTTTGAATTAGTGGTCTACAAAACTATCATCCTTTATAAGAATGAGTTATCTCCAGTAACTAAGAACTTAATCATTATCTTTAAATCCTCATAGTAGATACATTATTATGTCTGTTTTCATGTAGATTTTCAAGGGAACCAGAGATTCAATGGGAGTAAACGGCACCTAATCTAGTTTTGTTCTCACATTTCTCCACAAAATACTTCAAAGCATCAATGCAATGATTATGCCCCTACAAGGTCTGACGCCTACACTGTCAATACAACTAAGAGAAAAACATCGAAGGGATAATCAAATCTAAGAATTCAAAAACACTGGAGGGGTAATCAAATCTGAGAGTTCAAAAACTTTCATTTAAAAAAAAAAGGACTCTCATTTTAATTCCTATACAAGTCTACTTGCTTTATCTGTTTATTTAATACACAAAAGTGCATACTACAAATTCTGAGAAGATTCCTTGTCACTATTTGTTAGAACACCCAATAAAATCCTTTTACAAAAGTATACAAAATCTGTACACAAAAGTAAATGGCTCTTTCCAGGGACAGAAGGTGGAAATGTGAGAAGCTGAAGACATCTTTCGCTTATTACTTTTCAAATATATCAGTTTATCATCTGAATTTTTTTCATAATATATCACTTTAGAAACGAGCAAAACATAATGGAAAGTTTAAAAAAAAAAAAGCCATATCCTATGTCATGCTATTAAGAAAACAGCTTAATTATGTAATCATTTTAATATTATTTCTTACCAGATTTAAGACCTGAAATTTTGAAGATGGCACTTGGTTTCCCATTTGTGACAAATCCTAGGAGTTGCCATACAGGCATTCCATTTGAATCAGGATAGGAAAAGTAGACAGATCCTCCCATTCCCTCAGGAAATGGGACTGTTCCCAGCATAAAAACCACAACATGGTTGATACTTTCATAATCAGGCAAGTCAAAAACAAATTTATCTTCTGCCACTTGCTGTGCAGCTGTTTGCACCTAGAAAATAAGAAACTCGACTTAGTTCAATGGTTTGATGTTTCTATAACCCTTATAGTATTCCTGTAAGCTGTTATCAAGTATAGTCAATTATAGTCATTATACCCAGTATAACCTTGGGTTAATCTGATAGTCTATATGGAATTTCCAAATATACCAGTGTTAAATTTAAAAAGAAAATCCAAATATATATATATTCAGCCTTAAAATGATCATTTAATGAATGCAACTTTTAAAAAAATAGAACTAAATTATTTCAGAAGTGCCCTGAAAGGAATTTACTTATATAAGTAAATCACTACAGCTTCAGAATATTAAAAAAAATGAAAGGTTGTGCAAAATACACCACCAAATCCTTATCCTCAGTATGCAAAGTAGAGGAAATTAAAATGGGTAAGCAGTCCAGAAAGAATTTGTTAATCCTCATTGTTTGCAGATTCCATATTTATTAATTTGCTCACTCACTAAAATTTATTTGTAAGCACAAAATCAATATTCATTGCACTCTGGTGGTCATTCATGGACATGTTCATGAGCAGAGCAGCAAAAATTTTGAGTTGCCTAATGCACAGGTTCCCAGCTGAGGTGGAGAAAAGTTAGCTATGCCTTCTTTCTTTCAGCTCTCATGCTGTACACAGCTGTTTTTCCCAGTTAATTTAGTGCCATGTTTGTTTGTATTTTGTGCTTTTTGTTGGTGATTCTGATATTTAAAATGGCCAAGCGGAAATGCTGGCTAATATTCCTAAGTCTGAAATGGTTATGTGCCTTACTGAGAAAATATGCTATATAAGTTTCATTCAGAAATGAGTTATGGTGTTATTGGCTGTTAAGTTCGATGTTTATGAATCAACAACACATAATTAAATAAGAGTCTTTAAACAGAAACATACAGACAACAAGGTTATGTAATGATAGGCTGATAAAAACTGTCATCAGAGGCTTGAAAAAACCTAACTCTGTATTTCCCCTAAGGGCAACGAGTCAGTATTTACCAATTGAGGAACTGAGTGTTCACAATGACTTCACAGAACCGAACTACTGTGAATAATGAGAATCAACTGTATATAAAAAGCAAAAATCCTACCTTGAATGTGCAAAGTGGGAACCTGTAAAAGTTTCCTCTTGACTCATTTCATAATCTAATTTTCTCTGCTAGAATTGAATGTCAGTTTCTAGAATGAGATCTTATTTTGAAGTTTGAGAAGTTTGAGAAATCGACTTCCAAAGAGAAAATTCCTTTTATCCACTTTCAGAAAATTAATGATTAATTGCTATATCACAACCATTAGCAAAAATAAGTATTAATTCTGAGGCCACTCAGGTCAAAAGGCTGTCAAGAGTTTACATGATACACAGTTTTTTGGTTTTCTTTTTAATTGCTATTGCCCCTCTATTCACCAAAACACCAAATCTGAATTACTACCAGTATTTTAAGACTCTAAATGGTCAAATCTTATTACCTAGAATACAACTTCTTTTCCTTTGCTAATAGTTGCTGTTGTTACTAAAATGCTTACTTTTTTTTTATAATATCCTAGCTACTACTATAAAAAAACTTGAAAAATTCATAGCTATGCATATGAATTGTCCTAAATTTATTCCCAAGAGACCAAGAATGAATGTTCTTAAAATCAAGTTCTAATTCTCTCATCTAAAGTTTTCCAACCTCATTAAAAACTGCCCAGTTTAAAGAGAATAAAACAAAAGAACATAAATATAAAACCAAACTGCCTGTATTAGTATTAAATTCAATTTCACCAGTTTGGGGCATGCACATAATCTTAAAAAAACATATTAAAATGATGGTATTCAGGGGGCCTGTGGGGCTCAGTTGGTTAAGCGACTGCCTTCGGCTCTGGTTATGAGCCTGGAGTCCCGGGGTGGAGTCCCGCATCAGGCTCCCTGCTCGGCAGGGAGTCTGCTTCTCCCTCTGACCATCTTCCCTCTCGTGTTCTCTCTCTCTCATTCTCTCTCTCAAATAAATAAAATCTTAAAAAATAAATAAAAAATAAAATAAAATAAGATGGTATTCACAAGCCATGAAATAACCATCAGGCAAAATAAATATCTGTTAAACATCAACTCTACCAAGCACCAGACATTCTATAAATCTGTATTATGACACACTAATCCTTAACCTTAGGGAAAAAGATAACTCTTTTATTTAAGAAAAAACCTTCAAGCAATGAAACTGAGTTCATAACTTTAGGTAAGTGGACTTCTCTAGTTAGAGAATAATGAAGTTTTGGATGTCTCCAGGTCTACTTGCCCTTCATTTTGATGAACATGTTCTCTGGTTAACAGAGTCAGACACCTCCTAAAAGTCTTATCTTTAAGAAACTCTACTGGATATCTATCACAGAGGTTAGATGTTAGGTAAGTAGACACAGGTATTGCTGTAATTAAATTTCCACATTAGCTGACAACATGAGATACATGGAATCCATATGGTCTTTTCTTTAAAAAACACACAGGGGCACCTGGCTGGCCCGGTTGTAAAGTATGACCCTTGATCTCGGGGTCGTGAGTTCAATCCCCACGTTGGGCGTAGAGATTACTTAAAAATAAAAAACTAAAAATAAAATAAAACACACACACAGGGGCGCCTGGGTGGCTCAGTCGTTAGGCGTCTGCCTTCGGCTCAGGTCATGATCCCAGGGTCCTGGGATCGAGCCCCGCATCGGGCTCCCTACTCGGCGGGAGGCCTGCTTCTCCCTCTCTCCCTCTCTCTGCTTGTGTTCCCTCTCTCACTGTGCCTCTCTGCTTGTGTTCCCTCTCTGTGTCTCTCTGTCAAATAAATAAATAAAATCTTTAAAAAAAAAAAAAAAACACACACATTTTAAATGTCATTCATTAATGACACTCACTCATCCGAGTCCCACACTTTAGCCCAGGCTGGTCCTTTCATTTTCCCTGCGAACAGCAGGATCAATTCAGTTATCTCACCAATATTACCAATTACCACCATCACCAAAGTGGCCTCCCAGTCATTCAAGAGACAAACCTTCTGAGGCTAGTCATCTCCAATTTCTTTGTGGTTTCTTAGAACTGTGTACAGAATACATTACCAAAAGTTGATGAAAAATTTAATTCAACAAATGGGCTGCAAAATTTAACAAAGCAAGCAGATAAAAGAAAAAGAACTCTGGGTGAAAGGAGTTAAGTCTAAAAAGGATTTCTGGGTGGTTTCTAAGGAGGCAAGCAAGATTCATTCTCTAAATTATTCCTGAACAATTACAGGTGCTGATCTCATTTAACTCTAATAATCTGGCTAGGCAGATTATCTCTTTTGACCAATAAAGATTTTCGCAGCTCCTACCCTTCTGGGGTATCTCAACACTCACACTTTAGGCGTTTCTATCAGCCAACTTCCAATTACTTTAAGCATATTTTTTTTTAAGATTTTTTATTTATTTATTTGAGAGAGAGAGAGTGAGAGACAGCACGAGAGGGAAGAGGGTCAGAGGGAGAAGCAGACTCCCAACTGAGCACGGAGCCCGATGTGGGACTCGATCCCAGGACTCCAGGATCATGACCTGAGCCAAAGGCAGTCGCTTAACCAACTGAGCCACCCAGGCGCCCTAAGCATATTTTTTACTGGGGTCCAAGGACTCCAAAGGTACACACTGCCCCAGCACCTTAACCTTTTAGAAACAGTATGTTACAGACTCGATTCAAATGTCAGGTTTACCTCTAAGTTACTGTATGAGCTCAGGCAAGTATTTAAACTGACGATTGAGCTTAAGTTCATCAACTACAAAATAAAAATTAAAATAACCATCTCACGAGTTAGGAGGGTTAAATTTGAGATGCTAAATAAGAGCTACCTAGAAGGCTCAAATTATCAGAAATGGACAAAAGGCGTGCAATGCCAGGCATACAGATAATGCACACTCGATAAATAGCAGCTAATGTGGCTACTATTCAAATGATTGAAAAGAGCCGAGGGCAGAGGAGAACGAACACCCCAGCACCCACTCTACACCCTCACATTTAGCTGGAAAGTACACTTGCGGGGGTGTTCCCCGCATCTCCTGCACCCAAGCACCCTCCCCTTCCCGAAGCCTCGCCCTCCTGCCCCCTTCCTGATACCACCCGGCCCCATCCTCACCAGCCTCCCTGCCACCAAACAGCCAAACATGGCGGCGACTCCGCTCAGCCGGCAGGGACCCGAAGCTGGCGCCTAAAAGTCCTGGGGCTACTGCCCTAGTTGAGCACAAGAACCTTCCAGAACATGGGGGAGGACGCCAGCCCCTCCACTACATAGCGACTAGGCCAGCGGCACGAACGCCTTCTACAGCTGCGACCTCTGACCCCACTTCCTAACCAGCACGCCTCTCAGGCAGCGAGTACTTCCGGGGCTTACACAAGCCTCCCCAACTAAGGGAGAAAGTCAAGCCAGAGCCAGTATAAGACTACAAGTCCCAGACTGCCCTGCGCCGGCTTCCGGGAGGAGAGTCAAGAGGCCCTTTCGGGATTGACTGTCCAATTCCCAGATTTTCAAATTCGGTGCCAGTAGGTGTTTCTCACATTTGTGTAACATTTTAGAGATTACAGTGCGCTTTACAATAATCACTTCACTAGGTCTTGGCAAAAACCTTATGAGGTCTGCGAGGAAATTACCCAGAGTGACCAGCTCCCAATCTTTACACAGCACAAAATATTGGAGCCCGAATCCAAGTCCCGATCCAAATCCAGGGTTCTTTGTCCTACGTGGTATCTCAAAAGTACTAATTTTTAACCAGCCGTTTAGTGCTTACTGACAACTTTATTGTAGTTCTTTTCAGCTTCACTTAACTCCCCCATTTATTTTCTGTAAGCAAGGTATTATAACAACTTTATAACTTTGTGCTTTAATGTCTCCATTTGCAAAATAAGAAAAATAATTAATTGTAGCTATCTTATAGGGTTGCTGAGAGGATAAAATGAATTAGTGTGTATAAAACAGAATAGAGTGGCAGCAGTTAATTTATAGGGGTTTTAAATGTCTTATTTTTTTTTCTATATGCATTTGCAGTAAAGGTTCATAGGAAATAAAAAACAATAGCCCAAAGAACTGGCATCAACTACTGATTGACACCAATACTCATGCTCCTTTCACAGCTTTAATTATCTTCCTAGATAGAAAGGTAAGATATCCCCTCCCCAACAGTTTCTGCCCTGATTGAAATATATGAGTTTAGGGCACCAGTCATCAGCAGGTCTGTCCTTCCAAACCCAGGTTATATATAGAGGATCAAAAAGTTTGTAACAATCCTCTGGCCTCCACTCTGGTTCCATAAACTGTGATCATTTATATTATTTCAGATATTCCTTTTAGATAGCCAATCCAAAGGTGAAGAGATAGATGTTTCTATCGATGTCTCCAACTTTCTACCTAAAAAGTCCTAGAACCTTCAAAATAGAAAGACCATTTATAATAATATCACTTCATGAGGGGCAGATACACTGCCTGGGTTCAAAGCCCATCTCTGTCATTTAGTACAGCCATTTCTCATTTTCCCCATCTGTAAAATGGGATAATAATAGTATCTGCATCAAAAGGTTGTTATGAAGGTTCTTGCATGAAAAGTACTAAATAGTAGCCAGAATATAGCTTAATAAAATGTTGGCATTTAGCATTATTACCTCTCCTGACAGATTTTCTGTGTCTTCATAGAAATAAAAATAAATACATTGAAAAAAAAATAAATATATTGGTCTTTGCCTATAGTTCCTGACACAGGACACTGAAACCCTTGTAAATTCCCAAGTGATAAGAGCACTAGGAGCATCTTTTATTCTAATGAGGTGGCTCTGGGTAGACTCCTGGTTGGGGGCCGGTCACCAGAAAGACCGAGCCATGATTAGAAGCTTGGAATTTTCAGCCCCACCCCCCAACTCCAGAGAAGGAAGGACTGGAAATGGAGTTAATACTGGATCATGCCTATGTGAGGAAACCTCCATAAAACGCCAATAGTAAGGAGGGTGATGCACCCCAACTCCATAAGGACAGAAGCTCCGGCACCTGGGACCCTCCCAGACTTTGTCCTTTGTATCTCTCCATCTGGCTGTTAATCTGTATCCTTTATCATATCCTTTAACAAACTGGTAAACATAAGTAAGTGTTCCCCAGACTTCTGTGAGCAAATAATTGAATCCAAGGGGGAGGAGGTCATGGGAACCTCCAGTTTGTAGCCATGTCAAACAGAAGTTGTGGGTAACCTGGACCTATTACTGGCAATTGGCATCTGAAGTGGGGGGCAGTCTCATGGGACTGAGTCTTATGGGACTTAACCTGTGGGATCTGATGCTATCTCCAGGTAGTATTAGGATTGAGTTAAATTGTAGGACACCCAGCTCGTGTCACAGAATTGTTTGGGGCGGGGGGAACCCACATATTTGGTGTCAGAAGTGTTGTGAGTGTGGTAGTAGTGTGAGAATGAAGGAGAAACAGAAGAAAGACCAAATTTTTTTCTTTACATACCCTTACTATGCATTTGATGGTCTGAACAACTCATACTTTTCAATCTTTTTGTGCTTACACAACTTGTTTTACCTACCTATAATATTCACTTGGCAACTTATACAAACTCCCAGTTGTCTCAAAATATTTTTTTAAGATTTTATTTATTTATTTGAGGGAGAGAAAGTGAGCAAATGAGAGAGAGAGAGAGAGCACCAGTGGAGGGAGGTGCAGAGGGAAAGGGAGAAGCAGACTCCATGCTGAGCAGGGAGCCTGATGCGGGGCTCAATCCTGGGATCATGACCTGAGCAAAAGGCAGGATGCTTAACCGACTAAGCCACGCAGGTGCCCCAAAATATTTTCTTCAGGAATCTTTCCATGGTCTACCTGATAATTAGTCACACATTATCTTACAATTTTACTTAATGGTTTGAGAGCTGGCTAGCTTAGAAATTATTTTTATGAACAAAAGTTGCTGTATATTAATTATCTCAGTCTTTGTTATGTGGGATTTCAGACTTTTCTCCATTTTGCTGGTGAATAGTCTAGTTCTAACATTGGACAAAGAATTAGAAGCAGTGGGTTTAATATCTTTCCTCCAGACTATAAAAGCCAGCCTTCTATTCACCAAACTCCATTATTTCTACATACAATAGTTCTTTGTAACTAGAGGCCAGAACTAGGGGCCCCTGGGTGGCTCAGTCGGTTAAGCATCTGGTTTTTTTTTTTTTTAAAGATTTTATTTATTTATTTGAGACAGAGAGAATGAGAGAGAGAGAGCACATGAGAGGGGGGAGGGTCAGAGGGAGAAGCAGACTCCCCACTGAGCGGGGAGCCCGATGCGGGACTCGATCCAGGGACTCCAGGATCATGACCTGAGCCGAAGGCAGTCGCTTAACCAACTGAGCCACCCAGGCGCCCTCGGTTAAGCATCTGACTTCAGCTCAGGTCATGGTCTTGGGGTCCTGGGATGGAGGCCGGCCTTGGGCTCCCCGCTCAGTGGGGAGTCTGCTTGTCCCTCTCCTGGGACTCCTCTCCTAGCTTATGCTCTCTCTCTCTCAAGTAAATAAATAAAATCTTAAAAAAAAAAAAGGACAACTCACAGAATGGGAGAAAATACTTGCAAATTATATGTCTGATAAAGGAGTCATATCCAAAATACATAAGGAATTCTTACAGCTCAAAAAATTTTTTTAAAAATTTTTTTAGGGCGCCTGGTTGGCTCAGTTGGTTAAGGGACTGCCTTCGGCTCAGGTCATGATCCTGGAGTCCCGGGGTCGAGTCCCACATCGGGCTCCCTGCTCAGCGGGGAGTCTGCTTCTCCCTCTGACCCTCCCCCCCTCATGTGCACTCTCTCTCTCTCATTCTCTCTCTCTTTCAAATAAATAAATAAATCTTTAAAAATTTTTTTTAAAAAGCAGTTTTAAAATGGACAAAGGCTCTTATATTAGTTTCCTAGAGCTGTCAAAACAAATTACCAACAACTAAGTGGCTTAAAGCAGCAGAAATGTTCATATAAAAACTTATACATAAATGTTTATAGCAGCATTATTCATTATAGCCAAAAGGTGGAAACAGTGGAATGTCCAATAATGGATGAATGGATAAACAAATGTGGTATATGCATACAACAGAATATTATTCAGCCATGAAAAAGTGAAGTACTGATATATGCTACAATATGGATGTACCTTGAAAACATTATATTAAGTGAAAAAAGCCACAAAGGTTATATATTATGTGACCCATCTGTATGAAATATTCAGGATAGAGAAATCTATAGAGACTCCAAGTAGATTAGTGTTTGCTTAGGACTGGGTGGGTGGGGATGTGGAGATAGGGATGATAGGTAGCTAAAGAATACAGTTTTTCACTCTTTTTTACCAACTTAGCCATTTCTTAAGTATACACGACAGTAGTGTTATCTATATGCACCTTGTTGCAACAGATCTCTAGAATTTTTTTATCTTGCAAAACTGAAACTCTATGCCTGTTAAACAATTTCCATATTCCCCTCCCCCCAGACTTCTTGAGGTGATGGAGATGATCTAAAATTGACTGTAGTGATAGTTGCTTGTATATTGAATATACTAAAAACCATTGAATTATATCTTAAATAGGTAAATTGTATGGTATGTGAATTATATTTCAATAAAACCGTTTTTAAAATCAGTACCATTTGGGGCGCCTGGGTGGCTCAGTCGTTAAGCTTCTGCCTTCGGCTCAGGTCATGGTCCCAGGGCCCTGGGATCAGGCCCCGCATCGGGCTCCCTGCTTGATGGGAAGCCTGCTTCTCCCTCTCCCACTCCCCCTGCTTGTGTTCCCTCTCTCGCTGTGTCTCTCTCTGTCAAATTAAAAAAAAAAAAAAACTTGAAAAAATTTTAAAAAATAAAATCAGTACCGTTTATAATAGCATCAAAAAAATTTATGTAAAAGTGCCTGTGAGCAAGTGGGCCATCCTGGAATGGGATAGAGGAATTACATGAAAGCCTTCCTGCCCCTAGCTCCACAATACTGCTTTCAAGGCTCATATCCCCCAGGTAGAAGACTGGAAGATCCTTCTCAGGAAAAACTGAACACTCCAGAGATACCGTTATCTTGAAATCTTTGTTGACAAAACTGATAGGCTGCCTAATCCTACCGTAGTGAAACATTCCATTTAACAGCTCTCCCCATTTTTTTTTTTTTAAAGATGTTATTTATTTGACAGAGAGAGCACAAGCAGAGAGAGAGAGAGGGAGAAGCAGGTTCCCTGCTGGTCAAGGAGCCTGATGTAGGACTCGATCCCAGGATCCTGGGATCATGACCTGGGCCAAAGGCAGCCGCTTAACTGACTGAGCCACCCAGGCGTCCCTCTCCCCATATTTTTTGCTTATAAATAGAACATGCCACTAAGGATCACCAGACATTTGAGGAAAACCACTATCAAGAAAGAGAGTGACTGGGGAGGAGAGTAGGGGGATGGGGTAACTGGGTGATGGACATTGGGGAGTGTATGTGTTGTAATGAGCACTGGGTATTATTATAAGACTGATGAATCACAGACCCGTACCCCTGAAACAAATAATACATTATATGTTAATTAATTGAATTTAAATTTAAAAAAAAAGAGAGTGACCAAAGTAAAGAAGTGGGGGAGGAATTCAGTAAATACAAAAACAATACAAGATGCAGAAAAAATTAATAAAACCCTATGGTGTTATCCAGAGAGAGAGAGAGAGAAAAATAGAGAGATTGTACTATTAAAATAAAAATAGAATGCTATAAAAGTAGAAAATCAAAGAACAAGAAAGAACCCATGAAATTTAAAAATATGAGAACTGAAGAGACAGTTTTTAGTTTTGTTGTAAGAGAAGGTCAAGGAACTATCTCAGAGAAGAAAGCAAAAAGAAAGAAATGGGAATCAGGAGAGAATACAATTAGAAGATCAATACAGGTCCAATATGGGAGAATAAAGAAAACATTGGACAATAAATTTCAAAGAAATACTATTTTTAAAAATTTCCTGGGGCACCTGGCTGGCTCAGTTGAAAGAACATGCAACTCTTGATCTCGGGATCCTGAGTTCAAGCCCCACCTTGGGTATCACAATTACTAAAAACATAAATAAAAAAGAAACTTAAAGGGCGCCTGGGTGGCTCAGATGGTTGAGCGTCTGCCTTCAGCTCGGGTCATGATCCCAGGGTCCTGGGATCGAGTCCCACATCAGGCTCCCTGCTCCTTGGGAGCCTGCTTCTCCCTCTGCTTCTCTCTCTCTGTCTCTCATGAATAAATAAATAAAATCTTTAAAAAAAAAATTAAAAAAAAAGAAACTTAAAAAAAAAAATCCTGAACTGAAGGACATGGGTCTCCAGAAAGAAGAGGCTCATTGAATGCCCAGCAATACAAATCAAGACCCACCAAGGCTCATCCTTATGAATTTTCAGAATACTGAAACTAGGGCGCATGGGTGGCTCAGTTGGTTAAGCGACTGCCTTCGGCTCAGGTCATGATCTTGGAGTCCCGGGATCGAGTCCCACATCGGGCTCCCTGCTCAGGAGGGAGTCTGCTTCTCCCTCTGACCCTCTTCCCTCTCGTGCTCTCTATTTCTCATTCTCTCTCTCTCAAATAAATAAATAAAATCTTAAAAAAAAAAAAAAGAATACTGAAACTAAATAGATTCCATAAAGCTAAAAGAGAAAGTTACATACAATGACTGGGAACCAAAGTGAATTGACCTCGGTACAGCAACAGTGAAAGCCAGAAGACAAAGGAAAAATGCCTTCAAAATTCTGAGCATAAATTATTTCCTGTCTCAAATTCAATATCCAATCAAAATTCCACTGAAGTAAAGGATAGAATAGATATTTTCAGACCTGCAAAGTTTCCAAAAAAAAAAAAAACACCTCCTTATTCTCAGGAAATTACTGGATGTGCTCCTCCCAGTAAAAACCAATAAAGAGGGGCACCTGGTGGCTCAGTTGGTTAGACATCCGACTCTTGATCTCAGCTCAGGTCTTGATCTCGGGGTCATGAGTTCAAGCACCATGTTGGGCTCCATGCTGGGCATAGAGCCTACTTAATTAAAAAAAAAAAAGACAATAAAGAAGAAGACATGAAATGAGATTCAGAGTATAGGATAGTCAACTAAGGGGAGTGATAAAGAGAATTTCAAAGGTGATGGCAAAAAGAAGTCCCAGGACATATGCAGAGAGCTATAATCCAGTGAGCCTGTAGAGGGATTTGTTTTTTCAGGGGGAAAAATGGAATAGATTACTATTTGATACTTTTGACATGAAAAATTATACAGAGAGGTGTTTTATGGAGCTGGTGTGGTGGATGGATGAAGACTTGGCCTCAGTCAGATAGTCAAACTAAAATGGAAAAAGAGGCCATTATTTAGGCCAATAGAAATAAAATTGTACAATAAGGTGACATAGCACAAAACAATATGTACATGGATGTATTGTTCCCTATGGCTGCTGTAAGAAATTGCCACAAATTTAGTGGCTTAAAAGAACACGCATTCTTTTACTGTTCTAGAGGTCAGACATCAGACATCAGTTTCAACTGGCCACAAACAAAATGTCAACAGGGCCACAGTTTTTCCAGAGGCTCTAGAATAAATTCCATTTCCTTGTCTTTTTCAGATATTAGAGCTCCATTCCTTAGCTTAGAGCCCCCTTCTTCCACCTTCAAAGTCAACAATGTAGCGTCCTGCTCCAGTCCTCACATTGCCTTCTTCTCTGTCAAATATCACTCTGCCTTCCTCTTATATGGATATTTGTGATTGCATTTAAGATCCACCAGGATAATCCAGAAAAATCTCCCCATCTCAATAGCCTCAGCAATCATACCTGTAAAGCCTCTTTTTCCATATAAAGTAACATTCACAGGTCCCAGGGATGAGGACCTGACTATTTCGGGAGGGCATTATTCAGCCTACTATACTATCTTAATAAAAACTCCAAATGTGGATTAAATAAAAACTGTTATTTAACTACACTAAGAAGATGAGAGGAGAGGAAGAAGAGGTATGGACAGCTAAAATCTTCCTCATATTCAATATATATTAAAATGAATGAATCAAAAGAGAACAGCAATTGCATATTAGAATGATAAGGTAAACACAAGAAGAAACAACTAAAAACATAGTGCTTGCGTCTGTGGAATAGAACATTGAGCAGAAAACTACTGTTTTTTGTTTTTTGTTTTTTTGTTTTTAAAGACTTTTTACCATTTCACTTTTTAAACTATGTGCCTATATTATTTTAATAAAAAACCTAATTTTATAAAAGTGAAAAAAAATGAAGGACTTGGACTAATCTCTAAAATCCTTGCATTGAATGTGCCATGATTTTATGTCTCTTTAACATTATTGTTTTAAAACACCAGCATCACAGCCTCCGAACTTTTGATGCCTAAAACAAACACAATCAGGAAATCATCAGTAACAATCACACTGGTATAAGAATGTCAGCTCAGAAAGAGACATATTGGTGATTTCAAACTTTCCAAGTGATAGTTCTCTCTTGAAGGGAGATCTAAGTGGCTTTCCCATTGCCTACCTTATCACCTATAGCAGATTGCAAAAATAGCACAAATTCTTCTCCCTGTGCCCATGACTTTGCAGCTTCTCACATCAAGAGATGGAATCTATTTCTTCACCCTCCTGGCCTTCTTACCTGATTTGATGGAAAGAATGCAGAAGTGATGTGCCAGTTCCAAGCCTAGGCCTCAAAAATATTTGCAAGCATCTGTTCTAGTTCTTGGAACTTTGCCAGTCTACCACAGGAACAAGCCAAGGATAGCTTGCTGGATAATGAAAGACACCTGGCCCCCGTGCCTCAGCCAACAACCAGTCAAACCTTAGGAACAGAGCTACCAAGCTATATTGCAGCTGAGCAGACATGAGTGAATCCAGTCAAGACCAGAAGAACCTCTCAGCCAAGCTCAGCCAAAATAGAATCATGAGTTAAATAAAATTTGAAATGTTTTGTTATGCAGCAAAAGCTAACTTCTATGTAGTTCCTTCACAATTTGTGATTGCATTTTATTCATTAATTTTCCTTCTCTGTAACAATTACTGGTAGTTATCTATTTAACATCCATTCCCCCCTTCTTCTTTGTTAACAGAACCCCATTTTTGTTCAGGAATGCATCCCTCCTCCAGGAGGCTCAGAGCCCCAGAGGGAGGCCCTGCTTAATCTAACTAACAATTTTCCTGTCCCTTTGCAGTGACTGGTTTAGGATCAATCCCATGACCCAGTTCTGGTCAGTGAAACCTGAAAGAAAATCTGCTGGGTGCTGGGATAGGTTTCTTGGTCTTAAGAAAATCACATGAAGAGATGATTTCCTTCTGCACACAGACATAACTGAAAGCGACACCTGACGTTGTAGCAACCAACCATCCTGAAAGTTCAAAAACAACCTGGCAAAAAAATTTTATACAAAATTTTAGCAGTTTAAATTTTAAAATTTTTAGCAGTTTTAAATTTTGCCTCAAATAAAACAAAAAACAAATAATGGCTAATACTCAAAATGAATGACTTTCTGACAACCTACAAAGTAATGGTTTTGGAATTAAACACATATACACTCCCTCAACTTGTTGCACACAATATAACAGAAATCACCCAACTTGTTAAATTTCACATCAGCCTGGGGTAACTGAAGCAGGGAAAGTGAAATGAGTCTGTTTTATTCATCTAAAGTTTTGTTCTGTATCAGAAAAGAACCACAAAATACCAAGAATCTTTTTAGAAATCCATCATACCAAAATGATAGTCATTTTCTACCTAACAGGGGAAACCCCCAGGTAATAAATGAAAGTAGGGGAAGTTACAAATTTTATAGTGTTAGAGCTATATTTTATGGTTAAAGAGACCATCTAGCACTTTTTTTTTTTAAGATTTTATTTATTTGGGCACCTGGGTGGCTCAGTCATTAAGTGTCTGCCTTTGGCTCAGGTCGTGATCCCAGGGTCCTGGGATCGAGTCCCACATCAGGCTCCCTGCTCAGTGGCAGGCCTGCTTCTCCCTCTCCCACTCCCCCTGCTTGTGTTCCTGCTCTCGCTGTCTCTCTCTGTCAAATAAATAAATTTTATTTATTTAAATTTATTTATTTATTTATTTATTTAGAGAGCCCGATGTGGAGCTTGATCCCAGGACCCTGGGATCATGACCTGAGCCAAAGGCAGACGCCCAACGACTGAGCCACCCAGGCGCATCCAACATGGAGCTTGAACTCACGATCCTGAGATCAAGAGTTCATGCTTTACTGACTGAGCCAGCCAGGAACCCCTAATGTGGATCTTGCTCTCAATCTCCTTGGTAAAAACCCTCTAGACTAATTTCCCCTAGATCAGTGTGTTTCAGACTGTAGGTTGAGATGATTATTAGGTTGTGCAATCGGCTTAGTGAGTCACAACTGCATTCCAAAAAAAAAAAAAAAAGAAAAGAAATAGAAAATGTCAGAATACATCATACATGGTAAATGTATTGTTTCATGGAACTTCTTGTTTTGGTTATATATATATATATGTTTGTGTGATTGGGATATTATAGTCTACTTCTTACCATGGGTGGCGTTAAAAAAAATTTTTTTTAAACTACTGTCCTAGATGATGCAATTAAGCAGAATGACTATCTCCTTTGCCTCAAGTGAGAGTTTTCATTCTTAAAGCACTTCTGGACAATCTGACCATCAGTTCTTTAGACCTCTGCCCTTCTCAGGCATTTCCTTAAAAACAAAACAAACAAACAAACAAAAAACCTTTAAAATCATTTAATTTCTATCCAGGCCCTTTCCAATATTCTGTAGGATGACACACCTAAAGTCACATCCCAGTCTTTTCTTAGCCAATTTTGTTTTCCCAAGACTTCATTGTACTTGTCATCTCTACAACAGAAACCATCTACTCTGCTTCATAGATTTCTTCAGACTCAGGTCCCTGCTCACAGAGCACAATATGGCTCCCAGCCTCTGCCTTATTTCCTATTGCTGAAATTGTTATTTTTCTTTTGGGGGCAAATGTGGGGAGAAGGGGAGAAGGTGGAGAATCATTCTATTCATTTTATTTAAAAGGACCAAAGAAGACCAAGATAGAGCCAGAAAGAGACTGATAACAAGAGTAAATAGTTTAGAAAAGAAATGAGAACCTATCAACAGAGTTGTCAGTGCCAGAAGGAGCTTCTAAGAAAAGGGAGGCACAGGACCTCAGGTCGGCCCCAGGCAGGATCAGTTTCACAAGTGTGTGACCAATGCAGTAAGTAGTATGGGGCCCTGGGCTCAGAAAGAACCCATGCTTAGTTCAAAGCCTCCTCTGGGGGCGCCTGGGTGGCTCAGTCATTGGGCGTCTGCCTTCGGCTCAGGTCATGATCCCAGAGTCCTGGGATTGAGCCCCGCATCTGGCTCCCTGCTCGGTGGGTAGCCTGCTTCTCCCTCTCCCACTCCCCCTGTTTGTGTTCCTTCTCTCGCTGGGTCTCTCTCTGTCAAATAAATAAAATCTTAAAAAAAAAAAAGCCTCCTCTGCTCCCATCTTGACATTCTTGGTAATTTTCTTTGAACTTGCATTTTGTAAGTATTGTAAGTAAAGTCCAGTGGGACAAGGCAGCATGTATGTGAAGAGGGGACTCGTGCAATATGCGTATCTGTCTACTGTTCCTTGCCTCTCTATTCATATGTAACATTTTTGATTCTCCATGAGCAAAGAATTCCATTACAAGATTCAAAATGAGTGCAAGTGTGTTTCATCTACAATTGAGTGGGCAGGGGTCTGAAAACCCAAGAGGCTATGCTTTCAGTTTGAACCAGAACTTGGTTTAAATAAAGAAGACAAAACATTTTAAGAAACTCGAACAACTAAGGAACGCTATCCTTGCTTATGTTACTTCTTTACTTCCTTGTGTTAGTCAACCACTTACACTGACGATAACACAGAAGAAAAGGGAAAGATAAGGCAATGGATGGTTGTTTACCTTTATCCTAAAATCAGTAGGTCAAATGCAGAGAATGTTGGTAGAATGTGTGATATCAAGAAGTGAAATAAACGTTTTGTCCTGCATTTTCACTGTACTGCCAAGAACTAAATACACATGAAAGTACAAGTTACAAAATACCAGTTGTAAAATTTCAATAGGATTTAAATGCTTTTATGTTTGCATTGGAAACTGTCATCATACAATATGAAGATGAATGGTAAAATTCTTGCTAATATACAATCTTAACTTAGAATGGCGTTTTTAGTTAGAATAGCATTAAAAGCAAATATAAAAATATTATAAGTTGAGAAATCACAAAAAGAAAAAAGCTTTTGTATTTTTCAGTACCTTTAAGGGCATCTTTCTCCTGCTTTTTAAACAAGGCACTTGCATCTATGAAAAAGCCACAGCGAATATCATTCTCAACGGGGAAAAACTGAGAGCTTTCCCCCTGAGCTCAGGAACATGGCAGGGATGTCCACTATCACCACTGCTATTCAACATAGTATTAGAAGTCCTAGCCACAGCAATCAGACAACAAAAAGAAATAAAAGGCATACAAACTGGCAAAGAAGAAGTCAAACTCTCACTCTTTGCAGATGATATGATACTTTATATGGAAAACCCAAAAGACTGCACCCCAAAACTGCTAGAACTCATACAGGAATTCAGTAAAGTGGCAGGATATAAAATCAATGCACAGAAATCAGTGGCATTCCTATACACCAACAATAAGACAGAAGAAAGAGAAATTAAGGAGTCGATCCCATTTACAATTGCACCCAAAATCATAAGATACCGAGGAATAAATCTAACCAAAGAGGCAAAGGATCTGTACTCAGAAAACTATAAAATACTCATGAAAGAAATTGAGGAAGTCACAAAGAAATGGAAAAATGGTCCATGCTCATGGATTGGAAGAACAAATATTGTGAAGATGTCAATGTTACCTAGAGCAATCTACACATTCAACGCAATCCCCATCAAAATACCATCCACTTTTTTCAAAGAAATGGAACAAATAATCCTAAAATTTGTATGGAACCAGAAAAGACCTTGAATAGCCAGAAGAATGCTGAAAAAGAAAAGCAAAGCTGGCGGCATCACAATTCTGGACATCCAGCTGTATTACAAAGCTGTCATCATCAAGACAGTATGGTACTGGCACAAAAACAGACACATCGATCAATGGAACAGAATAGAGAGCCCAGAAATGGACCCTCAACTCTATGGTCAACTCATCTTTGACAAAGCAGGAAAGAATGTCCAAGGGAAAAAAGACAGTCTCTACAACAAATGGTGTTGGGAAAATTGGACAGCCACATGCAGAAGAATGAAACTGGACCATTTCCTTCACCACACACAAAAATAGACTCCAAATGGTTGAAAGACCTAAATGTGAGACAGGAGTCCATCAACATCCTAAAGGAGAACACAGGCAGCAACCTCTTCGACCTCAGCCGCAGCAACTTCTTCCTAGGAACATCGCCAAAGGCAAAGGAAGCAAGGGCAAAAATGAATTTTGGGACCTCATCAAGATAAAAAGCTTTTGTACAGCAAAACAAACAGTCAACAAAACCAAAAGACAACTGACAGAATGGGAGAAGATATTTGCAAATGACATATCAGATAAAGGGCTAGTATCCAAAATCTATAAAGAACTTATCCAACTCAACACCCAAAAAACAAATGATCCAATCAAGAAATGGGCAGAAGACATGAACAGACATTTTTCCAAAGAAGACATCCAAACGGCCAACAGACACATGAAAAAGTGCTCAACATCGCTCAGCATCAGGGAAATCCAAATCAAAATCTCAATGAGGTATCATCTCACACCAGTCAGAATGGCTAAAATTAACAAGTCAGGAAATGACAGATGTTGGCAGGGATGCGGAGAAAGTGGAACCCTCCTACACTGTTGGTGGGAATGCAAGCTGGTGCAGCCACTCTGGAAAACAGTATGGAGGTTCCTCAAACAGTTGAAAATAGAGCTACCATACAATCCAGCAATTGCACTACTGGGTATTTACCCCAAAGATACAAATGTAGAGATCCGAAGGAGTACATGCACCCTGATGTTTATAGCAGCAATGTCCGCACTAGCCAAACTGTGGAAAGAGCCAAGATGTCCATCGACAGAGGAATGGATAAAGAAGATGCGGTGTGTATATATATATATATATATATACACAATGGAATATTCTGCAGCCATCAAAAGGAATGAAATCTTGCCATTTGCAATGACGTGGATAGAACTGGAGGGTATTATGCTGAGCGAAATAAGTCAATCAGAGAAAGACATGTATCATATGACCTCACTGATATGAGGAATTCTTTTTTTTCTTTGTCTTTAAATTTTTTATTGTTATGTTAATCACCATACATCATTAGTTTTTGATGTAGTGTTCCATGATTCATTGTTTGTGCATAACACCCAGTGATCCATGCAGAACGTGCCCTCTTTAATACCCATCACCAGGCTAACCCATCCCCTCACCCCCTTCCCTCTAGAACCCTCAGTTTGTTTTTCAGAGTCCATAGTCTCTCATGGTTCATCTCCCCCTCCAGTTTCCCCCCCTTCATTCTTCCCCTCCTGCTATCTTCTTTTTTTTTTTCATTACATATATTGCATTATTTGTTTCAGAGGTAGAGATCTGTGATTCAACAGTCTTGCACAATTCACAGCGCTCACCATAGCACATACCCTCCCCAATGTCTATCACGCAGCCACCCCATCCCACCCACCCCACCCCCACTCCAGCAACCCTCAGTTTGTTTCCTGAGATTAAGAATTCCTCATATCAGTGAGGTCATATGATACATGTCTTTCTCTGATTGACTTATTTCACTCAGCATAACACCCTCCAGTTCCATCCACATCGTTGCAAATGGCAAGATCGATATGAAGAATTCTTATTAAGAGAGAGAGAAATTGAGTTGATCCCATTTACCATTGCACCAAAAACCATAAGATACCTAGGAATAAATCTAACCAAAGAGGCAAAGAATCTGTACTCAGAAAACTATAGAATACTCATCAAAGAAATTGAGGAAGATACAAACAAATGGAAAAACATTCCAGGCTCATGGATTGAAAGAACAAATACTGTGAAAATATCTATGCTACCTAGAGCAATCTACACTTTCAATGCAATCCCTACCAAAATACCATCAACTTTTTTCACAGAAATGGAACAAATAATCCTAAAATTTGAATGGAAACAGAAAAGACCCTGAATAGCCAGAAGAATGTTGAAAAAGAAAAGCAAAGTTGGTGATTACAAAGCTGTAATCATCAAGACAGTATGGTACTTGGCACAAAAACAGACACATAGATCAGTGGAACAGAATAGAGAACTCAAAAATGGATTCTCAACTCTGTGGTCAACTAATCTTTGACAAAGTAGGAAAAAATATACAATGTAAAAAGGACAGTCTCTTCAACAAATGGTTTTAGGAAAATTGGACAGCCACATGCAGAAGAATGAAACTACCATTTCCTTACATCACACACAAAAATAGACTCAAAATGGATGAAAGACCTAAATGTGAGAAAGGAATCCATCAAAATCCTTGAGAACACAGGCAGCAACCTCTTCTTCCAGAACACATCGCCAAAGGCAAGGGAAGCAAGGACAAAAATGAACTATTGGGACTTCATCAAGATAAAAAGCTTTTGCACAGCAAAGGCAACAGTCAACAAAACCAACAGAATGGGAGAAGATATTTGCAAATGACTTATCAGACAAAGGGCTAGTATCCAAAATCTATAAAGAACTTATCAAACTCAACACCCAAAGAACAAATAATCCAATCAAGAAATGGGCAGAAGACATGAACAGACATTTTTCCAAAGAAGACATCCAAATGGCAGACACATGAAAAAGTGCTCAACAACACTTGGCATCAGGGAAATCCAAATCAAACCCACAATGAGATACCACCTCACACCAGTCAGAATGGTGAAAATTAACAAGTCAGGAAACGACAGATGTTGGCGAGGATGCAGACGAAGGGGAACCCTCCTACACTGTTGGTGGGAATGCAAGCTGGTGCAGCCACTCTGGAAAACAGTATGGAGGTTCCTCAAAAAGTTAAGAATAGAGCTACCCTAGAACCCAGCAATTGCACTACTAGGTATTTACCCCAAAGATACAAATGTAGTGATCTGAAGGGGCATCTGCACCCCAATGTTCATAGCAGCAATGTCCACAATAGCCAAACTTTAAAAGGGCCCAGATGTCCGTCGACAGATGAATGGATAAAGAAGAGGTGGTATATATATACAATGGAATATTATTATGCAGCCATCAAAAAAAATGAAATCTTACCATTTGCAACAACATGGATGGAACTAGATGGTATTATGCTAAGTCAAATTAAGTCAATCAGAGAAAGATAATTATCATAGGATCTCACTGATACGTGGAATTTGAGAAACAAGGCAGAGGATCATAGGGGAAGAGAGGAAAAAAATGAAACAAGAAGAAACCAGAGAGGGAGACAAACCATAAGAGACTCTTAATCTCAGGAAACAAACAGGGTTGCTGGAGTGGAGGGGGGTAGGGCATGGGGTAACTGGGTGATGGACTGTGGGGAAGGTGTGTGTTGTGGTGAGCGCTGTGTATTGTATTTAAGACTGATGAATCACAGACCTGTACCCCTGAAATAAATAACACATTTTATGTTAATAATAATAAAATAAATAAAAAACAAGAGGCTTGGGCCCTGTAAATGACCACTAGCCTCCTGTTCCTCTGGAATTATTCTACATTTCTTTCCCAAAGAGCTGGATGTGGGGTCCATCGAAGTACAGGGGGTTCCAGGAAGAGTTCATTCTGAAATCCATAGACAAGAATTCTGGAGCCTCCCAAGCTCTGGAGCCTATCATGACTTTGGCTCTCTTGGAGGCAATGAGCATTATCTTGACCTACATGTACAATGTTATAGTGCTTAATACCTCCATGTTAACACATACATTTATTTCCCACTTTTCGGCTGGAGATCCAGGTGAACTAAGTGTGCACTTTCTAAAGTGTCACTATTCAAAGTGCACTTTTTAATCCAGAAAGAAAATAGGTTCCATGATGTGGAGTTACATAGAGAATTTGTGGCTCATCATAGGACTGGAATGAATACTTTTAGTGAATGACAGGAGAGTTTAGATCAAGCACCAGGCTCTGGGTAGACCCACAGGGATGCCAATCTTTGGTTCCTACCCAAGGCCTTCCAAATCTATTATCCTTCAAATTGTTCTGTAGAAGGGCTTGGAAAAACTTGCTGTCCTGGTGAGCACCTTACGTCACCACAAAAGGCTGCAAGAGGGATATGGCATCAGCTGAGGCCCCTTGTGAAGCTTGAGATCAACTGAGGTGGGGATTTTTCTCAGGACTTAATAGTTTGGGGCAAAGTTCTGGCCTGTGGGTGACTAAACAGACTGGCACATTAGTGGCTAGGACTGCAATGGAAGTGGGAGACATAATGGTAACAAACATGCCAGAACCACCATCTCTCTCCCTGCCCACTTGACACTCAGGTATCATGGTATATTTACTTCTTCAAATATTACCTTGCCTTCCTTTTTTTTGATTAAGCAATTACCACTGGACCTTTTCATTTTATGCTCTATAGTTTCTAACTCCTCATATTCTCAATTTCCTTCTCTTTAACACATTCCAAGTAATTTTTTAGGATCTCTTCCAGTTCACTTATCTCTATTGTGTCTAATCTAACATTCACTTTTTTTTTTTAAGAGATTTTGACAGAAAGACACAGTGAGAGAGGAACCACACGCAGGGGGAGTTGGAGAGGGCAGGCTTCTCACTGAGCAGGGAGCCCGATGCGGGACTCGATTCCAGAACCTGGGATCATGACCCGAGCCGAAGGCAAACGCTTAACGACTGAGCCACCCAGGTGCCCCTAACATTCACTTTTACTTCCATCATTTTTCACTTCTGAAGGTTCTAGTTGTTTTTCTTTTTTTGTTTAAATGTTAAATGTTGAGACTTATTCAGTTTTTTTTTTTAATTTTATTTATTTATTCATGAGAGACAGAGAGAGAATCAGAGGGAGAAGCAGGCTCCCCGCTGAGCAGGGAGCCCGATGCGGGACTCGATCCCAGGACTCTGGGATCATGACCTGAGCCGAACGCAGACGCTTAACCATCTGAGCCACCCAGGCACCCTCGTTGTTTCTTTTATAAATCCTCCTGGTCAGTCTTAGTATTCTCTAATTGCTTATTTTTGTGACTGCAACTTTTATTTTCATTCATTCAAGTATTTATCGAGTACCTATGTGCAAAATAAAACAAACCACAGTCCGCTCTTATAAGAAATACAACCAACCAAAGTAAATTATGTAGTATATTAGATGATCATTGAAATGTTCAATAAGAAAGCCAGGAAAGGGTGGAATATAGGTAAAAAGCAGCAATTGTAAATGTGGCTCTTCTACATTTTCTGGCAACACCAGCATCTGAAGTCCTTGGTGGTCTAAGTATATTATGTACTGTTTCACCTATCAGTCAGAGCATGTGTCATTGCCTATCTGGTGATCTTTGTGAGCTATTTGGCTGACCTAAATTTTCAACAACCTTAGGGGCCTCCTGAAGTGTTTAGTTTCAATATCTAGTATCCATAGCAAGAGTGGGCAAAACTATGGTTTATGAACCAAATATGGCCCACTGTGTGTTTTTGTTAATTTTATTGAACACAGCCAGGCCCATTCATCTACATATCATCTATAGTTGCTTTCACACTACAGTAGTAAAGTTGAGTGTGAGAGAATGTACGACCTTCAAAGCCTAAAGTATTTACTACCTAGCTGTTTACCAGAAAAGTTTGCCAACTGCTTATCTACAGATATACACAGGAATTAATAACAAAAGTAAAATGGGTACCAACATACACTGTTGGAGCAAGTGAATCTGGTACCTTATTAGAAATACCCTTTCATTGACTAATTCTGAAAGATGAGTGTGGAAATAATCAGAGAGGTACACAAAGACTTGTATCCTGTGCCAGAAGTCTAAATATTGTTTATAATAGCAAAAACCAGAAGCAATAAACACATCCAGAAAGGTATTAAATACTGGCGTATTCATGGAAATGCATAAGATTTATAAACACAAGGCTCATGAATCTCAAAATCTGATAAAATTCAGTCTTACATTTTACCCGGCACCCATTTTACTTCCTACCTTCTGATTTACTCAGGTTTTCCTTATTCCCTCTGCTTCAGGTCAACTCCTCCACATGTCATGTTGGTTCTCTTTGGGAATTTTCTGGTCTTTTTTTTTTAAATAAAGATTTTATTTATTCATTTGAGAGAGAGAGCATGAGCAGAGGGAGAGGGAGAGGAAAAGCGGACTCCCCGCTGAGCCAGGAGCCCAATGTGGAACTCGATCCCAGGACCCTGGGATCATGACCTGAGCTGAAGGCAGATGCTTAACCATCTGAGCCAACCAGGTACCCCAATTTTCTGGACTTTTATATAGGTCTCATTCTTGCTGTTTCTTGTTCATAAATATATACAAAGCACCTTATGTTTGGAACAAAAGACCCAACTACTCTCAAGTCTGATTCCCTCAATCTACGTATTTCTCTTAACCAATATATTTCTATAAAAGCAGACATAACACTGTACATACTCCCCATTTCTTTCATTTTTCAATTGCCTGCATTCAAGCTTCTGTGTCCTCTTCTCACTTGCTCTAATATTTCCATTAAGATTTATAATGGTCGGGCACCTGGGTGGTTCAGTTGGTTAAGCGACTGCCTTCAGCTCAGGTCATGATCCTGGAATCCCAGGATCGAGTCCCACATCGGGCTCCCTGCTCAGCATGGAGTCTGCTTCTCCCGCTGACCCTCCCCCCTCTCATGCTCTCTCTCAAATAAATAAAATCTTAAAAAAAAGGATTGCTTATGGTCTAGCTGCAAACCAAATGGCAGTATTTTTTTCAACTGTGCAGAAAGCTTAATTAAATCATTGTATGTGCCACCTATATTTTTAAATTACTATCAAGTTATAGAAAGAGATACAAAGACATAGTTAATACAATTTCCAATAAAAATAAGTAACAATGTATTTAGGGTTTAGTGTATGTCAAGTACTGTTCCAGCTGCTTCACTTGTTTAATCATTTGATCTTTAATAACCCTATGAGGTAGGTATTCTTATCCATGTTTCACACACGAAGAAACTGAGTAAGATGTTCAGTTATTTAGCTCAGCTCATAGGTGCAGAGCCAAGACTTAAATTCAGCTTAGTTCTAGAGCTTACACTTAATCACTACATTATATAGCTTTCGTCAGTTAAAAGAACTACAAAAATGATCATTACAAAAAGGGCGTATTTTATTACTTTCAACATTTCTTTTTATCACAATGAAAATAAACACACAGCTTTAAAAAAATAAATTTTTATTAAAAGCAGTAGAGTCTGAGCAGGAGACAGTACAAAGAATGTAAACAATGTAAACATCACTACATTCAGCTCAGCCTGATTGAATGCTGAAAGACAACTCTAAATGCTCTATGTGCCCTTACTAGCAAGATACAGTAATTCTATTATACACAGAAAACACACCTAATTTTGATTAAGAAAAAGTATTTTATCGAAGTCGATCCCAGCGCCAAATACTGGCATCATCACAAACAGCTATAAGGATACTGCTATCCCTGCTAAAACTGGTTTGTCGAATAGCAGCACCACATTTATGATGAGTCAGTGTTGTACATCTAGGAAAAAACAAGACAACACGTTAAATGCCATTCATAAAAAATGTTGTATCAAATTAAACCAGTGAATTAGAAAACAAATAGATGTTCCAAGTCATATGGAAAGCATTTAAAACATTACTAAGAGAATTCAATTTCTAATTTCATAAAATTTGGGTATATTTTATATATATGTATTTTAAATATTTTATTTATTTATTTGACAGAGACACAGTGAGAGAGGGAACACAAGCAGGGGGAGTGGGAGAGAGAGAAGCTGGCTTCCTGGTGAGCAAGGAGCCCAATGCAGGGCTCGATCCCAGGACGCTGGGATCATGACCTGAGCCGAAGGCAGACGCTGAACAACTGAGTCACCCAGGCGCCCCTATATTTTATATTTTAAAAAAAGAAGCAACTTGTCACCAAAGTACTCATGATAAACAGTCATTATGAAAATAAAAAGTATTTTAAAATAACCGAGTCATGTAAATGTTAAAAATGATTTAAGAATGGTACTTCAATTATCAATTACTTCCTATCTATTGGCATAACATTTGAGAAAAAGGCAGAAATTATCAATAAAAATTTCTTTAAAAAGATTTTTACGAGAGAGAAGGCACACAAGCAGGGGAGAGGGGCACATAAAAGGAGAACCAAAGACTCCCACAGAGCAGGGAGCCTGATGCAGGACTTGATCCCAGAACTCTGGGATCATGATCTGAGCCGAAGGCAGCCGCTTAACCGACTGAACCACCCAGGTATCCCTAATCAATAAATATTTCTAAATACTTACTTGGCTTTATGAGGATCTTCTACTTCTAAATCCCAAACATAAAGTTTGCCGACCTGATTGCCCAATGCAAGCATCTGTATAAACATATTTTTAAAAACACCAAATTATTAAAATAGGTATAGAGCCTTCAAGCATTCCTAAGACATATTCGTATTTCAGAAAAACCTCAGCTCCAGCCTTTGGCTATGCTCACGATTAGTTTTTTGCATCTTATATTTCTGATTTTTAATGGAGATAACAGCACCTAATACTTCAGAGGTATCCTGAGTAAATCAGAAGGCATTCTGCAAACTTATGAAGGACTTTACAATTTACATTGTTAGCATGTACTTTATTCTATTCTGCCTTAAAGAATTATAGCAAAAGCTACAGACAGCTCCTCCAGTTTTCTGACAGAAATAAATATCCAGGTAATTTGTTACTACAAATTCCTAACACCAATCTCTTTCAAATTTTAGATAACTTGTAGTTTGCCCCATCTTCCATGTTGATTTTTCTCCAAACTTTTCTACAAAAAAAGCTACCTTAATAACAGATGTTATGGAAAGTAAGCACCTCACTGCCACCATTGACACCTGTCAATTGCATTTATACTAAGCATTGCAGATGGTGTGCAGAACCACAAGGGTAGAATAAATAACATCACTGGCCAAAGTAATCAACATAAAATATCAAGGTAGATTCTTACAGGAAACAACATGGATGCACAACAGAGAAAAGTGAAATTACAATGGTCTTAAGTTTAAAATGTAAAAATATGTTGCTACCTTTTGCCAGAAATCCATAGAAAACCTCATGTACCAAATGTCACACTGGCTGTAATCGAATCGCCCAAGAATAGTCACATTAGATTCACTGGGTTTAATTTTATCTATATCATCTTCCATTTTGCCAGGTTTCCAGCACACAATGGCATTTTCACAAGACTTTAAAAGAGAGAAATGAGAAAAAAAGAAATATTACATATAGAACTGAATTTTAAATATTAAAAACAAAGCGCTTTTTTATCTTTTTAGAATCAACAGTCTTAAAACCTGGTTATCCATCTACTAAATACAGTGATATACATTTATATTACAGATCACTTATATTTACAGAGTCAATGTCCACACCTGAGGACAAGAAGTCGTATTACAACAGAATTTAACAATATTCAAAAGCATTATATTATCTGGAATATTCATTTTGAAGTCACAATTTCTCTTCCAAACCAAATCCATCTCTAGATACTGTGGCACCCAGAAACTGGAGTGTTTTATAACAAAAGGTAAAATTACAAAAACCCTATACAAATGCATGGCTCTTCAATATGGCCCCTGCTTAGAGGCCTTAGAGATCAGATTATATAGAAGGCAATGAACTCAGGGGTTTTAACATCAAGACATTGATATGGGGATAGGACTGAACTAGACTAAGTTACACCTTCTTATTCTAATATCATTATCTTTGCACACATTCTAGTTAAGCAGCAAGTGATAAGGAATACAATGGAAGAAAAACTGCAACACAGTGGGCACTATGCGTATTATAGGTCAGTGGTGTGCCAACTGAGGGACATTTGGCAATGTCCCTGCCCTTTAGTAGGTTAGAGGCGAGAGATGCTGCTGGATGGCCCCTCCCATAAAAAAAAAAAAAAGAACGATCTAGCCCAACAGAACCTGGACTGAGAAATGCCTGTGTAGGGAAGAGTGCCTCCTGGAGTTTACATGACACAGCCTACACAGTCCCATGGGGCAGCTCTGTCCGGTTCACTGACATATGAACATTTTAACAGCAGGGCCACAGGAAGACTAGGGAGGGGACAACACCCCTCCCCCCGTTTTTCTTCTCTTGTCTTTTTTAGATTATATAAAATCCCAGGGCTATATATCTGATACACAAGTTCTTTACTGTAAAGTACCTTAGATTAGAGATCACCCACTTTGATGATCTAACTAAATGCACAATTGGATTGATAGCCTGTAGACTTCCCTCAAAAGACTCATCTTGGTCCCAACCCTACTCAGAATCTCTACAAGGGAAGGCTGAAGCAGAACAATTATGACATAGTTCTTCAAGTGCCTGTCACCGATTACACTGGTAAAGGATCCTTAATTAGTAGAGTCCCCTCATGAACTAAAACTTAAGGAGGTAAGGAGAATTTGTTCGCTGTAATGGATGACTGCACTTGAAAAATCATCTAGAGAGCTTTTTAAAATTACGAATTTCCAGGTCCTTGTGCCAGATTTAGAAAACTCTGGGACTGAGGCCTAGGAATCTATTTTTACAATGTTCTCCTAGTGATTCTGATGCAGAAATAGATTTGAGACCACCAATACAGTTCATTCAGGTCAGCTTCCTGAAACCTAAAATGCAGAAATCCTTTCCTTTCGTCTGATTACGTTCTAAGAAAAGAAATTTTAGAGCTAGTGGCTTTTCTACTTCCAAAACGATGGAGTAGATGTACTTTCCCCTATTTATCCTCACTATAGCTTAAAAGACTGAGTATCAAATATAAAGCAAACATAAGACTTTGAAAGGTAGAGAGAAGGTAGGCTGGTTTGGAACCTTGGGACTTCAGGATGTTGAGTTCCTTGGTTTTCTTCTGCCTCATTTATGTACCCGACTGGATACTAGAAAAGGCAGCAGCAGCTCAGCAATACCCACGGGTTAAGTCCAAAATACCCCCAACAAAAGCCTGCTCTCTCTAATAACCAAAGAACCAGGGAAGTGACAACCTAGCAGGTGAGAAAATTTTCAAACACTCTACTCCAGCCAAACACCACAGAAAAAAACTGTGGGCCCATGCTCACATGAACCAGCAAAGGCCCAGTGGGGAGCACTTCTCAGGTGTAACTCTGCACCTCAAATGCATACCTGACCCTCCCTACCCCTCACCCATAATGAAGTAACTTTCTCCTCCTCCTCTTTGCCTGGGGTGGTATCAGAGGCAGCCTAGCGGAGTTAGCATGTTTACCATCATCCACAACCCCCGTGTCAGTGGAGACCACTCTGGGGAACAGTAATGAGACACCACCATCTTGACTTCCCCACCACCTGCCAATCATGAATTAGTGCTCCCCTTCCCCAGCTGAAAATTTATCAGAGGAAGAATGTGCAAAACATCTAAATAAAATAAGATGCACAGTCTTGTAGTATCAACAATCAAAATATCTAGATCTCAATCAAAAATTCACTTGTCATACCAATAATCAGAAAAACCTCAACTTTAATGCTAAAAGACAATAAATGCCAACAATGAGAAGCATAGGTGTTGGAACTATCTGACAAGGATTTTTAAAGCAGCCATCATAAAAATGCTTCACTGAAAAAAATGCTTCAATGAGCAATTATAAACACACTTAAAAACAAGAACAAAGTCTCAGCAAAGAAATAAAAAGAATCAAATGGAAAATTCAGAACTGAAAAATACTATAACCAAAATAAGAAAATCAACCTAAAGGTTCAACAAGTGTCAGTAAATTTAAAGTCAGAAAAACAGAAAACTACCCAATCCAAACAAAAGGAAACAAACGAAAAAAGAGAGTCCCAGGGGTCAAATAAAAGATCTAACATTTGTATCGTTAGAGTTCGAAAGGAGTGGAAGAAGAGAGCAGGTCTAAAAAAGAATCTGAATAATGGCTGAAAGGTTTCCAGATTTGACACAACTGTATCTCCAAAGGACATAAATTTACTACAATTTAAGGTGAGTGAACTCCAAAAGATAAAATCCAAAGAAATCAAGGTACATCATATTCAAACTTCTGAAAACTGAAAAGACAAAAAAATCCTGAAAGCAAGTAAGACAAAACACCTTATGCTGAGAAGAAAAACAATTCCAATGATGGCAGGTGTCTCATCAGAAACCACAGACCCTAGAAAGAGGGAACACAACATTTTTCAAATGGGCAAAGAAAATAACTGTCTAGGTAAAATCCTCTATCGACTGAATATACCTTTCAGGAATGAAGGAGAAATGAAGACATTCTCAGATGAAGAAAAACGAAGAATTTGTCACCAACAGAACTACCCTAAAAGAATGGTTACAGGCAGTTTTATAAACACAAAGGAAATAATATGAGAAGGAATCTTGGAACATCAGGAAGGAACAATGGAAAAAGCAAAATGAGTAGTAAATACTCTCCTTTTCCCCTTGAGTTTTTAAATTATGTTTGATGGTTGAAGCAAAACTAGTAACATTTTTTGATGTTTTTCCCAATTATAAAGGGAATATTTAAGACAAACTATAAATGGTGGATAAAGTAACAAAGGAAAATTAGGTTTCTACACTTCACGTCAAGTGGTAAAATGTTGATACACAATAGACAGGTTACATAAATATGTTTTTATATTTATTATTGCATGGTAGGCATATCTTTAGGCAATTTTTTACTTTTAATCTACACCTATTTTATACCTAAAATGACTTTCTTATAGATAGCATTAACAAAAATAAATTATAACAAAAGGTAACAAAACAGTTAATAAATATACATATATAACATCTAGAGGAAACACCAAAAAGCTGCATAAAGAAATGTACTTAGGGGCGCCTGGGTGGCTCATCAGTTAAGCACCTGCCTTCAGCTCAGGTCCAGGATCCTGGGATTGAGCCTCGCATCAGGCTCCCCTGCTCGCGGGGAGCCTGCTTCTCCTTCTCCTCCCTGCTCATGCTCTCTCTCAAATAAATCAATCTTAAAAAAAAAATGTACTTAATATTACAGATAAATCAAAATGGAATTCTAGGGGCACCTGGGTGGTTCAGTTGATTAAGCATCTGCCTTCTGCATAGGTCATGATCTTGGGGTCCTGGGATCGAGCCCCGAGTCTGGCTCTCTGCTCCCACTTATGCTCTGGTGTGTGCTCTAACAAATAAATAAAAAATAAAAAATCTTAAAAAAAAAAAAAGTGGAATTCTAAAAAATGTTCACATGCGGTGCCTGGCTGGCTCAGTCAGTAGAACATGGGACCCTTGATCTAGGGCTTGTGAGTTCAAGCCCTACATTGGGCATAGAGCCTACTGACCTACAGGAAATTAGGGAAAAGGCCCAGATAGAAGAAAAAAAAAGAAAAAAAACTAAAAGGGTCCAGTCACCAAGACACAGCAATAACAAGCAACTCACAGAGCTGCAAAACATCATAAAAACTGAAAGCAGAAAGGGAAAAAAATCCACAATTACAGCTGGAGACTTCCCCATCTCTCAATATTCGATAAAATAAGTAGACAGAAAAGTCAATGAAGCTGTAAAGAAGTCAACCACACCATTGACCAATAGCACCTAACGGACACTTATGGAACACTCCCCACAAACAGAATTACACATTCCTTTCAAGCTCCCACAGAACATACCCAAGATAGTGCCATAAAAAATCTCAAAAAAGTTTAAAAGAACCCAAATTACAAAGAGTATGCTCTGACCACAATGGAATCAAATTAGAAATCATTAAGAGAAAGATAACAAGAAAATCTCCAATACCTAGAAACTGAACAACACACTTCATATCAAAATTAGTGAGATGCAGCTAAATAAAGGCAGAGAGGAAAATTTATAGCATCTAATACTTATCTTAGAGAAGTCTCAACTCAATAATCTGAGCTCCCACACCTTAATGAAACTAGTAAAAGAGCAAAATACACCCACGGCAAACAAAAGGAAGAAGAGATAAAAAATTGAGCCCCTACCAAGACTTAACAACAAAAAAAAGACAAAATACCATTTCAGGATTGAAGCAGGGCTATCAGTAGAGACCTTGCAGTTGTCAAAAGGAAAATAAGAGAATATTACAAACAACTCTACATATAAATTTTACCTTAGATGTAATGGATCAATTCCTCATACAACACAAACTACCACAACTCACGTAATATGAAATAGTTAATTTGAACAGCTTTATTAATTATTAAGGAAATGGAATCTGTATCTTTAAAACTCTCAAAAATTTCTAGGCCCAGATGATTTAACCAGAGAATTCTAACAACGATTTATGAAGAATTTCTTATCATTTCTTCCAGAAAATAAGAGGGAAAACTTGCCAATTCATTTTATGAAGCCAGGATTATCAATACCAAAACCAGACAAAGACATTACAAAAAACTTCAGACTAGTATTATAACCTCATGAATACAAACAAATCTTTGACAAAATACCAGCTATTAGCAACACATATAAAAAATTACACTATGAACAAATAAACTTATTCTAGGGATACAGGACCAGATCTATTAAAAAAAATTAAATACACTCCATTAACAGGCTAAGTAAGAAAAAGCCACATGATCATATCAACTGATACAGAAAAAGCATTTGACAGAATTCAACACCCATTCATGATAAAATTCTCAAAAAACTAATAAGGGGGATAGTTCTCAACTTGATGGAGAACTATAAAAACATACAGCTAATATACCTAATTGTTAAAGACAGAATTCTTTCCCTTTTAATATCAGGAACAAGTCAGGAATGTCTGATCTTAACACCGCTATTCAACACACAACTGGGAAGTTTGCCAGTGAAATAAGGCAAGGTCAGAAAGGAAGATATTAAACTGTCCCTATAGGCAGATGACATGATGGGCTACGAAAACATTCCCAAGTACTAGACAAAAAACCATGGGACTCAAGGTCAATATGAAAAATCAATTACATTCCTGTATACTAGCAATAAACACAAAAAAATAAGGAACACCATTTATAATCATTCAAAAAAGGGAAGTACTTAGGTATAAATCTAACAAAGCATGCACAGGACTTGTATGCTAAAAGCTACAAAATGCTGATAATAAAAATCCAAGATCTAAATAAATGGAGAGAGATACTATGTTCATGAACTGGAGAGTGGAGCAGACATTAATTCCCCATCAAACTGATACACAAATTTAACAAAATACCAAACTCTTCACTGCCCAAAAAACCCCAGCAAGATTTTTTTTTATAAAATGTAGACAAGATTATTCTAAAATTTAAACTAGAAAGGCAAAGGAATCAAAATAGCTAAAAACAATTTCGAAAAATAATAAAGTGGAAGAAAACACTTAACCAATTCCAAGACTTATTACAGAGCTACAGTAATCAAGACTGTGTATATATAGTAGTGGTATAGGGAATAGAACAGAAAAACCAGAACAGCCTCACACAGGTAGGCCAAACAATTTTTGACCAAGGTGCAAAAGCAATTCAAAGGAGAAAGAAGTCTTTCAACAAATGGTGCTGAATAATTGGATATCCATAGGCAAAAAATGAACTACTACCTAAACCTCATATAAAAATTAACTCAAAATAGATCATACATTTAATAAAACATAACACTATAAAACTTTTCAAAGAAAACATAGGAAAACATCTTTAGGATCCAGAGCGTGAAGAGCTTTTAAACATAACATCAAAAGCACAATCCATAAAATTTTTTCAAACAAAAATCAATAAATTGAAATTCATCAAAATTAAAACATTTGCTCTGCAAAAGATCCTGTTAAGAGGATGAAAAGACAAGCTACAGACTGGAAGAAAATATTTGCAAACTACGTATCTGACACAGGATTCATATTTAGAATATATTAAGAACTCTCAAAACTCAACAATAAAAAAAAACACAAAACCAATCCAATTAGAAAATGAGCAAAAGATATGAAGAGACATCATCAAAAAGGATATATGGATGGTAAATAAGCATATGAAAAAGATGTTCATCACTAGCCATCAGGGAAATGCAAATTAAGACCACGATGAGATATCACTACACACCTATCAGAACAGCTAAAATAAAAAATAGTGACAATACCAAATGCCGGCGAAGATTCGGAGACACTGGATCTTTCATACATTGCTGGTGGGAATGTAAAATGGCACGGCCACTCTGGAAAATAGTTTGGCAGTTTCTTAAAAAACTAAACGAACTTAACCATGACCCAGCAATTGCCATTCTAGGCATTTATCCCAGAGAAATGAAAACTTATGTCCACACAAAAACCTGTACACGATTGTTCATTAGCAGCTTTATTTGTAATAGCCCCAAACTGCAAAAGGACCAAAATGTCCTACAATAGATGAATAGTTAAACTGTGGTACATCCATACCATGGAATACTACTCAGCAATAAAAAAAGGAAAACTACTGATACACACAACAACTTGGATGGCATTATACTGAGTGGAAAAAACCAATCTTAAAAGGTCCCATACTGTAACATTCTTGAAATGACAAAATTCACATGTGATAAAATGACAACATAGAACTATAAGCACACATTGTACAATGTCAATTTCCTAAATTTGATATTGTATTACAGTTATGTGAGAGGTATGTGGGAGAAATTGGGTGAAGGGCAATATGGGACCTCTCTGTACTTTCTATGAAACTTACTGAGAATCTAATTATTTCAAGATCAAAAGTTTAAAAAAAAAAAAAAAGGTAAAACTATACCCGTAAAGCCAAGAAAAAAAGTAAGTCAGGCTCTGTCCAAGAAAATATGAAATGCCCTGAAATCCACATCAAGAAAAGAAATTGGATAGCAATTTTTCCAAATATGACAATCCTAAATGTTCAGATAACATCACCAACAACTAAATTATCAGCAAAAAATATGTAAATATACATCAACACATGAGAGAGAAGGGGATGGCAAACTACAGCCATAGCCAATTCCAGTTGTCTGTTTTGGTAAATACAAATTGACTGAAATGGACACAAACATAACAAAAAACCCACTACTGGCTTTAGGTATTGGTTATTTTATAACATTGGGTATCAGAGAATATCATCTTACAAGTTAACATTTTTCCTGTTATTGCAGCACAAGTTATAATAACTCATCAGGATGTTATATGCCTAAAACAAGTTTCCAAATCTATGAGACTTTAAGGGAAAAAAAAGGAATTTCCCATCTGCCATCCAATTTACCAAACTGTATAAAAAAACTGTGCTCCCTGCAAGGTTCCAACTCACACAAACACAAACAACAGAAGTACAGCTTAACAGCAGTTAGCATACCTTGGAAAGTATCAAATCACCTAACCATCGCACACAATCGACATAATTCCTATGTATGTCTCTGGTGGAAAAGTCAGGAAAGTGAATTTTCTGAGAAATAAATGGCCTGCAATGGAAATGTCAAAAGTTAAAAAGAAAAAAGAATAGTAGAATCACACTAATTTTCACTTTCATATTTATATGACTATTAATTCTGTGTTCCTAGAAAACTGCATACCTTCTTATGGGTTTACTGAGACCTAAAGTCTCATTTCATGTATTTCTGTATTTTTTCCATTATCGGCTCTCAATTCAATTTTCTTATGAAATTTCATTTACAAAAATTATAGCTTCTTATCTTACTATGGAGACCAAAATAAATCACTTCAAATTCTGGCTATCCTAACCAATGATAAGCAGTATCATCTGATTACAGCACTAAAAGTTTCTCATAGAAAACATTAAACTATTCAAACTTTTAAATTTAAGCATAACAGTCTATCAAAGTCAACATATCTACATTATTTCAAAAGATGGTCACCTTTCTAGGAACAATGACACATCATTCCAAAGCCTGCTAAAGACAAGGTTAGATGAGAGTCCTCCCTTGAGCAACAATTTCTAAAAATGGTATCTAACAGGAATTTGGCATTTATTAAGACTTTTCCTGTACTTAGGAAAGTGAAACATAGTGCTATTTTTTCTTTAAAGATGTTTTTGAGAAGACCACCAAGCAGAGAAGTCGCTACCAATTCTATAGTTACTTAAAAGTATACCTAACATTTCTAATCTAGTGATTCAGATTTATACTGAAATAACTAGAAGAATGACATGATGCCATGAATTAGTTGTGTCTTGGGCAACTCACATGTCCTCTCTTTACTTTTCTCTCATATGTAAAAAGGATGTTGGGCTGAATCATCTCAAACATTCTTTCCAGTTCAGATTCTGGGAGCTTTTCTTTATTAAAACATTAAAATGTTATTAATGATCTAATACAAATTCTTAATTCTGCTATAATTATATTAATTGCTTTTTAGCCAAATATGTTAGTGCATTGAACTATTTGTTGATGGTTATAAATTTAACTGATAACCTATTAATAATCTGGTTTGATAACCAGAAAATAAATGCTTTTTGTTAAAACAGAAGTGCAAACGAAGTTAATATACACAGACATACCATAGTGACAGTGAAAGTGTTAATAGTCTGATGAGATTCTGAAAAGACAGTTATTGAATTAAAAATTAAAGCATTTCAAAAATTATTAAGGGGGTATCTGGATGGCTTAGTTGGTGGAATGTGCAACTCTTGATCTTGGGGTTTTAAATTTGAGCCCCACGTTGGGTGTAGAGATTACTTAGAAAATAAAAATCTTTATATATATATATTAAAAATATTGAAATTATATATATATTTTAAGAAAACTGCACAGTTCCCACTCATAGTCAGTCCCATAAAGCAAGGCTCCTGCTTTTGAATTTTCTCCATCTAAAAAAGGGATCATTTAAAGGAAAGCATTACATTATCATGAAATAAAGCCAAGAAACCCATTTAAAAAAAATCATGATTTACTGTCTTGACTTTGAATTTAAAGTGTTGACGAATAATACAAATAATACTATTCTGAAGGGTCCTTTACCCTATCCCACAGAGCAAGTTTAAGCAGCTTAAAATTGTTAAAATGTAAACAGTCAAGCACATGCATACCTAAATAAAAAGTGAAACATGCTACTAAATTAAGATGAACACACAATTTAAAGGGGATTTTGAAAAATGAGCCACAGACTAAAAATAAAGGCTTTGATTTAAAAAATCTTATGGTATATAAATTGGTACCTAAAACTTATTCAAAGAAGGGCTTCTAAACTCAATGTTGGGGGATTATGTAAAAATTTTGGAAAAAGTAAAATGCACCTATCCAATAGCATGAAAAAACAAACTGTTTTCAATAGCACAATTGTTACCTGTTAGTTTTATTTGGATTATAATCATAAGATTCCTTAATTGCATTCATCATTCTCTTTGAATTGATCCTCCAAAGTTTAAGAGAGTGATCCATACCACAGGACATTATTTTTTCACCCAAAAGATCATAATCCTGTATGTAAAGCAGAAAAGCTTAAAATATACAAACTGCCCAAATTAGACTACCCAATTTTCATCTGATGTACAGCATAATGAAAATTCTATTTCAAGTCACACACATTTTGAGTTTATCCATGTAGCCCATAAATCAGTTGTTACTGCTTCCGAGACTTATTTTTTTTCCAAGATTTAGTTTTAACTGATTAGTCATAACTACAGTATATGAACTTATACAATATGTAAGTCAAGAAAGTAAATTGTTTGAATTTAGTTTTATCTATTCAATTATCTTTAAATATTTCCTTTGCTTTATTCTGAAGGTAAATTGAATGAAGTAAAACAATTATTCTATGACACAAAGACCTGAGTAAGTCTGTTAGTACTCTCTGTCCAACCCTGATCAAACAATGAAATTGACAGCTGTAAACTATACAGTTGGTCCTTGAACTTAAATTTTACTTTATCTGTGTATCTAAGTCAAAATGCTTATTATATTGGTTTTAAATTCACTTTTTAAAAGAATAAACAGCAGAAGGGGGCCTGGCTGGCTCAGTCAATAGGGCATGCAACTCTTGATCTCAGGGTTATGAGTTCAAGCTCTACACTAGGTGTAGAGATTACGTAAATAAAATCTTAGGGGCGCCTGGGAAGCTCAGTTAGTTAAGCATGTGCCTTCAGCCATCAGGCTTGTGCTGTCAAATAAAATCTTTTAAAAAATAAATAAAATCTTTAAAAAAAGGGAAGAAAACAGTAGAGAGTTCTATTTGAGGAGGAAATTTTCCTTATTAATCTAGCTATTCTGTGTTAATCCAACCTTTGAATTGATCATGAACACTGTTTTTACAAAAGACTAAGGGCTTTAGATTTGGTGTTCGCTGAATTCAGAAGTCTGGTTGCTGTTACTTCTAATTATCTCACTGTCAATAGCAACAAGACACCCTTAGAGTCGGTAGCTCTAATTTATATTTCTTAAAGGATGGTAGTCATGCCTCTTAGGACACATAATACCAGATGGAAGAATGCTTCTGCAACTTTTAGAAAATCCAAGGCAACAAGGTAGCTGAAGGTAGGTATGATACTCACAAAAGCATACAAACTCCAACTACAGAAATATTTCGTACTTCCAAATAAAAAGCTACTGGCTTCAAAACAACGTGCCCCTTTACGCAGTTTAATAAAATACTGAAGAACTGTAAAACCACTAGATAAGCTATAAATGGAACGTAAGTAAAGCTAAAATAATGTAAAAATGTGAAAATACTAGCTGACTAAAAATACCAACATACCATTAAAATGGATCAATAGATTATAATACATAAATATAAAGGTAACACCATGACAAAGAGTTCTCTAAAACTTAGTTTAAGCATAAACACTTCCTAAAAATGGATCTTATATTTCAACTTCAAATAAAAGATGAAAGTTGATCTCAATTGCTAACTAGCTTAACCTTTTATTTTTTTTAAAGATTTTTATTTATTTATTTGAGAAAGCAAGAATATGAGAGAGAGAGAGAGAGAGCGCGCGCGCGCGCACATGAGAGGGGGGAGGGTCAGAGGGAGAAGCAGACTCCCTCCCCGCCAAGCAGGGAGCCCGATGCGGGACTTGATCCCAGGACTCCAGGATCATGACCTGAGCCGAAGGCAGTTGCCGAACCAACTGAGCCACTCAGGCGCCCAACCTTTTTCTTTAATAACTGAGAAACAGCAAAACACAAGTTGGCTTGGTGATTTCTGACTAACAAGTTCACGGTATTCTTTCATGAGAATCGAGGTGCTGGTATAAGGTGCGAGAGTACGGATAAAGCACAAAAAGCCTTACTCGCTTTATTCCTTCATCTGTAAGTAAAAACCTTGTTATGTCACAAGTAAATGAGTGCCTGGCAGGCTATATGAAACGAACCATATGCTTTCTTATAAGAGTTCCATGGGGACTGTTCAGAGCTCTACACCTGAAGGTCACTGCCCTGCAGCTTTCAACTTACAGCACTTAGAACTTCATCTCTGTGCCCTTCCACGCCTCCAAATATCGCCACCAGAGTGTCTGTTTGGATATTCCACAATCGTAATGCATGATCTAGTAAAGACATGAAAAAAATTTTTTTAAATGGACTTTTATCATTCATTTACTCTGGACTCTCAAAACCTCTTTAAAGACGTACAAACTACAAAAGTTTGGACTTAAGTAATGCACAGTGAGAATTAAGAATGGAATCTTCATTATATAACAACTTAACATATTTACATCAACATGCAGACTTAACTAAGTATGAGCTCAAACTCTCCAGATCAAAAAGAAGTATTTATATGGTCTTAAAATATGTTTAGCTTATTTGCCTCAAATAATTTCCTTTAAATAATATCCTAATTTGATAGGAGTTATGCTCATTTACAAATTGAGGGGACTACAAGATTTCTAAAGTAACCCCAAAATAGGATTAAAAACATACAACTTATTTCTATAGTATTATAGACCTCTTAGAAATATAACTAATTTGAACAATCTCATTTTCCACTAAACATTAGCAACAAAAATATACAGCAACATTAATATAAAAATCTACAGCTTGAAATACAACAATGCCCATATTGTACATGATTATTAACATATTCCATACACTAGAAGGTGGTAATAAATTGTTTACTAGTGGAAATTAACACTTATAAAAATTATTCCTTGATTCTAATTGTGTACAAGTTTTTACGTGGACATCTGTTTTCATTTCTCTTGACTACATATACACACATAGGAGCTGTATTTCTATGTTTAACTTTTTGAGGAACTGCTAGACTATTTTTTATTGTGTACATTTTACTTTCCCACCAGCAATGTATGTGGGGGTTCAAACTTCTCTACATCCTAATCAACATAGGTTACTGTCTATTACTGTCATTCTAGTAGGTATTAAGTGGTCTCATTGTGTTTTTGATTTGTATTTCCCTAATGATAAATGATACTGAGCACCTTTTCATGTGCTCACTGGACATCTGTGTATATTCTTTAGAAAGTCTATTCAAAACCTTTGCCCATTTTTTAAAGGGTTGTCTTTATTGTTGAATTGTAAAGAGCTCTTGATACAAATCCCTTATTAGATAACATAATTTGCAAAATATTTTCTTATATCCTATAGGTTATCTTTGCACTTACTGACACAAAGTGGAAAGAGCAGGGTTAGAGAGTTGTGGTATTTAATAAGAGTGAGGCATTATGACCTGTATTACTTGTAAAGAAATACCTGGGCCCAGCTACTATTATCAAGAAAAGAGAAAAAGTTAACAGCTCTTAGGTGTTGACTTCCAAGCTTAAGCCTTGGTAGGTAAAGAAAAATCACACTGAAGCATTTTCATGGAAGAGTTTTGATTTGAGGACATCTTTTAGTATGAGCAGATTGTGGGGGGAAGGTTATACGTTTGACAAGCCTTTAAGAATAAACTTGACTAGATAATAATGCAGAAGTAAAAAGAACAATCAAGGACAGAATGTAGAAATAACACAGATGATTTCAGAGAGCTCAGAAATTAAGAGGCTTGTCTGAACCCTGACTAAACTTATAATGCCAATATAAGCATACAGAGGAAAGCAAGGCTTTCTTTATACATACAGGAAGTATTTCAGAGAGCTTATGCTGGAGAACTTAGCATTTTAAGGAATTCTATTAGGGAATCCTTTATAAAATAAAAATTTTATATATGAAAAAGCAACACAGATTTTCAGATGCATTATTTCTTATTACATGACTGGTCAGTGATAAGGAGATTTACAAAACTTATTCTTAAAAATGTCATAACTTTGGTGGATCTGCCACTTAAAATTAATAAAGCTTAGTAAAATAACTGAGGATGAACCATCATAATACACTATTGTGAATAAGGGTGACACATTCTTAATTTTCAGTACCAGTTATTTTATTTATGTCTGATGTTAACAGTCCATTTCACGGTCCTTTTACCTAATTCTTGGTCTAGGGATGCTACTGTAGCCTGAGATTTTTCTACTAAAAACGTACTTTATAAATTCTAAGTCTGTTTTTTTTTTTTAATACCTTAGAACTCTTTGTCCCTTAAAAAAAAAAATCATTCCCAAATAAATAGGACTAAAGAAACATTTGCTTCTCTTACCTTTACTTACTGACAGGAGAAGATTTGGATCTCTTGGGTGGAATTTCAGCTCATTGATAGCATTTCCATGGCCAACATAATGCTACAATAAATTTGTAACATTCAACTTTCATTTTAAAATCAATAAATTCTTTCATTAATCTTAAAAGAATGGAAATACAGTTTCACTTAAAGTAGTGGTTCCCAACCCTGGCTGCGTATTAAAATCACCCAATGAAGTCAAAGGAAAAAAAAGATGCTCAAGTCCTATATGCAGGTATTTTGATTTGACTGGCTTAGCGGAGACCCAGGCAAGGATTTAAAAGATCCTCAGGTGATTCTAATGTGCCCCAGGGTTAAAAACTTCTGATTAAAGTGATCTGCAAAACTTCTTAGTATCAAATTCCCAGGCGTCACCTTTCAGTTCTTTATGAGTCCTTGACTCTCTATCACTAATTAGGATGTCTGGAAAAAGTACTCACTCTTCCCTTATAGTTCATCTAGAGCATCTCAGAATAAGGCAAAGCAGGAGGGAAATTATTCTTTTTTAAAAAATTGCAAATAATAAAAACTTCCCACTTATTCCTTAGTTTGTATTATCAAATGTGACAAAGGTCTCAAAAGACTTGTCTAAAGGAAGCAAAAAGCAAAGTACAAATCAAATTAGAAATTGTACAGATACTGAGATTCCACTAGTTTTAAATTAAAAATGACAAGTTTTCACAAATGTGTATTCAAAATAGGGCAGATCTGCAATTTAACCAAAAACTCACCTTTATGCACTGCATTGTTATGGGATTAATTATCCTAATTATGCCTCTAGATCCAGCCACAGCCAGCAAAGGATGGCTTGTATTGCTATCATACGTCCATGCACAAGTGTAAAAGTTTTCATCAGCCTAAGAAATGCCAGTTAAGAAATATAATTTGTTTTTGAAAAGTAAACATGTCAATGATTATACTATCTACTACACGGAAACCTCTATAAAGAAATGCTTGAGTTTTTGACACAGAAGTTCTCATTTCTCCTTATATTACCATATTTAAACAATGGACATTTTAGGTCTACAATCTACACCAAATGGTCAAACAGAACCAGTCCTTCCATTCAATTTTGATTACTATTTAGATGCTTGCATAAATACTCAACTCTGTCATTTGAAAGCAACCATAGACAATATGTAAATGAATGGGTATAGTTGTGTCCCAGTAAAACTTTTACAACAACAGGTAGCTAGCCCCACAGGCTATAAATTGCTGACCCTTGTTTTATCCCAGTATGTCTGATGATGCATCTCTATTCAGTTTGATAGAGTTAACTATTAGTTTTCCACCTTTTCCTGTGAGACTTGCCCAATATGGCTATAGGTCACTTCTTTCCATATAAACTATTGAAGTCTGAATATCCTTGTTTGCTGGGTTTCTCAAAGGATCTGAAAGAAACACTATCACCAACCTTTGTCTAACCTTTTGGCTTTTTAGACCTTTCTTTTTTTTATGTACTTACGTTTTGCAGTATTTTATTTCCTACACAAACTGTGTTTACTTTTTCCCTATAGGCTTTGTTGTTCAAATACTCGGTATGACTGCCAGTCACAGCTTCTGATCAATCCCAATTCACTAATATTAACAACCCTGAAGTGATAAAATTCTAAGCAAGGTCAAAGAAACGGAGGTTTTAGCTATTCTTTGCTATGATTTCCATTACTGGATTTCCAATGCTCTTCTCCCTAGCCACTTCTCCCCACTGTCTCATATTCACCTTACAATGCATTTCTGGGGATCAGGAAAATTAGATAAACTAGATACGAGGAATCTCTTGGGTGATAGTAAAGGAACAGCACTGGTTAAAGGACAGTATAACTTAAGGGAACTAATTAATTTAGAAAAGTTTTGGTATACTTATTGAAAGTCAATTTCTTTAGCCAACGATACTAAAAACTCAAGAAAGGATACATCAGCATCCACATAAGATTGCAACAACCGGATTTCTCCTTGTGAGTGACATTCATATAAGGTAACCTAATAAAAACAAAAATATAGTAAGTTTTATCTCAAACAGAAACCACATTCTCTTCACCTCTGCAACATATTTTAGTCACAAATGTGTCTTAAAGATACTACAGAAACTGTTTTAAAACAGCTTCTTTAAACTTAAGGAAGCATTATAAAGCCTAATGTATTATATAATTTCCTGAGTATATTAAATATTGTATTAATAATAATGGTTTCTATTTCCAATGTTTTAAATTTAGATCTCATTCATGTAATTGCACCAACCGTTCAAACTGAATACCTCAAAGTAAAGTTGCAGTTTATCATTTTTTAATTAAGTTCTTAAAGTCTTTGGGTAGTTTAAAAATATTTACATATTACTTTACATATAAGAAAGCCTATAATTTGCCTAAATAATGTTTTTCTCATGGACACAGCTCATATTTAACTTTTTTTTTTTAGATTTTATTTATTTATTTGACAGAGAGAGAGAGAGAGAGAGAGTGAGAGCAGGAACACAAGCAGGTAGAGTGAGAGAGGGAGAACCAGGCTTCCCACCAAGCAGGGAGCCCGATGCGGGGCTTGATCCCAGAACCCTGGGATCATGACCTGAGCTGAAGGCAGATGCTTAATGACTGAGCCATCCAGGTGCCCCAAATATTAACTTTCTGATGTATGGTGGTCCTTTTTATTTGCCATATATTCTAAAGTTAATATATACACTATGTACAATTAAACTTTAATAAATTTCTTTCCATTTTTCTTATAGCCTATAGTCATGTTAGCAATAACTTATTAATTTTAATAGAAGTATATAAGAACTCCATAAAGATCCTATAAATTATCACTGCCTATTAAATTAATAAAATCGCTACATTAATAGTTTAAAAAATATTCCTTATCGGGGCACCTGGGTGGCTCAGTCATTAAGTGTCTGCCTTCGGCTCAGGTCATGGTCCCGGAGTCCTGGGATCCAGCCCCGCATCAGGCTCCCTGCTTGGCAAGAAGCCTGCTTCTCCCTCTCCCACTCCCCCGGCTTGTGTTCCCTCTCTCCCTGTGTATCTGTCAAATAAACAAAATCTTAAATAAAAATAAATAAAAAATATTCCTTATGACTGCTAAAATAGGTTATGTCCTAGAAGATAATTTTTCTTTTTTCTTTAAAAAAAAAAGTCCAAACAGAACTTTTTATAATTCAATAAACTATGTAATGGCCTTCCATGTCATTTTAAATGAAATTACGGATACTTTTTATTACAATGCCTGAACATTTAATTTAAATAAGGACACCGAAGCACAAATTATAACTAATTCTGATATTATCATGGCCAAGTTAGTGAAGTATAAACTTAGGTTTACAGTGATGTCTTTTTTTTTTTTTAAAGATTTTATTTATTTATTTGAGAGCTAGAGAGCACGAGAGGAAAGAGGGTCAGAGGGAGAAGCAGAGGCAAGAGGGTCAGAGGGAGAAGCAGACTCCCCGCTGAGCAGGGAGCCCGATGTGGGACTCGATCCCGGGACTCCAGGATCATAACCTGAGCCGAAGGCAGTCGCTTAACCAACGGAGCCACCCAGGCGCCCGGTTTACAGTGATGTCTTAAAAGTAGATTCAAATTAATTAATGCACTATGTTCCCAACTAGGAAAAAATAACCTAATATTTTCTTGAACCTGTATCACTTTCCCCATGAATTTTTTTCCCCCAAAGAATTTAAGAACCAGACTACATGTCACAAGTCACATTTGGCTAAACACCCAAGAAAATCTGTTATCCCATGTTACCAAGTGCAATAGCCAAGTTTCAAATTTTCAGGATTTCAACGACCTAGTAAAAGCACCAGAGCCTTAACCCTCCTTAAAGGAAGTTTTACAGGAAATTACCTAAAGCCAAATTTTACTTTTTTAGAAAACAGTAATAGAAAGGATCTAGCCCAGAATGGATGTATGTGTGCTTGTTATGATTTGAAAAATACTGAGCTGACAACTCCCTTGTTAGGAGTTAACTTTGTTTGAGAACAGAATACCAACACTGAGAAACAAAAATACAGAAAACTGTGCATTAAAACCACATTCTTGGGGCGCCTGGGTGGCTCAGTCATTAGGCAGCTGCCTTTGGCTCAGGTCGTGGTCCCAGGGTCCTGGGATAGAGCCCCACATCAGGCTCCCTGCTCGGCGGGAGGCCTGCTTCTCCCTCCCCTACTCTCCCTGCTTGTGTTCCCTTTCTCTCTCTGTCAAATAAATAAATAAAATCTTTAATAAAAACAAACAAAACCAAAAAACCACATTCTTTTATTGCCTAAGAAACTTAGTACAACTAATAAAGAAGCATAAAATTTTATTTTACTCAAAGTAACAATGTATGTACCATCTCTCAGATTCACTCCTCTTCACCTCTTGGGCTAAAGGCAGAGGAAATGACTTGTTATTTGTTGCCAACGTGTACCTAATTAGTCTATCTCCTCTGTTTTTTTTCCAAATACAACAATAAATTTCTACGTTATTCCTCATAACTCCTAGTACAGTATTAATGGATAACCAGAATGTCGGCTAATGCAAAATTAAGAGAACAATTTTTCCCTGAGGTGATTTCAATAACTAACTCCAAAGACTCCCAGGAAAGCACTAAGGACTCTTCCTGTTCTCCATTTATTTAGAAGTGAATAGAATAATAAGTCTTTGCAGTCCACCAGTTCAGCCACTGGCTTAACTAAAAAGTTAAATAGTAGTTTACGTTAAAATGTGCCGGCATGCTTCCTCCCTACACTTCTCTCAGTTCAAGATACTTTTGGCTTCCTTAAATAAAAACAAATCTAACAGATGTTTATCGCAAATAGTTAAAATACTTTCAATAAATATATAAAGCCACTGGATTTATGCTTTGCATTTACAGAGAGCCACTAAGCAAGTTTATTATTTTTAAGAAACTACAGACTTTATATCCTAATTTGAATGACAGACAACTATTAAAACTGCTTCCAAAAATAGGAGTCAATTCTTTCAGTCACACAAAATAAATAATAACAAAATATAAACAAACTGACAGTAATATATGAAATAAAGATGTATTTCAGGAGTGAATACTAGGTTCTAACAATGACAATTTCTAGAATATTACATAAGGAGTACTGTTAAATTAGCTATGCCAAATTTACTTCAAAATCATTACACTGCAATATTTTAACACCCGAGTCTAATAATCAAGCCAAATGCCAAATAGACCCCTGAACACTCACTCTGTTGCTTCCTACAGTTGCAAACACTAATGGATCTCCTTCTTTACTGTGCCAGTTAAACTGTACTCCAAACAATGGTTGATTATGATCTTCCTGTAAAATAATCATAAAATAGAAAAGTTACTATACTTTAGAGACAAAAGAATGGTGAACTGACCATTTCCCCCTCACAACTTTTTTTTCAAAATGTAGGCCACTACTTAAATCAGAGGTCAGGTAACAAGCACTCATCTAAGAAAACACTCTGATATTTGCCTTCTATTTTCTTAAACCCAATCATATTCTTCTGATCAAAATTAAACTGGATAATTGTTATAGATGCATTTAATCTCTTGGGACATAAGGACATAACTTATGTTTCTCAAACAGGAAATGAACAAATACACCAAGAATTAATACAGCACCTCTAACACTAAACTTTATTAGGTTTAATTTCTCCCTTGTAAAGTGAAGCATACTAGACTCCATTCAAATCACCACTTCTATTATTGCTATAAAACAATTTCAAATAATCTTGAATTTGGGTCCTTAGAAAAAAAATCCCAGTAAGTCTCATAATGAACAAGAATACCTGAGCAGTGGGGACCAGGGAAAGCAAAGGACTGTAGCTTCAGTTATCAGGACCACTATAAGGAGGTGCATAAAATACAAGTACAGGTGACCCTTGAACAACAGGTTGGAACTGCACAGAGCCAATTAAACACGGATTTTTTGGATACAGTACTGTAAACATATTTTTTCTTTTCTTTCTTAAAAAAAAAAAAAGATTTTATTTATTTATTTGACAGAGAGAGCACGTAGGCAGAGGGAGAGGGAGAAGCAGGCTCCCTGTGGAGCATACCCTGGGATCACAACCTCAGGTGAGGGCACATGCTTTACTGCCTGAGCCACCCAGGCAACCCTGCAAATGTATTTCTTCACATTTTCTTTGCTCTACCTTACTTTACTGTAAGAATGCAGTATGTAATACATACGACACACAAAACGTGTTAATCGACTTTATGTTACTGGTAAGGTATGTTACTGACTTCTAATCAGCAGAAGGTTATTAGTAGTTAGGTTCTGGGGGAGTCAAAAGTTAAACTTGGATTTTCAGCTGCACAGGAGTGGGGGCGGCAGCACCCTCAAGTTGTTCAAGGGTCAACAGTATTCACTTTTTATTCACAAAGTTATTACTATCTAAAAATAAGTGAAAATAACTAATATTAACACAAAACTATAATGTAGACACTTTGCCTTTTTTTAATATACTAAGATAAATTCCCTTCCTTTTAAGAGAATATAATTTGACACACTGAGCAATGTATTTTGCTACAGACAGGAAAATAATTTCCATATAGCCAGAGCCTCTAATGCTTCCTGAATACTTTACCTAAAAGTATATTCAGATACTTAGAAAAGATTCTAACTTACATATCTGTAAGATAATGCAATGTATATTTTTACTCAGTATAAGAAAAATACTCCCAAATTAAAAAAAACAGAAAATGAATATGTAAAGGAAAACATTTTAAATATCACTAATCCTTTTTAAAATAAAAATGCTATTGAGGAAGCAGTAATTTAAGTAACTCCAAAACCTTGTTTTCCCCAAATACTGATTATTAAGAAAATGTTAATGTACACCTTTTCCTTTGAAAACAATTTCAAGTAACACAAATGATAAGAATTAAATATTTAAAAACTGCACAGACATCGGTTTCAATTTATGCTGACTGAAAGTTTATGGGTCACATTCAGTTCTTTTTATTAAGAGGTATCAGGAAGAGACTTTGTTTTTAAAGTTTTATCAAAATATGAAGAATAACATATCCCAAATCTTTTTTTCTGAATACAAATAAAGAAAACCCATTATGTACTACTAGGTATTACCCATTTAAATTAAAACAAAATGATAAAATCTAAAACAAATGGAGTGTATTAACTATGCAGTTTATGCTACAAAAAACCTTCAAAGTACTCTAATTTTAAAATATTTTAAACTTGACAAAGTATCTGAGCAAAAAATGTTTACCACTGAGAACTAATTCTGAAGCCTGGCATTGAGCCCGTAGGATCTGTCTTTCTGCACATACCTTGAGACTATTTACACACTTGAAAGAATATTTGCATTTCTTTGACTTCCATTTTCCCTTCCCCCAACTTTTCCTTCCAGGAGCATTTGGTGTATTTGTAGGTGTATCAGGGCGTTCGGTGTTTGTACCACTTTCTATACTGACAGCATCATCCTGTAAGCAGTAAATTAGGAAAAATTACATGAAACAACAATACTGTATGTAGCAGTAAATGACTTTGTGCTGGGTAGCTGCTGATTGACCTTAAAGTAGTAATTAATATATTCTGCAAGAAATGGAAAAATATATTCCTGTCTCCAAATAAGGATAAAAAGCAAACCAACTACACATTAGGATTTATGATATTTCAGCAATAATATAATCAAAAAAGCTAATCAGAATAATGGTAAGAATAATATTGCCTTTAATAACAACGCACTGTTTATGCCAGCCACCTTAATACACTGGTTTATTTCATCTTTACAGCTCCTCACAGAAGATAGGAACAGCTCCTTACTGTTAGATAAGGAAGTGTTGTTTAGAGAGCTTAAGTGGTCTCTTGCTACTTATGGTTGCTGGGATTCAAACCAAAGCTGTGACTCCTAAATCTGACTGAACTACATGTCTTCATAATTCACTTGAATGCTGCTCAGTTTGGAGTACAGTGGTTAATGGGCCTCTGAGGATGACGGAATGTTGGTGCCTCTTTAGATGTAGTTTCTGAAAATGCTGTTATTCAAATTCCGCTTAATTAGAACACAAACCATTTAGAATTTTTAAAAAATCCTACATATTCTGTGCTATTTACAAATGACATTTGCCTCACAGCTCTCATGTAATAATGATACTCATATAGAATTCCAGAAACTCTCTATAATTAAAGTAAAATCCTTCCAAATGTAGAAATGACTGCAGGAAACCATGAAAATTCACTTAGTGTATAGGCTATCTCCAGTCCACAAGATACATTCAAGGCCCTCTAATCTAAGGTTTAACTACCTCCTTTGATTACACATTCCAGTGCTTCTTTGGAATAAAGAGATTTATTTCAACCTATCGCCTTAGGGCAATAGTTCCTAAATTCATTCCAGAAGAAGCCTTTTTTCATGGAATGCCTGTTAACATCTATTAGAACAAGTCTAGGAAACACCACCTTAGGGGCTATTTCTAAATGATTGCTTCCTAGTTTTATATTTACAGAAGATGAAAAGTTAACTGGAGTGTCAAAAAGCATATAAAAAATTCATACAAATTCACCTAAAAACAGTATAGTATTATACAGCTGTTGTTGGGGGGTGGTTTTCAAAGTTTCAAATGGTTCCTACCTTTTAAGAAAAATACATTAATTATTCTGGAATGTATCGATTAGGATGAAAAAACTGGATAGATAATACACAGTAGTGCTCAATATTTGAACTGTAATTTAATGTAATGTAAAATTCTAAAAGTTCAGTTCCTGGGCTGAAATCATGGTTTATATCTATTTCTCCCACTCTTCATTCACAGCTTAACACAGTCAACACCTAGTGTAGAAAATAACCGTATTTCAGTGAAAAACTATGCATTATCTATAGCACACCTTTCCACATAACCAGATTCCAGCCCTCTTCATTGCCTTTGACCAAGCTTACAACTCATTTTATACTGTGAATGACTGATAGTTGTGTAAATTCTGTCTCCAAAGGCAGAAGCTCAAAATGTCTTCCCTCCCACTCTGGAAAAAACTTTGTGGTCTCCATCTGCAATTTCACCTCTACATTCCTTTGGCATATAAATGTATATTGTTTGACTCACACTTGCCCCATTCCCTCACTGAGTGTAAAATAAACATTTAACATGTTTCACTTACCTTTTTCTGAAAACTGTCCTCTAAAACTAGAGAAGTAAAATAATAAAACTGATATTTATTCACCAGCTTCTTTACATTCTGGCCCAAAATTCAACTGCTAATCAAGAAAACACACGAAACACTTTTGTTTTTTAACTCTGACCACTTAACTTACCCATCTCCTCCAAAGGAAAATCACCAAAGAATCAAATGGAAATGCAACCGTCACAATGCTTTAATTTTATCTCTAAATTAAAATCAAACCTTTGCTGAGTATCTGTGTATAGGCTGACTTCCACCTTGGCCCCTTCTCAAGGTATAGAATGATGATATGGCACTACCATCTTCATTTGCCCAACAAGGAAATAGGGAGTAATTTGTCCCTTAATCTTGCCATAGGTTACTTAAGCGAAGTATGTCTTCAGATTCAGCCCTCTACCAAGCAACCATTAATACTCTTCAAGAACCTAAATATCCTGCAAATCATAAGACCTTTAAAAATTCAATAAAATGGCATATACATATACAAAGAACTTAAAATATGTCCTTTCAATTTTTTGACTCACATTCATAGTAGTAATTGCTTAGATTACCTTAACTCCCAGCTCAAACACCACATTCTTTCCTCACTTGCTTTTGGCCTTCTCATCACTATTCAGTTCCCTCAAGAGTATGACCACTGCCCATTACCTTTCTCTGAACCCATTTTTCTAGAGTTCTCTACTGTCTTTCCTCACTGCTTACTTCTAACCTATGTCCTAGATCTGGGGTCCTTGGGTGGAATTCAGAGGGCCTGTGAACTTAAATGGCCAAATAAATCCACTTAATTTTCATCATCTTTAAATGAAATTTAGCACTTCCATTAAATAAAGGTAACATACGTGAGATTACTGTAGTTGTGACTTTCTCATCAGGGAAATCAAGTATTTTCATATCATATTCTAGTAGTTGCAGATCTCAAAAAAACTGTCTTAGGCCCATCATTATTATCAGACCCCCTGCTAGATCTAGTTACTTAATGTACTAATACAGAAGCACTTGGGGCATCTGGCTGGCTCAGGCCAAGGAGCATGGAACTCTCAGGCTCCAGGCTGTGAGTTGGAGTCCCATGCTGGGTGTGCATATTAGCTACTTAAACACTTTATATTAAAGCAATCTTAAATTTGTTCTAAAAAGCATTTTTATAACATATTTCATAATTTTATTTTGTTTGTAACCACTGTATTTTATGTATATTTATGTGTAAACACTGTATTTTATATGTTTTAAAAATGTTCTGAGAAGGCTACCTGAGATTCACTGAGGTGTCCAAGGAACTAAAATGTTAAAGTCCCTATACAAATGAGTAAACTCAAAGGCATAATCCACTGTTTGGTTCTGAACTGCTTTAGAATGCAAAGAATATATCCTCTTAAGGGTCTACCAAAAAGGCTTTCAATTTATTTGGTCCCCTGAAATTTTCCTCAGTCTAAAGAGATTACTGACATTTTCATTACATTTCTGCTTGATTATTTAGTCTGTGCTAGGGCCAGAAGCAAAAGTCTTCACAGTTATTAACACTTGTATAGTACTTCTAGGGCAGAGACTCTTTCAAGAACTTTATCTGTATTATCTCATTTAGTCCTCACAAATACTGAGATAAAGACCATTATTATCCCCATTTCTAAGAAATTAAGGAAATTAGATCAAGTACCTTGCTCAAGATCAAGCAACCAGTAAACAGAAGATTAGGAATTTTAACCTAACACGTGGATCCAATCTGTACTCCTAATTGCTATCCTAATCTGCCCAGAAAAAATTTTTAAAAGCAGAAATAAAACAGCCTCCAAGGACTGAAATGAAGAGGGTCAAAAATGTTATTAGAAAGTAATATATAAGACTGAGAAGCACAAACAGGAGAAAGATTAAAGTAACATTCAACACCTACACTTTCCAGAAACTTCAAGTCCAAATCCCACAAACTGACATTTTCAAATATCTTTCTTCTGTTCACAAAAATCCTTCCTCATCTCTTCAATGAAAATTTTGGTCATGACACCATGCCATATATATGCTTGTTAGTGAAGTAATGATGTAGAATTTAGAAACTGGGTGAAGATAGCATTTATTCCTATAACTAGCCAAACTGAGAAAATGAACAACTTACATCACCCTCCTACAAAACTATAAAGATTTTATTTTTTTCAAGATTTTATTTATTTATTTGAGAGAGAGAATGAGAGAGTACATGAGAGAGGGGAAGGTCAGAGGGAGAAGCAGACTCCCCACTGAGCAGGGAGCCCGATGTGGGACTCGATCCCGGGACTCCAGGATCATGACCTGAGTCGAAGGCAGTCGCTTAACCAACTGAGCCACCCAGGCGCCCCAAAACTTTATAAAGATTTAAAAGTATATTCAGATATCCTAGGAGGTTCACATTTGGATAACTTTGAATGAATTGTCAAGACACTGCTAACCTTATTCGAAAATTAATGTCACTTCAGTGATTACTGGCGACTTACCTACTAGATGATTACCGAGGATCCATTTCGGAGTTTTTTTTTTTTTTTTAATCTGATTCCAAAATACCTTACATTTGCGAAACCACGAGTCCACACCTGAAGATCTTTACCACTGTTGCCTAAAATCTTCCAGATCATCCTCTTTATTTGAGTAAAAACTATAAATAATTACCGACTCTTCTTATTACATCAAAGGTGGTTTCCCCCTCCGATTCATAAGACGATCCTCTTCAATTCTCCTCCGGAAGAAAAGCTGTCAGGCACACCCCATCTCCACCCACAGGACAGTAGCAGACATAAAATCCCACCTTTAGAAGAGTCACCAAACCCCTTAAGTCGACGACCTACTTACTCTTCCCCTCTTGAACGGTCTGTAAAGGTCGAAAAGTGACACAGTCCCTAAATTCCTTCCTAAGAGTCGCCAACTCACGCGTGCTCCTCCTTCCAACTTTCTCAGAAAAACCTCTTAACTTGCCTTTTAAACTACTGGAATCTCATATCCGCACTCTCCCAAAATCTCCCAAAGGCCCAGTAACTCCCCAACCACGAAAAAGGATCTCAGAGCAGACCCCTTCAGACCCTCCGCCCACCACGCTCTTTTAAACCACTCTCCTTCGCCAAGTTTCTGCTTGCTCTCGGCCCCTGCTCAAAATCCCCAGAGGCAAGTTCGATTTTTCTCTTCCACGCCCGCGTTTTCCTGAGGGTGACACCTCTCCCTCCCCCCACCGCAGCCCGTCCGCCCCCACGCCGAGTTTAAAAAGAATTTAAAACTTTCATTCCAGAGTCCCGTCCACACTGCTCTGGGCTGCACTCACATTTTCGTCTCCAGAGAGGTCTGGGTTGCTGTTCTCGTCGCTGCTCAGCTTCTGCTTCTTGGCCGCAGGCATGTCTGTTCCCGCCGGCGCTGTCGACACTTCCCTCTCGGACATATTCCTCCGCCTCCCTCCAGGTTCCTGCCGCCTAGGGCGGGGCCTCCGCCACACCGCCGTCAAGCAAGCCCGGCCGGAGCCTGCCGCAAAGTTGCCGCTGCCGCCGCCACCTCCACCGCTCCCCCCGCTGTCGCAAACCGCGCCCAGCCGCCGAGGCGGGCGTGCGTGCGACCCCGCCACACTGCTGAAAAAGGGGCGCGCGTGCGCGCCCTCCCGCGCAGCTTCCTGGCTCTTTCCCTTTCCCTGCTCCCGTCTTGCCCTTTTCCCGCCGCCCTCCCGGCAGTTTGCACGGAGAGGTGAGATCCGTTAGCTATCAAGAGCAGTATTTCGTACGTCCCTTTCCCCCACTGCCGTCCCGATAAAGAGGCGGAACTCAAAGGGGTGCCCCCTCACCCCCTTCCTCCTTCCAAAGACGTTTCAGCCGCAATCGGCCCAATCCTTCGATCCCCGACCCGCTGCAGGACTCGAAAGTCTGTGGAATGGACTAGACCACCGATGTTCCAGGGGATGGGGGAAGATACGAGAAGTCACCTCTTGCTTTAGCGGCGTATGCCAAGTGTCCTTAATCTTGAACTCGGAGGCCAACAGTCTCACATTAGTCATGGAACTGTTGAAGATCTAGTGTTTCGTTGTGAACAGGAGTTCAAAAACCGTACAGTGCCACTCACTGGCCTCCCCCATCTAGGATATGGAAGTTACCAGCTAAGACGTGCGCATGCGCTGGGGCGTATTCTCGCGCTGGGTTGTCCAGACCCGCCTCCCCGGGCCCCTCCTCTTTGAAATCTTGTTTGCTGAACCAGGTAGTCTTCCATCGGTTTCCGTAGCTGGGAATTGATTTCCAAAGCACGACGAAGTCATAGCGTCTGGACGCTTTTTAAATTCATGACGAATATTTAATCTGATGAATATTTATTTCAATCAATGATTATTCTCACACAATTGTGCCAATATTGAGTATCATTTAATTTAGGAATATCCTGCAGTTATTCTAGACTCCAGTGAGTTGCGGCCTAAAGTGCCTTTTTTTTTAAAGATTTTATTTATTTATTTGACAGAGCATGAAAGGGAACACAAGCAGGGGGAGTGGGAGAGGGAGAAGCAGGCTTCTCCTGGAGCAGAGAACCTGATGGGACCGTGGAATCATGACCTGAGCGGAAGGCTTAGCGACTGAGCCATCCAGGCGCCCCTAAAGTGCTCTTTGTAACTTAAAAAATTGTCAAGGCCTTGAACAATGCCAAGGCCTAAAAATCAGTGGTTATCTCCAACTACGTATAAGACTGTGAGACTTAAAACAAGAGACAGAATTTGGGAACATACCAGATACAATATTTTAGGGAAGGGCAACAAAACTGTTACACTTCACCAAAATGTTTATTTCTGTTAAGTGTTAACTCTATCTGTGGGCTTGACAGGTGTCCAGTAATAGTCGGGAAACCTTGTGGATTTGTTAGATGGTTCATTGAGTCACATAATCAAATAAGCAGCAGGAAAAGGAGAACCATGACAAGAAATAACGGCCAGACCCTCACCCCCTTTTTGGTAGATTGTAGTTGTGACTACTTATCTTCCTGGGCTTCATTGTCCTGATCTGTAAAAATGAGGAAATTGGAAGGGGCCTGACATTTCTTGAGCACCTACTTGATAATATAAATTTTTTCTGTTAGACCTCATCACCCAATGGATAACCTGTATAGTGTCCCATCCATAAAATTCTTGTGTGCTTGAGTTACTTCTGCATGATGCCTTAAGAGGGAGAATATCCGTTTCATTATCTGCAGGTTGCGAGCCACTTTTCCTTCGGAAACCAGGAGAGAACTCAGTTGAGGATGAAAAAAAGGAAGGTAAGTCAAAGGTAGGGCAGAATAAGAGGTCTTTGCAATGCAGACTCAGGAAAAATAAGGAAACTAAAAAAAAATTAAAGTTCAGGTCTTAATAATTGCAGTTATTTACTGAACTCTTCTAATGTGCTAGGTATTCCTCAGTTGGTGAGAAAGAGATGAGACTGGTATGGAGTCAGCCACTGAGAAATTAAGATGTGCTTAGTATGGTATATTCATGTGCAGAGACATACTTCCCCTGTCTGTTGAGAAGATTGTGAAACTTCGCTCTACAATTAAAGGATAGTCAACTAGAACATTTCCAACCCAAATTACTCTGTGTGTCTAGGATCAGTGGAAGCTAGAAAGTGGGAGTCAAATTCGGGTCATAAAATTAGGAAAGTTGTTGAACATTTGAATAAAGGACACACACGGAAGGAAAATGCCTCCAAGTATGCATGTTATCTGTAACAAAGCAAAAATGTTTTTAAAGAATTTTATTAAAACTTGGAGGAATATTTAAAAATTTTTTTTCTGATGAGACAGGGATAATAATGGAAATTACTTAATGCTCATTATTACCAATGTTAAAAAATTATTCTGACACTTGTTAAAGTAGTAAGGAGCTTTATTTAGGACTATTGTAATAGGTATTGAGACTATTGCCAAAAAAAACTATTGCCAGTAGGAAAGAGATAGGGCTCAACTCCGAAATGCAGCAAGGACAAGTGGAGATTTATAATCAAGGAGAAGAGTTGGGGATAAAGGAGTTTAAGACATACCACCCACAATATGCTTCTTTGGTATATTGGTTATTTTGAGCTGAAGTCACTTGAAAAGGCTTTCTCTGAACTCCTCTTATCTGCCTAAAGACAGATCCTCCAAAAGGAGCTCAACTGTCATAAATCCCCTCTCCAGGAGTCTCGTCAACCAGAGAAAATCGACTCTTATTAACCACCGGAGACTAGAAGTCACACCACACTCCGAGAGACTTTGTCACAAACAGATCTCCCACCTATTGTAAGGGCCCATTCATCTTTCAAAAAAAGTCATTTAGGGTCGCCTGGGTGTCTCAGTCGTTAAGCGTCTGCCTTTGGCTCAGTTCATGATCCCAGGGCTCTGGGATCAAGTATCTCAGCAGGAAGCCTGCTTCTCCCTCTCCCACTCCCTCTGCTTGTGTTCCCTCTCTCGCTGTGTCTCTCTCTGTCAAATAAATAAATAAAATCTTAAAAATCATTTACTCTCTCCTGTGTGACATACATCCTCCAACCCCTTCCCCTGTTGAGATGGTATAAGCTCAAATCTCAGTGCTTTTTTGGGTATTCACTTTTTGTTCCCTGTGGTGACCCTGTGCATGTTGTATTAAAAACTAATAAATTTGTATACCTTTTCTCCTACCTTTGATATACTCAGCTATCCAACCTAGGAGGGTAGAGGGAAAGGCTTTCCTCCCCTGTGGGGAGGTAGGGGATGGATGAAAACTTAATAAAACGAAACATTCAGGGTAGGAGGATTCTTTATAAACTGACTTGCCTCGGTAATCGATATCCAGGGTGGGGAATAAATTTGATCAGCTATCAAGGGTGGGGATTCTCTCTAGGATTCTTGCTACAACTGGACTAGGGAGACCAAAGACAGGACGGAAGGACAAGGCCTGCTTGAGAAGAGGGCTCAAAGGAGCCGGACTACAGTTTGGTCAAGAGGATAGTCTTTGTCACTAATCTAACATATGTAAAATATCATGTCTCTTATTTGGAGTGCTATCATCATGGTATTAATTTCATAAATACAAAAGACTAGTTAACTAAAAATCATAAGTTTCTCAACACTGAATTACTGTGAGGGATTTCAGGAACCATTACAGTTGGAGAAGTCTTACCACCCACATTTTTACAAATGTGGAAACTATGACTTAGCGTAATTAAACAATTTGCCCAAAGACAGCTCTTCAAAGTGGCAAAGCTAGGGATCATATTCATATCTGATTGGTTAGAAAGCCAAAGTGCTTTTGCCTCAGGATGAAAAACTTAGGCAGCTCTAGATTTATGTAATTCTATTCACAGAGCTTGGTCTTCAGACCACATAATCTTTTATACACTATTTATGAAGAATAGTTGGAAGGCAAGCAGGCAGGGACAACCCCCCCCAATCCCCCCCAGCCCTAAGAGGAAACCACCCTTAAAAGGATTTTACACCACCCTGGAAGGAGCCCTCCACCCTTTCCCGTATGATAGGCGAGAAAAACCTGATTGGATGATAGGCACAGGGAGGGTTAATCAGATTAAAACAGCCTGCCAACAAACCCATAAAAACCCCAAGGATTTAGACATTCTGGCGACAGCCCTCTCGGCTCCCCTCCCTCTTTTAGAGCTTTGTATTATCACTTTGCTGTGGCTCAATAAACCTTGCTTTGCTGCCCACCACTCTGTTTGGTCTACCTCTTTCTACGAAGCCGGTGACCAAGAACTGTGGGCACCTATGGAGAAAATTCCTGTAATACTATCAAAGAACATTAAAAAGCTACCTAACTTGGGACAGAAAGAAAACAACTAGAGAAACAAGGGAACCCAAATGAAGCCTGGAGTTCAGTTAATAGTTATGAGCATAGTTTAGTTTTTTAATTTTGACAAATGTGCCATGGTAATAAAAAATGTTAACAATGAGGAAGCTGAGTGAGGGGTATACAGGAAGTCTCTGTACTATCTTTGCAGCTTTCTGTAAAATGATCCCCCACATGCCAAAAATCCTATTTTTTTTTCGAATTTTTATTTAAATACTAATTAGTTAACATATAGGGTAATACTGGTTCCAGGAGCAGAATTTAGTGATTCATCACTTACAAATAACACCCAGTGCTCATCACAAATGCCTCCTTAATGCCCATCACCTGTTTAGCTCATCCCCCACCCAACTCCCTCCATCAACCCTCGGTTTGTTCGCTATCATTAAGAGTCTCTAATGGTTTGCTTCCCTCTCTCTTTTTTCAAAAACCCTATTAAAAAAAAAAACAACCTCTCATTAGACTATGGAAAACACTAGGTAGAAATAGCCCTTAGCCTTCCAATAAAGGGTTCATTTATTTTGAAAAACTTTCAAAGATCATTTATTTATAAAGAAACTTCACAGCCTCCCTTCATATTGTCTTCTAGTATCATGTAAGCTTCAAATCAGGAAATGAGTTTCAAAAGCTAAATTAAATCCTTCCCATTTCAGTTGAAGTCTATTTCTCATTCATTCAACATTTTTTTGTCTCTTCTGCTTCATAAATAGCAGCTGTTCATCATCACTCAGGCACTGTGTAATCATATGCTTGCAGATACAGTTTTCTATGAACAGAACATATGGCTTCTTTGAACACTGTAAAATCAATCAGGAGGAATTTACTGAATGCCATTTACGTGCAAAGCATTATGGTAATTGCGTGGGGGGTGTGGGGATTAAAGAGGGAAAAATAGGACACAGTCCGTGCCTTCAAAAAGCCAAATATTCTTCCAGCATTAAAAAATATCTCATGTAGAATTTGTGCCTGCCTTTTCAGACTAGCTCTTCCCAAGAAGGTGCTGGTGCTGGAGTATAGCCATCATAGTCATGGATTCTTGTTAGCCCTGCCATTCTAATCCTCGGGACCTTGCCTGACTCAGTGTAACCCTGTCCCCAACCTGCTTCTTCTAAAGCTCTCCAGCTGAGGGAGGGGACCCCTCTTCTCTTGGGGGTGTTAACAGCCTCAGCATACCCGTGCCCAAGAGCACACTGCAGGGCTTTTTCCAGATCCAGGAGTAGATGGGGTTTTGCTACCTCATCCCAGCTTTGCAGGTGAATGAAGGAAGTCAGGAAGATGGAGTGAGGAGTGTAGAGCATGTCCCCAGGTGTGAGATATTCCTAGACTGCAATTCAACTTCTCATCAATAGCTTACCTGGCATTTTTCTCTCCAAATGGCCCAAATGTATGTGATCTTAATATCTTTGCCTCAATTAAAGCCTCTGAAAGGAGATGTCCTATCATTACCAATGAGACCTGTCAAGTCCCCTTGTTTTCTCATTTGGATAAGCTGCCCATTGCCTCAATTGGCTAAATGAAGCCAAATGGAACTGCCTGGTTATATTAATAACATTTTTGATTCTTCACACTCTCTTTTTGATTTTCCTAATGTTTTCTTTCCTTCAGCCTGATTCATCCTCTTTTCTGGTTGCTATGGATCTGTAAAATATTTCCCCTTTCATCTGTTAGTAATACTGACCAACTACAACATAAGGCAAAACATTCTCTGATTTCCCTGTACTTCCCCAAGACTTTAGATTAATAGTTGAAAGATTATGTTCCTATACCAGTGAAGAAAAACAGGTCAACCCCTCAGAAATGAACTTATGCTCTAAAATTTAAGTGATTTGCATGTAAATTATAATCTATCCAATATCTAGGTGCTTTTAGGGAAGACTTAAGCCATAAAATCAAAGGTTGACAAATTATAGCTTGTAGAGGCTGCTTTTAGGCAACCAACTCGGGCAATGGAAACCTGAGTATGGTAAAAGGGCCCACACTGACCACCAGGCTGAATACAAACAGGCCCATTAGCCAAATCACCTCAAAATAACCATAAACCCTAGCTGACCAATGGGTTACTTACACCTGGGCACAGGTACCAAAAAAGGAAAATTCATAGGTTCCCATGCCTTCTCACCTTTCCCCCTTCACTACAGCCCCCCACCACCTGGCAGACAGTCTCTCCTTTGCTGTCTGCCCACTGTCCCCTTGCAGTGAATTCAATAAACTTCTATGTCCTTTGTTCAGGTGAATTCTTTCACCACCTGAGCCGCTGGCCTCCACCTAATGGTGTCACCACACATTTGGTGGACCCTGCATTTGGTGGGGAGCCTTTGCCAGCCGGCGTGCTCCCAGAGTCTCCAGAAATTTCTCAGGACTTGCCCTTTGTGGACCAATTCTAGTACTCCTTGGGGAATTGACCGAGGTTACTCCTCGGTGAGGATCTGAAGCCCCAGGAGGAACCAGCTGGACTGCTGTTTCCCGAAAGGGTGAGGGATTTCCCCTCTTGCCCTTTGGAGGGATCCTTCCCTCCCTCTCCTTTCTCTTTGCTGCCCTCCAGCAGTCTAACCATGCTTATGGGTCAAATGTTTGATGGCCACCTGTTTTTTAAATAAAATTTTGATGGAACACAGCCATGCCTGTTACATATTATTTATGGCTTCTTTTGTGCCACAACACAGAGCTGACAGAAACTATATGGTCCTCAAAGCCTGAAATATTTGATACCTGCTCTTTCACTGAGAAAGTCTGCTGACGTCTGACTTACACAGACATCAGAGTTTTCCACTTCTGAATAACTACACAAGTGGAGAGGTGGCCATCTTTAAATCTCTGTGACATCTCCAGAGGCCCTGTGAAATGAATGAACTGCCTTAGCTGGGGCCTGCACTCCAGCCCATGACAGAGGGATCACAGTACTTAGAGGTTTGCTGGGGCAGGGGTGAATGCATCGCCTGCTGAGCTGCTGCATGATTTGAGGCAATTTTTTCTAGCTTCCATGGGTGTCTTAGAGAAAGGCATGAAATGCTTTGAGTAGAAAGGATCATTCGATACAGGCATTAAATTAGGATAATTCATGCTCAGACTATTTCTCTGATCGTCGGAATCAGCGTTGGCTCTTCCAGCAGAATGTGGCTCCTTTGTCTCTAGCACCTGCATTTCAGGGATGCTCCCTGAAGGGAGCAGTAAAGGCCTCTAGTAAGCAAAGCAGAGCCCCTGGAGAGCTAGGAGTGTTCTCTGAAGAGGACTGGAGGGGAGGGCAGATGGGAGCACTAGCCCAAGGGGCAGGTTGCTAGCTCAGCCCCCCACCTGTGGGACCCGTGGGGCCTGGGATGGAAACTGAACATTTCCAAGACTTGGTTACTTCATCTCTGAAATAAGATAATAGTAATATCTACTTCATAATATATTTAATGCCCCTAGTACGTACCTGGCATAATACATGGGATCTTCTAATATTATTTATGTTGTCATTTAAAAGACATATTGAAAAAAAAACCCGCAGGAAACTGGCTTAAAAAAAAAAAGCATAATATAACACTGTATAGACTTTGGCCCTAACCCTGTTAAAAATATGTACACATCCCTATAGACAATGGAAGAAATACATGAAGATACTGAGAAGCCATCTTAGGGTAATGGGGTTATGAGTCATTGATATTTTTTTGTACCTTCCTGCCATTTTACAATTTTCTGCACAGAGCGTGGGTTTTATTACCAGAAAAGAAAAAACCAAAAGGCTAACCATGACCGAATTTTTCAAAGGACTTCCTAGAGGACAGGACAGTGAGCCTGTGGAAGCAGCCCCAGGCCCGAACCACATGACAAGTCACCACCTTGGGGTGTGCTCTGCAGTGCAGGGACTGGGACAGCTTGGAATACTGTGCAGGGATCTGCCAGAGCAAGGGGCTCTACTTTCTTGCTCAGTTTCTTCATAGTTCTCTCCGTAGGAAATACATGGCTTTCTCAAGGCAGGCACGGCTCTGCTCTGGCTCCCTGGGGCATGGGTCTCTGCAGCCAGACCTATCTTCTTGCCTTGCAGGGCAGACACGATGACAGGTTTGTTGTTTGGCTTCTCTCCAGGACTCAGGGACAATGAGAACCAGCTGGCCCTTCTTGAGGGTTCTCATGAGGCTCCAGAAGCATTTCTGATGCTTCACAGAGCCCCTGCTCCAGGAATATGACAATTAAAAGAAGCAGGGGAGGAAAAGAAAAAGGAACTTGGGTGCTTTTCATAAGGGATTGCAGCGAGCCCAGGGAAGCATGTAGCTAGGTGGCCTCCCAAACAGCAGCCTTTCGTGGCCTTGTCCTGTTTGACCCAGTGTATTGGCACAGGGAAGGCATCTCTGGGAGCAGCCGAGAGCCCAGTGTCTGGGCCTTCCTAGCCCCAGGCTGATCTCTAGCAGTCCCTCTTTGGGTTTGAAGATTTGGGGAAAACAGGACACATCAACTTCCTAAGGTGACTGGGCATGTCTGGGTTCCCACCTGTAATCGCCACTATGGTGACCTACACATAGGAAGTCTCTGCCCTGTGCCTCTCTTCACTGGGCCACTCAGATCATACATTCATTTTGTTCTCTCCCGGCTGATCATTTTTATTCCCCCAAACAAAATAACTTTATTGTTTTTCTAGTTAAAAAAAAAGGGGTGCCTGGGTGGCTCAGTTGGTTAAGCAACTGCCTTCGGCTCAGGTCATGATCCTGGAGTCCCTGGATCGAATCCGGCATCGGGCTCCCTGCTCAGCGGGGAGTCTGCTTCTCCCTCTGACCTTCCCTCTCATGCTCTCTCTCTACCATATTCTCTCTCTCAATAAATAAAAATCTTAAAAAAAAAATGATGCTACTGGGACACCTGGGTGACTCAGTCGGTTAAGCGTCTGACTCTTGATCTCAGCTCTGGTCTTGATTTCAGGGTTGTGAGTTCAATCCCCACGTTGGGCTCCATGCTGGGTGTGGAGCCTACTTTAAAAAATAATAATGAAATAAACTTTAAAATGATGTTAAAAAATTCAACTATTTATGAAAATGTGAAAAAAGCAAGTCACAGAACGATAGAGTGGGGTTGCATTTTCACTTTAAAAAAATAAGAAAACTGAGTGAATTTTTTTATAAAGATTTTATTTATTTATTTGACAAAGAGAGAGAGACAGCTAGAGAGGGAACACAAGCGGAGGAGTGGGAGAGGGAGAAGCAGGCTCCTGGCTGAGCAGGGAGCCTGATGCAGGGCTCAATCCCAGGACCCTGGGATCATGACCCGAGCTGAAGGCAGACGCCCAACGACTGAGCCACCCAGGCGCCCCGAAAACTGAATGAATTTGATTATATATGCTCAGAAGAAAATCTTAAAGAATGCATGTCAAACATTAACCGCAGTTATACCTGAAAAATAGGACTGACGGGGAAAGAGAGTTTCATTTTTGTCTTTATACGGTTCCCTGTTGTTTGAATTTCTTATAATAAGCCTGTATTACTTTGTAATTTAAGTATATAATTGAAAATGAAAAATAAACATTATCTAACCTCCCTGCCAAATGTCTCATGCGTCTAATAGACATTTACTGATTACCCGCTATGTGTCAGTCACTATTCTCAGTGTTGGGAATATCTGATAATAAGCAAAACCAGACACTTTCCTACTGTCATAGAGTTTACTGTCTAGGCGGGGGAAACAGACATTAACCAAGTAATCACACAGATAATTGTAAAATTACAGCTGTGATAAGTACTATAAAGGGGAAGAATAAGGTCAGAGCTGCTGCTATCCTTTTTAGTATTTGTGTGATATTTTTTAAAAGGTGTCCCCATAGACAGAAACAACCCAGAGTAGGCAGAGTTTAGCAAGCAGACTATGCCTCTGATGAATTAGAAAAAAGCAGCCTTCCAGACTGACACAGCCCTGCTCCATATGCAAGGCTTTGTGAGTGGAGCACAAATTGGATTTCATCTACTATCATTTCAGCTGGGAACCCTTATTTAGATGAACAACCTGCAGGAGTGTACCCAGCAGCCCTAGAAAAGGTTCCACAGACACATATAATAAAATGAGATTTAATAATAAATGAGAGTTTCTTGGAGGAACAGACAGATGAATGAGAGCTGAAAGAAGAATGGGAGTTAAACAGGTGAAAGGGAAGAAAGAAACATGCCTAGGTAGTGGTAACAGCAAGTGCAAAGGCCCTGGGGCAGGATAGGAATATATGCCTTTGGGGAACTGAAAGGTCATTGTTGGTGAAGGACTGAAAAAGTGACAGGAGCAGTGGTAACAATTAAGTCTAGAAAAGTAGGTGGGAAATTAGATCACACAGGACCTTGTAGACATCTTAAGATTGATATGCAAAAAAATCTGCTGATAAGACTTATACAGAAGGAATTAAAATGGCAATACTTTATTTTAATTTTTTGTTGGTATTTAATTTATATAGAGTGAAATGCACCAGTCTTAAGTACACAGTTTGATGAGGTTTTGTTTTGTTTTTTTAAGTAGGCTCCAACATGAGGTTTGAACTCACGACCCTGAGATCAAGACCTGAGCTGAGATCAAGAGTTGGATGCTTAGCCCACTGAGCCACCCAGGCACTCCCAGGTTTATGAGTTTGACATAGACCTACACTCCTGTAATTTATATCCAATCAAGAGATAGAACTCCATGTGCATTTCTAACAAACTCAATGTGATGTCTGTGCTGCTGATCCAGGGATCACACTTTGAGAACCACTGGTCTAGATGATAAGATCAGAAATGTCTCATAAATAATTTGTAGAAGTTTATTCATTCAGTAAACATTTCCTTTAAGTGCCTGCTGTTTTCCAGGCATCTTCTAGATGCTGAGGATTCAAAAATAATTAAAACCTCATGCCTCTCCTCTAGTAACTTAAAAGTCTGGTAGGGGGGACCGAGGTAAGCCAAATGGGTACTTCTAGCTGTCTGAGAAAGTCTGCTCACTAAATAATGGACAAAATATTTTATTTTATTTTAAGATTTTATTTATTTAATTGAGAGAGTGAGACAGAGCATGTATGGAGGCACGGAGGGGCAGAGGGAGGAGATTGATCCCAGAACCCTGGGAACATGACCCGAGCCAAAGGCAGACACCTAATCAACTAAGCCACCCAGTGCCCTGGACAAAATATTTTGAAAGGTAAAATAGTCTTGGTTTCCAAAGTAGATAAACCACTAAGAAGAAAAGCAAGGATTTATAATGGATCCTATCCTAGACATAGGATTCCTCACTGCCACACTGAATGCACAGATGATCAGTAAGATCTACTTTATTGAGTGTTTTCCATGTGTCCAGTACTATGCAAAGTACTTTCTATGTAGCTTGACATTGAATCCTCTCAATAACTTTATGAAGCTAGGACCATCCTGCCTACATTTTATGGATAAGGCAACTGTATAGTCCAGAGACATAATGGACTAGACAAAAGCCACTCAATGAGTAAGTGAAGGAATCAGAATTCAAACCCAGACCTGGTTGACCCAAGTGCTGGTCCTTTTAGTCACTAAAACTTGCAGCTTTCTAGCAGAAAGCAACCTTCATAAGTCATTTTAGTGCTGAAAATACGAACAAGTCCTATAGTAGAAATATTCAACACAGAATACAGTACTATGATAGGACAGGTAGGGCAGTAAATAATTTTAACTGGGTGGAGATATGAGAAGTCTTCATGAAGAGGTGGGAATTAGCTTGGAAAATAAATTTTTGTTGGTGTTTCCCTAATGAAGTCTGAGAGGCAGAGATAATCCAGTGGATGCAAATGCTGTATTCCAAACACTAGAAAAGCACACTCTATTGTGGACAAGGGAAAGTTTATTGGGATCAATTATAGCCAGCATGACATTTCCCTAGTGATTATACAATGCTTCTGCTTACTAAGTACTACCTTATGATTGCCACTTCAACTTTCCGGTTTCCTTCATAACAGGAAGAAAGTGCCCTAAAGAGTGGACATTTGTATTTTAGTCACTGGAGAGGAAGATTCCACAGCATCACTTAATATTTGGGTGTACGGTTTATAAATAGGTATCTTGTTCATTTAGAAGGAGCCGGATGGTGAAAAGCCTTATGCCATTGGTCTGGAAGTAACGGGTGGCCAGAGTCTTCTCTTTGGCAGACATCAGACAGTAAGACTGGAGGCAGGGAGGTGAGCTCCAAGGCGATTGCAACACTACAGACCTGGAATAAGGCAGTGCCAATGAAGATGGATGGAAAGTAAGGGGTTGTTTCCAGAGATATTTAAGAAATATAAACAGGGCACCTGGATGGCTCAGTCAGTTGAACATCTGACTCTTGGTTTCAGCTCAGGTCATGATCTCAGGGTCATGGGATCAAGCCCCACATTGGGCTCCTCGCTCAGCATGGAGCCTGCTTGTCCCTCTCCCTCTCCCTTGGCCCCTCCAACCCACCCACCCCCACCGCCGCCCCTGCACGCAAGTGTTCTCTCTTTCAAATAAATAAATAATTAAATAAGATCTTTTTTTTAAAGTTTTTATTTATTTGACAGAGAGAAAGAGAAAGAGGGAGCACAAGCGGGGGAGAGGGAGAGGGAGAAGCAGACTCATCGCTGAGCAGGGAGCCCGATGTGGGGCTCCATCCTAGGACCCTGGGATCATGACCTGAGCTGAAGGCAGATGCTTAACCGACAGAGCCACCCAGGTGCCCCTAAATAAATAAAATCTTAAAAAAAAAAAAGAAATATAACCAACAGGACTCACGGAACGTGAGGGTGAAGAAGCATAGCATGACTCAGGTTTAGCGTCTGGCTGACTTCCTGTATGGTGGTATCTCTAAATAAGATAGGGAACATAGAAGAAGAAGCAGGTGGAATTTTTAGCTTTAAGCATTGAGCAGATAGACATGTAATTTTATTTCTCCCCAAATCTAAATATAGTCTTCAAGGGCAAATGCAAATGACAATGGTCTATTATTAGTATAAGGAAAGAGTTAGCTCAAAAAATGGAGATAATTCTAATGTCTTGTTCTTTCAAAAGAGTTTTGTGTGAGCATTAAATAAGACAGTATGTGTGGAAGAGCTTGAAACATTATTGCATGGAAAATTGCTAAATGATAAATTAGTTTTGATTTTTGAAATAAAAGATTGCTCTTGCTTTAAAAACACCAGCCTTGATTTTAAAAATAGTATCATTTTATATGCAATTTTCCCCTTATACAATTTTGAAAAAAAAAAGTATGAAGAAAAAGATAATTGTGATTATAAGAGACTAGCTTCTGAGACTCTCAGTGCCCTTTTTGAATGTAAAGCAAAACCAGCAATGTCCCAGGCACCTCGGTGGCTCAGTTGGTTAAGTGTCTGCCTTTGGCTCAGATCATGAATTGAGCCCCACACAGGGCTCCTTGCTCAGCGGGAGTCTGCTTCTCCCTCTCTCTCTGCCCCCCTCCCCCGCTCGTGCGTGCACTCTCTCAAATAAATAAATAAAAATCTTAAAAAAAAAAAAACAAAAGTGATGTCCCTATTTGAAAACACCAAGACAAAAAGAATCTAGAAAGTTGAACTGATAATTAACATTCATCGAAGCCTTGCTGTACACAAGACGCACTGCACGATATATTTCATTTAATCTTCACATCCTTGCTCCTCTATTTTACAGATGAGGGAGATGAGATGGAGAAATGAGATTACTAGCTCAGCACAGAGGTGGTGAGTGGTGGAGCTAGGAGTGAACACACACGGCCTAGCAGAGTGTACTGAGCTCTTCAACCCTGTAGCATAGGGCTTCCTACTGTGTCGTCAACATGTTTATCCTGGGTAGATGGACCCGAGTAATATTCTTTATTTCTTTCTTTCCGCTTCTCTGTATTTCCAGTAGTAAGCATACATTACTTTGAGGTTAAGAGAAAAAGGTTATTTTAATTTAAAAAGCGATCAGATAAATTAAAAATTTATTTTAAATAGTCCAATTCTCATTCATTCCCTGAAAAAGAAAACTGTCTATCTAATTTTGATTTGAAGCATTAGGTACACTGCTGTTCGAAGACCAAGTTTTGTCTGGTGCGTCGTTCATGGTGTATGCTTAATTCTCTGAAAAATAGACAACAGTTATTTCCAGGTTAATTAAGTGTCATTATCTTAGAGTCTGGAATATTACAGATAAATGTGCAATTCTGAAATAAAACAGCTGTCAAAGCCAGAGAAAGAAGAGTGTGGTTTTTGTTTTTGTTTTTAACATTTGTAACCTTTAAATTGTCTGAAAAATTGTTAATCAAGCTTAAGAAATTCACTACTATCTACAAGTTAAAGTCAGCTCTTACAGTCCTGAGATCCGATGTTTAAAAGAAATGTGAGGTTAGACTCTTTGAAGTGCAAAACTGCATTTCTGATTCTCTTTGTGAGTATTTGGTTTTCCTTTTTCCCGTGTTCATATTGGTTTGTTATTGTATGATCTCTCAGGAGCATTAGTTTGTTGGATCAGATAGTGCTGTTTTTTGTTGGAATAAGGCAACATCAGGGATGTTTTTCTGTTGAAAGGATAATTAAATAGATTAAATTACATGGACTTTGCAAAACAACACGAGGCACTTAAAGGGAAACAAAAAACAAAACGAAAAACCCCTCTAAAACAGGTTATGCTTGGCTTCCCTGACCTTGACACTAATCTGCCTTTCGTAGATATAACCAAGGCACAGAAAGAAATATACTTGATGCAAATATACTTTATATACAGTTACTTGCTGTTTTTGGTTTGAAGATATGTATGTATATAAAAGTGTCTGAGAGAGAACTTTGAATAGGCTTAAGGTACACAGCAGTTTTTTCCAAATGAATATGAGTAAAAATAAATGCATTTAAAAAAGGAATAGGAACTAAATTAGAGATTGTACATTCTGAATTTACTCCAACTTGGATTCTTACTCTATTTTATGTCTTCAATAGAACAAAAGGTGACTTCTGGTTCTTAGAACAAAGACTTGATGGAGCTAAATTGAAGCATCCAGAAGGCTCAGAATGAAGACTGCGAGACGAGATTTTGATGAGTTAAGTGTAAATGAATCAGAAACATAGGGATTATGTGCACATGAGGTTAAAGTGCTTCTTATTTTATTTTATTTTTTTTGGTGGGCAGCAAAAGCAAGATTTATTGAGCTATAGCAAAGTGATGGTACAAAGCTCCCAAGGAGGGAGGGGACCCGAGGGGGTTGCCTAAAGTGCTCTTTAAAGTGCACCCGAGTTTAAATGTGCAGAGGAAAGATGCTCAGTGAAAAGCTCGGGGGCATTCTAAAACTCAAATACTTGAAATATTTGAGATTTGAGATTTGAGGTGTGCATTAATGAAACCATGACTATCCATCTCCAGGGTAAATGTGATAATATGGCAAATGTGGTAATATGGATAACTTTGTTACTCCATTCTACATTTTGTAAATCTTACGCCCATGAATAAGGATATTGTAGGGGTGCCCGGGTGGCTCAGTCAGTTAAGCATCTGCCTTCAACTCAGGTCATGATCCAGGGATCCTGGGATCGAGTCCTGCATCGGGCTACCTGCTCCACAGTGAGTCTGCTTCTCTCTCTGCCCCTCCTCCCACTTGTTCTCTCAATCTTTCTCTCTCTCTCAAATACATTAATAAAAATCTTAAAAAAAGAAAAAGAATAAGGGTACTGTATTAGTCAAGGTTCTCCAGAGAAACAAAACCAATATAGAGAGAGATAGAAAGAGGGGTGGGGGGAGACTTAAGGAATTGGTTCACTCAATTATGGAGACTCGAAAGTTTAAAGTCTGCAGTTTGAGTTCAAAGGCTATCTGTTGGCAGAATTCCCTCTCACTTTGCAGAGGAAAATCTTTTGTTCTATTCAGGCCTTCAAGTGATTGGTTGAGGCCCACCCATATTATGGTGGGCAATCTCCTTTATTCAAAGTCCACTGATTTAAATGTTAATGTCATCCAAAACACCCTTACACAAGCAACCAGAATTTTGTTTGACCATATATCTGAGCACCGTAGTAGCCCAGCCAGATTGATACATAAAATTAATCATCACAGATGTTGAGTTGGCTGATTTTGTCTTCTTGTTAAAGCAATGCCCTTTCAAATGAATGAATAAAATCCACCAAACTTTTATAGCTGGAAAGACCACTGGAGACCTTCTAATGGTACTTCTCAATGGGGATGCTACTAGCATTGGGTGTCAGAGTAATTTTTGTATGTGGGCAGTTGTCCCAACCATCGAAAGGCATTTAGCACCCCTGACCCTAACCTCTAGTTGCAAATAGCTCTCCCAATCAATGTGCCAACCGCCAAACCATCCCAAAGTTTTCCAAACACTCTAAGGTAGGTATAACACTCTTCGTTAATTTTTTTAGAGTAGGAAATAGATTTGACAAGGTTACCTTTTACTATATTTCATATGTAGACTATTCCTTTTTTTTCTGATTTGACAGTGTAATTAATCATATCAGATTATTTTGTAGTAAATAATGTGTGAATCTATAATTACACTACCTAAAATGAGGTTTAAAATGTAAACTCTGATTAGTATAACAAGTTATACTATACAAAATTGGGAAGGATTTCAGTCATAAAACTACCAGGGTTTGGTAAACACACATATGTATTTTTGGTATTAAACTAAAAGCATGGATAAATTTTTATTTGTTTATTTATTTTTTAAGATTTTATTTATTTATGTGAGAGAGCGAGAATGAGAGAGAGAGAGAGAGCACATGAGAGCGGGGAGGGTCAGAGGGAGAAGCAGATTCCCTGCTGAGCAGCAGGGATCCCGATGCGGGACTCGATCCCAGGACTCCAGGATCATGACCCGAGCCGAAGGCAGTCACTTAACCAACTGAGCCACCCAGGCACCCATAGCATGGATAAATTTTTAAAAACCCTATTTTGAAAAACTTTTTGAAAAATTGAGTAGTTGCGGAAGCATTAATTCAAAGCTTGTATACATGAACATATTGAATGTCAACCGTCCATTCTGTGTCCCTTCTGAATGGGAGCATTTCTGGGGTGACAGTTAGCTTTATTTTGGTTAACTAAATCTCACTCTTCAGATATGAACTTAGATGTTACTTGCTACAGGAAGTGGTCACCAAGCAAATGTACTTCATTGACATATCATATTCTGCTCATAGAAGTCATCCTCATAAACTATAGCTGGACTTACCACCTACCTCACTCACTAAACTGAAGGCTCTGTGAGGTCAGGAACCATGTGAAGATCGTTTGCCTGTCTTTGTACTCTCAACATGGAGTCAAATGCCTGGCACATAGTAGAAGCTCGCTAAATATGTGTTGGATGGATGAATGAGGAGGGGGCAGCATAAAGAAAACAAACTTCTATCTTTATTGAAAATTATGCACATCATTTTCAATTGTGAAGCCTAGGGAACAGTAATATTTTATCATCTGTGTGTTCTATCGCTCCTTAGCATTGCACCTGGCATGCCTAGCATCTCTCATGCTTTATCGAGGTATAATTTATATACAATAAACTGCATTCATTTAAAGTATACAGATCAGTGAGTTTCAACACCAGTGTAACTCCTGCCACCAAGACACAGAACACTTCCATCATCCCAAAAGTTCCCTAGTGCCCCTTTGCATGCATCTTCCCCTCTCCACCTCCAACCCAGGTAAACAGACTTGCTTCTTGTCAATATAGATTAGTTTGTATTTTCTAGAATTTTATATAAATGGAATCATACAGTATGCACTTCTTGGACATAGATCCTTCTTGAGATTCATCTATGTTTTTGCATGAGTATGTGGTTTGCTCCTTTTTATTGCTGAGTATTTTACTGAATGAATATGTAATAATTTGTTCATCCATTTCCTGTTGATGGACAATTGGGTTGTTTATATTTTGGGGCTATTATGAATAAGGCTGCTATGAACATTCATGGACAAGTCTTTGTATGGACATATTTTTAAATTTCCTTTTTTTTTAAAGATTTTATTTAATTATTTGACAGAGTGAGACACAGTGAGAGAGGGAACACAAGTAGGGGGAGTGGGAGAGGGAGAAGCAGGCCTCCCGTGGAGCAGGGCGCCCAATGCAGGGCTCAATCCCAGGACCCTGGGATCACAACCCGGGCTGAAGGCAGACACTCAACGACTGAGCCACCCAGGCGCCCCATATTTTTAAATTTCTTATGGGTAAATTGCCTAGGAGTGGAGTTCTGGATTATATGGCAAGTATATATTTAACTTTGTAAGAAACTATCAAACCATTTTCAAAGTGACTGTACCATATTTTTATTACTACCATCTATGTATGAGAGTTCTATTTGTTTTACATCCTTTCCAGCACTTGATATTGTCAGTCTTTTTAATTTTAGCCATTTTGGTAGGTATGTGGTGGTATCTTACTACGGTTTTAAGGTGAATTTCCCTAAAGACTAATGATGTTGAACATTTATTGATTATCCATATATCTTCTTTGGTGAAGTGTGTGTACAAGTCTTCAGTCCATTTTTTAAAAACTTGTTTGCCCTTTCTTTTGTAATCCTTTGGCTGATATACAAAAAATGTTTTCTCTAGTCTACAACAGTTTTTTTCACGTTCTTAATGTCTCTTAAGTAGCAAAAGTTTTTTTAGTTTTGATGAAGTTCAAATCATCAACTTTAATATGATTTATTTTTTCGGTTCTGTCTGAGGTCACAAAGATTTTTCTCCTGTGTTTCCGTCTAAAAGCTTTATTGTTTTAGCTTTTACATTTAGATCTATACGACATTTTGAGTTAATCTTTACGTATGATGTGAGATGAAGACTGGGGGTTGATTTTTTTTCCCATATGTATATCCAGTGGTTCCAACACCATTTATTGGAAAGACTTTCCTTTCCCCATTGAATGCTTTGGCACTTTTATCAAAAATCAACTGACCACCCATGTATGGTTCTTCTTCCGGGCTTTCTATTTTGTTTCATGGGTCCATATGTCTATCCATTCACCAATACAGCATTGTCTTCATTACTGAAGCTTTACAGTAAACCTTGAAATCAGTTATTGTTTGTCCTGAACTTTGTTCTTTTCTTCATGTTTCTTTTGTCATTTAAATGTTTATCCCAAAGATGATCTTACCAGGATCAAGCGTAATCCTGCTTCCTTTCATATCCCCGGATGCCTTAAAGTATCTATGGAGCTATAAAAATAAAAGATCATGCTTTCCTTACTTTGTTATTTCTAGTTTCTTCCCTTCCCCAGGAATGCTTTGACCAGGAGATTCTTTGACTTACCAATGGCTAAAACTTGTGGGGTTTTCTTTATGATTTTACTTTCTAAGCAATCTCTACACCCAACATGGGGCTTGAACTCATAATCCCAAGATCAAGAGTCACATGCTCGGGGCGCCTGGGTGGCTCAGTTGGTTAAGCGACTGCCTTCGGCTTGGATCATGATCCTGGAGTCCTGGGATCGAGCCCCACATCGGGCTCCCTGCTCAGCAGGAGGCCTGCTTCTCCCTCTCCCACTCCCCCTGCTTGTGTTCCCTCTCTCTCTGTCTCTCTCTCTCTCTCTCTGTCAATTAAATAAATAAAATCTTAAAAAAAAAAAAAAGAGTCACATGCTCTACTGACTGAGTCAGCCTGGCACCCCTAAAGCTTATTTTTTTAAAAAGATTTTATTTATTTATTTATTTATTTATTTATTTATTTGGGAGAGAGAGAAAGAGAGTGCACACTTGCACTTGAGTGGGGGGAAGGGCAGAGGGAGAGAATCTCAATCAAACTCCACCCTGAGCATGGCATCTGACGCAGGGCTTGATCCCAGGACCCTGAGATCAGGACCTGAGCTGAAATCAAGAGTTGGATGCTCAATCGACTGAGCCACCCAGGCACCCCCTTAAAACTTGGTTTTAATAGAGAATGTGGAAGGTCATGAGATGGACAAATGGGGTACTTGTACCATGCTCAGGTGAATTACAAAAAAAGGGATTCCTGTGTGATGTTACAGAAGTTATTTTGGGATGAAAATTATAATAGATGGGCACGCCTGGGTGGCTCAGTTAAGCGTCTGCCTTTGGCTCAGTTCATGATCCCAGGGCCCTGGGATTGAGTTCCACATTGGGCTTCTTGCTCATTGGGGAGCCTACTTTTCCCTCTGCCTGCAGCTCCCCCTGCTTGTGCTCTCTCTTGCTCCTTCTCTGACAAATAAATAAATAAATAAATAATCTTTAAAAAAATTATAATAAATGAAACATGTCCTTATTATCCATAAGCTAAGTCTAAACTTGTTTACCTGCTATTCTTATCTCCTAAAGACTTCTTCATATATGTGATGTTCCAGGAAAACTGTTCAACACCTGTGTTCTACAGCTTCCTCACCTGTATGCTCTGATGCTGCCATCACCTGAATGCCTTTACTCCTCCTCTCAGAATACCTAAATTTTCTCCTTCTACAAAGCCTTTTGCAATCTTCTCAACCAGAAGTAGTTGTGTCTTTTCTAGATCTCTCATAACATTAATTTTTATCTCTGTATTGTATTTATCTTAGTAATATAATAGCTTATATTTATTGATTACTACATGCCAGACATTGTGCTTAGTACCTAACATACATTATCCTTTTTAATCATCATAAAAACATGATAAGGTAGACATTATTATGATCTAATTGACAGATGAGGAAATTGAGTCACAAAGAGATTAAGTAATGTACTCCAGGCCATATGATTAGTAAATTTTAGTGTTAAGATTCTAAGTTCTGACTCCAGGGTCCGTGTTCCTACCTAATATGCTGTTCTGTCCCAAATAGTGCCTATGTTGGGGTGCCTGGGTGGCTCAGTCGGTTAAGTTTCTCCCTTTGGCTCAGGTCATGATCCTGGGGTCCTGGGATTGAGCCTGGCATTGGGCTTCTTGCTCAGCGGGGAGTCTGCCTCTCCCTCTCCATCTGCCTCTCCCCCTGCTCATACTCTCTCTGTAAATAAATAAATAAATAAATAAAATCTTAAAAACAACAACAACAAATAGTGCCTATATTGCTGGCCTCTCTCAGAAACTCTGGGATACTACCGAAGGCCATCAGGAGTGTATTTGCACATGGCCAACTGGTATACCGGGAGAGGTGGTGAAGACTTTAGCATTGTTTGTGAGGCCCCAGGGATATCATAATTAAAAACCCTTGAACATAGAAACATGTAGGAAGACTCCCTGCAGTTCCTGAGGAGTGTACCCCTAACACTTTTCTTTGCCTATTGATAGAAGTGACACTTTTCTTTGCCTCTTGATAGAAGTTCTGTGAGTAAGGTTTTGAGTTGGCACAGTTGGTGTCACTAAAATAGCCTTCCGTTCCAGTCCTTGGGGAATTTGGTAAAACTTCTTTGTCAAAAAAAGCTACGGAATAGGAAGAGCTAGACTAATAATTTGTTTTGAATAATGAAAGTAACACATGTTCATTTTGTATAATTTGGAAAATACAAGAAAACCACAAAGAAGAAAACTCTTTTATAATCCTACCACCCAGAGGTAACCACTATCAATATTTGAGTCTTCTATTCTTCTAGTCCTTTTCTGTGCACCTACAACATGAATATACACATATTTGGAAAATGCAATGATACAATGTTATGGTTTTGTAAGCAATTTTTATAACAGCATATGGTGAATATTTTCTTAAAACATGATTTTTAACAGATCCATAGTAATACATCATAGGGATATCCATACACACCTCAGTTGTTCAGCATTTAAATTATTTCTGATCTTTTCATATTTATGCAAATACATGTTTATATCCATCCGTGATTGTTTCCTGAAGGGGGAGAGAAACTAAATCATTCATGCAAATTTACATTCACTCTGGTAAAGCTGTATAAGTTAACACACAGTGGAGTAGGGTTACTAATTGATGACTAAAAGATCAATAACCCCAGGATGCCTGGGTGGCTCAGTTGGATTAAGCGTCTGCCTTCGGCTCAGGTCATGTTCCCAAGGTCCTGGGATCGAGTCCTGCATCAGGCTCCTTGCTCAGTGGGGAGCCTGCTTCTCCCTCTACCTGCAGCTCCCCCTGCTTGTGCTCTCTCTCTCTCTGACAAATACATAAATAAAATCTTAAAAAAAAAAAAAAAGATCTGTAATCCTAAATTTAGGGGCCAGATCCTAAAAAGGTTGCCAGAATTGCAGGGGAAGACCCGTCCACTGGGAGCAGGAAAAGCAGGGGTTCCAGGCAACAATGAGAAAATACCAACCAAGCTTTTCAACTTTCATACCAGGACACTAACTTTGGGGAAAAAAAAAAAGAACGCTAACTTTGCCAAATGCCACCTGTTTCTTGGTCTATACCTCAAAGTCCACAGATCAACAACACAAAATACATGTACTTCAAGTTCTCAACAGTGATGTTAGCCCTAACTCCACTAATTAGCTGTGCCACAACCCCACCCCAGGCTGGATAATTTGTGGGCAGAATCCATTTCTGATTCATCTTGCTATCCCCAGGGCCTTCACACTCAATAAATATTTTCTGAATGAATGAAATCAATTCTATCTCTGCTTACTACCCTAATTTAATTGACTTTTTTAGAGGCTTTGAAGAAAGTAGGCTCCTGGAGTTATCATAAGGATTGAGATTTTACCTGCGGTGAGAAGAGAATTGAACCAACTGAAACCATTTTGACAGGTTGGAGCTTCTGGGCAGAGATCTCTTGCACAGGCTCACTAATCCACCTAAGTAAGGAGATCTTGAAATAATCGTGTTCAAACCTGCGTTTGGAATCTGTTCAATTGCAACACACTTGTATAACTCGGTTTTATAGTATACATATTAAAGTTTTTAAAAAATTCCTGTTCATATCAGCAGGAGAAATGTACTCTTTCAACAAGACTGGTGTTGAAACTTGGTGACCAAGTTCTATACTTTCAGGTCAAATTCCAGTAAAACAGTTTTCACTATCACAAGATGGATTATAGTGAAAAATTTTCCAAGCTTTTGCAGACCCATAATAATAATGTTTTGCCAACATCCACTATAAGAAATGTTTTGCCAATATCTACTTATCTCTAACACTCACTCACATCATGCTCCTGAAAACCACATGGAATCTCTGTCACAGCCAGTATATTTGCATAAAATAAAGAACATTATGCCGGGTACAGCAAGGCCTTAAGAAGTCCCATAGTTTTCTCTCTAATGATTATAGTACAGAAAAGATACTATTTAGTTTCTGATGCCTTTATTTATTTAAAGATTTTATTTATTTATTTGGGAGAGAGAGTGTGTGAGGGAAAGAGCACAAGCAGGGGGAGCAGCAGAGGAAGAGGGAGAAGCAGGCTTCCCACCGAGCAGGGAGCCCAATGTGGGGCTGGATCTCAGGACGCTGAGATCATGACCTGAGCTGAAGGCAGACACTTAACCAACAGAGCCACCCAGGCACCCCATCTGATGCCTTTATTATGAAAGTCCTGGGTGCATGTACCTTTATGCAAACAAAGAGTTAATGTCTCTTTCCTGTGAATACTAAAGGATGGGATTGGGGTTTTAGGTAAGTGTTAATAAAGACTGGAGTTTTAAGGTGATGGGTTTTTAAAACTTCTCTGAGCCTGAGTTTTCTACTGTGTCAAAAGCATAGGAATAGGGAGAGTTGCGAGAGGTTGATTGTACTAGTATCATTTCTTTCCTACTTCTGCTTTCCTGGCTTTGCTAGTCTGCGAATCATAAGAAATTTGGAACCAGCATGGTGGAATGAAGATCTGTGGAATTTGGGGAAGACTAGCGTTAAAGTCCTAGCTCTGCTATTTAAAAACTGTGAAATCTTGTGTTGGTCATCTAAATGAGCTTAAGTTACAGATAATATGGAACTCTGATAATATCTGCCTTAAATAGCTTGAGTTTCAAATAAAATGAAATTACTTGAATCCCTGTTGTGCCAGTTTATTCAATTTTCGAATGTTCATGAAAGGACTTTTCTTCTTTGCTTGGCTCCTTTTCCTCCACCTATTACTTATCTGCCCCTTTTTCTTAGGGTTCTTCCATACCTTCCTTTTGTTGTATGTGAATATGTAACACTCAGGTGACCTATTCTATTCCCATAGCTTCAACTATTAAATATATGTTGATGTCTGTTATTGGTGTGTAGCATTCTCGTTAAGCTTTAGATCTACATATTATACTGCCTATTGGATATAACCACCTGAGAAGGTCAAGGTCAAATGTTTGGCCTGCATACATTTTAAAAACTTTGAACTAGTTCTCAACATTTCAAAATTGAAGGAGGTCTCTTGTTTGCCTTGAGAGAGCAAAGGCACTGCAGCCCTGAGGCCATATTCTGACAAAGGAAAATCAGCGGGTGCCTGGGGCTGCTAATCCCCCTAGCTGCTAATCCCCATAGCTGGACTCGGCTCACCTCATACCTCACACTCCCGTTCACCTCAGGTTCTACCCAGTCAGCTGTACTCATGGTAGGTATTTGAGTTTGCCACCCTGCAAGTTAAGGAATTAATTTAATGGATTAAAGAATAACCCAATGGAATAATTAAATGGATTAAGGAATAACCCAATGATCAAGTGACCAGACTGAAATTACCTCTCCTGACCACTCACTCCTGGCGTGTCTGAAAGAGTTGATGTGCCTTGGCTTGGATGCAGAGCTTTGTATTTATGAATGTTCATAAGTAGAAAGTATTTGAGTTAAGACCTGCAGTGAATTACTTGTAGTTTACTGATTAGGCTGTGAGCTTTCTCATACATATGTTTCCTTTTGCTTAAAATACCCTCTTCTTCCTAATTCATCCTTTTCTCTTAGCTCATCCTTCAAAATTTAGCTTCCCGGGAAACCTTCCCTCATCCCCCAGTCTGATTTGGTTGCACTTTTCCCCACATTTCTGTAGAATGCTTCCTTTATCTTAGTCTCCAATTGTAGATTTTGTTCTAAAATTTGTTCTATGATCTTTTGTTCGAACAAGATTGGGAACTTCTTTTTTTTTTAAGATTTTATTTATTTATTTGACAGAGAGAGACAGCGAGAGCAGGAACACAAGCAGGGGGAGTGGGAAAGAGAGAAGCAGGCCTCCCGCCAAGCAGGGAGCCCGATGCGGGACTCGATCCCAGGACCCTGGGATCATGACCTGAGCCAAAGGCAGATATTCAACGACTGAGCCACCCAGGCGCCCAAGATTGGGAACTTCTTGAGGGCAGGTTGTGTGTTGAGTTTTATTCAGATCCTATCGACCTCTTTCACTTCCTCATGGAGGTCTCCTGTCTACCTAGTGTCAGGCATGCAGAAGGCTTACAACAAATACTCGAGGGGATGAACGATTGAAGGTCTCCATCAATAGATTGTATATGATTTGCTTTCTGTTACCCTGTCAGCAACCATTTTGTCAGTGGTGGTATGTAGATTGACCAGGTCTGATTTATTACCTTAAATGATCAACTTATTTATAGTTTGTGCTGGAAAGTGTTTTTTGTTTTTTGTTTTTTGTTTTGATATGCTAAGTGTTGGAGAATAGGAGAAACAAAGAAAGTTCGGGTCTAAACTCTTAAGTTTTGTGTGGGGCCCAGGGTTGTTAAAAGGCATCCACTTCTCTCTTCTGGGAAAACACAGTGCCAGAATATTTAATTCAGCCACACATTCTCGTGTCTGTAACATCTGATTATCAAATAAATGACTCAGAGTAAGTTGGTATTGGGCTTACATAAAGTGGGGAAGGGAGCGCTATAATTACTAAGTGAAAAATATACTGATGGCATTAATTTGCCTATGTAAGAAGTTAGTGAGAAATAAATTGAGATGAAACGCAAGGGTAACCTAATGACTTATTATTACCTTTGAAACCTTGGTTAATATCATCATTACAATCTACTCATTAACTGTATATACCCTTACATTTACATCCTTAAATTCATTCCTACCCTGTGGTATCACAGAAGGATCTTTGGTTTTGTTCATTCCTGGCACAGAGCTCCTAAAACCCTTGGAATTTCTTGGGATAAGGGTGATAGGAGCATCTTTTAAAGAGGCCAGTCTTGGCGAGCCTCTAGATAGCTTTAGCAAGGGGGCAGGAAGCGGGAAAGACCAAGTCTTCCTTGAAAGCTTGGAAATTTCAGCCCCACCTCCTGAGAAAGGAAAGGAGCTGGAGATTAAGTTTAATCACCAACACATGGTGATTTAGTCAATTGTGCCTACGTAATGAAACCTCCATAAAAACCCATCAACAGGGGCCCCTGAGTGGCTCAGTCCTTAAGCGTCTGCCTTTGGCTCAGGTCATGGTCCCAGGGTCCTGGGATGGAGTCCCACATCGGGCTCCCCACTCAGCGGGAAGCCTGCTTCTCCCTCTCCCACTCCCCCTGCTTGTGTTCCCTCTCTCGCTGTGTCTCTGTTAAATAAATAAATAAAATCTTTAAACAAAACAAAAACCCATCAACAACGAGGTCTGGAGAGTGTCCAGGCTGGCAAACATTTCTAAGTGCTGGGAGCAGGGCACATCCAAACTACATAGGGACAGAAGCTCCTGAGCTTGGGACCTTTCCAGACCTCATGCTATGTACCTCCTCAGCTAGCTGTTCATTTGTATCCTTTATAGTAAACCGGTGAATTTAAGTAACGTGCCTTCTTAAGTCCTGTGAGCCATTTTAGCAAAACGTCCAACCTGAGGAGAGGGTCATGGGAATCCTCAATTTGTATCTGGTGGATCCAAAGCACGGGTGGCCTGGGACTTGTAATGAGCATCTAGAAGTGGAGGCAGTTTCGTGGGGGCTGAGCCCTTTAACTTAAGAGATCTGATATTAATGCCAATGAAATAGTGCCGGAACTGAATTGAATTGAATTGTTGGTCACCCAACTGGTGTCGTAGAATTAGGGAGGTAGTGTTGGAAAAGAAATCAGATATATGATGTCAGGAGGAAAAAAACCTCTAACGCCCTTGATCGTTATATTGATCACATCATGCTGATTGTTAGCAGCACTGCTAAGTTACTTTAAATGGTCCCTTTAAATCTGTCAATTCCCTCTCCCCATTGCCTCTCATGCAACATTATTCATTTGCTCCACAAATATTAAAATCCTGTTATGTGCCAGGCCTATGCTGGGACCTAGGGGATAGTGGTGAGCAAAACCAGATATGAGTCCCTACTCTTAGGAGCCTAGTGATAAAAACAGACATCCATCAAAGAATCACATACACATAGAGATTTACAACTGTGGTAAATGCTGTGAGAGGTATAAGATGCTCTGTTTGTTCTCATCAGAAAAAGCATGACACACTTTCCTAAGGAAGCTGAAATCTAAAAACCTGTAGGAGGAGAACTAAGTGAAGGTGTAGGAGTGGGCAAACTTAGACCTTGCCTCTTGCAAAGTCTTCTGAGACTGAGGATTCTTTTTCTTTGCCCTCCTCTTTCAGCACACTCCTCCTCTAGTCCCCCCCCTCCCCATTTGGCTTCTATTAAGAGCCTCTCAGAATATACCCAGAACAGCATCAGAAGAAAACATTTCATAAGGCTTCTTTTTTTAAAAACAGATAACAGAATTAGACACTCAGTAAAAAAAGGCTCCTAACTTCTCATAATTGAGCACAGTACTGCTCTCCTAATCAGTTTCCTCCTCACTTCCCAGGTGGACCCCCAACTGGGTGCACCTGGCATCCACCCAGCTAGGGCCCCAGTGATTGCAAAAATTATTAATAGAGCTATGAGCCAAGACTATTGGATGGCAGTGGGAGCAACTCACTTTGCTGAGTGGAGTCATAGAGATTTAAAATAGGTTTTGAAGGGTGAGGAAGAGAGGGGAGGGCAGGAGGAGTGAGCACCCATAAAGACACAGAGGAGTAAAAGAACACATATTTGCAGAGACTGAGGGCAGTTGGGAATTCTCTTAACTAAGTCAGGAAAACATCATAATAAAATAGTGAAATTAAATCCACTTTCTAAAAATACAAAGAATTAAACTTCAGTGAACTCAAAGTCCCATAGGTAGAAGTCCTCATTTCTCTAATGAGGTGAGTTGTTGCTACACATATTATCTAAACATCTGCAACTGTCCTAGGTTCTAGAATCTTTAGTTCAATTCCTTGGAATCTGTGTATTTTCCTGGCATAACTTATTTAAATTCTTTCCCTTTTTTCATTGTCTTCCAAGTGTTACCCTTCTTCTTTCTTGCTTACCACGTAGAACTATCTTTGTCAAATGATTTCCACATCTTCCCAGACCATGATGTAGTTGACTAAGAGTTTCTTTTGGCATAGCTCTTTCCTTTTAGTTGCTGGACTGGAAGCTTCTACCTAAAATGGCACATGGCAAGGGCTAGAGGAAAAAATGTCAAGAAAACATGTTCAGCCCATGGAGAGAACCAGCCACCGAAAAGTTCTTCCATAAGGTACACATCTAGAGGGGAAAACAAATGTTTCTGCAGTACTTTTGATTAAACAAGTCTTTTTTTTTAAAGATTTTATTTTTATTTATTCATGAGAGACAGAGAGAGAGAGAGAGAGAGGGAGAAGCAGGCTCCCAAGGAGCAGGGAGCCCGATGAGGGACTCGATCCCAGGACTCTGGGATCATGACCTGAGCCGAAGTTGTACAGTTCTCTATTGTCATATCACCAGGCAAATATTCCTGTGTGTGTCTGTTTTCAATGGATAAAGAAGGCAAACCTTACTTAAAATTGAGAATGTTGCAGAATGTTTCCATTGTGTGTGAGGAAAAGAGGAACTAACATGTATTAGCACACATCTCACGCTAGGCTCTGTGGAAGGTGCAGTCTGAATGCTATCTTGTTTAGTCAGCGATCAGGAGCCTAAATGGGGAGATGGTCATACAATTTCATCGTGGTGACAAACTTGAGACGTAACCTACTGCCTTGATTCTCTACAGAGTAGTTTCCTGGTCATTTAGGTCATTAACAGCCATGTGGGACTTGAGCCCAGGTTCCTGATCCTTCATCCAGTGTTCTTTCTACAGCATGGCTGAGATTCTCATGACCTTTCTCTTCCAGTCCTGTTTTTCTTTTTGTCCTTTCTTTTTCAACAGTGTGGTTATCTCTGTTCTTTGGAAATGGGTTGTTTGAAATCATCCTTCAACAATTTAATTCAACATTTATCAACCGATTATCTACTGCACACTAGACCTTGACACTATGGTAGGCATTTGGTTGAATAGAATAAGATAAGCAATGTAGAGATAACCAAAATACAAAGGAGCATACATAAAGGCTTTGTAAACAAGTTCTACAGGATTTCAGAGGTGGGTGTGGGGAAGCTGACCTGGGACTTGGGCTTTTAATGAAGGGAAAAGATTTTCACAAGGAGACGAGGGACTAGGGTAGGAAAAGAATTCTAGGTAGGATGAAGAGTAATAATGAGGATAAAGAGGAAAGGAACATGTTGGAGAGATGTCACGTAGAATCATATGACTAACAGAGCGCTTGTATTAAAAGAGAAAAATGTGAGACAAGATGGAAACATTAAAAAAAAAGATGACTGGGGCGCCTGGGTGGCTCAGTTGGTTAAGCGACTGCCTTTGGAGCAACTGCCTTCGGCTCGGGTCATGATCCTGGAGTCCCGGGATTGAGTCCCGCATCGGGCTCCCTGCACAGCAGGGAGTCTGCTTCGCCCTCTGACCCTCCCCCCTCTCATGTGCTCTCTCTCTCATTCTCGCTCTCTCAAATAAATAAATAAAAAATCTTAAAAAAAAAAAAGATGACTGGGTGGATGAGTCAAGAGCGAGGCCAAGGAGACTTACTAGCATACTCTTACCTCCAGGGGGAGCTCAAGGTTTCTATCCTTAATTCCAAAGAAAAAGGAACTCTGATGTGAATCTAGAACAAAATGGAGATTTTATAGAAAGAGTGATTCTGCAGGAGATTCTGTTGGAGGGAGAAAGTCATTATAAATGGAAGTGGGCTGAGAAAATATTTTCCCCATCAATCATCTCTGGGGATCCTTAGCTTTGTTTAGATCTTGTAATGTACTTATCTTTTCACTTTTCTCTCCCTTATGTTTGGTGTCTGGGACATTCTGAGTCAGAAGGGCAAAAATATCACTGGGGAGTCCATATCGTCCAGCTCGATAGGATTTGGAGCCAGCATGAGCTGGCAATAAAGATAATGGGCGGAATGCCCCAGTGTCCTTTGTACATGTGTCTGGTGAGAAGCCTGTAATAGCTACGTGCATGATTCAGGATCTGGTCAGATTGTTTCTACGTAACTGTATAAGATCTGCATCTGGTGTGCTTACATAGGTCACATAGGTCACTAGGACTTAGGAGGCAGGATCTCAATAGGTAGCATTCTTGCTGAGAGAGTTCTTGCTCAATGCTTCAGCTACTGCTTACCAATAGGCAGAGATAGAGGGCTATTTCTGACACCAGAGAAGGTATCCTTGAAAGGCTGAGAATACCAAGGCACCTAACTGCACAGTGGTGCAGCTCCATCCCTCATGGTGAGGGAGAACCTGCTCTTGGCCATGATTCACTTCTGGGACCAAAATAGTCTCGTCAGCAAAAGCCTGGAATGTGAAGAAATGCAAAGCCAACTGTGAGGTACACACCTTCTCTAAAATGAAGAACTTGGCCCTCACTTAATTTAGGAGTGAGGAGCTGGAAATGCCAAAAGTGACAGCATGAATCTAGGACCCTGGAGAGGTGTTTAACCTACAGGATTTATAAAGGAGACCTGTGAATGACTTACGGAAGAGAGATGACAATACCGTAATTTCTTATTTCACTAGTTCACAGTGGTGTTTAGGTGCAGATCTCTGGGAAGGCAGGCAGCCTACACAGGTGTTGGACTTACCCTAGCTTGTGTGTATGTCAGAATGGCACAATTTTAACCTTATTTTTTCCTCATACATTCAGAGAGCATTTTTTAATTTTTTTATAAATTTTTTATTGTTATGTTAATCACCATACATTACATCATTAGTTTTTGATGTAGTGTTCCATGCTTCATTGTTTGTGCATAACACCCAGTGCTCCACGCAGAATGCGCCCTCTTTAATACCCATCACCAGGCTAACCCATCCCCCCACCACCCTCCCCTCTAGAACCCTCAGTTTGTTTTTCAGAGTCCATCGTCTCTCATGGTTCGTCTCCCCCTCCGACTTACTCCCCTTCATTCTTCCCCTCCTGCTATCTTCTGATTCTTTTTTTTTCTTAACATATATTGTATTATTTGTTTCAGAAGTACAGATCTGTGATTCATCAGTCTTGTACAATTCACAGCGCTCACCATAGCACATACCCTCCCCAATGTCTATCACCCAGCCACCCCATCCCTCCCACCCCCCACCACTCCAGCAACCCTCAGTTTATTTCCTGAGATTAAGAATTCCTCATATCAGTGAGGTCATATGATACATGTCTTTCTCCGATTGACTTATTTCACTCAGCATAACACCCTCCAGTTCCATCCATGTCATTGCAAATGGCGAGATCTCATTCCTTTTTAGGGCTGCATAATATTCCATTGTGTATATATACCACATCTTCTTTATCCATTCATCTGTCGATGGACATCTTGGCAGAGAGCATTTTTTAAAATTGTCTTCTATGGTCCAGTTATAGGAGCTACATTATTAATCTAGCATGCCATCTGATATTCTTTTTTTTTTTTTTTTAAGATTTTTTAACAGAGAGAGAGAGAGACAGTGAGAGAGGGAACACAAGCAGGGAGCGTGGGAGAGGGAGAAGCAGGCTTCCCGCCAAGCAGGGAGCCCAATGCGGGACTCGATCCCAGGACCCTGGGATCATGACCTGAGCTGAAGGCAGATGCTCAACAACTGAGCCACCCAGGCTCCCACCATCTGATATTCTTATATGAAGGTCTATGTGTTCTGGCCCAACAGATCTTTTATTCTAGCATTTATGTACTCCTAACTTTTCTTATTTAATAATAATTTTATTTCATTATAAAATCCATAAATAACTAATGCAGAATATTTGAAGACACAAAAAACACAATATAAAACAAAAATTAGCCATAATTGTATCAAAGATAATTTTGATGTATGCACTTTTACTGTTTCTGACTATATATTTGCATGTTTTAAAATAAAAATCGCCATGATATTTACACTGTTTTGTAGCTTTTTCTTTCTACTGACTAATGTATATTTGTGGAATTTTTTCAATGTCAGTAAGTGATCTACAACAAGATTTTTTTCTTTATAATTTTTTTAATTTTATAAGTGTTAGCTGTACATTGTTATGAACTTAGAAAATGGAGAAAAATTGTACAGAAGGAAATAAGTCATTGAGAACCCTATCATCCAGAGATTAATTGCTTTTGATATTTTAGTCTACATCCTGGCAACGTTTTTTAATAGAGTTATATATTTTATTTTTTATTTTTTTTTTAAGATTTTATTTATTTATTTCAGAGAGAGAATGAGAGATAGAAAGCACAAGAGGGAAGAGGTCAGAGGGAGAAGCAGACTCCCTGCTGAGCAGGGAGCCCGATGTGGGACTCGATCCCGAGACTCCAGGATCATGACCTGAGCCGAAGGCAGTCGCTTAACCAACTGAGCCACCCAGGCACCCAATATATTTTATTTTTTAATAGTTACATATTTTAAATTAAACTAAACTTTAAAGGTCTGACAGAGAGAATTTCAGATATTCATGTTTGACCTGTCTGACCCCCGTGCATTTAGTCTCACTGCTCCAGCTAGAGTTTTGTCCTCAGCAGAGAACAGTGAAGCACAACGGTGGTCCTGGCAATCTGTTTTTATTTTATTTTTTTAAAAAGATTTTTTATTTATTTATTTGACAGAGAGAGACACAGCGAGAGAGGGAACACAAGTAGGGGGAGTGGGAGAGGGAGAAGCAGGCTTCCTGCCGAGCAGGGAACCCGATGCGGGGCTTGATCCCAGGACCCTGGGATCATGACCTGAGCAGAAGGCAGACGCTTAACGACTGAGCCACCCAGGTGCCCTGGCAATCTGTTTTTAAAAGTTCTATAAGTAATAACTAAATGTATTCTCACTATAAAGTTTTAAATAATACAGAAGTATTTTACTTTTACTTTGCATGCAATAAAAATCATTTCATTGTTTAAGTAAACATTTTTTATGGTTTTATTTATTTATTTGTCAGAGAGAGAGCACACAAGCAGGGGGAGCAGAAGGCAGAGGGAGAAGCAGACTCCCTGCCAAGCAGGGAGCCTGATGTGGAACTTGATTAAAGGAACCTGGGATCATGACCCAAGCCGAAGGCAGACGTTTAACCAACTGAACCACCCAGGCATCCCTCTTTGAGTAAACTTTTAATATGTTTGTATATATCTTTAAATGAAATACAGAAAAGTCTAAAAGAAGGCATAAATCACTGAGCTAAAGTCAAGGTGTGAGCAAGTCCACTCTCCTTCTAGGCGAGGGCTCTTATTGGAGAATCTGTCCCTTGCCTCTTCCCGCTTTTGAATGACTTTCAACATTCCTGGTTTTATGGCTGTGTCACTCTAATCTTCAAGGCCAGCATCTTCAAATCTCTGTGTTCCAACTCCCTAACACCTTCTTTGCTCTCTCTGTCAAAACTCGCCCTGCCTCTCTCTTCGGAGGACACTTGTGATTGCATTTAGAGCCCACCCAAACAATCCAGGATAATCTTCTAATCCTTAACTTAATCACATCTACAAAGGCCCTTTTTCCAAATAAGGCAACATCTTTAGGTTCCAGTGAATAGGGTGCCACTATTCAGCCTGCTAGAGCTCTCATCATTGGGTAGGGATGGAGTTCTGTGAGTCAATAGGAAGAAGGGATAGAGGAGAATCCTCTAAGGGCACCAACCCTAAAGTCTGTTGCACTCCTGGGGAAAAAAAAAAAAAACACAACAAACCACATGATAGCCAGAGTCAAGAAGAAGAAAAAGAAAAAGACAACCACACTGAGGGAAGTTCAATACAGATTTTGGACTTCCTATCAGTTAAGAGTTTGAGTGTTCTGCATGTAGGCTGTAGATCTCAAAAATTTTAAGTTGCTGAATGCTCAACTGAGAATGTGCCTGAGATGGCAGAACTAGGAGTGGAGCCCACGGCTAAAGTCCAAGGCCAGAGCCAGAGGCACAAATGGATCAGAAGACAGGAGAGGAGGCCATAGACAGAAGCCCCTGCAGAAAGATTCCTAATCTCATCATCAGCCACGAGAGAGGTGGAGGACATTCAAAACATGGGACTTTGGCACCACAGGGAATTTTCAGCTTTCACAATCCATCTGCTGATTTAATACCTGCTATTGATTGTATTCTGCAAGTTAAGCTTTTTGATAAATCTGTTTTAAGTGACCTGGTAAGGGGTTGAGCCAGACCTGCCTGTCTCCTTGTGAATACTCAGGGGGTGAGGGAGGGGAAGTAAGCTGATGGGATGATAATCTTTAATAGGTGACTGGTGACTAGCCAGGGGACCTCATGGAAAGACTATACCAGACATTAAGTGTTCCATGTAAACACCCTTCTGAAGGCTGAGTCTGTCATTCTGACTAATTTTGGGGCTTACAGGGATGGTATATTTTCCTCTGAGAGGATAGAACATTTTGGAGAGTTTGAGTAGATGAACATATGAGTGTTGGTTGTGGGTGGGGACCGTTGCTTCAGCCAACTCTCTTCACCAAAAGCAACCATAGTGGAAGATCAAGCTTTAATTCAAAAGTCTTCAGAGATGACTGCGCTGGATTTCCCCAGCCACATACAGAAGTCTCAAGGAAGAGGAAAGGGAGAAACACTGTGGTGACATGGAGGCTTTCACCCAGTTCTCACCCCTGCTCTGGGCATTTCCTCCACTGTGAGCTGTGCTCTTGCTGCCCTCAAAGGGCCTCAGCTATTTTCTGAGTAAGATGGAGAAAGTGTTTGATGATTACGTTGAGAGAGGGTTGAGCTGGAACAGTGATAGGCCCCTTGTTGGGACATTCCAACAGTGAGAGACAGGGAGCTGAAAGTCAGTGGGAGGGGAGAGGCGAGCACACAAGACCCAGAGTAAGGCCATTTCTCTCCAGAAATTGATAGTTCATATGGACAGATGCTAGTCATTTAATAAATGAGTCTTCTAACCCTCTTCCATGAGGATATTAGTAAAAATGATACTGCTGAATTCAAATGCCTTAGAGTTAGGCATTATGCTTTTCCTTTTCCTGGAGTTCTCTTCTCCCCCTGGAAAACTATTCATCCTTCAGTATTTAAACCTCCAATATGAAGTCCAACCAGCACTTCCAGATTCCTATCACCTTTCCATTCCCAACACATCCTGCAGTTCTTCCTTACTCTGGTTTTTCAGTAAAATCTTTGAGGAAGATTTACAAATTTTATATATCTGAGTCTCACCCAGATATACTAAATTAGGTGGGACATAAGCATTTGTAGTTTTTATTTTTATTTTTTATTTTTTTAAGATTTTATTTATTTATTTGAGACAGAGAGAATGAGAGAGAGAGAGAGAGAGAGAGCACATAAGAGGGGGAAGGGTCAGAGGGAGAAGCAGACTCTGCCGAGCAGGGAGCCCGATGCGGGACTCGATCCAGGGACTCCAGGATCATGACCTGAGCCGAAGGCAGTCACTTAACCAACTGAGCCACCCAGGCGCCCAGCATTTGTAGTTTTTAAAACTTCAGACAGTTCTAATTCTGAGGCTGAGAACCACTGAACTATCACATCATAAGCACAATGTGAATTACTGGAGTATTAAGACTGTACCGCTTTCATTTTGTTTCCCTGGCTCGTAGCATGTTGTAAGCACTCAGTAAAAGTTTGTTGAATTTATTGAAAGAATTAGAAAGCAGACAGAGTTGGAAAGTATATGATATGGTGGAGTAAGTTTAATGAAGGACATGTTCTAGGGCAGGGCAGGTCGGGAGTAGTGTGAGTCCATGGCATTGAATGAGGTATGAGCCCAGAGAGGGTTTCAGGAGTACCAAAAGTAGTGGGTTTCAAAGACCAACTTGGCCTAGTCTACATTCCTTTGACATAAGATTGCCATACAGGTGGAATGGGATCACATTTGAATAATCTTCTAGCCAGGACTAGGGGACAGACATTGTATCAGGTATGGGAAATAAGATGCTGACAAGAAAGAGTTTAAAAATCTAGCTAAGACCCAACTGAAAAACACTCACATAACAACACAGCAATTAAACTTAATGGTTGCCATTTGTGAGTGCTTACTATGGTGCCAGTCATTACACTAAGCACTTTATAAACATGACTTAATTGAAAACCATTACTATAGCCCTTCATAAAGAAATGCAGGTTTAGAGAGCATAAGTAGGTTGTTTAAGGTTATAGAGCCAATAAGTGTTAGAAACTGGATCTGGACTCAGGTCTAGCCGACTTCAGAACCCATGATTTCATGCATGACGCCTCTAGCCTCCTTCCATTAAATCTATCTTCTGCATAGCCTCTGGTCTAAGTGATTACCTAAAATCACATGGTAAATCCTACCATGTCTTTGAAGGCTTGAAACAATTCCTGACTCTTCACTGCCTTACAGAATGTGTTAGAAAATGGAGTATCTGCAGAACCAAGTAGAGAGGTAACCAAATAGGGTGGCATTGATATCGGCTTCCAAAAGTGATGAATTAACTTGAAGTTTACTTGAAGGAAGTAGGGAATATGAAGGAGAAAGAACAGAGCAACATTAAGACCTGAAATGTTTGAGGGGAAAAAAACCCAGATCCATCTCTATACCTACCAAAGTCATTATTCCAAACCTTACCTGATAGCACATGTGCACGCGCATCTGCGCACACACACAACCTCTAAGATTTTGCTAAATACTAATTTTTCAACAAATAGATAAAATAGTAAGATTAGAAAGATACACTTAACCAGAGGTGAGCTATTTTGACTCATAACACTTCTGACACCAACTGTATGGGTTTTTTTTTTCCTCACACCAATTCTCTGATTCTTTGAACACCTACTGGGTGTCGCACAATTCGGTCCTAACACTAACTATCTGAAGTTAGTTAGACCTCACAGGTTTAAGGGCTTATTTTAAGACTGCTTATTTTCAGATGCCAACTGCAAGTCCCAAGCCACCTGTTTGTGCTTCTGAACAATCAGGTATAAATTGGAGAGTCCCACTACGCTCTTCTTAGGTTCAATAATTTGCTAGAATGGCTCACAGAACTCTGGAAGTCACTTTATTTGTGTCTACTAGTTTATTATAAAGGATACAAATGAACAGCCAGCTGCACAGGTATTCAGAACAGTCTGGAAACATCCTGAGTGTAGGAGCTTCTGTCCTTGTGGAGTTGGGGTGTACCACCCTCCCAGCACCTCAATGTGTTCATCAACTTGAAAGCTATCCAAACCTCATCTTTTATGGGTTTTTATAGAGGTTTCATTGCATAGGAATGACTGATAAAATCATTGGCCATTAGTGATTGAACTCAATCTTTGGCTCCTCTCCACTGCCTGGAGGTTGGGGATTGGGGCTTGGTCTTTCTAGCCATCCCACCCCCCACCCCCATCTTGAAGCTGCAAGGCCCCAGCCTTCGGTCATCTCATTAGCATACAAAAGACACTCCTTTCACTCCAAGGGCTTAGGAGCTTTGTGCTAGGAACAAGGGACAAAGACCAAATACTTCTTTTTTATTGCACCCCAAGGGATATCTTTGCAGAGAAAGAATGCTGCTTTCTGTTCTCTGGTGATGTTAAATATGAAGGAATCATCCTGAAATTTGAGACAGAAAGTTCATATAAATAATTGAAATCACAGTACAGGTAGACATCCACTCAGATGTTACATATGCACATTTGTAAGGTATATTTGATGCCTGTGCTGCGGGAAAAGGGTAATCCTCTGCAGCTCTTACCAGTTTTATCTTCATTTGGAGTATTTCCTTCCTTGATTTTTATGTTACATGGACTTGTCTCATGATGGCACCACTGTGACACGTGTACAGGCTGGTCACACCCTGTTCAACTGTTATTTATTTAAAGGCCTCTCTCCTGATGGACTGGGCCCAAAGCTTACCTGTTTCCCCCCAGCTTTAGAATGGCAGGCAAACAGTGAGGCTTCTCCGCAGGAGATTCCAGCTTTTGCTATTGACACCATTACTTCTAGCCACCCAACCTGAGTTATGATCGGCAACTCACACATATATATTTACGAGCAACATTATACCATTTAAACTTATGTTTTACAATCATCTCAGCCACTGTTTCTGGATGACTCTTGTCATGGAGCCTTATACCACATTACTGCTAGACTACTTGTGTTATATTGTTCTTATATTTCATTTGGTTCTTGTTTTGGGGGAGTTTCTTTTCTATTGTCTTATTTCCTACTGCATAGGATTTATGTTTGCCTACCTGAGACACTGTTGAAGAAAAGGTTAGTTTTACATATGAATGACTGGTAAGTAATATGGTTTTAGTTGGCATTTATTAAAATAAAAGAAATCTTGTGGGTTTGTGTGAAATCAGTTTTCTTGTGGCATGATACTCACACAACATACAAATAAACTAAACAAAAGCATTTACGTGCTTAACAATTAGCAGCAAGTCCATATTACTCACTAAATGTTTACTGAGGACTTACTCTGGACCAGATATATACAGGGGAGGGCTCACAGGACACAACACGCTGTGTGCTCAAGAAAAGAAGACAGAAGCAGTCCCCATCATTCTTTTGCTTAAAATCCTTGGAGGGCCTTGGGTCTAAATTGGTTTAGAATATTCCTCTCCTGCTCAGAGAACAGGCTGCTGAAAGAGCCCAGAAAGGGGAGAGGAAGCTTTAAGAATCCACACTAGGGGGGCGCCTGGGTGGCTCAGTCGTCGAGCGTCTGCCTTGGGCTCGGGAGATGGTCCCAGGGTCCTGGGATCAAGCCCCGTCCCGGGCTCCTTGCTCCGCGGGTAGCCTGCTTCTCCCTCTCCCACTCCCGCTGCTTGTGTTCCTGCTCTCGCTGGGTCTCTCTCCGTCAAAAAATAAATAAAATCTACAACAGAATCCACACTCGGCTGTCCTTCTGGCCCCTCCGCTTTGACTTCTTTGCTCTGTCTTACTCCCTTCAGTTCATGTTTCATATTAATTATTGCTGGTTTTTCTTCTCAACTTTGAGTAAATCCTGGATTTGTCTCTGGGTCCCTACTTGAAATCCTCCCAGTACCATTTTCTGCACCTTAAGAAGTCTCACCCTACCCATAACCAGACCTAGTTTCCGGAACTACAATCCCAGAGCAGCATCCTAGATCCCACTTGTCTGGGAGAGGACTTCAGACATGGTCCATAGCTCTGGAGTTAAAATTCCTTAGTTTAACACACAAACCCCCTTTAGATCTGACACCTGCTCCTCTTTCTAGCTTTGTCCCCTGCCATCCTTCAACTGTGTGTTATGTTTCAGCTATATTGAACTTCTTGAGCAGTTTCTGGAACAAGTAATTTTATTTCCCATCTCAGTGTTTTTTTTTCTAGATATGAGCAAGACCCTAATAAGTGCCAACTGCTGAATCAAGATCTATCCAAATGTTACCAAAACCAATGGTCAATTCAGTCAAATATGGGATTCACCAGTGAGTCAACAATTATTGAGTATCTATTACATGAAAATTACAGCTTAATCTATAAGGCTGTCATGATTTAGGGAGGGAGCATATACAACCCTGAGGCAGGGCAGACTGTGATAATCATATTAGAGGTTCAAACAACATTCTATGGGATTCTGATGGAAAAAAATATTAATTCTGATTAGAATAATCAAGTCAACAACTTATGGGATGAACACAGGCAGTGCAAATCAGGGCAACCGTCCAATTAATGTTGGACAGAATAGACAGTGGACTGAGTAATAACAATTATTGTCAGCTGGTTATTTTGCCCTGCAATGGCCTTAAGCTCTGAGTGATAAGGAAGTGAGAAAGTAGAAGAAGGAAGTGTGGCAGGACCCAGAGGGAAGGAATTTATTCTTGTAGAAGAAGGGGGAGAAGTGGAACCAAAGGCAGGAGAAAGACGGGTAAAGATCATGGGTGTAGCATCTTCCTGAGTCTCTTTAGTTCCAAAACTGGGGAAGGAAAGAAGAGAGCCAATCATGGAACCAAAGGAAGGCTTAGTGTCAAAACAAGGAGAAAACAAAAGAAATAGAATGTTTCACATAGAAATTTTGCTCTGGTACCGCTGCTTATAAAATGTTGATACCAGGAACATTTTACTGATGATACAGATAAAAGGGTGGTGAAGACATGCTTATAGAACATGTCTGGGGTGCCTGGGTGGCTCAGTCATTGACAATCTGCCTTTGGCTCAGGTCATGATCCTAGGGTCCTGGGATTGAGCCCCACATCAGGCTCTCTGCTCAGCGGGAAGCCTGCTTCTCCCCCACCCACTCCCCCTGCTTGTGTTCCCTCTCTCGATGTCTCTCTCTGTCAAAATAAATAAATAAAATCTTTAATAAAAAAAGAAAGATGTCTAAGGGAAAATATTATGGTTATTGTTAGAACTATTCACAACAATTCCCACTCTCCATTAATGCACAAGAGAGTTTTGAACTTCCCACCTCTTTCAAAGATTGATGTGGCTACATGACTTTCTTTGGCTAATAAAATGTGAGTGGGAATGACAAACATGTAGAATGAATGAGAATTACTTTTTATGCTCTGAGATTTGGGATTTAACTATAAGCTAAGCTATCTTTCCTAATGCAATTATCCATAAAAGAAAAGATTGCTAATATTTATGCAAAGAATGAGATTTGTGGGACAGGTTGAATGGGTACTACCAGAGATGGAAATAATATAATGCAAGACTTATGATTCCTTTTTTTTCTTCCAATAATTTACCTATAATTTTTCTCTTTGTGATATTCTCCTTCATACACAAGCAACCATTTTTATGGTTTCAACTACTGCCTTGGTATGAATCATTAAGAGCTCTATGTATCTAGCCCTGAGAATCATATTCTCATTTCTAACTGCCTACAGAGACATGCTTATCTTAGAGGACAACCACTTAAACTATTCAGACATGTTCATGTCTAAAAATGAAACCATGAAACTCCCCAACAAACCAACTGTCCTCCAGAGAAAAACCCATCCACCCTTTGTGGTGAACTTAGCTTGCTTCCCTGTATTTTTCCTCTTTATTCAATCTCTTCTTTTCAAAATGCCCCTCACATTTACCCTTTCCCCTTCACTCACACCTCAGCTACCTTGCTCCAAACTTATTTAAAACTCACACCTGAACCATGGTCACAACTTCACTTCCCCTCCAGCAATATCCACCCACCAATCCATCCCAGACACTCTCCAAGGATCCTCTTCAACCCTTCAGTCTTGTGTCCAACATTCTCTGCAGTGTACTCATTCAGTCCTCTCCCATTTCTTCCCAGCTGTTGTGCTCAGGCCAGCTTCTTTGCTATGCTGTGTAAATCACTCTGCTCTGTCTTACCTCACTACTCAACTAAGGATTTCACTTCCAACTGGGCAAGTAGTCTAACTTGCATTTTCCCAGTCAAAAATCCCATCCGTCCTGGGGCGCCTGGCTGGCTCAGTCGGTTAAGCATCTGACTCTTTTTTTTTTTTTAAGATTTTATTTATTTATTTGAGAGAAAGAATGAGAGAGAGAGAGCACATGAGAGGGGGGAGGGTCAGAGGGAGAAGCAGACTCCCTGCCGAGCAGGGAGCCCGATGCGGGACTTGATCCTGGGACCCCAGGATCATGACCTGAGCCGAAGGCAGTTGCTTAACCACCCCACCCAGGCGCCCAAGTGTCTGACTCTTGATTTCGGCTCAGGTCATAATCTCAGGGTGGGATCAAACTCCTCATCAAGCCCACATTGAGCCCCATATCAGGCTCCACACTCAAGTGGAGTCTGCTTTTCCCTTTCCCTCTGCTCCTCTCCCCATCCCTGTTCTCTCTCGCTCTCTCTCTAAAACAGATAAATAAAATCTTAAAAAAAAAAATCCCACCCATCCTTAAGGATCATATTAAATTCCTTTTTTTTTCTTTCTGGAAGACTTACCCAACAAATGTCATCCAAACAGATCTCTCCCTTTCTCCACCCACACAGCACTTAGTCACAAAGTTCTAAGTTCTCTTAGAAATCATACAGAACAATCCCCTAATTTATGGTTGAGGTTCAGAGAGTTGGCTAGTCCTGCAACGAGTTAGTGGCAGCTAAAACTAGAAGCCAGGTGTTCTGACTTTAGTTTCCTTCCTGCTATACTTTTTCTGCCTCTTTTCTTTCTTTCTTCTTTCTTTGTTTCTTTCTTTCTTTACCAACTAATGTATTTTAGAGTTTAATTCTATCCAATCTTGCATTTTGCTTAATGTTTATTAATCATGCATCCCTGATTAGATTATAAGCAGCTTAGGAACAATGAGCTCAGTCCATATTAGGTACAAGCCCTTATTTTTGGCTTCTGAGGCTGAGGTTCAGAGTAAGGTTGAAATGCAGAGCCAAGCCATTAAACCAATAAGTTTTGGAACAATTGGAAATCAGCCAGGAACATGAATAGAACATTAGAGGAAAAAGGAAAGTAGTAATTTAAGGTCAGGACTTTAGATGACCAGAGTCAGGAGAATTTAAGATTCCAAAGTACAAACTCCTTGATTGAATTATAGATGATCAGAAAGAGTTAAATAAAGCAACAGGTCCCTTACTCAACACCTAGAATAGGAGAGTAAGGAGAAGGAAAGGAAAGAGACTCACCAGAGATCCCCAGAAATTTCCCCTGTCTAGCAAGAGAAGGTGGCCCTAGAAGAGGATACCAAGCATGAGAAAGCCTGATTTTTTTAAAAGATTTTATTCATTTATTTTAGAAAGAGAGAGAGAGAGAGCAGGGTGAGGAGCAGAGGGAGAGGAACAAGCAGACTCTGTGCTGAACATGGAACTTGACTAGGGGACATGGGGGCTCGATCCCATGACCCTCAGATCATGACCGGAGCTGAAATCAAGTCGGATGCCCAACTGACTGAGCCACCCAGGTCCCCTGAGAAAGCCTGATTTTTATTTTATTAAGGTATAATTGACATACAATATTATATTAGTTTCAGGTATACAACATAATGTTTTGATATTTGTATATGTGTGTGAAATGATCACCATAATAAGTCTAGTTACCATCGGTCACCACACATAGTTACAGAATTTTTTTCTCATTCTCTTAGCAAATTTCAAACATGCAACACAAGGATAACTATAGTTGCCATGCTATATATTACATCCCCATGACTTATTTATTTTATAACTGGAGGTTTGTAGCTTTTGAGCCTCTTCACCCATTTCACCCACTTCCCATCCCCAAGGCTGATTTTTAATTATGGATGATCTGGCCAGCCAGAGATGGGCTGAGCAGGGAGGGCAGAGCTGCTCTGAGCCAAAAGGCAGTAGATGTTTCTAGCTGGCTGTTTGCACAGCCCCAGCCATGCTTCTCTCTTGCGAAGCCTTGCCAGATCGCATCCCTCCTGAATACTGGCCCAGACCCTTGGACTGAGGCCTGTGCCTCTTTACTTCTGTCCTGGCTATTGGACAACAGATCCCATCTACCAGTGACTGAGTATGCCGACCTGTGCAGACTCCCTCTGTATCTTCTTAACATAAACCACTTAGCATGGAGTATATAAGTTACTATATCCTTTTATCTCACCTTTCCTTCCCAATTTTATTTCCCACTGTATCCCTTTACATAATCTTACATTGCAGCCACACTGGCAGCCACCATTCCTCACAAACAATATATATTGTTTCATGCCTCTGTGGCTTTGCTCGTGTTATTACCTCTGCTTAGAGTCTTTTCCTATTGCCTTTCCAATACTGTATCTGACTGACAAAAATCTTATTTGTGTTTTTAAGACCCAACTCATATGCTCTCACCTTAGTCCGATATTCTCAGAGTCTCCCTAACTGGAACAGAGCAAGCCATTCCTTTCCTTGGACACTCTTCATCACTGTTTGTGTCTTTATTATAGAACTTTAAAAATTCTGCTTTATAGTTGGTATAGTTCTATAGCTTCACCCTATTGTATTTACGCTCCCTGAGAATAGGAACTATGTGTTTATTATTGCTTTCCCTCACAAAACCTAGACCACTGTGTTGTGCATAATAAACACTGAATAAATATTCTGGGCTAAGTCTTCAATTGGTGTTCTTTCATCCTGTATATTTTAAAACAGAACTTATTCTTTCAGGGCAGTATTAGGTTCACAGCAAAATTGAGAGAAAAGTACAGAGAATTCCCATATCACCCCACCCCAACACAAGCACAGCCGCCCTCAATAACAACACCCCCACCACGACGTTACCCTTGCTACAATGATGAACCTACATCGACACATCATTATCACCCAAATTCCATAGTTTAGTTTATTTTTTAAAAAATTATTTATTTATTTAAGAGAGAGTACGTGCAAGCAGGGGGAGGGGCAGAGAGAGAAGAAGGAGAGAAGCAGACCCACCGCTGAGCGAGGAGCCCAATGACCCGATCATGACCTGAGATGAAATCAAGTCAGACGCTTAACCAACTGAGCCACTCAAGCACTCCCCAAAGTCCATAGTTTACATTAGAGTTCATTCTTGGCATTAGACATACTGTGAGTTTTGACAAGTGTATAAGGATATGTATCTACCATCATAGTTTCACTGTCCTAAAAATCCTCTATGCTCCAACCATTCATCCCTCCCTTCCTCTTAACCCCTGGCAACCACTGATTTTTTTACTGTCTTCCTAGTTTTGTCTTTTCCAGAATATTATATGGTTGGAATCATACAGTATGTAGCCTTTCCAAATTGGCTTCTTTCACTTAGCAATATGCATTTAAGTTTCTTTTCACAGTTTGATAGCTTATTTCATTTTAGTGCTGAATAATGTTCCATTGTTCAGATATACCACAGTTTATCCAATCATCTACTGAAGGATATCTTGCCAAGTTTGGGTAATTATGAATAAAGTTGCTATAAACATCTGTGTGCAGGTTTTTGTGTAGACATGAGTTTTCAACTCCCTTGGGTAAATAAAGGAGCACTATTGTTGGATTATATGTTAAGGGTATGTTTAGTTTTGTAAGAAAGTGCCAAACAACCTTCCAAAGTGGCTGAACCACTTTGGCTTTATTCTCCACATCCTTGCCAGCATTTAGTGGTGGTAGTGTTTTGGCTTTTTGCCATTCCAATATGTAGTGGCATCTCGTTTTAATTTGCAATTCCCTAATGACATATGATATTGAGCATCTTTTCATAAGCTTACTTGCCATCTGTATATCTTCTTTGGACAAATGTTATTCTCTATTTTTAACACAATAAAAATAAATACTTGCCGGGGCGCCTGGGTGGCTCAGTTGGTTAAGCGACTGCCTTCGGCTCAGGTCATGATCCTGGAGTCCCGGGATTGAGTCCCGCGTCGGGCTCTCTGCTCAGCAGGGAGTCTGCTTCTCCCTCTGACCCTGCCCCCCTCATGTGCTCTCTCTCTCTCTCACTCTCTCTCTCTCAAATAAAATCTTAAAAAAAAAAAGAATTTAAAAAAATAAAAATAAATACTTGCCAATTATTCAAACAATATACAAGTTTACAAAGTAAAAGTCAGGCTTCTCTTTCCCTCAATCTTATTACCCAAAAGTAATCAATGTTAACATTTTCTTGGTCTTCCTTCAAGGCATTTTTATATGCCTTTACATACCTACATATGTATATTTTTACACAACTATACAGTTTTTCTTTCAATAGTATTTTGCGAGTTACTTTTAAAATGAATGTTAAAGATATATTACTTTAATATATGTTGAAAATCTTTCAATATCAGTAATGGCTGCTGGATATACCAGAGGATGAATGCACTAGAAAGTAATTAATCAATCCCTTAATGGACATTTGTTTCTATTTTTTTTTTTACCTTCAAGCAATTCTATAACAAACCACCCTACACATATATATGTCTTTGTACAAACATGCCTGTATTTCTGTAGGACAGATTCTTAGAAATGGGGTTGTGAGTCAAAAATCACATAATTTGAATACATGATAGAAATTGCTGTCGAACTGCCAAATCGTGCCCAAAATGGCTGTTTCAATTTACACTCCCATCAACAGTGTTAGAGAGTGTATCAAGTATCCAGAAAAGCCTTCAGGACTCCAAATAGGTGTCTTAGGGGTCATCGGGGGACAAGAAGGAGCAGGAAAAGGGCGGGGAATACATGCAGGAGCCTCCTACCCCCTTCAATCAGATTATATCTGCTTTGATCAGTATCAGTTGGGATTAGTGTAGAAATCCTGTTGAGGGGAGGTTTCTGGTACTGATCAAGCATATTAAAAATTACTGAAATAAGAAATTACTTCTTTTGGTTAACAAACATTAATTCATCAGTTACTTAGGAATGTTTTCAGCTGCAAGTAACAGATAATCTAGCAACAGAGACTGAATTAGTAGGGCTTTAATTTTCTCCCATAATAAAAATCTGGAGAGACTCATGAATCCTTTGGGGCTTTCCCTTATGGTTGCAAGATGGTGTCACCCCAGCCCCAGGATTATATTTGTATTCAAGGCAGGATGCAGGGGAGATAGTTTGCACCAGTTACTCTGGCCCTTTTATGAGAAATGCAGCTCTTCCAGAAGCTCTTCACTCCTTCCCAAGACCTCTGCTTGTATCTTATTGGTCAGAACTGTTTTTCCACAGAGTCCCTTATAGCTGTAGGGAAGGTTGGAAAAAGAGAATTTAGTTTTTTCCAGCCTTTATAGAGGAAGCAGGCAAAAGATAAGCAGGTTAGGAGTAGATGTTGGGCTGTCTAATGAGATCAGTCTCTGCCCCCAGGTGGTCACCATACTAAATATTAGGACTTATAAATGAGATAGTCCTTATGCTTAATGTGCTAACAGTTGAAGACAGGCATGTAAATAAACAGTCTTATTGCATAAATGGGAGCAATACAAATGTTATATGTCCCCATGCAAACATATGTGGAGGAGGTCTTAGAGGCCCAAAGGACAGATGGATTGATAGCTCAAGTGGGGAAGGCTGGGGGAGGCAAGGTAAGACTTCACTCAGGTAGTGACATTTAAGCAGTCTTAGAAAATGAGTTGTTGCCCGCTGGATACTCAGAAGGTGAAGTAGTGCATTCTGGGCAAAGGGAACGGGGGCACAGAGGCGCAAACCCAGAGGGCGCATTTCAGCAACTCCAAGTACTTATTGTGACTGAAGAGAAGGTTTAGGGGTAGGTGGTGGCAGGGGAGGCCTGATAGGAGATGACATTGGAGATTTCTGCCAGGGTCGAGTCACAGAGGGTCTCCTGTGTTCCACTGTAAGTAATCTGGACACCCTTCTGACCTGATAGTGTCATGGAGATTGTGTCCTGTAAGCTGTCAAGTGCAACCACAAAGTAGAAAACATGTGAAGATAGTCCTAAATGTCTTCTGCCTTTAGTGGATTTCCCTCTTTCACCTGGATGCAGCCACACCTTTATTCCTGAGTGATCTGCACACCTACTTGCCCCAGTGAGTACTTGTTGGATGAAAACTTGCCACCAACTCCTAAGGGAAGTTGCTGCTCTTTTCTGGGCCTCAGTTTCTTCATCTATAAAATAATAATTATCCTCTGTGGTGTAGGACTTTACTTTTTTTCCCAAAATGTTTTCAGACTGCATGAATCCCGAGTGTCAGTCTGGTATAATTAAAGGGAAAACAACAAGAAAAGCATAGTAGGAAAGACCTGGGTTTGAATCCTGGCTCTCTGTGTGTTAGCAGAGTGACTATGTGACATGGCCTTGAACCTTGTATAAGCCATGTATAAAACAGGGGAAATGCGCTTACCAGTGCTTGGTGCATAGTTAATGCCCAATTAGGCAGTATTTTTTATATTCTTTGGAAAAAGTTTACATCCACCCTATAAGGTAAGTGGAATAGGTCTAATGTTACCCTAAAGATGAAGATCTAGAGGCTTACAGATATTGGTGGTTTGCCAAAAGAGTAGCCAGCCAGGTAGGTGGGCTCAAAGCCAAGTCCTGACTCTCAAGTTAGCACTGTTTCCACTTAGCTGTGCAGCTTCTCTCCTGTAAGTAAAAGGATGGGATTCAGATATATGTGATGCCTGTCAAGTAAATAATTTCCTGAATATATTAGAGATCACTGTGCCTTCCTCAAGTCTGAGCTCAAGGAGCACACAGGCCTGAGTTACTTCATACTCCACAATAATTCCTGAGTGTGTAACTGGGACACTCTAGCCTCGTGTCTAGCTTCAGCGTGACTGCGACCTGCAAACCTGCAGGGACATTGCACATTGATGCGAAGGTTCCAGATATCCTGGTGACTTAAAGGGCTGCAGTACAAGGGGTTAAAGGAAGGGTGGGACTTCCCTTGTTACGGGTAACAGTAGACAGCTTTCTGTGAAGCATGCAATAATGCAAGTTTTGGGAAAAAACTGTCACTATTTAAAAAAAATTAAAAGATGGGATCATGACACAGAAAGAGAGGACTTTTATGAGGAGGAAGTAGAAAGAAAAAAGAGGCGGTGTCTAGAACAAAGGGAGACAAAAGGAAATTTGGCACAGGAGTAGTTTTGTTAGTGGTTCAATGTCCACTGGAGTGTTTGATGCATGTAGGGGAGTAGAGAGTTGAAACTAGAAAGATCACAATGGGCTGTTTGGACTTTATTCTGAAATTGCTGAAGGATTAAAGAAGGATTTAACATCACAATAACAAAATAATAACAACAATAATATTGTTATTGCAGTAGGTTGAATAATGGTCCCTCAAAGATGCTCACATCTTAATTCCTGGAACCTGCAAATATGCTACCTTACATGGTAAAAGGGACTTTGCAGGTGTGATTAAGTAATCTTGAGATGGGGAGATTTCCAGGAATATCTGGGTGGGCCCAATGTAATCACAAAGGTCCTTCTAAGGAGAAGGGAGGTGGGTTAGAGTGAGAGAAGGAAGGGTGCCAATGGAAGCAGAGGTCAGAAAGAGAGAAAGAGATTGGAACATACTATCCTGCTGACTTTGAAGATGGAAGAAGGGACCATGAACCAAATGTAGACAGCCTCTAGAAGGTGGAAAAGTCAAGATAATTGATCATCCTTTAAAGCCTCCGAAAGGAATGTGGCCCTGCTGACATTTTTTTTTAAGATTTTTATTTATTTATTTGACAGAGAGAGACACAGCAAGAGAGGGAACACAAGCAGGGGGAGTGGGAGAGGGAGAAGCAGGCTTCCCACTGAGCAGGGAGCCAGATGCGGGGCTCAATTCCAGCACCCTGGGATCATGACCTGAGCAGAAGGCAGACACTTAACGACTGAGACACCCAGGCGCCCCTCCCACTGACATTTTGACTTTAGTCCCCTATGACTCCTTTGGGACTTCTGACCTCCAAAACCATAAGATAATAAATTTGTGTTGTCTTAAGTCACTAAGTCTATAATAATTTGTTATAGCAGTCAGAGGAGGCTAATACAATCACTATAGCTACAATTTAATGTGTATCTTTACCATACAAAATATCTCATAGACATTAACCCTAACCCTAGGGCCAACTTCACAGGCAATCAGCCTATGGTTTAATGCCTTGCTGCTGCCTTGAAACCCTTAATTATTTAACAAGGAGCCGTCCTGCATTTTCCTTTTGCACTAGGCTCCACAAATTACATGGCCATTCCTGCCTATTCTTTTTTTTTTAAGATTTTATTTTATTTATTTTTTTAAAAGAGAGAGAGAGCACAAGAGGGGGTAGGGTCAGAGGGAGAAGCTGACTCCCTGCCGAGCAGGGAGCCTGATGCGGGACTCGAATCTGGGACTCCGGGATCCTGACCTAAGCCGAAGACAGTTGCTTAATCAACTGAGCCACCCAGGTGCCGCATTCCTGTGTATTCTTAACATCAATCCTGAAAGATTAAGGTTATAACCATTTTACAAATGAAACTGGGAATCTCAGAGAGAGAGAGTATAGCCCAGTGATAAATGCCTTGAGTCAGATGGTAGATTCTGCTACTTACCAGTCATAGGCACTAGGACAAGTTTATTAATTTTTTCTGACTCAGTTTCCTCCCCTGCACAGTAATTATAATATACACCTTACAGAGCTGTCACAAGGAGTAGAAATGATATACGTGAAATGCCTACACAGCATTGGCAAACAATAGGGATTCAAACAGATAGATAGATGATGGTTATAATTGCTCAAACCCCAGACTTAGCAAGAGCCAAAGTGGATTTCATGCCCATACTTCCCCATTGACTTGTGTTTTGGAAGATTACTCTGGCAGAAGGGGATTGGTGGAAGGTAAGACTAGAGGCAGGGTGACCAGTTCAGAAACTGTGGCAATGTAGAGACAACTTTGGAAAGACTGCCCATCTCATGCCCTCTCTTTGTCTCTGATAATTGCCTCCCATACATAAAGGTCATCCTCCAGCAGCTCTATTTCCATCATGTGACTTAGCCTCTCCACTGTTCTGATCTTTGTTGGTCCCCCGACTCTCCCAGAAACGTACTAGTTTGAACTGAGAGATGCAGACGGTGAGGATTGCTGGAACCAAGTCACATCCATGGCAGACCCTCTAGACAAGGTCCATGGGCTACCTGTTTGCCACTTGGGTCTCTAGAACACCCTATAGCCTGCCTTTCCACAGTGAATCTTCAGTTCCCCCTTTCATTCCATGCATGTTTCCATTCAATAAATCTTTTCATTTGCCTTCCTAAAGTGACAAAATTACAATCAATAGAACCCTAACTCATACATGTAAAAATGCCACAATCATTTGGAGAAATAATGAAAACGTGAATCAAATTAGTGTGATTGGTTTGGAGAAAAGAAGTACTTGAGAGACACTTAGGAATATGCAGGGTGGGGAAGGAATTTGGAGTGACTTCCAGGTTTCTGACTTGGGTGTTTGGGTTGCTATCATCATAAAGATAGGGAAATGAGAAAAGAAGGAGTGGCTGGAGGTAGAAATACTGGACTTGAGATGCCCAGGGTCCATTCAAATAGAGACGTACAGTTGGAATTTAGAGAAGCACATCTGGAATTCAATTTGAAGCAGGTGATATATATTTGGGAGTTTCCAGCATTTACATAGTCATTACTGCCATGGGAGTGGATGAGATTGCCCAGAGTGTTAAATGAAAAAAGAAGAATCCTGAGAATGAAATCCTGGGGAATACCAATCTCTAAGAGGTAGATAAAGGAAAAGAAACCTCTCAAAGGAGATAAAGAAGGAATGGTCAGAGACGGGGGAGCAGGACCAGGGGAGGGGCTAAATGAGGGGAAAGTTAAAAAATGCAGGTGTCTAAATCAGCTGACCATTTTTAAAAAAGATTTTATTTATTTATTTGACAGAGAGAGACACAGCGAGAGAGGGAATACAAGTGGGGGAGTGGGAGAGGGAGAAGCAGGCTTCCCACGGAGAAGGAAGCCCAATGCGGGGCTCCATCCCAGGACCCTGGGATCGTGACCTGAGCTGAAGGCAGATGCTTAATGACTGAGCCACCCAGGCACCCCTAAATCAGCTGACCATTTAAGGAGCATTCTCTTCATCTATGGCTGAGGCTACAACCATCCTATCAAACATAACTGAATCCATGTTCCCAAACCCAGAGAATTCCTTTAATCTCATTTGCTACCCTTTGCTTCAACCCCTAGATAGTCTTGCACTACCTGCCCTCTTTGGATCAATGATTCAGTTACAGTGACTATGTGATGGCCCTTAAAATATTGTAAGTTTCCTGACAGTACAAGAAATGCCAATCAAAGCAACCTTCAAGCTCTATTATATACTTACAGTATTAATGCACAGGAATGAAGCAATAAAGCCCTGTGGGGAAGTATTAGGCATGAGCTTGGCAAGTGGCCTTTTATACACAGTCAACCTTTGCAGAGTAATCTGGGAAGCAGCAATAGAGATGTGTGTGCCCTTTGTTCCACATTGGAACGCATCACAAGGAAATTAACCAAAGGAAAAAAGGGGTAAGTGGCACAGATCCTAGTTCTACTACTTATAACAGCATAAAACTGAAGACACTATAAATCTTCAACTTTAAAGTAATGCTTTAACAATATCAAAGTAACTGCTTTGGAACACTGTGTATAACCATTAAAAATGACAACCATGTGGATATGAAAATGTAACAGAAATAATGTTAGGTGAAAAAAGTAAAGCACACCAACTCTGGTGAGGATGTAGAGAAACTAGAGCCTCATATTTGTTTGGTTGGAATGTAAAGTTATTCCTAGATGGACAGGAGTGAAATCTGACCCAACAATTTCACTCCTAGAGAAATGAAAACATATGCCCGCACAAAAACTTGTACACGAATATTGATAGCAGCATTATTTGTAATAGCTCAAAGGTACAAACAACCCAAATGTCCATTGAGTGATGAATGAATAAACAAAAGGTGGTGTATCTAATGGAATATTATTTGGCCACAAAAAGGAATGAATCATTGTTACATGCTTCAGCATGGATGAACCTTGAAAACATTAAGCTAAATGAAAGAAGCTAGTCACAGAAGACCATATATTCTTTATACTATTTATATGAAATGTCCAGAATAGGCAAATCTATAGAGACGGGAAGTAGATTAGTGGTTGTTTTAGGCTGGGGTAGTGGGGAGAATGAGAGGATTGGTGGGTCATTGCTAAAGGGTTCAGGGTTTCTTTTTGAGATAAAATTGTCCTCGATTGTGGTGATGGTTGTACAAATCTATGAATATACTAAAAACCATTGACCTGTACACTGTAAATGGGCAGAATATGTGAGATGTGAATTAAATCAATAATACTGTTGCAAAAATTCTTTTATTTTTTTTAAAGATTTTATTTCTTTCTTTGAGAGATTGAGTGCACAAGAGGGGGGAGGGGCAGAGGGAGAGGGAGAGGCAGACTCCTCGTTATGTAGGGAGCCTGACATGGGACTCAATCCCAGGATCCTGGGATCGTGACCTAAGCAGACGGCAGACGCTTAACCGACTGAGCCACCCAGGTGCCCACAAAAATTCTTTAAGAAATCATTGAATTGTATGTTCACAGTAAGTGAATGTTATGAAATATATATAATACTTCAATAAAGCTTTTTTTTTTTAAAGCAAAGCACAAATTGGTTGCTCTTGTATGTACATCCGTATTTTCCTAAAGTAACAAAAGCAGAAAGAGACTGGGAGCCAGTAGAGGTTTAACAGCAAGACGTTCCACTTGGGGTCTAAAGGCCTGCTTCCGTTCCTCATCCTGCCATTTCTAACCATGTGACCTTGGCCACATTATGGCAATTCTAAGTTTTAGTTCTTCCGTTTGTACAGTGGGGATAGTAGTCCCCACCTCATGTGGTGATTTTGAGGCATAAATGTTTAGTGGGTTCATTTTCTTGCCCTTTTGGATTGCTTAAACATGAGGTTAAAAAATGTGGCAATAAAAAGTGAGATAACATATGTGAAAGGCATTTGAAAGTGAAATCTTCCATAAAAAAATAAGATATTCTGGATCTTGATTCTATACTGTGGCTTAGGAAACAGCATGAGCAGAGCCTCAGCCTTAAAAAGAAAGGACCCTCCCTTTGCCTAGTGCCTTGGAAAATGCCTTCATCACTGGCTGTGTGGAAATTAAGAAAAGCTTCCCATGATCTGAAACACTAGGTATAAAGGTAATTTGGGGGGTGACACAATGGAGCTAAAGGTGTGTTAATGCCAAGTTACCATAGCAACATGCTGTGCTGCTCTATCCCTCCCATTCCTGAGCCTACCCCCAGATGAGAAGAACACGGAACGAAGCCATTCTACATGAAATTATTTTCTTCATATGCAGATAGGGGAGACATTTACACTTCCCCACAAATAATGTTTGAAGGGAGAAACCCTCTGAATTTTTACAAAACAATCCCCTCTTCTTTCTTCAGAATCAAATTCAAGATCCTAATCACCCCTCAAAATGCCTAGCTTGTAGCAAGTACTCAATATATAGTTGTGCAGTGAATGAATGCTCAGAATTTACCTAGAAGTCCAAGGTTGGAATAGAACGCCTTTGTTTGTTAGGAAGGAGAGACTAATGAAATGTATACCAGGAATTTCAGAGAGGAGATCTAAATTCATACTCCACATAATTTGGTGTCTGTTCCAAGCCACACAGCATTTCCGCATCTGGATCTGCCCCATTGATGAAACTGCTTCAGCCCATAGCAAATTCCCCTCAAGTGTCATGCTTATTATTCTGAAAGGACACAGTGTTACCCCACCAGGGTTATTCAACCTGTTATATTGCACACATTTTCGAATGCTGTGCAGGAACCATATGTGAAAATGACCAGTTAATGGATGTGCTGTTATCCACCCTTCCGACTTCTGTGGCCTGATCTTGACAGAGGAGGGAGCCTGATCGGGCCCACATCTGGGTAAATCGTTTCCTCCTCCTAATGGGCAGAGGCAAACATCCCCAGTGCCAGAAGGGCTGTTTTCAAAATCATTCTTCAGAGGTTGGAAAACCTTCCTCAACTCCAGGAATCGGGCTCTCAGTTCCACCACGGAGTCAGGCTTTGGAAAGGGTGCAGAGCTCAAGAAGGGCTTCGTATCCGTTCCTTCCTCAAACGAATATTCTCACATTTTTGACAATTCACGGGCCACCTCTTTCCTAGAAGACACTTTCTTCTTGTGATCTCCTTGGCCACATTGTGAAACTCCTCAGGTCAAAGAGGAAGAACAGAGAAGAATCCTCCTCATCACCAGACTTGCAGTGAACTTCCTTGAACCAGCAATTACAGCACCTACGAACTGCTGAGTGATGGCACTTTGCAAACATTATCTCAGTTAATCCCTAAAACAGTCCTGGAGGGCAATTAGATTTGATTTATTTTACCTTTGAGGAGGTCTTATAATTAGTCAATGGCTGCGCCATTATTTCAACCCAGGTCTGAGCGAGTATATGGCTGGGTGCATCTAAAAGAGCTAAAAACAGCGGCAGCAGCAGTAAGCTGGGGTCAATACTACTAAGCACCAGAGATCTGGGGGAGAGCAAAGGGAGAAAAACTTGGCTTTGACAATACCCTAATAACACTTAGACCTTACTAATTTTAGACCTTAATTGGAGTAGCCTATGTGTTGTGGTTGATGGCAGTAGGAAAGGAGTAAGCAGGAAATGCCAGAATCAGATTCTGGCTAATCAGGAAGATTAACCCATACCAAAGGTGGCTCTGCCTCTAATGCTCTTTCTTCCTCTCCCCTTCCACCCTTCTAGACCCATCTTTTGTGTAAAAGCTCTCCTGACCACCCACGTGATCCCCAGCCTTTATCCTTTGCTCTATGTTCTCTTTCTACTTTGTGGTATCTCAGTTATAGCCTTTCTTTATCACATTCTATTTTAGTATTTTATTTATCTTTCCTCTCTACCTGGCCAGAGCACCTTGAAGCCAGCACCTGTGTCTTAGTCATTTTTTTTTTTTTAAAGTAAGCTCACGACCCTGAGATTGAGAGTCGTATGTTCTACCAACTGAGCCAGCCAGGTGCCCCTGTCTTAGTCATCTTTGTACCTGGTAGCTTGAACAGTTCCTGGTAAATAAAAAGTCTCATGACCTTCTAATCTTAGTTTTCCAGTTGTAAACCAGTATCCTCACTTTCCCAGCATCCTGACTTGAATGGGCCTTTTGAGTACCTTAGATAGGATATTTGTCAGGGATTACATATTTTTTTTTAAAGATATTTTTAAAGATTTTATTTATTTATTTGACAGAGAGACACAACGAGAGAGTGAACACAAGCAGGGGGAGTGGGAGAGGGAGAGGCAGGCTTCCTGCGGAGCGGGGAGCTTGATGCGGGGCTCGATCCCAGGACCCTGGGATCATGACCTGAGCCGAAGGCAGACGCTTAACGACTGAGCCACCCAGGTGCCCCAGGGATTACATATTTTTATTGGCTTCCCAGCTCTGACACCCCCTTTCCTACATCTGGAAAAAATGGCCATCACATGAAATATGGGTCTCATGGAAGACAGAATATGTCTTCCCTTTATGGAATTCAGGAAAGAGGCCAGAGAGTTGCCCTCCTCAATCCCTGGCAGCTGGAGTGCAAGCATATGACCTAAGCTCGGCCCAACTGATGCTTCTGCCCAAACCTTGATTTTGAATTGAATGACCCAAGAAATAGGGACAGTTTAGAATTTGGGCTGGTGGCAGCACTGGTTCCACTGCTCAGTGGGAGTGTCAGCAGCATCTTAATTGAGATGTTTCTGTGATATAGTCTTTCTGTCTTCTGAGATGGTCTCCTTTGCTTCATGTCCATTTTCTAAGCTTGCTTTTCTAGCCTTCCAGCCACTTCTTTGATTTGCCTGGTATTTCTCAAATAAACTCCTGCTCTGATTAAAATAGCCAGAATTGGCTTCTGTTATTTGCATCCAAGAGCCCTGACTGATACAGCTGATGGACCCATAGTAGGTGGTCCTGGATCCTGGGAAGCCAAAGGCCAACAAGTAACTTCTCCCTGTCCAATCCCAAGATCAAGATACAGGATTACCTTTCAGTCCACTATATTCATAGTTTTCAATAGCCATGATCAGACTTTGTCCTCTTAACAACTCTACCTATAGGCAGGTGGGTGAGTAGTAATACGAGATTTTTTTTTAATGATTTTATTTATTTATTTGAGAGAGACAGAGAGTACACGAACAGGACAGAGGGAGAAGCAGACTCCCCACTGGCACATAATCAGCACTCAATTAGTGTTAGCCATTGTTACTGCCTGCAGCACTTTGGGCTCTCAGAGAACTTAAGCACACATTCTTTTCCTTCTTCCTGCACAATCAGGGAGCCTAGCTTTCTTCTCCACTTCACCTCTAGCCACCCCACCAGACTTCCTGCCTCGCTTGATGACAGATGCTGTTTTTTACTTCAGCCCTGCTCTCCCGTGAGCACATCTCCAAAATGACCAATCTCTTTCATGTATTTGTGATTCAACACGTGCTGCCCTCCTTGCCTGGACACACACCCTCTTCCCCACATTTATCTCCCAGTAACGCCCACCTGTCTATCAAGCTTCCACCCAGCTTCCCCTCTTCTAGGAAGTGTTCCCAACCTATCCTTCCTTCCTCTTCTGTTTGGTCCATACCACAGAGACCACACGAACCACACACACCACACGCACACACAAATACATATATACCTCTGACAATGAGTCCATGCAAAGAGAGCACCTAACCCAGGAGTGCTGCTCTCCCTCATGCAGAGCACCTAGAACTGTAATTATTTGCCTTCTTACCTGCCTCCTTCACTAGCTTGTGAGCATTTCTGCAGCAGGTGCTGTGTCTTTTATTTCTATATTTCTGGTGCCATGGTCATTGTCCATCTCAAAAAATGTAAAATTATTTCTTTTAAATAAGTGAATGTAAACAAACCTTTGAAGTAGGGGTGTTATCTGCATTTTTCAGTTGAGGAAACAACTTAAAACTTGAGCTGACTCCATTCAAAGTCATATAATTAATACATGGCAGAAGAGGAACTCAAAACCAATCATTTGCTTCAAAGTTGAAGATATAGCTGAGGGGTTTTGTGCTAGAGATGCCCTCCATATCCCTCCTATTTTCACATCATCTGCTTAGAAAATAAACTCCATCTACAGCCTTGGAAGGAGAGCAGTTTTCCACTCAAAATGACCCAGTCCTCACCTACGGTTGATGGGCTCAGGAGTAGACATCTGACTTAAGAGAAAGCCTGGGCAGCCCATGTCTCTTGGGAATCCAGAGAGACTGCATCAGTTGGCTCCATGCACTGGAACTACAAGGTGGCAGAGAATAAGGGAAACTGAGGCTGATATTTGGAGACTCCTGTTTTGAGTCATGTGATTATGGTCTAAACCCAGTTGGCCACTAGTGTGGTCAATTGAGGTCATATGAGAGAATTCACGCTTTGTCACCTAATGATCTGTTTTTAAAAATAAACATTTTATTCTTTTTTTTTTTAAAGATTTATTTATTAATTTAGAGAGAGTGTGAGAGCATGTGTGAGCTGGGGGAGGGGCAGAGGGAGAGAAAGAATCTTAAGCAGACTCCTTGCCCAGTGCAGAGCATGAGGCAGGGCTCGATCCTATGACCCTGAGATCATGACCCAAGCCGAAATCAAGAGTTGGACGCCCAACCGATCGAGCCACCCAGATGCCCCCCAAATTTCATCCTTTTAAAATTAGTTATGCATCGGGCGCCTGGGTGGCTCAGTTGGTTGGGAGACTGCCTTCGGCTCGGGTCATGATCCTGGAGTCCCGGGATCGGGTCCCGCGTCGGGGCTCCCTGCTCAGCGGGGAGTCTGCTTCTCCCTCTGACTCTCCTCCCTCTCATGCTGTCTCTCATTCTCTCGCTCTCAAATAAATAAATAAAATCTTTAAAAAAATTAGTTATGCATCAACACTATAGATTAAAATAGATCTAAAGAGCAAATGAAAAATTTAATTGTAAATATTAGTATTTGCACAATTGGGTACCTTTCTCACTAGTTCTTATGATTACTTCATCAACTTAATTATCATCTGGGTTCTTCTGTACATTTCCATTCAGCCATAAATAAATACAGCACACAGTTATAACTACACATAAACCTGTTAAAGGGTAAGGCAGATTATGTCACTTCTCTGACCTATAAGGCACTACCCGATCCACCATCTGCTGTGTAACCTCTCTGATTTCCTATTAGTCCCTTCTTTGCTACATTGGCCTCCATATTCCTTCAACATGCCAGGCACATTCCTGTTCCTTGGCTGTAATAGTTTCCTAGGGCTGCCATAATAAAGGACCACCAACTGGGTGGCTGAAAACAACAGAAATTTATTGTCTCACAGTTCTGGAGGCTAGAAGTTAGAAAATCAAGGTGTTATCAGGGCGATGTTCCCTCTGAATCCCATAGCAGAGACTATTCCTTGCCTCTTCCTAGTTTCCAATGGTGGCCATCAATCCTTGGCATCCCTTGACTTGCAGCTGCATCACTACAATCTCTGACTGTCATCACGTAGCACTCTTCCTAAATATCTGTGCCTCTGTGTCCTCTTATAAGGACGCCAGTCCTTCATTTTGGATTGGGCCAACTCTGATGACCTCATCTTCACTTGAGTGCATCTGCAAAGTTCCTATTTCCAAATAAAGTCAAATTTCACAGGTACCAAGGATTTAGGATTTCAATATATCATTTGGGAGACATAATTCAACCCACAACGACGGCCCTTGCATTGTTCCTTCTGCCTGAAACGCTCTTTCCCCAGATGTCTGCATTACCACCTTCTCACTTTCTTCTGGTCTTTAATGTCACTTTCCTTGTGAGGTCTTCCATACCCCTTATCTGAAATGGCAACACCCCTTCCCCAGCATTTCCAAGTTCCTGCCCCTGCTTTATTTTTCTCCTTATCATTCATCATAGTATCTGTTCTGTTTCACTTATTTATATTGTACATTTTCTGTCTCCCCTGGTATAATGTAAACATCCACTTATGGAAGGCAATGCATAAAAGAGAAATTCATGGTGTTTGTTGAGAGTTAGCATGTTCTGCTTCCTGTGAAAAAGTAAAACTCTGGCAGCATGTTTTTTCTGGTCCTGGGCCTCCAGTTCTAAGACTGAGAGCCTCTGTGGAGAAGGGGGTTCACAAAGGACAGAGAAGATAGAGCTCCAGAGAAGGAGGAAACTCTGGGTTATTACTAACAGACCATGCTTAGTTCAAGAACCAAGAGGGCAGGAAAATACTCACTTTCTCCATCAATCAAGAAGCCAAAAAAGAGATTTACTGAGTTGGGACAGAAGGGAAGGAAGATAATGCTTTTTTTGGCCTCCTGGATAACTTCAGATCAGGATCTTAATTGAAAAGTAGAACTATTTTCTTTATCTGGCTTTGCCATGGACTAGCCGCGTGACCTTCAGCAACATTTTACCCTTCTCTGAGCCTTCATTTTCTCACTGTTAAATGAGGCATTTGAATGAGACAGTCTCTTCAGTCTCTTTCAAGCACGCCAGTCTGTGTCACCTTAAACTCTAACCTCCATGAAGGTGGATCACCTCTTGTTTTCTTCCAGGTACGTTAGCACCTAACATAGGGCCTAACATGTAGTAGCACCCAGCACGATAGCGGACACTCAAGACATACTAGCATCGAATGAATAGATGAGGATTACACAAACTATCTAGGTAACTTTTAAAGGAGAGGAAAGAGAAATCAAGAAATCTCATTCCATGGAGTCATATAGAAGATGTTTTTAATAAACTTGAAATCTTTATTGTAACTAAAAAGCCATTTCCTGAGATTTGTTTTAAATATTCAGAGCACTAGACAGTGGAGTATAAAGCTATTTAAACCAACTGTGTGCCCCTCCCCACCCCCAGGGCCTTACCCTTTTGTTGGGGAGATAGGAAATGCATACCACAGATGCTAAACTACAGAAGAAATCTTCAGCAGAGCCTGGTCCGTGGTACTCAGGCTCTAAGAGCTCACAGTTTGCAGGGTTCATGGAGAAGTCTGAGAGGGAGAGACGAGCTGAGCGACCTCTTGTGGTCCCAACTCTTCCGCTCCAACTCCCGGAAACTTTGTCCATCCCAAGCTGGAAGCAAAAAGTAGAGCAGCAGGGGTCCTCTCCCGCTGTCCTCTATACCCCCTGGAGCCGAGGCAGGTGAAAAACAAACCACCCTCTGCTCTTCTGTTCTGTCCCAGATTCTTGAGTCAAGTCCGATTTTTGCCCAGTTCAAGCCAAGAATTGCTCTTTATTGGCCAACTCCCTACAAGTCAGCTGACTAATGGTTTTCTATCTTGATTTGAAAACAGCCTAGAAAAGCCCTGAGTTTAAGTAGAGTCCCTCTGAGTCATGGCTCAGAAAAACCTCTATATGTCATCCAATTTGATTTTATAAAAGCATTCAGCTTTTAGACCAGAGGAGCTGTCTCCCCGTTCTTAAATAAAGTGAATGTGGCTCTGGACCTGGGACAGGCAGGCTTGTCTTCTAGTTCAAGCTGCCTCACTTAAGGATAGTTGGTGTTTGACATGTCACTTCTCTCTGAGCCGGAACTGTCTCCTCTGTAAAGGAAGGACTGTAACAACACGACACACACACACTCACTCCACCACCACCCCCGCCTGGCACAGCGTTATTCTGAGAGTTAAATGAGATCACTTCTGTGATGGTATTCTATACTATACAAGTGTAAGTTCTCTTCATTATCAGATTTCAGCTTTGGTGAGTCATTTCGGACATCAGTTCTTGACGTACATATCTTTCACTTAATCCCACCGCCAACTATTTCTCCTTCATTTCTTTTTCCTAGAGAAGTTATAAAGCTGGTGCTGTTCATACTCCTGATGGAGTCTACTCCTATACTTTACCTAACATCACTCGGGCTCCACTCTCCCTTCACAGTGGGACCTACCAGCTGTTACTCCCTCTCTCTGTCAGTAATTATTCAGGAAGTCTTCTCCCAGCCCAGACTATCACCATGCACACCCGCATATCTGAAACTGACATATTTAACCTTTGATCTAGTTGTTGTCATGTGTAGAAACCCAAATAACCATGGGCTATAAGAGTCAAGAGACCTGTGTTCCAGAATTAGCATTATTTTCGATTACCCAGGGAGCTCTAGGCCATTCCGTTCGATAAACATCTATTCAGGTCAAGGGAGTCGGGGGGGGGGGGGGTTGTTGCCTGCTGTGCAGAAACTCAGAATTTTGTAGGTCACACAGAGAAGTAAGCCTCCACGATGAACAGTGTGCTATAAAGTGGCACACATATACACATAATAAGGGCACACAGAGGAAGGGACAATTTAATCAAACTTCAAGGGTTATAGAGGCACTACTTCAGAGGGGAGGTGACATCTGAGCTAGGCTTTGAAGGAAGACAAAAATTTTGCAAGGCTAAGAAAGAGACGCAGAAGGAAGAACATTAAGACGTGAACAAAATTGCATGCCAAAGAAATGAAAAGAGTTTGGATGGTCAGAGTTTGGTATGGTAGGGAGGGTAGGGAATGAGGCTAGAAGAAAGTTGGGCTGGGGTTGCATGGGACCTAGAGTGCCAGGCTCGGCCATTTGGGCTTTATTCTCTCCAGCCCTTCTCAACCAGGCTTCCACAAGAAAACTAAGCCCTTTTGACCTAAGTCATCTATTGTACAAATGAATTTCTCCCCTCTGTACCTAGAATGACACAGGTTATGTACCATCCTGGAGAGAACTGAGAAAAGAGTCACTCAAATCATTTTCTGTAAGGCTTGATGGTCACACGGAAGCCGAGTTGAGAAAGCCTGCTAGGCAATGCAAGTCATCTAACATTTATGGAAAGCAAGTGACAACCTCAGGTATCATAGAAACATTACTCTGCTGACAATGAGGAGAATGATTTAGAAAGAGTACAGGTAGAATAAAATTCTACTGCAATAATTCAGCGGGGTGATGAACAGGGCTCAGGATGATGACAGTAGACACAGAGGAAAGGGACATCCAGAGACACTGGGGAGGCAGAATGGATGGAGTGATTCCGTGCTGTCTTCCTTGGCTTCTAGCTATGGCATGAAGTCACTTGCTCCCTCCAGATTCAGGCTGGAGCCTTCCTGAAGAGCGGGAAATTCATCAGCCACAAACCACCACAGAGATGGTGCATGCTGCCACTAAATCTGGACTTTATCATGCTCTGGTGAACTCTGCACACCCTGATAGGCTCCGAGTTATGACTTTTCTCTTCATACTCCTCCCCCGTCTTGCCAAGTCAGTCTAGTCCTCCTAACTGACCTGCAGCCTAATTCCCCTGCCCAGCCCCACAACTCCCTGTTGGGTGGAACACAAGCCTTGCCCTGAACTCCAAGACTGTTTGGCTGTTCTCCTGACACTCTGCTTCCCTATTCCACCCCATTCTTCAAGGGCGCTGGGTCTGCTCCCTGTACTCTACTCTGGCCCCCCAAATCCCACAGCAGCGTTAGTACTGCCAGCTCTAGTGCTGCTTGATCCCAGCTTCCTCCTCCTGTCAAACAGGCCCATGTCGCTGAGGTCCCTTCCTATCTCACACCTAAACCCACCCGAGTTTCAGATATCACCAAGCTGTCTGTGCACTCATTTGTAACACAGGGGGTCATACTAGGTGAGATCTAAGGGAGCTCCCTTCCAACACTAACATCCTGTGTTTCTAAGTAGACCAACTGTAGAAGTCTGCATTGGCACAGGGCAATTGAGGCTGGGAGCAAGTGAATCAGACTCAACCAAACTGTCAAGCTAACTGTGAAGCCAGAAGATTAGAGTGTAGCACGCCACTGGGCAGACAGCAACTGCGACTCAAACCACAGATTAGCTGACCCAGACAGCTGTGTGGATGAGATGACTGATGCCACACTTAGTTTATTAGTCATATTCATGTTCAAGGAATTAATGACATCATTTTTATCCTCCCAAAAAGGACAACATTCACTTATGACCTAAAGCTATTTCACATGATGATTGGAACTCTACCTTTTCTCATGGTTAGTGCTGGTGATTTGGGATTAAATATTATCCCATTAGTATTTTTTTCCCCTTTCCTAGAAGTATTGCCTGAGGGTCAGGCTTTACTCTCAAGACTTCCTAAGCTCCTCCGAGATGCTTCTCACGGTGCGTGCAAGAGAGAACACAGATCTTTGAAGACTTAGGTTTGAATCCCACAGCTACTTATGAGTCATGTGGTTCTGGAAAAGTTAGTTAATCTCTTTGAGCTTTGGAAATAGGATAATAATACCTGCCTTGCATAGTGGTAGCCCAAATGAAAAGTACCTGGCTTGCAGAAGGTTCTTGATAAAGGAGTTCTCCCTCACACCAACCCTTCTGTCTTCCATGTCTTCATATCTCTTTGCTCTCAGAATTGTTTCTCCTGGGTTTGCCTAGATTCTTCCTCTCTTTCCTACTGGAGCCTACAAGGTTCCTGCTGGTCCACACAAGTTTCTGCTCCAAATTTCAGACCTAAGGCATGCTGAGTCAGCACTAGCCCTTCCTGGAGTAGGGGCTCCTCTTGCCCGCTCCTGGTTATAGCTGAGCAATCACAGGCCAAGAAAAATCTTGATCAGAAGATGAGATCATAACTGAAGTCTCTAAGAGCTCCATTGTCTCAGCTCCAGGATCTGGTACATGGAAGATGTGAACACCAGTGCTGTAATTCAGTGTAGGGCCAGGCAGAAGATTCCAAGAGACAGTGCTGAAGTGGGGAGGGGGGGTAATGTAGGATGCCTCGAAGTTGCTGAGCACATGAATTAGCTGTGGTACACATATCTGTGGCTGGCTAGGGAGCTAACACTCTTGGTTCTTCCTTCAAGGGGATTCTGGTATCAGGGACCAGTATACACATGGGCTGTAAGAGCCTTTGAGATCATTTAGATCTACTTTCCTTTACACAAGTGGAGAAACTGAGGCTTAGAGGAGGGAAATTACTTCCCCAACCCACATAGAAAGGGCCAGAGTGGCACCTGAACCCAGGTCTCCAGATTCTGTGTCCATAACTGTGTCTGTTATCCTATGAAAAAACCAGTAAATTCTTAAAATTCAACACATTGTGGATGCTCAATAAATTGGATTGTTGAATAACATGTGGAGGGAATGTTTGCTAATAGGGTTTCTAAGGAAGAGAGCATTCACTGATTGACTAAATATTTGTTGAGTCCCAGAAGGTAAGGAAGGGTCAAATTATGAAGGATATTGAATGCCATGCTTAGGAGTGTGAATTCTACTTGAAAGGCAACGTGAAGCCATCAAAGAGTTCAGAACAGATTGACATGATCAGTTTGAGAAGATTATTCTGGTAGCTGAGGGGAGGATGGATTAGAAGGCATCAGGAAGGTGCATGAGGACGTAGGAGGTTTTAGAGCAGTCCTGGCAAGAGGTGATTGATGGATGTCTAAAGCAGTGTAGTGGCAGTAGAACAGAGAGGAGGCAGGAGAGCCAAAGGCCATTTCCTAAGTGCAGTGAATGGGGCCTGTGGTCAATGGAATGGCAAGTGAGGCCAGGTGGGGCAGAAGGCTGGGCCAAAGTACTTACCTCTGAAGACTCTAGACCCCTGCCCAGGATCCCAGGCTAATTAAGCAGGCTCCACTCACAGCAGGGCAATGTTTGATGCTCACAGCACCGGGCAGGCTATAGGCTGCTAACAGTCATTCACGGTCACTGACATTCTGACTGTGATAAACCATGGGCATCTGCTTCCCCAGCAAAGTGCAGTGGAAGTGGTTGGTTGGGACACACAGATAAGAAGCCCTGTTAGAAGTGTTACCTGCCTAGGGGCGCCTGGGTGGCTCAGTTGGTTAAACCGCTACCTTCAGCTCAGGTCATGATCCCAGGGTCCTGGGATCGAGCCCCACATCGGGCTTCCTGCTCATGCAGGAAGCCTTCTTCTCCCTCTGCCTGCCGCTCCCCCTGCTTGTGCTCTCTCCCTCTCTCTGTCTCGCTGTGTGTCAATTAAATAAATAAAATCTTAAAAAAAAAAAAAAAAAAAAAGAAGTGTTACCTGCCTAGAGGTTTCAGTTAAGGGTAATGTTTCTTAAAGATGAAAGCTTAGTGTTTCTAAACCTTAGCTGGATAATTTTGATTTACTGGTTCAAGGTAGGTATCATCCACTCCTAGCTATGGAGGTTATGTCTTTTAACAGTTAATAGCAGTGTCAGGAGGTCTGAGTCCAAACTGGTCGTCACTAGCTGTGTAAGCTTGAGCAAGTTACTAAATCTCTTTAAGTTTCCTCAACCATAAAGCGAGAATAACAGTAGTACCTTTGTGAGGCTTGTTGTCCTAATGATATGAGATAATGCATTGTAAGTGCTCAGTACAATGCTTGCCACAGAGCAAGTGCTCAGAGTCAGCTAGAGTTAACTTTAATAGCTCTGCTGAATTCATTTGTAGCAGGGTAGATATATTTACAATGATCACTTTTGTAAATGCAAAAAAAAATTCGTGTTCTAATTTTTAAAAGCCTCCTGTTGGAATGTGTTTTAACTACATTTCAAAGATTCACGGATGAGGGGTAGGACAGAACACGGGGTACATTGTATATACAGATTTTGTAAGAGGGTCATAAAAGCTTTTTTTTTTTGCTTCCCCCAAATTTTGTGTTCAACGACTTGATTTTGCTATTGATTTGCTGGGTGACTTTGAATAAGTCCATTTAACCTTCAAACTTCTTTTGCTTCTTCTGCAAAGTAAGTGGGCATAGTCTACAGGGTTTCAAAAGGCCTTACCAATTCTAAAATAAGTATATGGGCTTATTTTTTTATGGGCTTATTTTTATTGTCAAAGTTTCTCTGAGATCGGTTTTTGGTGATAAGTTCATCAGTTTGGTGAAGTGCAGGGAATAGATGAGTAAAGATCATCTTTGTGAGCAAACATTTCAGGTGTAGCCCCAGTTGTCCCTGCAGCCCTTTCCCGCTCCTTTGTTTTCACACATTCTGATACAACCAGACTGACCTTGGCTGTTTCCTCAGATCCTGTGTATTTACAGCTTCGTGTTTTGCTAATGCCGCTCTCAACCTAGAAACCTTCCTTTCTGAATTCTTCCTCCACTCTCACTGCCAACATTGGTGTGTCCAAATCCTCCCCATCCTTCAAGGCTTGGTAATTTTACGTCTCTACAAAGCGTAGGTAATCTTTCTCCAAGGGTGCAGTGAATATCTCCATCCGCTGAGCCCCCAGAACTCAGATATGTGCTTTTGATATGCTGCTCTCAGATGGTCCCGGTGCCCACAACAGCACAGTGGTCAGACACAGGATCTGCAGTCACACCCACTTGAGTTCAAATCCTTACTGGAGCCTAAGCTGCAATTCTGGGCAAGTGGCAAGCCTCTCCATGCCTCAGTTTCCTCATCTGTAAAATGGAGCTAATAGCACCTACTTCATGAAGTTTTTGTTAGGTTTAAATGAGCCAGTACATGTAAAGCATTTATTTATTTATTTATTTAGGTTTTTTTTTTTAAATTTTTTTTATTAGAGAGATTGAGAGCACAAGCAGGGGGAGCGGCAGGCAGAGGCAGAGGGAGAAGCAGGCTCTCTGCTGAGCGGGGAGCCAGATGTGGGGCTTGATCCCAGGACCCTGGGATCACTACCTGAGCTGAAGGCAGACGCTTAACCGTCTGAGCCACCCGCGCACCCCACATGTAAAGCATTTAGAACAGTGCTTTGCCCATAGTGAGTGTTTAATAAATGCTAGCTATCATTACTACTTTCTCCTTCTACCTCATTTTATAGGTACAACATCACTGTCTTATGTTTCCTCCTAGACTCTACACTCCTTGGTTTTGGCTCAGGTCATGATCTCTGGGTCGTGAGATTGAGCCCGGTGTCTGGCTCTGCACTGTGTGGAGTCTGCTTGAGATTCTTCCCCTCTGCTTCTCCCTCTGCCCCTCCCCACACTTGCATGCGTGCGCACATGCGCGCTCTCTCTCTAAAATAAATAAATAAGTAAAATCTTTACAAAAAACCAAATGTCATATTGGACATTAGACTAAACAGTCTGTAGTCAGTTGCATGCTAATGCATGTGGCAGGCCCGGGCCTTTTAAAGAATATTACATGTGGTGCCCAACTATGTGACTCAGGGCCCCCAGCTCCTGTCCCTGGTCCCATTCCACTGCTCTAAACAGCCAGATTCAATTACCTTTCCTTCCTATGGCTGTGGGTCAGCCTGGTTCCAGCTGGCCATGCACAGTGATGACCAAGGCTACCATTCAGAGCAGTCCACTTTGCAGAAAGCAGCCTCACCCATGATCCATAGACCAATTGGTGAACAAACATGTACTAAAGGAAAACATCATGTATTACTCCTGTGGGACAAAGTTCAGTTGTAGTCAAGATTACAGGTCAAAGTCAGATCTGTTTCTGAGGTATTTTCCACATCTTTTCCTGATATTTCTGACATTTTTGCAGACACTTCTTGGTCTATGATCATGGGTTTGTGCCAAACAGCACTTTACCCCACACTGTGATTCATTTATTTGTTTTCTATACACTGTTTGACTTTTCTCATATTTGGCTTTGGCTGAGGACACTCAGCATATGCTTTCTGTGGCTAACCAGTCAGACTTTTTAGTATTTTTGGATCTTAATACAAAAAAGAAATTAATCTGGGAATATATCCAAAGGTAACAAAAACATTAACATGAAAAAATATCTACACCCCCATGTTTATAGCAGCATTATTTGCATTAGCCAAAAAGTGGAAACAACGTAAGTGTCCATCAATGGATGAATGGATAAAGAAGTTGTGGTATCTATATACAATGCAATATTATTTGACCATAAAAAAATGAGGAAATTCTACCATTTGTGACAACATGGACGGACCTTGAAGGCATTATGCTAAGTGAAATATCAGACAGAGAAAGACAACTATTATACAATCTCACTTATATGTGGAGTCTAAAAAAAAAACCTTGTAAAAAAAAAATCAGACTTGTTACTGAGGTGGGGGGTTGGTAGGGAGAATTAGAGGAAGGTGGTCAAAGAGTACAGACTTCCAGTTGTAAGATAAAGAAGTACTAGGGACAAAATACATAATACACTACATGCCACCTCTAGTTAACACTGTTGTATCACATATAGGAAAGCTGTTAAGAGTATAAATCCTAAGAAAAATTTTTCCCCTTTATTCTTTTTATTTTTTATTTATTTACTTGACAGAGAGAGCTAGCTGAGAGCAGGAACACAAGCAGGGGGAGTGGGAGAGGGAGAAGCAGGCTTCCCGCCGAGCAGGGAGCCCGATGCGGGGCTCAATCCCAGGACCCTGGGATCATGACCTGAGCCGAAGGGAGACGCTTAACGACCGAGCCACCCAGGCACCCCTCCCCTTTATTCTTTTCTTCTTCCTGTATCTATATTAGCAGATAGATGTTAGCTGAACTTAGTGTGGTCAGCACATCACAATATATGTAAATCAAACCATCACACTGTACACCTCTGAAACCTATATAGTGGTGTATGGCAATTATCTCTCAGTAAAACTGGAAAACAATTCAGACCAAAGGCTGGGATTTTTCTAATAATAAACCAGGGACTACTCATTTTCTTTTTATTGAGTATTAACTTCAGTGTAGTTCTTCTCCTCTGTGAAATTTCACAGCATTAATGTTAAAACATAATTCAGGTCAAGTAGAGGATCATCTCCTGGTATGTCGTCATTAATACTTCCAAGTTCGTGAATAAGAGCCATATAAAGTATCACAGGCCCACAGAAATGGGCCTGGGGAAATTAGGCCCGACGGGGCTCAAAGAAATTAAGGTAGAAGATACTGCCTTCTCTCTGCTCTCAGGGATATCATTTCTTTTCTCACAACTAACCTTAGACCCAGGCAAAGCAGGCAGTGGCCTATAACAGAGAGGTACTGAAAGTCTCCAAAGTTGGTTCTCCGGCCTGCCTCTTATGTTTGCATTCTTACGTCTAGAGTGGCATTCCATTGGCAGAAGTTTGTTCCAGAGACTGCAGTCCATTCCCTTACTAATTCATTTGTTCATCCAATGCTTATTCGTGCCACTAAGTGCAGGAATTGGGGAAAGAAAAGTAAGACCAGAGTTTTTTGTCTTGTAGGAAGACAAAAATAGGGAGATGGTTAAAACTCTGTATGTTTGAGAAGTGTGTTGATAGAGCTTTTCTACGTATGGGGCTGTGGGAGAAGTAGGAGGTGATCCCAGAGAAAGGGATTTCATAGAAAACCACAGTAGAGGAATGATGAAGTCCTATCTCTCACAGAGGATAAGTAAAGTGAGGAAAGACAATGTTGAGTACAGATATCTCTGACGGGGGAATGCTTTAAGCTGGCTAGTGGTTATGAACAAGTCAAGTGCATGGTAGCCGTTCAGGTTCACAAGGTAACACTATCCAAAAGCTGGACAGAATTTGTCCCACAAGCTAAGACTTGATAGAGAAGTGAGTGAGAGTAGATAGACTGGGAGCCTGGGCTCCTGGGGGGGTGGGAGGGGAGGTGGTTGAAGAGGGCTCTTGGTTCTTGGAGGAACAATTTAGCGTACTAGGGCCAGAGTTTGAGGTGTCCTGAGACGGGCACTGGAAGAGGACGTCAGAAGCCACCAAGCAAACTTTGCCTATTTGGTAATTTGGGGAAAACTGGGCACTGGCTTACTCTTGTGCAGTGAGGTACCAGAAGGAAGCCATCAGTTAAATCTGGATTAATGTGGTTTATTTGATTAAAATAGGCAAAGCATGTGTTTGGTTTCGGGGCTAGAAGACCCTTGAATTCTCGAATTCTAATCATTTCTGCCACTGCACTGTAACCTCAAGCAGCATATGCTCTTCGTTCTAATCAGAGTACCTCTGCACCCTCTTCTTTGCCCTTCAAGGCTTCAACAAGTGTCCTCTACTTCCCCGATGGCTCAGACTATTAAGTGTGCCTGTTCCAAGCTCCCATAGCAGTTAGTACCTCTCTCTCATTATATGAGCACCCACCACACTGGATTGTCCCTGTCTATTTACTTTTTGGTCTCCCCCTTCAGTAGGCTGAGCTTTCTGAGGGCAGAGATTGCCTTCCATCTCTCTATCCCCAGGACTTAGCCAGACTAGAATACAGTAGCTGAGGATATATTTCTGTGGTTCTGTGGATGGATAAATGGATGGATGAATTGAGCAAATGGATAAATGACTGGCCCAAGTCAAGAAGAATTTGCATTCTCCTTAGGAGTACAGACCTCAGGGAGTAAATGCTCAGAAAAATGTTGAACTATTTTAATGCTGTGATGAACCATGGATAAAGAGCATGTGCCTTGGTCCAAATCAAACTAGTTGCGATCTGGCATGCTTTATTTTCCGGTTCACAGTGAGCACTGTAATTTTAGGTCAAGGTTTGCTTAGTAGGCAGGTTTCAAAGATGTGGCAGGAGGAGCAATCTAATCGAAAAAGCTCACACTAGGAGCCAAGAGGTCTAGCCTCTCTTCCTGAGACCCCACCAACTTCCTGATTATGTAACCGAGATGAGCTTCTTATCTTCATACGCTTCCGGTCTCCCAGCCTCTAGTCTTTCCCCTTTGCACCCCATCCTCCACCCAGTTATCTTTCCTGAAAACAAATTAATCATCTTGTTTTTTTACTTTTTTTTTAAAGATTTTATTTATTTATTTGACAGAGAGAGACAAGTGAGAGAGGGAACACAAGCAGGGAGAATGGGAGAGGGAGAAGCAGGCTTCCCGCGGAGTAGAGAGCCTGATGTGGGGCTCGATCCCAGGACCCTGGGATCATGACCTGAGCTGAAGGCAGATGCTTAACAACTGAGCCACCCAGGTGCCCCTTGTTTTTTTTACTTTAAAACCCCCTTTGCCTCCAGGGCAAAGTCCTAGCCCTTCAGCAGGCAAACAAGGTCTTTTTAGTATCTCTCAAGGTTGATGGTCTTTTATCATGTCTCTTCCATCCAGTGACTCCATGGTTCCCATTCCTCTAATCAAACTCTTTCACGCCTCCATGTTTCTGCCACACACTGTCCCCAATGTCAGCCATGTGTTCTTCTACACTCATTTCACCTAGTGAACACCCGCTTGTTCATCTTTCAAGACTTAGCCAATGGAGCCCAATGGTTGTTTCCTCAGCAAGGCCTCTTTGACTCCTTCAGGTAATGTGAGCACCTCCTCCACTCTGCTCTGACAGCATTTTCTATCCTTTATCTTAGACCACTTGTAAGTTCGATAGAAATTGTTTGCTTACTTATCCATCTCAGGTACAAAATTCTTAGTTCTTATAGGTTGGGGCCATTGTTCCTATATCCCTAGTCATTAGCACTTAGGAGGTTCCCCAGGATATGCTGGTCAAAAAAATCAAAGGAGTTATATCGAATATTACATGTACTGTCTTCCTTACTGTGGCTGTTTTCACTTCTCATCCATCTCCACATGAAATGTAATAATAAAGATTGGTTTATTGAGCACTGATCAGGCAGCAGGCACTTTTCTCTACCCTTTACATATGACAACTTCATTCAGTCCTTACCTCAGCCCTGCAGAGCAGGCATTACCATTACTTTATTTCTCTTAGTTTACAGATAAAGAAACTGAGGCCTAAAGAGGTTAAATATCCTTCCCAAGTCATACTTAGTAGATGGTAGAGCTAGGATCAAATGAAGACTCCAACTTCAAAGTCCATGGCCTTTCCACAATGTCGCCTACTTCCACCTGGTAGGTTCTCACTTGGTTGTTTAATTGCTCTGAATTTCATTGAACAGGATTGCAAGAGTCAGGCTCACTCTGATTTCCACCTGGGGACTGGCCATCTCCGCAACCCATCCATGAAACCCTAGACAGTCACATCTAAATGCTCGCGTGCATGAAGACAAAGCCCAGATCCTTTTCCTGGCAGGAAGCTGTGTCTTCTAGCACATGGAACCAGGACTGCATTTCCTGGGATTAGATGGAGTCCTCAGCACAGAGGCCCTCTCATGGGTTTGTCCCCAATGTCCAGCCCAGAAACTGTCTGTTCCCTGGCTCCCTGGAGAATGAAAAATTATTGGCTTCTGGAATGTTTTTCTGGTCACTGAACCCTCAAGGTGAAAGGTCTCTTGGATGGAAACCAACAGGCCAAGTTTACCCAACCCAGCAAGGCGTCAGGCAGCCCCAAGGCACATTCCACTAGATCCCACAGAACAGCTGGGGCTTCTTCTCCTCAGCATGATACCTGCCCTCAAAGAATGGAGGTCTTCCTTCCCCACTGCACAGCTGACATAAAGCAGAAATCCCACTGCAGAGCACCCTTCAGGCTGGAGACTGCACAGAGCCCTCAGAAATATTCTCTTCTCCCTCTGCTTTCCACTGTTGCTGCTAAGACTTCAGCTTATGGGAAGAAGAGAGACTCACAAAACACTATGTGCTCCTGTCCTAAAAACGTCCCATAGGAATAGAGCCGGAAGGGAGCGGAATATTTACATGCTTGTGAGCACCTATTACATGCCAGCCATTTTATATACATCATCTCATCTAACCATTACTACAATTATTTTTCCCATTTTAAAGATGTGCAAACTGAAAATGACTCTAACCACAATAGTGGCATATCTCCCTTCTTTGATAAAAGGGATCCTATGAAACCTTGGACCTTGGGCCTGAAAATCAGTGACTGGAGCTCAGCATGAGGGTGAAGTGTAATGTAGCCACACAGGTAGTGTCCTTGCATTAGTCATGTCTGCTCATTGTCTGGGACTCTGTGATATCTTGCCCAGTCTATCCCTGCTGGAATCAGGCATTCTATCTGGGCCCCAAACCCAGCTGTCCAGGACTAGGAAAAGGAAGCAGTCTGAGTTTTACAAGAAGAGCCTTGAACTAGGAGTTTGAATACATTTGCCTGAGTCCTAGCTCTACAATTTAATATATGAGATCTTGCCTTGGTTTCCTCATCTGTGAAGTGGGAATAATAACGATTGATTTCCTACTTTGGGTTTGTGATGATTAAATGAAATATTGCATGTGTGGTGTGGGGAAGGCCCACAGAGACCTGGCCTATTCATAAATGAGCCATATTCTTGTCCACTGCCCTTTCTATGGAGCTCCATCACGACTGGACAGCACTCCATTCTTTAGAATAATTTTTCTCCTACCCTCTTCCCCCACAAGCTAAATGAAGAGCAGGTTGGTTTGGAGGAAGGAGCATAGACTAGGAATTGGATTACTTGGGTTTGAGTCCTGGTTTTATTAACCATTGGCTATGAGATAATTGAGTCACTGAGCCTCAATTTTCTCATCTGTTCAGTGGGGATAATATCAGTAGTTATCTTCTAGGGGTGCCATGAAGACTATATGAGTGCATCAGTGCTTCATAAATTTTAATGTGCTATACAAAGGCAAGTTACTCATCTAACAAAGTTTTTTGACCATCTGCTATGGACTAGGCATGTTCCAAGTGATGACAATCCAAAGACAATAAGACACAGTATCCATTAAGCTCACAGTCTGTGGAGGAGATGGAAGCATACACAAGTAATTACAACACAGTGTGGTAAGTGCCATGACAGGGAAGCATAGAAGAGGGGCACTGTATTAGTTATCTATTGCTGGAAAGCAAATTACCCCAACCCCAAGTAGCTTAAAACAACAAGCATTTATTATCTCACATATATTCTAGGACTCAGGGATCTGGGAATGCCTTAGCTAGGTAGTTCATGAGGTCAAGCTGTTGGCCAAGGCCATAGTCTTTGAAGACTTGACTAGGGCTGGAGAATCCACTTCTAAGCTCACTCATGTGGCTGTTGGCAGGAGGCTTCAGTTCCTTGCCATGTGAGGTCTGCTCAAGATATGACTTTCTCCAAGGGAAGTCATCCAAGAGAAAGAGAGCATGTGTGAGAGAGCATCCAAGAGTATAACCTAATCTTAGACGTGGCATGCTATCACTTTACCATTTTCTATTGGTCACAAAGACCAAACATGGTACAGTGCAGAAGGGCACCACACGAGGGTGTAACTTTCAGGAGGTGGGGATCATTGGGACCCATTTTGGATGCTTGCTGCCACAGGTACTAAACACACTAGGGGAGAGGAGCCAGGAAAATTGTCTAGAGCTTAACCTCGGGTGTATTTTTACTGCTTCTTGTAGTTTCTGCTGAATGCTGGACTAGTAAGAGAAAATTTCCTTTTCTATCCAGATTATTCTGCTATTAGGTAGAAATGACATTGTACAAAATATAGAGCAAACACAGAACTATCAAGAAGTGGTAATGACTCATCAAAATAAAAAGCTTCTGCACAGCAAACAGTCAACAAAACTAAAAGGCAACCTACTGAATGGAAGAAGATATTTGCAAATGATGTATCCAATCAAGGGTTAGTAGCCAAAATATATAAAGGACTGATACAACTCAACACCTCAAAAAACAAATAATCCAACTAAAAAAATGCACAGAAGACCTGAACATTTTTCCAAAGAAAACATCCAAATGGCCAACAGAATCATGAAAAGATGCTCAGTATCACTTATCATCAGAAAGATACAAATCAAACTACAACAAGACATCACCTCACATCTGTCAGAATGGCTAAAATTAACAACACAAGAAAACAACAGCTATTGGTGAGGATGTGGAGAAAAGGAAACCCTCATGCACTGTAGCTGGGAATGCAAACTGGTGTGGCCACTGTGGAAGATAGTACGGAGTTTCCTCAAAAAGTTAAAAACAGAACAACCCTATGATTCAGTAATTATGCTACTGGGTATTTACCCAAAAAATATAAAAACACTAATTCAAAGGGATATGTGCACCCTTATGTTTATTGTAGCATTATCTGCTCAATCATGGAAGCAGCCCAACTGTCCATAGATAGATGAATGGATAAAGAAGAAGTATGATGGATTATTATTCAGCCATAAAAAAGATGGAAATCTTGCCATTTGCAACAACATGGTTGGAGCTAAAGAGTATAATGCTAAGAAAATAAGTCAGTCAGAGAAAGACAAATACCGTATCTCACTCATATGTGGAATTTGAGAAACAAAACAAACAAGCAAAGGGTAAAAGAGAGAGAGAGAGAAAACAAGACACACTCTTAACTATAGAGAACAAACTGATGGTTACGAAAGGGGAGGTGCAGGGGGGGGGATGGATGAAACAGGTGAAGGTGATTTAGAGTACAATTATCATGATGAGCACTGAGTAATGTATAGAATTGTTGAATCACTATATCATACACCTGAAAGTAATATAACACTGTACATTAACTATACTGGAATTAAAACAAAAAACTTAATAAAAAAGAAGTGGTAATGACTTTGCTGGTGGGAGCATCTTCCAGTTATGTCTTCAGAGCAACTGCATCCTGGTAGGTCAGTTCTCCAAAGGCCCTAGTATGGCCCTTAAAGTTCATAGCCTTCCCAGAGCTGACCAACAATCAGTAGTACCCACCCCTATTACAGTGCAACTCACATTGTACCACAATTGTGTGTTTATGTGTCTCACATCCCTTTAAACTGCCCTGAGCAGGCAGGGAAAATGTCTGTCTGGTACACAGCTTGTCCCACATCCAGCATGGTGTCTGGCAGTGTGCCTAACTGTTTGATAAAAGAATTAACAGAAACTGAATGAATACAGAATACACTGTACATGTTATAAGGTCCATGCAGGTAAGTAATTATCACAACATTTAAGAAGCTATGCTTTGTGTTTCCTGAGTGTCAGGAAATGCTATGCTACATGTTTTATGTATATTACTTCATTTAACACTCACCACAGTCCTACGGTAGGCATTATTATCCCCATTTAACAGATGAGGAAACCAAGGTCACACAATTAGAAAATGGTGGAATGTGGATTTGACACCAGGTCTGTCAGACTCCGAAGCCTGTACAGCTAATCCTATCATATCTGGTAGCAGATCTTCTCAAACATACAAACAAAAAATTTCAGATCTTAAGGACTTTGGGTAGTTAACAAACCAGATAAAAGAAAATTAAATAGTCTTAAGGAGCAATTTGATGAATATCTAAAAACCAGGTGTTTCCCTTTCTCTCTCTCTCTCTTTCATACACACACATACACACATCCCTTATTTTTCCAGGAAAGCTCAGTTTAAGTTCCACCTCTTCCAGGAAGCCTTCTTTGACTCACAGTGATGCTTGTTACCCCTAAATTCCTGCAGCACTTGTGATAGAGCCATTCAGTTGATATAAACTATGGTAGTCTTTTTTTTTTTTTAAGATTTTATTTATTTGACAGAAAGAGACACAGTGAGAGAGGGAACACAAGCAGCGGGAGTAGGAGAGGGAGAAGCAGGCTTCCCGCCGAGCAGAGAGCCCAATGTGGGGATTGATCCCAGGACCCTGGAACCAGGACCTGAGCCGAAGGCAGACGCTTAACGACTGAGCCACCCAGGCGCCCCAAACTATGGTAGTCTTAATTTGCAGTATATCCTTTTTTACAACGCAGGCCCATGGCTTCCTTCTTAACACAGTGAGGGAGTTGGACTACTTCTTAAAGTCCTTTTCTGGCTTGCACATTGTAGGAGGTATTTCCCAACTCCCATTGGCATAATCACTTCCTTGCAGGGAGGACAGACAGCATGGTTGCATATGGCAGGCCCTCACCCATAGCAGAGTTTTACCTGATTGTATCAGAAGAGCCTGCTTTCTACCATCTCCTGACTTCCCTGTAAGCTCCTGGGGACTCTTTATAATGTCCCAGCACCTAGCACAGGGCCTGGAGCACAGTAGGCTTTCTATAAATGTCTCCTGGATAAATACATGAATGAGTGAATAAATGAAGTGGTGGTGCTGACTGCTACATTAATGAAATCCTCTAATGTCATTGGCATTACTAAATTAACTAGTAATTTCTTTTGCTTGTTGGGTGCTTTGGCCTTCCCCAGGCAGCATCTCCTTCAGACCTTTCTCATCCCAGGGCTTTCTGCCCACAGAATCAGTATGGAGCATTTAAAATCAGGGTGGACAGAGCTGTAGACACATGGGCAAACTTTAACTTGGCTTGTTCCAGACTGCCTGCCAAGTCATCACCCTTCTGTTTGGACTCAGTTACCACATTCTTTATTGCAAGATACTTTCATAACACGAGGCAATGCCCTTGCCTACAGCTTTATTTGCACTGGTTACATATGTGATCTGCTTGCTTTCGGATGTCACCACCCATCTCTGGCAGTTGGGGAGGGGGTTATGACTTCATTTCAGCAGTGGCGTCTCTTCTGGATCAGATGGGAACTCTCTGGGAAGCTTCCTACAGCAGCTGCTTTCATGCAGGGAAACAGGGTAACAGGAACCCTCCTACTGATCTTCATCAATGCCTTGGACAGGACCTTTAGTTGTTTAACCTTTTCTCTATTTTCTGCCTTACTAGTGGGAAGGAATACAATGCAGTGGTAAAGAGCATGGATTTTGCAATTAGAGCTGGATTTTCATCCTGGTTCTGCCTCTTATTAGTTATGTATCTTGGGCGAATTACTTCTTTGAGACTTGACTTTCTCACTTGTAAACTAGGACTACTACTATTATCTCCTTTGTAGGGTTGTGAGGATTGAGGTAATGCTGCGAAGAGTTTAGAATAAAGCTTGCAAATAATATGCCCTCAACCAATGTTAGCTATCATAATTCACTATTATTTAGTGTGTCCACTGCTCACACTGAGGATGGAGTGGGTAGTGAGAGGGTGCAGGTAAGTTTTCATCGTCACCATCAACATTTTGATGAAAGGAGAAAGAAATTCAGCTTTACTGAATGCTGGCCTGAGAGTCTTACCTACCTGAATCCATTTAATGTTTAGAAGGACCCCAACTTTACAGATAAAGCTCAGGGGATTAAGGAACTTGCTTGATGTCACACAGCCAGGGTGGGGAGCACATCTTCCTGATACACATTCTTTCCCTGTTCCCCACAGAATGCTCTGGGGCCTATGGGGGCCTTTCATTTGGTCCTTCTCAGTGATGAATACTCATGCATTTACCTTGACTTACTTCTCTCCCACTTCCTTAACTGGCCCCAAGATATTCTGTGAGACCTGCTCCAACTTCTCTTTTCCACTCAGCTCATGTCAGTCTGGTTTCCTGGCAGAGCTGACTGCCCTGGCTGGAGGAGCATTCTTTCCTGTTTCTCTGGGTCTATCACCCTCCTCCTTTCTGTACCCAACCATTTCATTTTCACAGCCTCAGCTTATCCTGTGCCTGGAATTGCCTGTGCTAGTATCAGCAGGATTGGTATCAGTAACCCAGGCCAGACTGGCTCAGCGACACACAAGGAGTGGGGTGGAGAGGGTGGGAGGGATTGTGGGGGTTGCAGAAGGTGACTGGGCTGGGGGTGGGTAGGCTAGTAGGGGGCTGATAGAGAGTCAGGAAAACAGCTGCCTTTTCAGGTGAGGACAGACAGTGTGCCTGGGGATGCTGCTGTGGCAACTGAGAAGTTAGGAGTACTCCGCCTGCTCTCCTGGCAGAGCTCAGGGGGAGCAAAGGCTTTAAGGCCTTGAACTGGGGGAAGTCAGGGTAAGGCAGGCTGAATGCTAGGTTTTAAGCTGATATCCTATCAGGAGGAGTTCATTTTCAAAAGGATCCCAAAATGGAGTGGGATTAGGGACTCATGGACAGACCTGGTTTCAGACAGTCTATTTGTAATAATAAACCATCAGATGGTCCCAGAAATTCCATTTTATTGGCACCTAGATTGGATGTCCCAGGCTGCCTCTCCTACTCAAAAGTTGTACCAAAAATTCTTTGGCAGACACTGGCTTCCAATTTTTAGTTCTGAAAATGCAGTCACCATACCTAACCCATATTCCATAATCTAAAATATTTGGAGGAATGGTTATAGGCTATTGTTGGCTTCCATTTTTTCTGACTTCCTATAATAAATCTTTTTGTCTACCATGTTATTTTTTTAAATTAAAAAAGTGTTAACTATAGAAGTGCAAACTATAAGTAAATATATTCTTGGCAAAAAAAAGTTTAAATGAGTAGCAAGTGAAAAGTAAAAATCCTGCTCATGCCCCCCCCCCCAACTTAACTCCACTTCCTTCTGTAAATTATCCTATATAGTCCGTACCATCAGTTTCTGCTCTAAGGTTTTCTATGCACTTGGGAAGCTGCAGTAGCATCCAGGATTACAGGCTGGGGGGACAGGAAGAGCTGACTGCCCTGGCTGGAGGAGCGTTTTATCACTGACATTGTTTGTTTCCATTGTTCGTGGTGATAATAAGAAGCAGATTAAATAGATTTTATTGTCATCTATTATCGTTTTCAAGTTATTCCTTAAAATCATTGTTTTGTTTTTTAAAGAATTTTTTATTTATTCATTTGAGACAAAGTGATACAGAGAGAGAGAGAGAGCAGGAGCAGTGGGGAGAGGCAGAGGAAGAAGGAGAAGCAGACTCGCTGCTGAGCAGGGAGCCCGATGCGGGGCTCCATCCCAGGACCCTGAGATAATGATCTGAGCCGAAAGCAGACACTTAACCGACTGAGTCACCCAGGCGCCTCTAAAATTATTGTTTTAAATTATCCTCAGTTGCTATATCCCCTTACTGCCTGCACTCAGGACAGACAGCTCCCCCTGCTTTGCCCTACGGTGGTATGCCTCTGTGTAACATGTGCAATATGTACATTCATGTATTTTTTTAATGGGATAATCTATATACATTGTTCAGCAATTTGCTTATCCTTCCTCACCTTCATTTAGCAATATGTCCTTGGGATCTTACCTTGATAGCACATAGAGTTAGTATAATTCTACCACCTTTTTTATTAACGGCTGCCTAGTATTCCATAGTATAGTTGTACCATTCTACTATTTATAGATATTAGGTCCTCCAATATTGTGCCACATCAAACACTGCAGCATAATGTATTTCCAGTGGCACAAAATAGGAAGTATTTTACTGTCTAATGTCCTAAGATAACATCTAACTTCTCTTTATAATACATGACAATAATACTCATTTATCAAATGCTTAGTCTGTACAAAGATCTGTTCTAAGCACTTTGCATGTAGTAACTCACTCAATTCTCAGAACAACCCTATGAAATAGGGAGTACATATTATCATCCTCATTTCACTGGAGAGGCACTAAGGTAATCTTACCCAAAGTCTCATAACTAATAAGTAGCAGAGCTGGGATTTGAACAAAGCACTCTGACTCCAGGATCTGCACCACTGACCCCACAGTGCTAGACAAGCCTTCTGTGCATTTGTAAAAGCTCTTCTCCAGGTTAGATAGCTGGAAAAAAAAAATGTTGATACATACTTTCAAGTAGCCCTGTCAAAACGGCAGTATCAAATGACACTCCCATGGAGTCTGAGGGGGTCATTTTCCCTAAAACCTTGCTAGTGTTGGATTTCATCAAGTTTACTCACTTTTGAAGACCTGGAGGGTAAAAAGAAAAGGTATTGATTTCGCTACCTCATTGGAAAGCTAGTTTAGCTAGCATGGTACATAATTCCAGGTCAAAATTATTTTCTTTCCACGTTTGAAGTGATTGCTTCATTGTTGTCCAGCATTCAGAGTAACCTTTCAGAAATCTGACAGCCAATTCATTTTTGTTCCTTGTAGGTAACCTGTTTTTCTTCTTTGAATACTTTTAGAGTTTTTTCTTTTTCTTTTTGGCTCTGAAACATCCCAAGTATTTGTCCAAGTAAGCATCTTTGAAAATGTTCCTTGCCTGCCTCTTAGCAGGCCCTGTGAAGTATTGAAGACTTTCTTCGGGTTGGGGAAGTTTTCTTTTATTATTTCTTTGTGGATCTCTTCCCCACCAATTCTCAGTTCTTTCCTGGCATTTCTTTTGAATGAAAGGAGGCACTTCTGAATCGATCCTTTGTGTCTCTGTATTACTCTGTATTACTCTGCTCGGCTGTCATAACCAAATACCATATTCTGGGTGGCTTACACAACAGAAATTTATTTTCTCACAATTTTGGAGGCTAAGATCAAGATGCTAGGCAATTCAGTTTCCAGTGAGGGCTCTCTTCCTGGCTTGTAGACAGTTGCCTTCTGGCCGTGTCCTTGCTGTGTCCTCACATGGCAGAGAGATAGCTGTGGCGTCTCTTCCTCTTTGTATAAAGGCACCAGCCCCACTGAATTACTGAATTGACCTCATTTAATCTTTATCACCTCCTCACAGGGCCTATCTCCAGATACAGTCACACCGAGTTTAGGGCTTCAATATATGAATTTGAGGGGAACACAATTCAGTCCCTAGTAGTCTCTCAATTTTTCTCTCAAATTTTCCATTCCTGATCATTTCTATATATTCAGGAACATCTCCTCACACTTAACTTCTTAACATCCCCAGTTTTTGCCACAGCCATCTTATTATTCATCGCATCTACTGTTTTTTTAGTTTTACTAACATAAATTTTAATTCCCTGTTTGTTTGTTGTTTCTTTTTCATAGCAGCCTGCTACAATATCCTCACGGATCTTTTGAAGGATGATGCTATTTAGATTTTTTTATTTTATTTATTTATTTTTGTTAGAATTTTTTAACTGTTCTTTTCTGTTCCTTTATCTGTCTTTTCTCCGGAGTCAGTTTTCAGTTTGATAATATATATTTTAAAATTTTTATTTATTTATTTGAGAGAGAGCACAAGAGAGAGAATGAGAGGGAGAAAGCACAGCAGGGTAGTAGAGGGGCAGAGGGAGAGGGAGAAATAGACTCCCCCCTGAGCAGGGAAGCCTGGTGCAGGGCTTGATCCGAGGACCCCAAGATCATGACCTGAGCCGAAGGCAGACGCTTAACCAACTGAACCACCCAGGCGTCTCTCAGTTTGTTCATCTTAATCCTTTTCTTTAGAGCTGTTTGAATTTCCTCAGCTATCTGGTGATCCTTGGTTTTTCATCATATCTATGTTTGAAGAATGGACTAATTAGCAGGTATTTTGTTTTAAGTTTTCACTTCAGTTTTGAGCTGTCCGTTTCCCCTCTAGTCTCCTTTGGTGAATGGAGGGTTACCTAGGGACTCTGTGAGTAGGTCATTTTGACTGCAGACTTCCCAGTAAGGTGCTTAGAGCAGGCAGAGAGGCAGGCTAGGGGACAACCCTCCTCCCCACTTGGTCCTTTGCCTATCCCCAGATGCCAAAATATGGAGGCCTTTACTTCAGTGAAGCCACAATTGACAGGCTGGGCAGGAACAGCTTTGCCTTTTTCCTCTCTGTGTCCATGGAAGTTGGATAGGATTACTTCCAGCCCTGCTTTTCTCACAGGCCCTTACACACCAGCAGACACCCTCCCCAGACAGGGGATTTCCCTTCTTAGAGTGAAGCTTTGTGTTTTAGTCCACCCTCCTGACCCCTACCCCTGACCTATAGCTCCCTGAAGTGGAGGGAAGAGGAGAGGTCTGTTGTGCACAGGGCAGTTTAAAGATGAGTAATCCTGACGAGTGCTTTCCAACCCCTCGTATTCTTTCTATTTGCTTCCTCTCAGCTAGGAGATTCCCTGCCCCCACCTTCAAAGAAATTTACCTTATGAGTGTTTTGGAGTATGTTAATACTCATCCTGAGTTGTCTGTCTGTGTGACCCTAACTGCTTTCTATCCAGATTTTTATCATAATTTCTGCTGCTTTTTCTGCTATCATTTCTGTCTTTTAAGGGATTTATGGTGGTAGGGCGGGTCTATGTTCATGTTTAGTTCTCCATTTTGATTTGAGTCCTGTTCCATATGATCTTTCCTCTTGATAATGAAATTGCTGACAACAAATTGTGCTGCTGGAATATAGCTCTTTGTTCATTAAGATGATTTCATTTAATAAAAAGTGCCAGACACTTACGTATAGTATCGCTCTGAAGCCTCACAACAATCCTGTAACATAAGCATCAGAATCCACATTTGGTTGATGAGGGAGCTGAAATTCAGGAAGGTTAATTGAATTAATTGAGGTCAGACGGCTAATAAGAAATAGGCCTAAATCTGACTCCAAGACCACTTTATCCTGCTACATATTATTTTTAAATGTCTCTACTGTATTCATTTTCTCTAGTTTTCAGTATGTTTATCTTTACTTCCCCATTAATATATATGGGCCTTGAGAGTAAGAACCCTGGCTATAGTTCATTATTTCCATTATGAGATGCCTGATTTCCTGTTTTACAAGCCGCAGTCAGTTTAAATTTTGTAAACCAACTCGATAAAACAACTAATTACAATATGCTATAATAACAACATATTGCAACTGTACATTACAGGGGCAGAAATGCTTTATTTGGGGTCTTTAAATGTTTTCTTACGTCCACTGAATTAAAGACTTGGTGGCAAGTCGGAATTAAAACCGGAGGAAAGGTCAAAGTTCAGCTCTGGTTGGAGTTGTTATGGCAATTCTCTGAGCAATGAGTCTGCATAAACAAGAGAGAGCGCAGGAGGAAATACCTATTGATCTCTAATATTAGCTCTAGCTAATCGTTTTTCTGCTTCTTCAATTGAGCAGTATGTTGAGATGATGAGAATTATATTCTTTCATGTATTCCATTACATTCACTGTCATATCATTCTCTGGAAGTCTGCCTCAGGAAATAACAAACTTTCTGAAGGGGACAGAATCATGCTTTGACATTCCTAAGGATGGTGTCACCTGCGTTGGTTCCTTCTGATCCCATTTGGTTCATCTGTTCATCTATTCATTGAGCACCTATGACTTTGGAGGCAAAATAAAAGTACCTGGGAACTTTCCCCAAATACCACGATCAGTTTTTACTCCTAGACCGATGGTGCCCAGATTCATATATTTTTAAAGCTGCTCAAGCAATGATAATACATACAAGGGTTGAAAAACCACTGCCCCATGATATATTACAAATTGTGTTAACTACTGGGGATACAAATAAAAATAGTAATTGCTAATATTTATTGAGTGCATACCATATGTCAGGAACTGTTTTATGTGCCTTATATGTATTAACACATTTAATCCTGATAACAACCCTAGAAGGTAGCTATTACTCCCATTTATAGATGAGGAAACTGAGACACAGAGAGATTAAGTAATTTGGCCAGAGTTATACATTTAGCAAGTGGTGGAATCCGGTGCTGGGGTCCACGCCCACTGCTCTCTAAACTATCAGTAGTATCATGGTCTAGTAAATAATGATAAGACAGTAGATACCTATCAAGGACACCTAAAGTGGGAGGTGAGAGAAGGAGGTAGGGGCAGGAAGGCTTCCTGGAGGAGGTGGTACCTTAATTAAGTAGAGAAGAATGGGAACCAGCAAGAAAAGTGGAGGAAGAGCTTTTTAGGTTCTTGCCTCCCCTACCTTGCTAGACAACCTGCCTCCTCACCTCCTAGGAGTTCCCTCCTCTCTATTCCCCGTGCTGAAAACACTGGAATGTCCACAATCATCCTTAACACGCCTAACATTTCTACTGGGAAGACTGAAGTCATGCACAATTACTCATGCAATTTTTCCTCCTGACAATAGGTCCTTCTGTGAGCCTCTCATTCACATATATAAAGCTCCACTCTGTTTTTTTTTGTTTTGTTTTTTTTTAAAGTCTTTGTTATAGGAACAATTCACAAACGTGTCAAACACACATTGGTTCCCACCCCCTTCTCCTGTCCCCTCACCTGATTGGGAGACTAGAAAATAATCCCCTGGCTTGCCAGGGGCCTGTGCCCACTTGCCGACTCTGCCCCAATGGAAGCTAACCCTGCTTTTCACTTTGCTTCTCATCAAGTGTGGCTCTAAGCTGAAGTTTGAGGTTAACCTCAGGGAGCGTTTAGACACCACACCTGCCACCCCTCTGCCTGGGCCCAGGGGCAGGGACAGACTTTCTGTTGAGGAAAGGGAAATGCTCTTATGCTGCTAATTAACTGTGGGAGGAAAGGAAGCTCTTTCCAGACACCAAAAATACCAAGGACCAACATTATAAAAAGCAGTCTTTGTGCTGGCCAGCCCCATCATTCAGCACAGCCTAGGCTGGGGCCGGAGGGAAAAATAACTCCTCTCGCAGCCCACAGGGTCCCTGCATCTCAAATGGATGCCTCAGGAGGCCATGCCCTGAGTGAATGTCTGCTGGGGGACAGAGGTCCCAGGAACATGGATGGAGGCTGCCTGCCCTTAAACCACAGGAAGCAGTCTGAAGCTAGCATGCTTATGGATGATTTGGGAGTCTTTGCTAGAATAGCCATAGGCCCGTTGCGTAAGTGAAAAGGTGAAGAGTGCAGGTCTGTTGGGGTGTGAGGCGGAACTGTAGGAGATTGCCCCAGAGTCTAGGTAATCTCACCACAGCAGTTCCCTTTCCCACCCTGTGCTTATCAAACTAGGGGCCGAGCCTCACTTTAAATGTAGAGAAAGAAGTGTCACCATCTGGCCTTTCCAATTCCCTTAGGCTTGGCTGCTATAGGCCCAAAAAGAGTCTGCAGCATGTGGCAGACTCAAGTCCAGAGGGTGATCTTGGGGGAACGGTTGAGTTGCTGCAAAAATTGGATTTGGCCACAGGCTGGGAATTGGAGGCTTTCACAAACAGGAAGGCAGCAGGGCCATTTGGCTGGGACTGTAAGCTCAAGTGGCTTCAGAATTTGGCTGCTGATCAGTGTAGGGGAATGAGGTAAAACATGAGGGTGGCCCCAAGGATTGAGGACCTTAGAATCTGAAGGCTGCCAGAGCCACACTGAAGTTCTTAGAGGGCCTGTTTTCATGGTCTGTCTTACTTTACAGAGCCTGGGACAGATTCCCAAGACTAAATTGCCAAAACCAGGAAGTCAGGGTACTAGGATTTCATACTAGGCATGCTTCCCAGTCTCTCACTCCAACATTTCTGCATCTGGGCAGACAAGGGGAAAATTCTTCCATTATGATACCACATGTACAGGATCCTTAGCAGCTATGTGTGTGGTGGCACATCTTTCTTTTCTTCCCTCCTGTTGATACAGGCTCTCTTCATAGACTCCTCAAGTGTCAGAGCCGGAAAGATTTTAGAAGCCAGGTAGACCAATTCTTTTGACAGGAAAAGAGACGGAAGACTGGAGAGAAGTGACTGGCACAAAGGCACACAGCTGGTTAATGAAGCCAGGTCTTCCGACAACCGGTCCAGGGCTTTTTCCATAATGCCACACCCTTGCTAACAAATAACATTTGTGTCTCAGGGGCTCCTGCCCGTTCCCTATTCTGTTTCCCATTTTCCTCACTTCCATGCACAGGGCCTTAAACTGGACCTTGTATATGGTAAGATGACTTTCTGAAAAGCTTCTGCTATTGGGTATCCTGACAAAAAAATGTTAGGTTAGAAAGAAAGAAGTCATGGCCAGTGAAACGCAGACGGACCAGGGTGGAAGAGCAAATTCCCTGACTCCAAGGCCTTGTTGCTCCAAGTTGTCCATGGACCAGGAGCCTGGGCATCATCCGGGAGTCCCATCCTAGACTTGCACTTTCACCAGATCCCTAGATGATCCAAATATACATTAAAGTCTACGCAGTACTACTTTTAGGTAAGGCTCTGCAAAAAGTCCTCCCCCTCCCCTTCCTGCCCAAATGCTTAACCCCCCCACCTCCCTCCTGCTCCTCCACCCCTCTGTCCTCCATCCTAAATTCTGACTTCTCTTGAAATTTAAAGCCATGGCGGGGTGGGGATGGTGTTATATTTTAAAAGGGGACTCAAAAGGGGACTTATTTTTTTTAGAAAAATAAAATATAGCCAATTTGAAAAAACTTTTTGCAGCTCCAATGTCATGTTGTTAATGTAGAAATATAAACATCTACTATGTTTATATTGGCTTGCTTGTAAAATCATCATCTTTGGTTATATTTAGAAACTTGATGGCTTGGAAAGTATACTGAAAAACTCTGAGAACAAAAATATTTTTCCCCTTAACTCTCTCTGGAAAAAAAAAATCTCTTTAAAAAAATCCTGAAACATCTTTTCTCTACTTTCTTTTTTTTTTATTTTAACATGTTCTCAACTTTATTGAAATCATCAATATCCCAGACACATTTATCATTTTTAAAAAATCAATTTAATGCTATCAAAAGGTGATGTCCAATTTAATCCTGTTTGCCTTCACGCCACTGTCGTGAGCCTTCATTCCAGGCCACATAAAGAAAGAGGGCAAACACCACATGGACGGCGACCACCGCAACAATAGCAGCATAAAAATAGCTGTCCCTATTGGACATCCCAAAGGCGCCTTCAAAAACATAAGATTTAGTCGTGAAATATAACCCAACAGGTACAGTGATCATTAGAGCTGTGAAGAACAGGAGCGTCTTCAGGGTAGATGCCAGTGAACTTTCATTTCTGAGGTCAGGCGGCTGCACCGCATTCGGCGCCCTTTTATCAAGGCTCTCCATGGTGTAGCCGCGCCCGCAGCAGGTGCTGGGGGCGGGCTGGCCTCGGTACCGCACTCCGTCCACTCGACAGGCGACCGGTAGAGGCATGCCACGCCGGAAGTGCCCTTTTCCCTAGTTTCTTATTCCCATCCACCATTACGCATTTTTTCCTCTTACCTTTCCCCAGTTCAATTCCCTCATTTCGTTGACGTTTTTTAAAATACAATTTTTCTTATTACACACTTATTCCTTAGGGAAAAATTAGGGTATACAGAAGCAAAACACAAGCAGAATCCCATTGATGTAGAAACAACTATATACCTTTTATAAAAAATTATCTGAAACTTTTTTATATGTATTTGTTAACAAAAATGGGATAATTCAGAACATCATAATTAGTATGTAGTTCCTTTTAAGTGGAACTATGAATTACTAACTTCTTTACATCTGCAAACATAAAAATGAACATTTTTATTAAGTTCTGCCATGTGGATTGTACCATGATTTATTTAATAATATTTCTATCGCTATTAGGTAGTTCAAACTTTTCACTATTAAAAATAGTACTGCACATCCTTAATGATTTTCTTACCTTAAAAAAATGCTTTCAGGGGCGCCTGGGTGGCTCAGTCGTCAAGCATCTGCCTTGAGCTCAGGTCATGATCCTGGAGTCCTGGGATCAAGCCCCGCATCAGGGCTCCCTGCTCGGCTTCCCCCTCTCCCACTCCCCCCCCCCCCCCGCCTGTGTTCCCTCTCTTGCTGTGTCTGTCTCTGTTAAATAAATAAAAAATCTTCAAAAAAATTAAAAAAAATTCTTCCATTAAATCATAAATGCACTATTACACTTGTGAAAAAAAATTTTAAATACAGAGAACGCTAAATTTCTTTGACCGTCATTCCCAGTCCTGGTTCCCAACCCACCTTCCCAGAGGTAACCACTGTTACCAGATTTGTATGTAGTTTTTTTTTTTTAAGATTTTATTTATTTATTTGACAGAGAGAGACACAGCAAGAGAGGGAGCACAAGCAGGGGGAGTAGAAGAGGGAGAAGCAGGCTTCCTGCAGAGCAGGGAGCCCGATGCGGGGCTCCATCCCAGGACCCTGGGATTAGGACCTGAGCCGAAGGCAGATGCTTAACGACTGAGCCACCCAGGCGCCCTGTATGTAGTTTTGTACATATTCTCCCAGACCATTTTTTATGCATTTAGTGCATATGTATATAGCTGTAAGGAATAAATTACTATTTCAAAGTTTTGGTTCATTGGTGGTTATTTTGCACACCAATGGTATACGACCTATCATTCTTCAAATTGCCTTTCTCACTTAATCAATTTTGGAGTGCTTGCTGCATTAACACTTACAGATCTACTTCGTTTATTTTGGCTGTTGTCTAGTATTTTGTGTCACGAACAGAACGTGGTTTATTAGCATGTGTTGGATGAATTGACTTTTAGGCTATTCCACTTTTTTTTTTTTAAGATTTTATTTGTTTATTTGACAGAGAGAGATGCAGCGAGAGAGGGAACACGGCAGGGAGAGTGGGAGAGGGAGAAGCAGGCTTCCCGCTGAGCAGGGAGCCAGATGCTTGATCCGAGGACCCTGGGATCATGACCTGAGCCGAAGGCAGATGCTTAACGACTGAGCCACCCAGGCGCCCCTGGCAATTTCCACTTTTTATCTCTTATATAAAATACACTTATACATGCTTCTTCAGGTACACTTGGGAGTGTGTCTTTAGGGTAGATTCAGAGAAGTAGCATTGTTGAATCTTAGGATCCCACTGACTTCCTTCTATGTATGAATGAGAGGCAAAACTCTTTTGGAAGATCCTGGAAGAAAATACAGTTCTTAAAAGCCTGAAAAATGATTTTTCCCCCTAGCTTTGTTCTTGGCTTCCAATGTTATCTTGAGGTTTCTAGCTAGGGTAGATGGATGTGACCGAACAAGGAAAAGGACATAACAAGCTTTTGGGGGAAAATAAGAAGGAGGTTTGGCTGAATTTAAGATGTTGCCTTATAGGAGGGAAGAGTGCCTGTGGTGCACGGCAGATGGGGAGTACTCTCCCACTTCTCTCTCTCTCTCTTTTTTTTAAAGATTTTATTTATTTATTTGAGAAAGAGAGAATGAGAGACAGAGAGCACGAGAGGGAAGAGGGTCAGAGGGAGAAGCAGACTCCCTGCTGAGCAGGGAGCCCAATGTGGGACTAGATCCCGGGACTCCAGGATCATGACCTGAGCCGAAGGCAGTCACTTAACCAACTGAGCCACCCAGGCGCCCTCTCCCACTTCTCTTGTTCCAGCTGCCCCACTCCCACCGTAACTCAGTGAATCCAACTGTCAACCCAACTTTTGATGGGTGCATATGGATACAGAGCATAGCATTAGCGTTACAAGGATTTCAGTAGATGACATGGTCTCTACCCCCATGAAGGTGAACAGACATCCATTCATGGGAAGATGTATTAACACTTACAAGCCATACACTGTACTACCAAGTAAAACTTAGTGTCAAGCAAACTGAGTAGAGCCACCATTACTCCTGAGGGAACAGTAAGTCCTTTGTACCTTTCACCTGGATTATTGCCCCAGGTTTTCACTTGGTCTCCTTACCTACAATCTCTCCCTTTCAACCCATCCAGCTGACTGCTGATAAAGTAATATATGAAAAGGTCACTTTTACGGTATCTGTGATCTTATTCATGCCCTACTCCTCTTATTGTCTGGTAGGCTTCCCTTCATCCTTTATGACTCAGCTCAATAATGTGATCGTAGTAGGTGCACCTGAGTGGCTCAGTCAGTTGAGTCTCCAGAGTTTTGATTTCGGCTCAGGTCTCAGGGTTGTGAGATCTAGCCCCGTGTTAGGGTCTGCACTCTGCGCAGAGTCCACTTGAGATTCTCCCTCTCCCTCTGCCTTCCCCTTCCCCGCTCACATTCTCTCTCTCTCTCTCTAAATAGACATAATCTTAAAAAAAAAACAACGTTATGGTAATCATTTGCAACATAGAAGTGTATTAAATCAACACATGGTATATCTTAAACTCACACAATGTTATATGCCAATTATATATCAATAAATTTGGGGGAAAAAGATAGCTCAAACTTTTCATTCAACATGTATTACTTAACATGTATTAAGCACATACTATGTGCATATCACCTCTACTAAAAATTTTCCTTGACTCTAAGCTCTGTAAATAACTCCCTCCCTGCTTCTTCTCTTGTAGTAGATCCCATTTTATTGTCATTACTTTTTATGTATGGATGTATGGATGTATTTTCTTCCATCCCTTTTTATTTTATTTAAAAATTTTTAAATTGGAGTACAGTTGACACACAATGTTATCTTGCTTTCAGGTGTACAACATAGTGATTACTTATTTTTTTTTTTTCTGGCCTATGTCTACCCCAAACTGTGAGTTCTTAAAGTATAGGGTCTGTATCTTATCCACCTCTGAACCCCCAGTACCTAATATGATGCTGGGCATGTGGCTGATGCTTAATAAATATTTGTTTGACAAAAACAATGAATAAATGAGCTTCCCAGAAGTGTGTACACTGGTTCTCAAAGTACTTTTAAGATCTGCAGGTTAACTTTTGCTTAGAGAAGAAACCGTGTTAGGTAGCAAGAGCAGAGATAAGTCTTTGAGGTGACTTGTCCTAGATCCTGAAAGTAGTAGAGGGAGGGGCTGGTACTTGCCCCAGTCTAAATCTTTTCATTTTATATTTCAAACGCACAGTCTATGTCACTGTTGCAATATAAGGGGTACTAAAGATGTGTTTATTTAAAAAAAGAAAAGAAAGCTTTTAAAAAGATGCCAGCTTTCCCTAGTTTGGAACTGGACTTTTTATTTATTTTTATTTATTTATTTTTATTTTTTTATTTTTTGGAACTGGACTTTTTAAAGCTTTCATCTAATGTTGCCTCTTGCTTAAAGCCCTTCCATGACTCTCATTGCTCCTGGGTTAAAGTTCAAGAATTTTAACTTGTCTTGCAAGGCTCCACATGGCCTGGAGATTGCCTATTTCTCCAGCATCCTTTCACATCGTTTTTCCTGGAGCTCCTTACACTCCAGCCACAGAAGTCATTTCTCTGATCCTCAAGGTCACCAAGCTTCTTCATCCATGCTTCACTGATGCTCCTCATGCCTGGAACACTCTCTGCTACAACCCACACCTGCCCCCGCCCCCCACTTCGCTAACTGCCACTCATCCTTCAGGTCTCAGTTTGGCTGTCACGGCCAAGAGAGGCCTGCCCTCAGCCACACGGGAGGATAGCTCACCCTATGGTACGCCTACAGAGTGTTCTGTCTTTTCCTTTATAACACTTACGATTATTGTCACTTGATCGTCAAGTTCTGTAATCACTGAACGTTTGTTTTTTCACCTCCCACCATTCCGATCCATGAGGACGGGATCTACATCTGTTCTGTTCACTTCTTTATTGAAAGGGTTTTACCTACATTACTTGATCTAGTTTCACAGTCCTGTGAAGTAGACATCCTCATCGCTTATTTGACAGAGGAGAAAACTGCAGGCTCCAAGAGATGTGTGGTAGAGTCAAGATTTGAGCCCAGTTCCATCTGTATTTTTGAAGGGTTAAAAGGGCTAGAAGTTCATTTATTTGGGATTTGGATTCTCAAGCCTAGAACTTAATAGGATAATAATTCTGGGTGTGCCTCTTCATCTGTATAATAGAGATAATATTACATACCTTATCTACCTCACAATTTTCCTTAGGATCAAATAAAAGAATATACATGACATGCCTGGTAGCCATAACACAGTCTACAAATATAAGTGAAGTAAGTAGTATTTTTCATCAGACTCAAGTCTGTAACGGCTGCTGCTTATCTGGTCTGCCCACTCTGGGCATCGGTGTCTTCAGTAAAATTGTCAGTTTGAAGACACGGAATCCAGATGTCCCTGTATATTATCTAGAGAAGGTTGTTGGCCCGGACTTCTGCTGACAACTAAAAGATTAGTTGAGAATGATAGCATTCATCTTAGAGGATGAGAACTATACATTTAGCTTTTACATAAATAAAAATAAAGCAATAAATAAAATGCAGTACGTATCTAGAATTTAGCCTCCAGTATTGATCGCCAAGAACAGATTCAATGGTTAGGCAAGTGCGGTTAATGATTAGCATGAGCGGTTAAGAGCTTAGACTTCGGAGTCAGAGAGACCTCAACTCAATTCCCTCAGCTCTACGTTTACCAACAAGGAGGTCTTGGGCAAGTCACTTAACTCCTCTAAGCTTCATTTCTACATCTTTTTAAATGTAACTACCCCTCAGCCTGTTGTAAGGATTAAAACAAATAATGTAAGGAAGCGCCTGGGATATAGGAAGCACTGTATGAATGTGGAGAGTTGTTACCGCCATGTCAGTCTTGCTTCCCTGGCCTGCTGATCGTCCATACCTATTCGTTCCGTGTGGCTTCCATTCCAACTGGAATGATGACTTTCAGGTGTCAGAGTCTTAAATACTAAGGCCAAGAACTCTGTCTCTCAATCTGCAACTGCTCCAAGTGAGGCCAACCTTGTATAAAGGGGAGAGATTTCCTCCCATGTGTTGTGAACAACGAGTTCCCACCAGCTTCTTGTGAGTCTGGGGAAGCCTCGGTATTTGTGCAGAGTTACAAGTTCTTCCACCCGTATTCAAGCAACGGCATGTCTCTGCTCAACTACTTTTGAGTGTCACACTAAGGATGGGAAGATTTTATTCTCTCTGGCTTTGGATAGCTAAAGGATGTGCAATTTGGAGCTGCAATAAAAAAAGGGGGGGTTTCATTGTTTCATCACTCTATGGCTCCTATCACATAGGCACGATAAGATGATTTGATTCATTATTAATTTTAAAATGGGAGCCTTTCTGTAATTCTGAAGTAGGAGTCAGAAATTCTAGTGATAGCTCTGTATTCTGGTTCGTGTGTGTGTGTTTTCACTTAAAATGTACTTATTGAGAACGACTATGTTCTATTCTCTGGGGAGAAACACAAAGATGAGTAAGTTCTCTTTCCCTCACAGGAACTGAAATCCTATGTAGGAGATAGAAAAGGCCACAAACAATGGACAGGAGTGAACACGTAGGCGAGGAAGGATGCTCTGAGCATGGCTCCCTTGATTCTGGATTGGGATTCAAGTGTTTGGGGTGGTGGGTAAGGGAGTAAAGAGAAATAGACATTCAATTGGGCCCGAATCCTGCCATTTGTATTTATTAGTTAAATTAACCTGAGCAAGCCATTTACCCTCTCCGAACCAGTTTTTTCATGTGAAAGGAGAAAATGCTTACCTCAAAAGATTACAATGAGGAATAACTGAGATAAAGTATGTGTCAGGCACGATGCCGGACTAACTACAGCTAACAAATATGAGCCACTATAAATATGAGTGTGATTAATACCAAGACATGGATTGCGTTTAAAAATCTTGTCAGCATATAGGGTCAGTGGGGGAGGCTTGACGAAAGAGATCTTAACTCTCATTTCAGCAGCATGGTACAGACGTGGAGCACTTCTCAGATAAGCAAATGTGAAACCCTCCTTGCTAAATATTTGCCACTCTTCCGACACGGAGGCTGACATCCTGTGGTCACTCCCCTCCCCTAGTGAGATATTAGGTGGTGGTTTCATGCTCACCCCACCCGAGATGGTGGATTATCTGCCAGTAACAGAGAAATAGGAAGATCAGTGGTTTTAAATGAGCAGAGACTGGGTGTTTTACAGTAAGTAACTCTTCCATTTCTATCAGTTCCTTGACCAAATGCTGAACAAATTATGAGGAAGCCAAGACACAGCTTTTGGAAAAGCTGAAAGCCTCTTTGATGGTAGAAGCATATCCTGTCATCCATAGATGATGGCTGAAGACGACTTTTACGGACAGGATAATTGTGCCAGCAGACAGACAGAAGGAGGAAGGAAGCCTGGCACTGTACCTACAAGTGCAGGTGCACCTTCCCTGATGAAGCTGCTGTTCTGCACTCTAGAATCTCTCATTCCATTTGCCCAAGTTAAGCAAGTAATCCACATTTGAATAGACAGTCACTGTGTGGACGCTAACTCAGCTCATTTATTATAAAACTCCTTGATTTATAGGAAATAGGCGGCTTATAGGAGGAGAAATTGAGACAATCTGTGATATAATGGTTATTATTCAAAGGAATGCCACTATGGTCTTTGCTCTGTTTCTAAAAGCATTATTCTCATAAGGAAATTGTAACATCCAAAGGTTTATTGGCATTAATGTGGTTGTATCTATGTTTATTATTATGATAATCATAATAGTGGGTACCACTTTTGAGCTTCCAGCTTAGGTCACTGGAAGGGAGAATTCCAACTGGCTTTAGGGAGAGTTTGAGCTGGGCTTCAGTTCAAACTGTATGACCCTTGGAGAGCCTCTCATATTCAGTCTCTAGGTTAGAAATTCCATAAAGGTAGAGGTCTTTCCTAACATCTTTAGGACTGTCTTATACCCAGAGTCCAGCAGAACGTCCAGTACATGATGGGTGTTACATCAATATTTGTTGAAATATTTAATTCAAACTTCGTTATCTATTTTAATACAACAATCCTGACAGCTCAATATAATTAGCTTTAGTTTGCAAATAATAAAGTTGACCTGCTTGTTTCAAAGCTATCTACAGAGTTATGTATGTGATGGGGTGTTGCAGGGATGGGAGAAATTTTCTCTATGGTCACATGATCTCTGAGCTTAACATGGGAGAATCAAGGAGAATAATATTGTTTATGTAAAGATGCTTTTCAGGCTTCCGCAGAGTGGGAAGAAGTAGCTCTGTTGGCCATTTGACTAGAGAAGGAGCTTGAAACAATATTTATGGGGATAGGTGGAAACAAGTGGAGATGTGTGGTCTGGAGAAGAGAATGCCTCAGGGACATAGTAACCATGCTTTCACACCCAGGCCTGACTCAGAGCAGAAAAGATTGTCTTGACTACGTAGGCCTAAAGGCGAGAACACAGTGCAAGCTTTAGGGAAACCAATTTTGGTTTGACATAGGGAAGAACACTGTAACTCCTCCTGCTGTTTAGAAATAGAATGGATCACCTTGGAGGTAGTAAATCCCATTATAGGCAGTGTCCAAAGTGGGACCACATGATCACTGACAGGAATATTGTAAAAGAGATTTAAACATGGGCTAAGGGGAGAAAGGCACTAGAGAAGCAGATGACTTTGAGGGCCATTTAAAGCAGTAGAGTAAGTAGGTCTACATGTATAATTGGACATGGGATGTGAATGCAGGGGGGAAAGTGGTCAAGGATGACTCCTAGATTTCTAACCTAGGCAGCTGGGTGCATGGCAGTGATGTTTGCTGAAATAGGAACAAGCGAGCAGGAGTGGGTTTGAAAGGAAGCTGATGAACCACACCTTGTGCCCACAGAAGCCCATACACTCAGAAAGGTCCTGGCCCTTTGGCTCTTCCCTTACGTCCTTGTGTGAGAAAAGGCCCACAGCGTGAGAGGGTGGGCAGACCAGGTAGCTTCAGATGTGACAGAGCCGCCTGGTTATGCTTCCTGATGTGAGAATGCTTCAGGGGCTGGTGTAACTCAGCCTTAAATCCCTACATTCATCTTTTCTTATTGCTAAGGCAGCAGCTCCAGAAGGTAAATATGGAGATCTGGGACCCACAAACCTAAAATTATAAAGAAAAGAAGAGAACCAGGGGACACTTCAAGATTAGAAGCTGGTTTTCTGGCAGAACTTTGCTTTATTTAATACACTTGCCCACACTCTCCCTGGTTTCCAAAGACCAAATGCAGGCTAGACTCTTGCAGCCTATGTCAGTGCCTCCAGGCTTTGGTGCTGAATAAATGAAACTAGTAGGATTAAAAAAAAAAAAAAAATGGAGCTCCCTGAGGCCTGGCAGTGTCAGGACGGATATCGATGTGTAATGGAGAGAACAGAGCTCTGAGTTACCACTGACCTCAGCCCCATCTAAGTACCACAGGCCTGGGTACGCTGAGCTGACCCCCTTAAAACCATGATGCAGTATAGACAATAACTGACATCCCATAGCATCTTCTGAATATTGCTGGGGGGAGAAGACCCGTTTTTATATATAACAGAAAGGGAAATGAAAGAAGCAAAGGTGAAAATATGAGAAATTATGTCTGTCATTTTAAAAAAGAATAAGTTTTATGTTTTTGTTTCTAATTACAAAAGCAGTATACGTTCATGGTAGAAAATTTAAGGAATACAGAAAAGTAAAATAAAATCTTCAGCTGTAATGCTACTAACCACTCTTGCCATTTGATAAATATTTACTGAAGGCTGACAGCTGAGGCACAATTTATTTATTTATTTATTTATTAGGAAAGATCCTTTTATTGGGGTGGACACGGAGCACGCACTAGTCCATGATAAAATGACTTAAGAGAAAGATCCGGAAATGTTGACTTCTCCCCCTGGCACACATTCAGAGCAAAGCCTGGGTACGGAATAGGTCCCAGCCAAGTCTTTAAGGCCCGGACTGGAGAGTAGGAGCAGGGAGAAGGGCTCCCACCCATGCTGCCAGGCTACAGCAGGCCCCTGGCCCTAGACCCTTGCAGACACGCTCTGGTTTTTCCGGAGAACTGGGGTGGAGGGGGTGGGGGGCAAAAGGGGGATCTGGGAGGGGGGCCTGTGAATAACAATGTTGTTTTTTTAAAAAGCATCTACCAACATCACACTACTGGGTCTGACGTCCCCGTTAACCATCGCTTGGTACATTTTACAGCATAAATAAAAACTCAAGGAAAATAAATACATCGGCTCCTATGAGGTTGGAAGTGGTACGGGTGGTCGGGTGTGGGTGGGCCGGTGGGGGGCAGGGCGGGGGGCGCTTACACAAGGCGGGCAGGCGAGGAGCAGACAAGACAGGAGGCGCCTGTGGGGGAGTGAGAGTCTTAAGTGTCCTCGTGCATGTCCGGGCTGTCGGTCCGTGCGACCTTGCGGGGGGGGCACCGAGCTCTCACCCTCAAGGTCCACTTGCTCCTGGTCTCTCTTCTTGGCGGCGTTCTTTTTGTCCCATTGCTGATGTAAGTAGCGCAAAAGCTGAGGCACAATTTAAGGCCCACAACAACCTTGAGACTTTAAGCAATATTATCACTCCCTTTTAATCCATGAAGGAACTGAGGTTCAGAGGTTGAGATTCACCTGGCAAGTCTTAGAGCCTGGATTTGAACCTGGCTCTGTATCCCAGTTTTCTCACAATACTTTCTCTTGATCCATGGAAAATACCAGAGGTCATGCCAGTTGGTCAAATAATCCCAAATTTCAGATGGGAAATACTCAACAGCAAAAAGATACTGCATGATATTTAAAAAATGTGTCTTGCCTTTCCTCAGCTGCACTAAGGTGCTTGGTCCTTCCCAGGAAGCTAAGGCCATGCTGGGGTGAGGCCTTCACTTTATCCAGTGACTACACTGTGTCCAGCAGTGCCAGCCCAGCACTCGCACGCCCTTCTCAGAGCTCGCCTGCATCTACCCGGCCCTCAACTTGCTCCACGATGAGGTGACGATCACACGGAGGATAAGAGCAATGCCCTCATTAAAGTAGCAGGTGTAAGTGTTGAACCTTTTGGGCAGGATTTGTTTGCAAAGACCCCGGCCAATGTCAACATCCGGAGCCCCATCTGCAATGTAGGGGCTGGTGGACCTGCCCCAGCAGCTGGACCTGGCCCCCTCCCTGTGCCCCGCAGCATGGCTGCCCCAGCCGAGGAGGAGGTGGAAGCAAAGAAGAGTCAGAGGAGGCTGATGATGACATGGGCTTTGGTCTTTCCGACTAATCCTCTTCTGTAACCCATTCAGTAAAAGCTGAACTCTTTAAAAAAAAATGTGTCTTGTCTTTCAAGTCTTGTCACACTTCCTGCAATTTTGTAAACTCATCCATTATGAAAGTGATGTTTTGATTCTTTGCCCTTTCTGACAAGCAGAACAGAAAGTGACTCTCCTTCCATGACTTGGCCTGGGGCTTGCTTCTGCTTCTGCCCAAGGCAGGCTGTGGTTAGCGTTCACTGCTGAACCTCTTCCTCCTGTAAGTCCCTTTTTGAAGGAGAATCTTTTGTTTTTTAGACCACTTTGACACCATGGACGTTCTGTAATCCTACATACCAAGCCAGTCACTTACAAAAAATGAACAAACAATGTGTGTCACAACCTTACCCCATTTCTAGGCTTCAGCGTCTCTTACCACATCTCTGACTCCCCAGCCTTCAATCCCCAATCTGGCTCTCACTTCATCCAGACATTAGAATGAGTTTCTACTGCACAGAGTACCGGATGATTTTTTAAGTTGAAAGTTTAATGCTTTATTCTTCATAGAAATGAATTAAGTGTGAATGTCAAAATAGCACTAGGGTCAAAATGACCATAACAAAATGCTGTATTCCCAGTACCCAATCCTGACTACCCAGCTTTGTCCTCAGTCCGTCATGCACTGTCAGCTTTAGACACTTCCTTGCATCCCCCACTATTAACTGGCCCTGTCTCTTCTGGAGAACTCTCTTAGTGGTTCTTAATCTAGGCTTGTCATTCACAGTGGGAGCTTTGGAATCAAGCTGCCCCAATTCAAACCCTACCATTACCACTCCCTGGGTGACCTTGGGCAAGCTATTTAACTTCCCTGTGCCTCAGTTTCCTTGTCTGTTAAGTGGCGACAAAAATGATACCTATTTTATAAGGTTGTTGTGAGATCAAATACTTGTATGGCTAATGCTTATAAAGGTCTTAGGACATGGCCTGGCATATTGTAAGCATGTAGTAAATGTAACCTATTAAGACAAATGGAGTTGTCTGTCTTGTCACCCCAAGGGCCAGCAGTCAGGATCTATTTCTTTTTTTTTTTTTAAGATTTTATTTATTCATTTGAGACACAGAGATAGAAAGAGAGAGAGAGCATGAGCCGGGGGGAGGGGGGGCAGAGGGAGTGGAAGAAGCAGGCTCCCCGCTGAGCCAGGAGCCTGACATGGGGCTCAATCCCAGGATCTTGGAATCATGACCTGAGCCGAAGGCAGACACCCGACCATCTGAGCCACCCAGGTGCCCCTCAGGATGTATTTCTTAAAAATAATTTAAAATGTGGGCGCCTGGGTGGCTCAGTTGGTTAAGCGACTGCCTTCGGCTCAGGTCATGATCCTGGAGTCCCTGGATCTAGTCCCGCATCGGGCTCCCTGCTCAGCAGGGAGTCTGCTTCTCCCTCTGACCCTCCCCCCATCTCATGTGCTTTCTCTCTCATTCTCTCTGTCTCTCAAATAAATAAAATAAAATCTTTAAAAAAATAATTTAAAATGTTAGTGGTTTTCCTGTTGTATTTATTGGCATTGCTGAGTAATTTTTTAAAAATTGCGAATGCACAGTAGTTTGCCTACAATTATATATTGAATAGACTTGTGGGCTTGCCTAGAAACCTTAATAACCACTTATAACACTGTGTGTGTGTGTATATATACATTTATCTATTTACATGCATACACACATATTCTTTTTGCAGATTTTTGGACAACAGCTTTTATGTAATATATCCAGTTTATTTTATAAATTTATTCTTCTTAAATAGATTTTTAATTTCCAAAGGTTGGCTGGTAAAGCACTGTCAAGACTCAACATGGTCTTGAACAGCATGCCAAAGACTTTCTATTTTATTCCCTGTATGATGAGGAGCCGCCCATGTCTTCAGAGGAGGACGGTGTCACAGTCTTACCATGATTAGGGAGCAGTGCAAAGGAGGCTCTGATTAGATCAGGGAGGTCAGTTAAGGGGCTGATTGAGAGCCTCAATTAAGGTGGCAGACAAGAGGAGATACATGTGAGGATAATTTGGGGTAGATTAAGAGGACTCAAGAATGAAGTGGTGAGAGAAATAGAGGAGATAGTTCTAAGGATTTTTATTTTGGGTGAATGGGAGATGATAAAACCATTAAGAAAGGCAGAAGGGATGCACAATTTTCTAGGAGATAGAGATAGGCTGTGAAAAGTCAGAATATAATGCAAGCCTCTTCCTCAACTCAAAAAAAAATAATCTATGTGCACCCAGTAATTTTGACATCTGAATCTAAAGCCAAACAAAAATGGAAGGACAGTGCAAGAAGAAGAAGCGGGGGGGGGGGGGGGGGGGGGGGGGGGGGGGGGGGGGGGGGGGCGGGGGAGGACAAGGAGGAGAAGAAGAGGGAGAGGTGAGGAAGGAGGAGAAAAAAATGAAGAACATTATAGGGTTGATAATGGTTTTCACTGATGACCTACTTGATAGTAATAATCAAGCACATTAAATGTTATATTTCAGGGAGTGCTGGGCAGATGCTAAGTTTGTAACAACACACTTTCATTTCTGCAGATGTTGGAGACTTCCACTCCCAATAGGACAGCCAGAAACTTGTCTGGAAAGACCCATACAAGGCCACAAGCACCCCAACTACATCGTTTTCAAGATGCTAATGCTTTCTACTTTCATCCAAGACTCCCAAAGCTTGTGTGTTCAGTGGGCAAAGAATGAGAAGGAGAGGCTGCTCTTGTCTGAGACCACATGGGCAGCCAACCATGCAGAAGGGAGTGGTTGAGGCCTCCAGCCCAGAAACAGTGTACTCTACATAAAACCATATTCCCTTCTCATATCCCTCCCAAATACCCAAGCTGGCATAGGGAGTTTTTGACAATGAGAATGAAGCTTTCCTATGTTGTATCTATGAGTTTTGTTACCATATTTTCTAAGTCAGAACTCCAGATGCATGACAAACATAGTTGTACTAATGGCAACTAAAGGACGGGGTATTTAAAGACTCTCTGGAAAATCTAGTGTATGTGGTTGCCATGGTAAAAACACATCATTTAAAAGACTGATTCTATGAATATTTATTTGATACCTACTAGGTGCCGGGCATGGTTCTAGGTGCTGGCAATAGAATGGTGAACAAAATATACAATATGTTATATAGTGGGAATGGGCATGCCACTGGGCAGTGTGTTGGGATTTAGGATCTGGTCTATTAAGTTAAAGATATGATCCAAAAAGAACATGACTGGGTATGTAATTATACTGCAGATCTTTACCTTCTACTTGAATCCCCAAAATTTAAAAGGACCAATTTTAACTCTGCCCGGCTAATCAGTGATAGAGTCTCCAACCACTAGTGGGAAATCATCTCTCCCTTCTCTGACTCCCTTGTACTTCCTTTGGTGGTCTGAAAAGCATTAGATTGTTCTATCATGTGTTATAATTATTTATGTATATGTATTATCAATCTTTGTAGACTCCTTCAAAGCAGGCTGCTTTTGTTTATCTCTCCAGGTCCCTTTCCTGATACTATTCTTTTTTTTTTTTTAAGATTTTATTTATTTATTTGACACAGAGAGAGAGCACAAGTAGGCAGAGCAGCAGGCAGAGGGAGAGGGAGAAACAGGCTCTCCCCTGAGCAGGAAGCCCAATGTGGGGCTCAATCCCAGGACCCTGAGATCATGACCTGAGCCGTCGCTTAACCAACTGAGCCACCCAGGCGCCCCTCCTGATACTGTTCTTAATCCCCTCCCTTCTTCTCCTCCATTTGCCACATATCAATGTTCCTTCCATGCAGAACTCTTTGCTAGTCCCTTTATATGCCAAGCTCTTTCAGACCATGCCTTTGCACACAGTTCCTTCTGACGGAATACACTTTCCCTTCTTTGCTTTGGAGACCCATAACTCTTTTTTTTTTATTTAACATATAATGTATTATTTGTTTCAGGGGTACAGGTCTGTGGGAGAACCGTAACTCTTTTTGGAACAATTAGCTCAGTTTACTTCCTCATTTAAGCCCTCCTCGACTTCTCTGGATCATGCCCTCTGGCCCTTGGAGGGCTCTAAGCATATCTCTGTTAGCTCACTTATCATCTTGTTTTGTTTTTCACTGCTTATGGGTCTATAAGTCCTGGGGCAGAGTCCTTATTTTATCTATCTAGGTCTCTGGGGCCTTGCACCTTTGCCTGAAAGAGGCCTTCAGTGAAAGTTGCTGAATAACTTACTTGCCTTCTGAATGGACAGGGAGACTCTATGACTCTAAGGCTCTCCTATATTCTCTCCCTCCCTGCCTCCCATACTCATTTGTCCTTGCTAGACATTTCCCCCAGTGCTCTCTCCTTGGCTTGAAGGCACTGCAACTTCTATCAGAAAGCAAATGTTATGTAGTGGATAGAGCACTGGATGAAGAAACTAGAGACCTATATTCTAGTTCCAACTGACCTTGCAATTAGTTCTGTGACCTCTGCCAAATCATATCATCTTCCTAGGTCTATGTTTCTTCATTTATAAGGTAGAGGTTGAACTCAAACCAGAATTATATCAATTTTTTTTCCTTCAGTGATAATTTTAGTCAAATGATAGTGGCCTTTCAGAGAACTTTGTTGAAGATTGTGAAGCTCGGATTAAAAAAAAAAGACACTCAGCTGGAAAGACTATAGTGACTGTTTTGGACCACTTAGCACAGAAGTGAGAAGTGGTGCATGTCTGCCTATTATTTGCTGACAGTGAACTGAGTAGGTCTTTGAGCTCCTTTTAGTTCAAACACTCCACATGTCATGATCCATGTAAGATTATATGTAAAGTCAGTTCAATTTTGTTTAGACACTTGCCAAGTGTCTACTGCATGCTATGTACTGAGCAGGGCAAGATAAAAAGAAAAATAAATAATGCATGATCCTTGCCTGTAAGGAACTCTGGGTGATAAGTAGAGTAGGTAGTAAGTATCATCTTCATTAAGCAGATAATGGGAACTAAGACTCACCAAGGAGTGGAAGAACTGGATCTCAGACTAACATGATTTTCAGTGCTTTGCACTTTTCCACTATACCTCACTACCCTTCATTTTAAAAACAAAGGGAAAGGAGATACTGCACTAAAAGCTTGGGTGTTTCCCATGCCTGGGGCATCATAGCAGAGGCCCAAGATGAATGGACAATGTTAGAAACTTGGGGAAGAAGGAGAAAAGGGAACAGAAGAGTCCAGAAAACAAATTTCACCTGTTGCATGAGGTCTGGTCTTGGCTTCATTGGGCCAAACTTATGGCAAGCATGCTTCCTCACATCCTGTGTACCTCAATTCTAACATTTTCTGTCCCCTTAACAGTGATGGGGTTGGGAGAGGCAATGACCCTTCTGGGATGAAACAGTGCAGGATAATTGTTCAAATCACATCCCGTTGACAACACATCAGGCCATATAACCTTTGTGCCATGACAGTGTCCACCAATCACCATCTGAGGGCTTGGCCCTGTGCACTTGTGAAGTTTGGAGAACTTTTATATCCATTTGGTTTGAAAATGCCACTATTTTCCAAGTACTAAATTTTTCTAAGTAGTGAGATTTTCTAAGTAATGGCAGCTGGCTGTTTTCTAGGCTGTGTGGATGCATCTTGATGGAGGTGCGGGTTGGTCATAAATCCTGAGTGTGGTCTCTGGACTCCACATGTTCAGATTCTTAATAGTGACCGGGTCCTGAGAAAATCGTTCATGTCACTAGAGTCACATAAGACAGGCAGCCATGGAGAAAAGGAAGTTATTGATTGATAATGAATTTCCACACAGTAGGCAATGCACACAACACTAACATCATATGATCCAGTAAATTCGTGGTACTGGCAGACCTGAGAAACCAGCCAATATTCAGAAAGTCACTAAGGGAGAACCCAAAGTTATAAAAAAGAAGATTCAGTGAACTGAACATGATATTTATTTTTGGCTGCTGTAAGAGTAAAACATAGAATGCTGGAACTAAAAGGGACCAAGGTCACCTTAGCCAACTCTTTCATTTCACAAAAGGGGAAACTAAGGCCCAGAAATGAAAAGTGACTTGCCCAAACCCACATCATTGATTTATTTTTCTTTTTATCCTACAGACATGTACAGAGTGCCAACCCAGAGTAAAGGTTCATTCTAAGCAAAGTAGAGCCTTTCACAAGATCCAAAGTCTAGTTTAGGAGATGGATATGCATAGAGCTAGTTCTCATACAGTATGATTAGTGCTCTAACACAGGCGTTGACAAAGATTTTCTGTTAAGGGCTGGATAGTAAATATTTTAAGCTCTGCAGGCCATATAACCTCTGTTGCAACTGTCACTAGACCCCATTGTTGTAGTACAAAAGCATCCATAAACAAGATGCAAATGATAAAAGTGTCTGCGCTCCACTAAAATTTTATCTACTGCCACTGAAATTAAATATAAGATTCATGTGGCATGAAATATTATTCTTTTTTTTTATTTTTTTCCAACCATTTAAAAATGTAAAAACTGTCTTTAACTCATGAGCCTACAAAAATAGGCAGTAGGCTGGATTTAGCCTAGAGGCAGTAGTTTGCTGACCCTTGTCTTAGATGAACGAAGTTCCAAATGATTTTTCCCTGTCCATGAAAGTATGATCTAATTGGTGATCAGATTCTTTCCCCAAGAATAAAAGGGGGGGGGAAGAGTGTATGCTTGTTAGTGCCATTCTGAAGAGGCAGGGTCACTGAGGTGGGTGCTTCTCACAAAGAATAGTAAAAGACAGGATGAGAGGAGTCCTGAAAACCCCTAGTTCATCCCCATCCCACCTCTATTTCCAATTAAACTCTGAATGCTTCCATAATCCTGAGCCAACTTTATTTACTTTTCACATTACAGACTCTAAGTTTTGTGTAGTTTATTTATTTATTTTTTAAAGATTTTATTTATTCATTTGACACAGAGAGAGACACACAGCAAGAGAGGGAACACAAGCAGGGGGAGTGGGAGAGGGAGAAGCAGGCTTCCCGCGGAGCAGGGAGCCCGATGCGGGGCTCGATCCCAGGACCCCGGGATCACTACCTGAGCTGAAGGCAGATGCTTAACGACTGAGCCACCCAGGCGCCCCTAAGTTTTGTGTAGTTTAAAATGTAGATTCCTCTGCAGAAGAGCTGGCCCTTTCTAAGGTTTCCACAAAACCATGTTTAGAGGGCGTCAAATGGCTACCTGGAACTCAGTCCTTTCAGGAGTCAGGTAGTGTTTTGATAGCATTAGGGGTGCCCTGCGGGTGGCCTTGGGTGAAGACTGACAACGTTCCTCTAAGAGAGGTGAGCACACTGGCAGCATCTTACCAATCTTTGAATGCCTAGCCCTTCAGAACAGAGTTTGGCATTTCAGAACCACTAGGCTTTGTCATGGGCAGTTTCCCTGATGAAAAGGTATGCTCTTTCTCCTTATGGGAGAATTCTCTGGGCCTCAGTTTCCTCCTCTGTAAAAAAAAAAAAAAAAAAAAAAGAATCATAATAATCTCACCTACATCACACAGGTTTTTATGCGATCCCATGCGTGGTAACACTCTGTAAACTGACTAACACTACATGAGCCACCACTTGCTTCCATCCACACTATCTCCATAGTCAGTAAGGCCACTTTATCTTTCTGGGCCTCATTTTCCTTATCTCAAAAGCCAGAAGGGTGAATTCAATGCTTCTGAGTTTCCTTCCAATTCTACCACTCTGGTCCTGTGCCTTGTTAGGAAAGGAGCTTTTCACTGTATAGTGAGCAGTTTTACATTTATGATTGAAGGTGAAGGGCAGGAACAAAGAGGTCAAATATGGAAAAACAACAACAACAAAAAAAGAGAAGACTAGAAGGGAACCTTGGCTCTATACAGGGAGTAACACCAACTGCCCTCCTCGTTTGGTGTCCAGGATAAAATGTCTGCCTCCTTAAAAAGCAAAAAGGTCATGTTCTTTGGCATAGTCTAGATTTGCTTTACATGTGGAATGCTGAGTTTGAGAACCCCATCAATCTTTCTTTTCTCTCCTTATCAGAGTCAATCAATAGTTGGAAATGTTAACGAGATGGTCCATCCAGCAATTTTTAACAAGGGGCTCACTGCCCAGATAATTTAATGTGGAATATACACATTGCTCACATTGCTACGTCGTGCTTTTTTTTTTTTTTTTTTTACCTCTGCTGGGAGTGATGGCTTCCGCAAAGCAGACTATGTCCTATAACACCAGGGTCCTGCACAGATTTTTCCCTTCTTCCTCTCATTTTCCACTTTCATAAAGAAGGAATATGTAAGTCCTTTGACCAGTTAGATGAAAGGCTGTCGTCTTTCCCTCTGAGGAAAGTGACCTTGTTTTAAGGAGCCAGTGTGGGATGGGAGTGGGCATAGGGCTGGGCTGGCAAATGAGGGGCAGGTGAGGCAAGTGGGGAGATTAGAAAAACCTGTTTCTCTCCTTCCTCCACACTCCCGGCTTGAGGTGTTTAAGGAGGGGCAATGAGGATCCAAACCCAGGACCTATCCTGTGGCTCTAAAAGTTGTTTTCTACAAAGGAGAATGGATCTTGGTAGGGCTTTCTGGTGTACTAGACAACTTTGGTATCCAAGAAATGATTCTAGGCCTCTAATAACAGGCAAATTGGAAGCCCTATGAATTCTCTTGTGACATATGTATTATAGGCCCACAGAGATAAAATAATTTACAAAAGCATGTACTGTAGATGATAGTTTCCCACAACTACGGGAGCCTGAGGAACACTTTTCAAGACATCTGGCTATTCAGCACATATTATCAAAAACCAGGAATGTCCCAACTAAATATCTTTTGTTAACCTTAATTATCTCTGAAATGAACAACTTATGGTCCTCTGGCTATAACCCAAGTTTCCCCTCCCTGTGCATTTAGTCAAACTATTCCCTCCCTCCACTTTAACGACCCTTCCCTATCAAACATTCTTCTTACCACTGAGCACGACTGGTCCAAATCCTACATGGTTCAAGTCCCATTTCAAGCACTGACTTCTTTATGAAGACTTCTCTTGTTCATTGGCTCTTGTTATGGTTACTTTTTTATGAGTTTATGTTTTGTCCCTCCCCCCATGAGGCTATCCATTCCTTAAGGCCTCCAACTAATCTTCATATTCCCTCATGTTCAAAACAATGCCTGCTTCAGGTCCTTCAACAAACTAGTCCTTCAAAGAAAAAAATCTGTTGATCATTTGTTTAACCAGAACACAGTATCGAATAACCTCATCTATAAATGGAATGTTTGCACTATTTAGAAGTCTGAACCACAAAAAAGCTGTTAACAAAGATTTCAATTCAAAGTAAATAACAAACTTCTAGAAGATTTCCTGAGTTCAACACATTCCAACTAAGTTTTGCACCTTCTGCGTATTTATCCAAGCAGCTGAATAAGTTTTGAATAATAAGCCTGAGGCATGGCAAGGTCTTCAGTCATCAAGAAAGATTCAATTATATTCAGAGTGTGTGGTTTCCAAAGGAGGAGCACGGACAAATATTTTGAAAAGGCTTTCAACAAGATTGATTGAAATAAAATGTTTTCCTAAATAAATACTACTTACACGGAACATGCAAGCCCCATCCCCATCCTGGTTCATGAACTCTTTGCTTTAATTCCTTATCTCCCCAAATCATTAAGAAGGAGGGAGATGTGAAATGTGAGATGGACTGTACTAGGGACTGAATGTATCTTCCTCAAATTCATGTTGAAATCTTAATCCCCAGTGTGAAGGTATTAGGAAGTGGGGCATGATTTGGGGAATGATTAGGTAATGACAGCACAGTCCTCATGAATGGGATTACTGCCCTTATAAGGAAAGGCCAAGAACTAGCTAGCCCCTTTTCCGCCATTGCAAACCAGGAAGTGGGTTCTCACCAGACACCAGATCTGCCAGAGCCTTGATTTTGGACTTCTCAGCCTCCAAAAATGTGAGAAGTAAATTTCTGTTAGCAGCCTGAATGGACTAAGAATGTCTGTACCTGCTATGACCATGATGCTTTATAGACACAATTTCAATCTGATCAGCAATCTGATAAGGCAAGTATTATATACACTTGTCTTACAGATGACAAAATGAGACTGAAAATGGTAGTTAAGTAGCTGCTCCAAGGTCACAGACCTAAAAGTAGACCTACATCCAAACCCAGGTCCCATTGGTTTCAAAGTTTATGCTTTTGCACTGCACAATGCTGCCTTATGCAGTGTTTTCACAGTAATCCAAATAGATGAGAAAAATTAGCTGAAATAAAAAAAATTTTTTTAATGGAAATACAGTGTGGTATCATGAAGCAAAACACTGGACCAGGTGATACAGAACAAGTAGATCCTACTCTGCCATGAACCACCTAATCGTATGACCTCAGCCAAGATACTCCATCTCAAAATCATAAAATCAGACTGTAAATTCCAAAAAAAATGCATATTGAAAATCACTTACCCCTTCTCAATCTTCTCCCTCTGCAGAAGAGGAATTTGAGGCTCAGATGAAGCCATTTGCCTACAGTCACACAAAGGCACAATTTAGGTCTATCAAACCCATCTAGGGCTCCTTCCACTGGGTTGTGTCTCTCCTCCCTAGGTCTTGGTCTCCTTGTTTACAAAGCAAACCTGCCAGACTGTATTCTCTTAGTTTGGGCTGTTAGAGAGGAATACCATAGACTGACTGGGTGGCTCCAACAACAAACATTTATTTCTCATAGTCCTGGAGGCTAGAAGTTCAAGATCAAGGCCCCAGCAGATCTGGTGTCTGGTGAGGGAACCCTTCCTGTTTGCATATGACTGTTTTCTCCTTGTATCCTCACACAGCTGAGAGAGAGAGAGAGAGAGAGAGTCCCTCTTGTTTTTTTTTTCTCCTTGTTTTTAATTTTTTAAATTTGAGTATAGTTGGGGCGCCTGGGTGGCTCAGTTGGTTAAGCGACTGCCTTCGGCTCAGGTCATGATCCTGGAGTCCCGGGATCGAGTCCCGCATCGGGCTCCCTGCTCGGCAGGGAGTCTGCTTCTCCCTCTGACCCTCCCCCCTCTCATGCTCTCTCTCTCTCAAATAAATAAATAAAATCTTTAAAAAAAAATAAATTTGAGTATAGTTAACACATAATGTTACATTAGCTTCAGGTATACAACATAGTGATTGAACAAGTTTACACTTTATGCTATATTCACTGCAAACATAGCTACACGGTACAGTGCAGTTACAATACCATTGACTACATTCCCTCTGTTGTACCTTTTATTGCCATGACTTGTTCATTCCATAACTGGAAGCCTGTATCTCCCACTCCTTTTTATCCATTTTGTTTACTCCCCCCAGCCCTCTCCCCTCTGGCAACCATCAGTTTGTTCTTGTGTTTCTTCTTATAAGGGTACTAATCTCATTCATAAGGGCTCAGTGCTCAAGACTTAATTACGTCCCAATTACTGCCCCACCTCCTAATACCATCACATTGAAGGTTAAGGATTTCAACATATGAATTTTACAGGGACACAAACATTTAGTCCATTAACATGTGTGGTCCACTTAGACTGTGCTATACAAATGTAGAGGATTTTATTATGATTTCTTAGTGTGTAACGTAATGTGAGAGGTCTCAGAGATACTATGAGAGAAAGACCATACAGCCTCTGGCCTGTGGTGGGGGGGGGCGGGGGGGAGTAGGTAGAGAAAGAGAGAGAGAGAAGGGGAGGGAAAATGGGTCCTAGAGAGAATCTTGTCCTTAGGGCTGCCTCAGATCCCAATAATATACCTGAGTGAGTTTCTTTTCTTTATAACAAAACCAAAAAAACTAACTAGAAAATAGAGAAAAATCTTTATCTAAATTAACTTTTTCCAGAGCATCAAATGATACTCTGGCGTAGTGTATATAGGTAGAAACACCCAAATGCTAGCATTTTGGAAAAAAAGTTACATAATTCACCAAAAAAAGAGCATTTCCTCCTGGACCTCTCCTCAGAATCTTCAATCTCACTCCTCCACCAAAATAACTATTATTAATGTAAAAAGGCGAAAGGAGCCAGCATGTGAACTTTGGCTCAGTGAAGCGATGGTGGAACAGCCTTCCTTCCTTCTGACTGCATTTGGCTCCCGTGTGCTTCCTACAGGTACATTTTTTGGCCTGGATCATCAGCGCAGTGTTTTGCTTAGCAACTGATGGGCTTTCATTGAAATACCTCTCTGCTTAGAGGGAGAAGACTTGCCTATGTCACCTTAGAAGTTAATATATTATGCTACAGTGGAGTGCAGCTAGAAAGTTATGAACAATATTTCTCCGAAATGCTTTCACTGGTACCCTATCCCTGTGAGATGCTATGTGACAAAAGGTCCCGGGGTCAAGTAAGTTTGGGAAATGCCGCCTTCTGTATTGCCTCGTAAGGAGTCATTAATGCACATGAACATGTTAAAAGTCTTCTCTGCTGCTCCTCCTCTGTACCAGATTTCCCAATTCAAAGTGCCTTTGGGGGTTGGCTTTGGGCCTTAACTCCTCTCTACACTCTCCCTAGATGATCTCGTCCAGATCCATGACTTTAAATACCACCTCAATGCCAATGATTTCCCAGTTTATATCACAGACCTTTCTCCTAAGCTCCAGACTCCTAGATATAATATCTGTCTACTTGATAGCACCTCTTACATATATAATAGGTATCTTGAACAGAACGTGGATAAAAGAGTCTCTTGATTTCCTTCACTCCTGTAAGTCTTGCTTCCTTAGTCTTTCCTTGCTCAGTTAATAATTCTACCATGTAATTAACTGCTTAAGCTCAAGCCCAAGAGCTACAAGTCTTGTAGCTGTCTTCTCTCTGGTCCCTATTTCCCACATCACTGTCTTCTCTCTGGTCCCTATTTCCCACATTAACCCATCAGGAAGCCCTGTTGTCTTTACTCCTGAAAAACATGCTGGCACCATCCACCTCTCTCCACCTGTTCTGACAACCCCCCATCATCATCTCTCAGGTGAGCTACTGTAAGAGACTCCTAACTGGTCTCCACCTGTAATTGTGGCCTTTAAATTCCATTCTCTACACAACAGCCAAGGAAATTTCTTTTTTTCAAATTGTAGTATTAGATTGTGCTAAGGCTTAAAGCACTTCATATTGCTTTCCACTGCACCAACGGTCAAATCTTCCTTCTTACCACGTCCTCTAAGATCATCTCCTGACATGCACTTTCCTGTTTGGTCAGTTTCTCAGCTCCAGCACAGAGGCTCTCTTTCTTCTTCCAACATGCCAAGCTTTGTCTTGCCAGGTCTGTGGACTCATTGTTCCCTCTGCCGCCTGTGTTTCCCCAATTTCAGTTCTTCCCTATAACATCACCCCTTACTGTCTTCCCAGTCCCTACCGTTATTTGAGATTTTGTTTGTTTGGTCATTCACCTTTTTTGGGGAACCACCTAGAAAGTGAATTCTATGAAGACAGGGCAGGGGTCTTATCTCTTCTGCTCATTCTTCATCAGGATTTGTTCAGTGCCTGGAGCAGTGCCTGGCACATAATAGGCGCTCAGCAAGTATTTGCCAACTTTATGAAATGATTTGAGAGATTCTGTATTGGAGAAAACTGTGAAACTTAGTTTAACCCTACGTTCTTCAAATTTATTTGAGCTCAGAACCCTATCTGCCATTGTAAAGAATATTCACTATCCCAGGGACCATTTCCTGGAATGCAGTTTGTTCTATGCTGACTTAATATCAGTACTGAGAAGAGTTAATGTTGGAGACCCAGTGGCTCTTCAACATCAGAACTTGAAAACCTCTTGTAAGCAGGCATTCTGGCAGCTCTTTGGGAGTCCAGGGTATTTTTATTAGGAGAATGATAGTTTTAAAAGTTATTGGGTATTTTTCCTTGGGATATGGATTCAAAAAACTAAGCTAGCAGCTCAAGATTATAGGGGTCAGGGATAGATAAGTGTTGGAGGTGGGAGAGAAGGAGTCCAGACAGTATACAGCAAAATTAAGGGATGTGGTTGACTAAGGGTAAATGAAATTGAGGCCCAGTAAAACTTTCCTACTTTTAATGGAGTTTTTAGAAACAGAAACCTGCAGTTGGAAACTTGGCTATTTTTATATCATGTATGTTTTCTGTAATTATTTGTTTTCTGTTTTCCCTCATGTTTAGTAAAGCTGTTCTTGAAAATACCAGCCTGTCATAGTTACGCCAAGGAAAAACATTTTTGTCCACATTGAAAAATTTAAAGGGGAACCACACAGCTTTAGATGAGATGTGACCAGGTGATGTAGTGACATAGAGAATCTGGAAAACAGAAACCCAAAGTGAAGATGAAAGTCAACCACAGAGTCAGGGGGAGTTGTCCTTCCCTTCCAACCTACAAACACTCTTGATTTCAAGAGTTTGATTTGGTTCAGCTCTGTTTAAACTTTGGAGGGTTTTGTGCTGAGTCCTAATTAGACAAGGCTAATTCTTTACAAAGTCACACGCATGAAATATTAAGCTATAGAAGGAATTATCTAGTTGCACAAAAAGCCTTAGATGGAATTAGATGAAGAGAACTTGAGAGGTGCTCTATGATTTGACATGTATGCAAAGAGTATGTAAGAAGTTCTGGGCATAAAGCAGAGTGCTCTGAGTTTGGGCCTCAGTATTTCTTTCCTTTTTTTTTTAAACATTTTATTTACTTATTTGAGAGAGAGAATGAGAAAGAGAGAGCACAAGAGTGGGGAGCGGGAAAGGGAGAAGCAGACTCCCCGCCGAGCAGGAAGCCCAATGCGGGACTCGATCCCAGGACTCCAGGATCATGACCTGAACCGAAAGCAGTCGCTTAACCAGCTGAGCCACCCAGGTGCCCCTGGGCCTCAGTATTTCTTAATCCATGATTGTACTAAGATTGACAGCTGGATTTTGTCTTTGGGGCAGGCTCTTGGAGAGACCAATGGGGGAGCAGTTTTGGTTGTAAGAATGAGTGAAACTTAGGGGAATAACCCAGATATAAAGGCCTAAGATTGGAGGATTTGGGTATAGTATTTAGTAAGATAAAGGGCTGGCCCTGTAGCAGATAGATTGCAGTCCTGAAGGAATACTTAATGTTATTTGTGGTTGTTCTTTATTAGGTAGGATGTCGTCTTAGGGAGCATATTAGTCAGGGTTCTCCAGAGAAACAGAACCAATAGCGTACCTGTGTGTGGGGGGTGGGAGGTAGGGAGATGCACATTCTATAGAGCCAGTGTCCCAGTTGAGTCTTATGCTGGAAGCTGCTGTAGAACTAGGAAGAGCTGATGTCCCAGTTTGCAGGTTGTCAGGTAGGAGAATTCTTTCTTATTCAGGGAAGGGTTAGCCTTGCATTCAAGTCAGGCCTTTAACTGATTGGGTAAGGCCCACTCACATTATGGAGGGCAATACACTTTACTTAGCATACTGATTTAAATGTTTGTCTCATCCAAAAACACCCTCACAGAAATACTCAGAATAATGTTTAACCAAATATCCGAGTATCCTGTGGCCCAGTCAACCTGACACATAAAATTAACCATCACAGGGAGAGAGGCATGTACACCATCAGATTTCCATCCAGAATGGTGAGCTGGTCTTGGAAATATGGTAGCAGTTTGGACAGAAGGATAGAGAGAATCAGACTCTATACCAGGCATAGCTGATAGATTCTCTGACAATGACACTTGAGATTTAGCTTAAGCTTTTTTTGTTTTGTTTTGTTTTTTGTTTTTTTCTGTGTTGTATTTCCTATGTGTTATCTTTAAGCATTAGTGTTATGGGTTGAGTTGTGTCCTAAAACAGATGTGTTGGAGTCCTAACATTTGGTACCTCAGAATGTCACCTAATTTGGAGACAGGATCATTATAGAGATAAGCAAGTTAAAATGAGATTGTTAGGCTGGTCCCAAATCTAACATGATTGGTGTCCTTATAAAGGGGGCAATTTGGACCCAGAGACATGCATAAAGGGAAGACAATGTTAAGAGACACAGGAAGAACACAGCCATCGACAAGTCAAGGAGAAAGGCCTAGAACAGATCCTTCCCTCACAGCTCTCAGAAGGAACAACTCTGCCAACATCTTGATTTCAGATTTCTAGCTTCCAGACTGAGACAACAAACTTTTGCTGTTTAAGCCACTCAATTTGTGGTCCTTTGCTATGGCAGGCAGCCCCAGGAAATCAACAGGCTTAGTAAAATCTACTACACATAATATCTTATGTTAACAACGCCTGGAAGGATGAAGACAGGAGCTGATGCACATACAGAGATTAAAGCTCCAGGGGTTCGGGGCAGGTGGGGAGGTGGGAGGGGAGGTGATGAGGGGAGGAGAGGTGATGAGATGGCGCAGACAGTTAGGGAAGAAGTCTGGAGTGGTGAGCTGTGAGCACAGTCTCCAATGAGGTGTTGAGGATAATAGTACTTTGCATACAAAATAATACTATAAATAAGGGTAGATATCATTTAACTGTTGACAATATCATCACCAGAAAAATTTACTGGGTCCCTACTGAAAAAACTATTAATATGACTAGTTCATAGTGATCATTCCTGTGTTTGATCAGCTGAGAAGCATTTAATGGAGTTTATATTAACTTTAAAATGTTAAAAATTAAAAGGTTTGATTTAACATTGATGATGTTGAAAAGCAAAGGGCATATATTAACTTTGACAATGTTAAAAATTAAAGAAATTAAAGGGATAGTCTTTGGTGACATCTACATCAACCATGGAGGCACAAACATCTTGAGAGAGGACATATGGGAGCAGCAGTGACTACAGCATCACACGCTGCAAATACGCCTCCTTGTCCGAATGCTACCACACAAGCATTTGGCAGTTTCCCAAGGTACCCCTTCCACTGAAATGTTGCCCTGGTATAGATACAGTGCATCCTAAGGCCATATGAGTGGAAAAAGGAAGAATAAATGGAAGGAAGGAAGGAAGGAAGGAAGGGAGGTGGGGAGGGAGGGAGGAAGGAAGGGAGGAAGGGAAGAAGGGAGGAGGGAGCAATGAGGGGAGAGATACAGGATCTTTTCCTACTCCACAGCCAAGTTCCGATCCATTTGAAACAACCAGATTTGGTTTCAGATAACACTATCTTTGGGATATCTAACAAATGTTGTGATTAAATTATTAATGTGGGATAAAAATGTTATTTAATAATAATCTGCAAAAATTAATGTTTCTTTAGTGTACTCATTTCATGGTTTACTTCTAAAATCTTTGAAGCATCTAATTTCAGAAAATAGAATGAAGATTCCTTGGAGGTCTAGAAACTAGGTAGAAGGGGAAGAAATCCAACGACAGTATCTTGACTTTTTTTTTTTTAAAGATTTTATTTATTTATTTGACAGAGAGAGACACAGCGAGAGAGGGAACACAAGCAGGGGAGTGGGAGAGGGAGAAGCAGGCTTCCTGCCAAGCAGGGAGCCCGATGCGGGGCTCGATCCCAGGACCCTGGGATCATGATCTGAGCCCAAGGCAGACGCTTAACGACTGAGCCACCCAGGCGCCCCTATCTTGACATCTTTAATACAGAGTAATACTAATATGATAACAACAGCTATTCCTTTATTCTAAGGATTTCCATTTTAAAGTCTTGCTGTTACTAATTTTCCCTGCCTAGCTCCTTTTTAATTATAGTTTTTAGGGCTATGTGCATGAGTTGAATTCTACTAAATACCAAATGATTTCCCACATAGCTTAGTTTGGAATCTGTCTCTTTTAATAGACAGAAATTACTTCCCCCCAGAAGAATGATACAGTAACAATGTCCAGACAGTCAAAATGAATGTCATTGTCCTTCTTCCTTATTGATGAATAACTACTGATGCTCCTAGTCTCATGTATAGCTAGGAAAGAAATTGATAATGCATAACTGGGAATAGCTTTCTTTCCTGGGGCATGGAGTTGAAGGGTGGGGATGTGGACCGAGTGTCCTTTTACCTTAAGGATCTGTTAGCATATCTGCAAGAAAAGTAGTTGATGTGTTTTCTAAAGAAATGTTTGAAAGATTTTTCCTGGCCTGGGATGGCCGGTATATAGGATATACTGTCTTTATGTCTCTAAATATTTTGCAAAAGAGTCTGATATCCACTCTACTTTGTGAAGTCATTTTTGTAAAGGACGTCCCAAATGAAATGAATGGCTGGGAAAATGACTTTGGGAAGGTCTAAACCAGTTCTGATGTAATGCTTCTTCTAGGAAAATCCCAGGACTTTTGGGGATGCTTGTTTCTGGTTCCATTTCAAAATATGACAGCCTTGGGTAGACTTAATCCAGGTGGACATGATTATGCAGCCCTGTTCCACATCATTAGTGAGAGTAAATGCCTCCGCCAGAATTCTGCCAACACTGTTTCTAGCCAGACATCCATTAGTAAACATTGCAGTCTTAAAATATTGGTTGGCTTCTGTGGTTTGTCTGCATAATGGAAACTAGGTCCAGATTTTTTAAAGTATCAACATGAATAATCTTAGAAATGCTGTTCTCCAAGAGATATAGTTTGAAATTTGAGGCATCCAGAGTAGAATTTTGGTAAAAATCTGTTTAATTTCTTATTTTTTTTTTTTTAAAGATTTTATTTATTTATTGGACAGCGAGAGAGGGAACACAAGCAGCGGGAGAGGGAGAGGGAGAAGCAGGCTTCCCGCGGAGCAGGGAGCCCGATGTGGGGCTCGATCCCAGGACCCTGAGATCATGACCTGAGCCGAAGGCAGACGCTTAACGACTGAGCCACCCAGGCGCCCCTAAAAGGATTGTCATTTTTAAGAAGGTGTAAAATATGACAATTATTTGTAATGTGCATTTCAACTAAATCCTCTCAGTTTGTTAGAAATGCCTACTTTGGAATATCAACTACTCACGATGAAGAAAGATGTTTCAAAGTATGCTGATGTCTATATAGAACGTAAAGTAGCCATACTGAGCAAGGCAAAGTTAGAGCTAAGGAATTACCTCCTTAACTGGCATTATCACAAAACCAGAAATACTTTTCTATTTTAAATTAAGAATATTTTAAATTTTAAAAATGACAATCCTTTTAGTTAGCATACACTTCACTGTTTTAAAAACTCGCCACCCTCTGTTCTCTCTTTTGATCCTTGATGGCCCTATGAGGTGGAAAGGGAAGTCCATATCTGCCTTTTACAAGTGAGAAAACAAGCTCAAAGAAATAAAGAACTTAGCCAAGATCCTAAGAACATTAGGCTGCTTTCAAGGTCAGCCTGAAGGTCAGTGATAGTATTTTCTTAGTATTCCTTGTTGAAGAAGGGAAAAACTGCCAGTTAGGTGGGAGGGTTCTAAACTCTGTAACTTGCACATAAGTCCTTTGATCTCATCTAGCTCTAGTCCCCCATGTTTGCTAGAACTCAGTTGTGATAGTTTCCTTTATTACATGTTTACAATAAAAGGAGTTTAACCTTAAAAGATTTACCACCTGCAAGTAGTAAGAAGTCATAGTCCTCTCAGAAAGCCAATGTGCTAAGAAGTTTTTGAGGCTATTTCATAAACCTTGACATGGTTACAAAGATGAACTACATTGCCTTCTCAAATGAAGGACAACAAATACATAGGGATGATAAATTGTAGAGATCACCTTGGAATCAATAACATCCTTGGTGGGCATTTGTAAATAAGATATTGGACTTGCTGAGTCTCCTTCCCTGGAAAAACCCTGTGAAAGTCCACATGTTCTTTTTTACAGTCATCACAACACCCCCACTGAGAGCTGCCCAGACAGGAATGATCATCCCCTATTACTTACGGAAAAGCCAAAGGTTCAGAGATCAGTGGACTGATCAAGGTCCCAGAGTGAGTCATTAGGAGAGACTAACCTCAGGGCTTATTTCTTCTTGATGATTTAAATGACTTGCTTGAGTTAATCAGAGGAAAATGTTTGGAGAATGAGGGCATTTACAGCATAAAATATGCAGGTAATGAGGATTCAGCGTTATTCTTCATTCTGCTTCTAACTAGTTATGAGATTTGGACAAGTTACTTAAGGGTATACTGTTTTTATGTCTCTAAATATTTTATCAGTATATCCTTAAGTAACTTATCTGTAAGATACTTACAGACGGGGCCTCAGTATCATTCCTGGAGAAATGAAGCAGTTGAACTAGATCAGGAGTTTTCAAACTTCATTCTTTTTAAAGGAAACTCTTAATGACATAGACATTCATTCAAAGTACATTGTAATGTTATAAAATTAATTGATAAAAACTGGGATGCATACAATACTACCTCCTGCTTGATTTTCCCCACCTCCTACAGGATTCCTTGGATACAGTCTAAAAATCATGGTATTGTGTAATCTGAAAGTTACTTTCTGTTCTAAAAATCAATGTTTTTATGATTGGAAGCAAGTAGCTTTCTAATCTGCTACCTGCTCCCATCCCCTACGGCATCTTGTGGTATAAAAGAGCTCCAGACTGGAAGTCTGGAGGAGCTGGGTGTGGATCCGTGCTCCACCCACCAATTATCTATGTCACTTTAATCAAGTAGCTTCACCTCTCTAAGTTTCTGTCTCCTCATCCATAAAATAGAAATAGTAGGGGCGCCTGAGTGGCGAAGTTGGTTAAGCGTCCGACTCTTTGTTTCCATGCAGGTTGTGATCTCAGGGTCGTGAGACTGAGCCCACATCAGGCTCTGCGCTCAGCACAGAGTCTGCTTAAGATTTTCTCTCCCTCTCTGTCTGCCCCACCCCATCTCTCTCAAATAAATAATCTTGAAAAACAAAATAGAAATAGTAACCCTTCCCAAGTAAGAGTGCTTTGTAAACTGTAAAAGATTGCATAAATGTAAAATGTCGTTAGTATTATCTTCTGTGCACAACACCCTTCCATGGGGAGATGGTTTTATCTTCAGAATGATGCAGAGAGTCAACATGGGTTGAGCTATTCTTTGGCAAGCATGCCTACAAGTAGGGGTGGTATCTATCATACTTCAGCTTCATCTTCTTGGAGAGCTGAAAGCCAAGTCAGTAGAGAGAGTGTGGGCTATCGACACAGCAAATAATTAAACCAAGGAGGCACCATCGTGCCTCCTTTAAAGGGAAGAATTGTTCCCATAATCTGACCTTGATAACAGTGACCTGGCTATATTCCCCCTCTGCACAAAGTTATGACCCATTAATACTTGCTGTCATTCAATGAGTGCTTACTACATCTAGACACTGAATTTTACATGAGTTATCTCAATCTTGTAAGAATCCTCTGCAATGATGTTATCCCTATTTTATTGTGAGAGATAACCAATAAAATGGGGTATTATTCCTATTTTGTAATTTAGAAAGGCTAAGTAATTTGCTCAGGTTCATATCATGGGCAAGTGGCAGAACCTGAACTCTGAATTCAAAACTTGGAACCACTTGCCTCTCTATCGCCCAGTTGGAAGAAATTATTTTTCTCACTCAGCATGAGGGCCCAAAGTCTCTATTCCTCTTTACCTTTGCAGTGCCTTAGTCAGCTCCATCTCTTCATTTTTATTATTATTATTTTTATTCCTCCATTCAAAAGTGCTCTGTTCATCTTCATAAAACTCAAAGGTGGAAAGCACCTATTAGTCATTGATGTCCCCGCCCCCCCCCATCTCCTGCTTGTCCTCTCTAGCATGTCTTCTGCTCATGAGTTAGGGAATGGAGCCACATCCCTTACCCTGGGGAGTTAGTCCCATAACTAATTCATCTCTGTCGGGAAGATTTTTCTCTTAAGCACATCCTCTTCAATTTTGCATTCTACCCCATTTTTTTCTCTCTGTGGGCTGCACACTTCAGCTCTTCAGATCACACTTGCCTAAGCCTGCCCAGGTTCTCAGCGGTGATTTTGCTGAGCTGCCTCTTCCCCTCACACTATGGCCAGAGTATTTTTCTTATTAGTACCTGGAAGATGCTTTCCCCAGTGGACAGAAGCAGAGGTGAGCTACAGGGGTTGCTGGGAAAGAAAGGGAGGAGGAAGAGGAGTGAGCACAAGCCTTGAAACCTGCTTAGTCAGCAAACCTTGGACCCAGCTCAGCTTGGACATTTAGGTGGCCCCTCTGCGGGCAGCAGAGGCATTTACTGTCCAGCTAGGCATGATTCCATGAGGATGCTGTGCCAGGCTCTAAACTTGTGACAGGAGTCACAGAAATAAATGGAGTGCATCATCAGAAGAAGACTGTGTGGGGCAGTGGATAATATGTCAGCTTTGGGATTTGAAAAATCTAGTTTAAGTTATTGCTCTTGTTTTTACATAGCCATGGGGAAACAGTACCTACCTACGCTGTTTCTGTAAAGATTCTAGACAATGACTGGGCATACAGTAGGCATTCAATCAATGAGAACTCTTATTTTTCAAAGCCCTGATTCTAAATAACTTGTTATAACAAGGTCCTCATAACTTTGTATCCTATTTGGCGTGTCTAGGCAGCTATCCTTACCTCTTATTCTTCCATTCTTACTGTGCTGCAAATCAGTTTAGAGTAGGCTCATATTCTGGTTTCACCTCCAGCATCAGCAACTCCACAAGGTTCACCATTGCCTAGAAAGCAGAACTCAGATATTAGCTATCAGATCCAAATCAACATTAAATTTGCTTTTCAATTTTCACTTTGATGTGAAACTTTCACTGACATGCTGAAATAGATATAGATATCAATCTCTTTGCCATCTTTGTTACAAGCTTTGCATGTATGTTGAAATTTCTCATTTGTGTCAAGGAACCATTCCATGTGCACGGGTATTGGCAGTAGTATCTTAATATGCAAACGGAACCCAATTTGGACAAAATATTTCACTAAACACTCTTTTCAAATGAATGCACAAGACCATTCTCAGCCAAAGGAAACAACCTCTTTTGGGCAACTGAAATCTACTCATTTAACAAATATTTATTGAGAGTCTACAATGTACAAAAAGGCCTTGTAGGCACTGGGATACACTGGCTGACATGGCAGACATGCCTCATTGAAACAAATCTCCTCTCTCATGGAGCTTACATTGCAGTGGGAAACACAATAAACAAGAAAACACATAAATGAAGAAAATTAATTTGAGATAATGATGATTGCAATGAAGAAAGCAAAACAAAGTGATATACGGTGATTTGAGAAGCTTTTTTGTTTATTTATACATTTATTTTTACTTTAATTTACAAATCAAACTAATAGATGCACATAGATTAAAAAAAAAATCAGAACTCTCCCCCAAGTCTAATGAATAGGGAAAGGAAAGGTGGGAAGGCTTTTCTGAGGCGCTAATAACTGAGCTGAGACCTAAATTAGGAGGAGACATATATAAGAAGGCCTGGGGAAAAGCATATCAGCAAAAGGAAAGAGCAATCCAAGGGCATTGAGTGCAAAGAAGCATGGTGTACAGGTCCATCGGACAGAGGAAATGACAATGTAGTTAGGGTGAATTGAACAAAGGGTTGAGAGGTAGGAGGTGAGATTGTAGATGTAAGCAGAGACCAGACCATATAGGCTCTTGCAGGGTGTGGCAAGACTATTGGCTATGTTCCAGTTACAGTGGGAGGCCATGGACAGGGTTGGATTAAGCCAGGAAGAGATTTAAGTTTTTAAAAAGCTGATTCTGTCTTCTGGCTAGAAGGTGGCATATAGAAGAACAACAGTGAAAATAGGAGGCTTTTACAGTAGTCCAGATGCGTGATGATGGTGGCTTGGAGCAAGATAATAATCTTAATGATGGTGAAATTGAGGATTTCTTTCAGAATAATTTGTTCAGAATTTCCAGAATTTGTTCATAAATTGGATTTGCGGAGTGAGGTAAAGCAGAATAAGTCCTAGGTTTGGACTTGAACTTTTGGGTGTATGGTGGTGAGACAGGAAAGATTGCAGGTAGAACATTTTTGGGGCAATTGGTTTTGATTTCGGGAAGTTAAGATGATAGACCTATGAAACAGTCACGTGGAAATGTCTAAAAGGACGACTTGCTTGTCCTCTCTCACAATGCACAATCAAATTGTTGGCTAGGCTAGAGGTATGCACAAAGAAAGCCAGACACCCATGCCAGTCCCAGATGCCTCAGTCATCAATTTGCAATTTTTTCTAAGAGTTAATTCAGGGGCTCAAGGGACCATGGTGGGTATTCCTTGGATACCTATACTACATTCTAAGATGTTTCTGAATAGCTGTGGTTGGTAAAGGAAGTAGTTTCCCAGAACAGAGTTATATTTGGCCAAAAAACATTTCCAACTACATTTTCCACTTGGCATGTAGACAGAATATGGCATGGTATGAAGAAATAATACAATCTGGTTTGAAAATATTTCTTAGGCATAGACATACTAAAGAGAAAAGGGTTTATTTTTCTTCTCTTTCAGATTCTGGTTCATAAATTTATAGTTCTTAGAATTGGGAGGATCTTAAAGAACAGGGGATTTAGCCCCCAATCTCAGACACACAAAGTATTAAGGCAGTCAATTCCTAGAAGAATCACTATTATTCACTCTGTTATTAACACTACTAAATTCAGTAGTGATTTATTAATCATTATTCTATTTTTGTAATAGAGCTTTCTGCCTTTGACAATTAGGCCTTTTCTTCAACCTTCTTACTTTATACATTCAGGTCTTCAAACCTTATTTTCAGCTAAAAAATTAAGTGTAAATAAAATAAATTCAACAGAGATAAAACATTAAAAAATTTATAATCACTAGGAAGCTTCCTTATATGCAAAGTGTGCTTTGGAGGTAAAAACCATCCCTCTCCCTGCCTTAGTGTTTAAATATCTCCCCTGGGATATCATTTTACTTTTCTTTATTTTTAAAGATTTTATTTATTTATTTATTTGAGAGACAGAGAAAGGGAGTGCACGTGCATGTGCGAGTGCAGGGAGGGACAGAGGGAGGAGGAGAGAGAGAATCCCAAGCTGACTACATGCTGAACCCAGAGCCTAATGCAGGACTCGATCTCATGACCCTGAGATCATGGCCTGAGCAGAAATCTAGAGTTAGATGCCTAACTGACTGAGCCACCCAGGCACCCCTATCATTTTGCTTTTCTAACACAAAGATGTTAATTTCTGGCCTATCCCATCTATATAAGAAAGACTAAAATTGGGACGCCTGGGTGGCTCAGTCGGTTAAGCGGCTGCCTTCAGCTCAGGTCATGATCCCAGAGTCCTGGGATCGAGTCCCACATTGGGCTCCTTGCTCGGCGGGGAGCCTGCTTCTCCCTCTGCCTGCCTTTCCCCCTGCTTGTGTGCTGTCTCTCTCTCTGACAAATAAATAAATAAATAAATCTTTAAAAAAAAAAAAAGAAAGACTAGAATTAAAATGGTTTTTGATGTTGCTTTATGCCAGGCCCTTTCAGCTTATCAGATTCTTTTATAATGGCCACCTCATTATAGACTCATTCTTATAACTGACCTCTTACTGGTTGATGGGTCTGTTACCTTTTTCAAAGCTCCCCTGAGCTAAGTTCACCTATATTGTGAGAAGCTATAAATATCCTCCAGCCCCACGTCTATTTCCAAGGTCACCTCTCCTAACTTAAAGCAGAGATAACTGTGATACATTGAAACAAAGGAATGAAGGAAGTAAAATTTTTGAAAGCCAAGGAAGTAGTCCCATCCTCTAACAAAACTGAAAAATAATCACCATTGTCTACATTCAGACCAATACCACAAACTAAAAATGGGAGGGGCATTAATTTCAATAACAATTTGCTGACAGAGTCTACCATTTCTTGTCATGAGCTATCTGTCCCATTTCTACATCAAAGGCCTGAAGGTTTTGTTTGCCGGGCCTTTCAAGGTAACATTAGAACTGTGTTCTGTACAAAAACTAGCTCAGCTCAGCTTGTGTTCTCTGAAAGTTAGCTCAACTCAGGTCAATTATTTCTTGCACTTGTACAAGATAACCTGATTCTCATAACTAGGCTTGTTTATCTAGATACTTTGGAGAATCTCCCTTCTCCATCACTATTGCAAAACAAAGGTTGGAGGTACAGACTGTACATTACTTTTGTCTTAATTCCTTCAGTCAAGATTAAGAGTTGCACCCACCAGAAAAGAATGTTCTCCTTATAGTTTAAATTGCCAACTTCAGAGAAATAATACACCAGATCCCCTTAGGTATCATGACCTACTTACTCTTTCTTCTACTTCCTCAACCAGAAGGGGCTCTACACTTCCTAACAAAATAACATCTACCTTAACACTAATATAGAAATCAACTATAATCTTTGATTTATTTTATGACCATCTACTCCCTTTGGTCTTCCCCTGGGACATGATTCTTTTTAACAATTTTACATTTCAAATGGAGAATGTAATTTTTAACAATTTTAAATAATTTAGAACAATTTTTAAATAAATTTTTTTGAAGAATTCTTTTTTTTAAAATGTTTTATTTATTTATTCATGAGAGTCAGAGAGAGAGAGAGAGAGAGAGGCAGAGGCAGAGGCAGAGGGAGAAGCAGGCTTCCTGTGGAGTAGGGAGCCCGATGAGGGACTCGATCCCAGGACCCTGGGATCACGACCTGAGCCGAAGGCAGACGCTGAACCATCTGAGCCACCCAGGCGCCCCTTTAAATAAATTTTTAATAATTTTACATTTCAACTGGAGAATTTAAGGCAGATTTAACTTTTTAATAATACACTATGTAGATTATTATTATGTATATAATATACATAGTATATTATACCATGTAATAATCTCTTGAAAAGCTTAAGTGCACTTACTAGAATTGTTTCCTTCTTTCCCCTTCTCCCTTTTTGTCTTTTCTGAGATGCAGGATTTGGCAATGTGCAGAAGAAAATACATATTGATTAGGCATAGGCTAGGGAGCCAGGTAGACCCAGGTTTGTGATTTTGGTCTAATTTTTCCATTTTTCTTTTGATCTAGTTATTCAGCTTTTCAGAGTTTGATCCTGGAAATGATATCTTATGGAATGCTATGAGGATCAAAAGGGATGTGGAATGCCTTAAGCCCAGTGCCTGATGGATTGATTATACAAGTAAAGTTTGAATGATTATAAAGTTTGTATGTTCCAAGTTTCTATGGGGTCCTGGAGTTGGATACCAGTTCACAGAAACTACTGTTTCCTGATTTTCCCTGACAATAAGAATTTCTTATGGTACTGGTTAAAAATACAATTTCACTGGTCTCATTCCAAACTTGATGAATCAGAAACTCCAAGCCTTGAGAGCTAAGAAATTGTACTTTTTACAAACATTCCTTGTGATTCATATTATCAGAAAAGTTATAGAAACACTGATATAGACTATCAGTGTCTGTTATGTTCTGTAATTATAAGCAACATTTGAAATAAAATAACATTATTTTAATAATTTGATTTTTTTAATGTGTAGAGCTTCATTATGCTCCAGTTAAATTACACAGCTGAGTATTTTAACTGAAATTTACATCAAATATTTAAACTTCTCGTCCATCTGTCTTTTTCTCTGTAGGTTCCACAAAACAGTCAAACTTCATTTTCATTAGTGAATAAAAATGATACTGCTTTTGGCTCTGACTAATTTTAAGCACTTTTTTTTTAAAGATTTTATTTATTTATTTGAGAGAGAGAATGAGATAGAGAGAGCATGAGAGGAGGGAGGGTCAGAGAGAGAAGCAGACTCACCGCTGAGCAGGGAGCCTGATTTGGGACTCAATCCCGGGACTCCAGGATCATGACCTGAGCCGAAGGCAGTCGCTTAACCACCTGAGCCGCCCAGGCGCCCTAATTTTAAGCACTTTACTAACGTACAGCACTACATAAATGTTTACTATGATATTATTAAATGTTATAATCATAATGGTCTACACTTACAAGACTTGACTTGTGAGTTAACCAGCTACCTGCATTTTAATATGCTTTTAGTACATCGAAGCTTCATAGAGGCAAAGCTTGAAATATTATGCATAAAAACAGCACAAACATCCCTGCTTGCTTGAACCCAGATTACTTTTTATTCTTTCTTTTTTTTGGATGGGCCTCTAGCTAAATGCACATTTTAAGTTATGTTTTGCGATGTATTTTAAGTCTTTGGCATCCAGTTATACATTTAATACTTCATTCAAAGACGACATTGTGCATGGTGCCTATCCTCTTCTGGTGTTCTGGTTGTGTGTGGCAGGGGCCCAGAGAAGGGAGACGATGTGGAGGAAATGTCAAGGGGAGGGTTGGAGAAGTAAGAAGAGCAGCAGCTCTTTCCAAATGAAGACCAATTCTACAAGGAACATTTACTGAGTCCTACTAGGAGCCAGCTACTGTCCAATTCCTGAACAGAGCCACTAACTGCTCTGTTGGTTCACTGTTCTCAGTTTTGCCTCTGAGCCCTGTGACCATCTAGGGCCATGGCAGTTGGTGGTGACTGGTAGACACTTTCCTGTTAAAAAGAGCCAGGCTCTTCTTGGTTGCCCTGGGCCACAGCTACCACACAGTGGTTGACACTCTATTTCAGAACTGCCTGCAAGTCTTCTATTTTATGTCTATGCCTACCACATATGAATATAACACAAAAAGTGCTGGTGGTTTATTTTGTTCTCATCCACTGGTTAGTTTGAGATGAATATGCTTTAGGGAGGTTAAACCAGACATTAGAGACTGTCTAGAATCTAGATTATACCATCATGTATTTGTTTATAAGTTGCTTTCACATGATTCTTTAGTCATTTCCTATTAAAATTATCTTTTTTCTTTAGCTAGTACCCTTCTACATTTTTTTTCCTACAACATAGTTCCTAGGATAAAACTGTACATGTGGAAGATCCTCAAGTGTTGTTTAGAATGAGTAAATATAAACATATTACTTCATTAGCTGCATTACAGGAGCTGATTGGTGACCATTTCTCTTCATTTGACATACAGTAAGTGATAATGATGAAAATTTCTATAATTTAAGAAAATGTGACATGCAGTGTTTCTCAAAAGTCTGAAACTACCAGCCATGTGAAAGTCTGAACATGGTCACTAACAATGATCAATTATAGTCCCAATGAGTTAGATTAGGAAAACATAGAAAGTATACATAAGAGTTTGAAATAAAGGATTTCAGTAACATTTATCTTTATTTTCAATCTTCTATATCAAGGACGTCTATTCTATAGAACTGTCATGAATCTATTTATATTTTCTTTGGAATTATTCTTTCTTTTCCATTGTTTACGTTTTGATATGTAGTCTTCCGAACTTGCTATTTATGCACCTCTTTTTTTCCATAAAAATATGTGTATACTGGGGCGCCTGGGTGGCTCAGATGGTTAAGCGTCTGCCTTCGGCTCGGGTCATGGTCCCGGGGTCCTGGGATCGAGTCCCGCGTCGGGCTCCCTGCTCCTTGGGAGCCTGCTTCTCCCTCTGCTGCTCTCTCTCTCTCCCTCTGTCTCTCATGAATAAATGAATAAAATATTTAAAAAAAAAAAAAAAATATGTGTATACTTACTTTCTATTGTAATAAGCACACTATCCCTTTTTATAAAGATGCTCATTGTTGATTGAATGGATGACTGTTGAGGGCAAGGGGTAGAGATGGGGGCAACATCCACAGGGAGATGACATTTGATCAGGAACTTGGAATTATTCTTCAGTTTCATAAATAAGATGTCTTTGCTTTCCACTTCGATTTAAATCTATTTTGGGGTATAGACTCTATCTTTTACATTGGAGTTTGTCAGACTTCAGAATACTTCATAATTATCTGAGAGCTTGTTTAAAAAATGTAACCCTCTGCCCCCAGTCTCACCCTCAGAGATTCTGATTTAATAGGTAACCAGGCATTTGTTAGTTTTTTGTTTTTTTGTTTTTTTTTTTGCTTCTAAAATTTTAATAGTTTTAGCCCTTAAATATAGATCTTTGTTCCGTTTTACATTCATTTTTATTTTTTTCTTTAAATTTTTTATTGTTATGTTAATCACCATACATTACATCATTAGTTTGTGATGTAGTGTTCCGTGATTCATTGTTTGTGTATAACACCCAGTGCTCCACGCAGAATGTGCCCTCTTTAATACCCATCACCAGGCTAACCCATCCCCCCACCCCCCTCCCCTCTAGAACCCTCAGTTTGTTTTTCAGAGTCCATTGTCTCTCATGGTTTGTCTCCCCCTCCGATTTCCCCCCCTTCATTCTTCCCCTCCTGCTATCTTCTTCTTCTTTTCTTTTTTTCTTAACATATATTGTATTATTTGTTTCAGAGGTACAGATCAGTGATTCAACAGTCTTGCACAATTCACAGCGCTCACCATAGCACATACCCTCCCCAATGTCTATCACCCAGCCACCCCATCCCTCCCACCCCTCCACCACTCCAGCAACCCTCAATTTGTTTCCTGAGATTAAGAATTCCTCATATCAGTGAGGTCATATGATACATGTCTTTCTCTGATTGACTTATTTCACTCAGCCTAACATCCTCCAGTTCCATCCACGTCGTTGCAAATGGTGCATTTGTTAGTTTTAACCCCACTTCCCATTTTCATCCTAATTTCCCTTTAGAGGAATCTCCCTTTGTGTACAGTTTTAGGGAGTGTCACCTGAGCCTGGGCCCGAGGCACGATCATTTGGAGACTCTATTTCAGAAATTTCAGTCGAGAGCAGTGAGACAACACCAAAGTTAGAACTGGAAATCGTAACAGAGTCAGTGTGAAGACCACATTGTTCCTGTGTTATGATTTTTGTTGTGGTTCCTCTGAAGCTCCCTCAGTTCCAATTTCTGGTCAATTCTGTGAATCCCTGACATCCTTCCAGGCAGTTCCTTCTTTGTTGAAGGGAGCATGAATTGGTTTTTGTTGCCTGCTACGGGGAACTAAACCAATAAAGAAAATCTATATTAGTGGGTTCTAGCAACTTATATTTTTAGCAATTTCTCCAGATGATTGTGTTGCAGGTGGGTCCTCAAACTACATGTTGAGAAACACCATTCTATTTTTTTAGTATTCTACATAGTTCCTCATATCATGGTATTCATGTAGAAGATACTCAATAAACGCGTCTTAGATGAATGAATGGATAAATGGATGGACAGATGATGGATTCTTTGTAAAGATGCCTGACCTCAGGTCTACTAGCGTTAGACTTTTCTCAAATAAATGTAGGTTGATTGATATTATTCCCTAAAGTTTTCTCTTTCAGCATATGTGCTGATTTTACTTTGCTGTAGTTGAAAACCACAAAGCAGTTTAGAAAAGACAATGAGCGAGAATGCAAAAAAAAATTCTTGTTAGAGGGCACCTGGGTGGCTCAGTCATTAAGCGTCTGCCTTTGGCTCAGGTCATGATCCCAGGGTCCTGGGATCGAGTCCCACATCGGGCTCCCTACTCGGCGGGAAGCCTGCTCTCCCTCTCCCACTCCCGCTGCTTGTGTTCCTGCTCTCGCTATCTCTGTCTCTGTCAAATAAATAAATGAAATCTTTAAAAAAAAAATTCTTGTTAGAATCTTACTAAGAATGAAGAAATGAGATTTTGTAAGGTATGGCCAGTTTTTTGTTTGTTTCTGTTTTTGTTTTTCTTTCTGGATGATGGCACAGATCTTTGAAATCTTATATATTTCTTCAGTATTTTATATGCTAAAGAAAAATAATAAGCGCATGAAGACAGCTAACTAAAATCTCCTTTTCTTGCTTAATAGGTTGAAAAGTATGCTAGCAGCTAATGGAATTTTTCATGACTTTGACCTTCATGGCAGCTTCTTCAAAAGTTGGAGTAAAGGCCTTGCTACGTATGCTTAGTTTGCAGGACTTTTCCATTCATGATTTCTGTTCTAGGAAGTCCTTACAAGTATTTTCTTTCACACAAGGGTAGAGGGCTCTATCCTTGTGTGCACTCCAAAGTACTTGTGCGCTCCAAAGACCTAGGCTTAGTTGACATTAATATATCTTTGGATCAGTTTGGTCATACTTCCTAACTACTAATTTCTCATGGTTTTTGAGAGGCAGTGTGAGATGGTTTTTGAGAGGCGGTGTGAGTTCTGTGGCTTAACAACTTGGACACAGAGTTTTGGGTCCTGGTTCTGCAACAATCCAACTACAGTTGTGGATTTATTTGTCTGACTTCTCCCACTACTTGGACAGAGATCATGTTTTATTTGTCTTCCTATCCACACCACCTGGCACATGGTTAGTACTCAGCTAATGTTTACTTAATGAAGCTTGAATGAATTCCTAAACTTGAGCAGTCTTTCTGGATTTCACATCTGTCATTTGTAAAATAGACTGGTTGTTCTCTAACATTATTTCCAGGTCGGACATTCTGTGATTATACGATCTGTGTATACTGAAGCCAACCTCCATATGCAATCTCACTTATTTGGGGGCATTGAGAAACGGCATTGCATTAGTAGCTTTGTTACAAGTGGCTTCTTCATCTCTGAGTCATTCTTACTGAAAACAGTGTCAAAGAGACTGCAGCGTTGCTGTATATTTAGTGGAGAACAAATTGGAGAATTGTCCATTCAATATTTACTTTTATAGTTTCGGCAGTGTTCTCTGCTCCATGAGCACTGTTGAGATATTTCACAGAGCTTCTTAAAGACATCTTCCATCTCAAGGAGTTTGGTACTCACATGATTAGACTGACTTGGCTGCATTTCAACAAATTTGTTGGTCAGCTAACAAGAGTTCAGATGTCTGGGCATCTCTCCATCCATACCATCCTCCAGCTTTGCTCTAATCCTTTACAGTAGAGTCACTTTTGCTTGAAGAATCATAAAACATAGGTCTGGGATCATAACATCAATATTACAGAAGGTTAGAATGGGAGGATCTAAGGCTTGTTGTAAGGGACCTCAGGGGCTGCCTGAGTGGGGTAGAGTGTGTGTGTTTTGGTGGATGTCTAATTAGGCAGGACTCTGAATTCTCATTCCAGCTTCAACCATCTCAACTAAGAGCAAACGTGCTTTTGTTCATTTTACATGCTGATCTTCTGAATAAGTTTATTTAAAAAAATGTTCTCCTGCTAAATAACATTTTGACCTATCAATCTAGTCCAACCTCTCATTTACAGATAGAGAGGCTCAAGAGGACAAGGGATTTGTTCTTGAGAGAGGCCACCAGAAGATCCAGATTGGCTCTTAATTTTCAAAAAAAATTTTCAGTAAAAGAAATATCATAAGTAGAAGGTATAGGTAGAAAAACATGCAGTAGGAGAATGCTTAATTTTTATAGTTTACAAAACATAATACATATATGTCATTTGATTTTGACAACAGACTCGGGAGACAAGCAGTACAGGTATTATTAACCCTAATTTACAGATGAGGAAATCGACACTGGGGAAGGTCAAGTGGCATGCATAAGCCCATAACTGTGAGAGCCTGGCCTACAGCTCAAGTCTTCTGACCTTGAACTCAGTACTTACACCACCTCAGTATTACACCACCATGCAGACTAAAGAATTCTACCACCAGGCAGACTGAAGAAAGACACATGACAAATAAATGTGTCAACATATCTTAGAGACAGGAATCGGTAGTGGGTAGAGGACTCACACAGTCTGGTGCCTGAGGATATGATTTGGCAATTGTGTGCATTTCCCCAAAGTCGTCCTATGCTGTCATTGCTCACCGTCTGAATCATGCACATTGTTCCCATTGGGGGAACATCTGAGCATACTTTTCCATGTGTTATTTTAGTAACATCAATTTGCTAATTATGAAGACAAAATTATCTTATTAGATCATAAGGAAACCTGCCTTTTGGTTTTGTCAAGACTTTGTTCCTGCTGGTTAAAAATCTTTTGGTATTCCATAAGAACTGACCTAGCCAAAAGTTTAATGTGCACCTAGATAAATTTTTTTCTGTGTTAAAGTCTAATTTTTTCTTTCATTTTCTTTTCTCCTCCCATCCTCTACTCTTACCTCACTAATAATTATTCACTATTAAAATGTAAAGTATCTTTTCAAGGGTAAAAGGAAAACTTAAAAGGAAATGAATTTAAACCTTATAACACAGGACTCAATATATAACAATAGATTGAAATATGTTAGAGATTAGACTGTAAAAATGAGGGAAGATTAAAAAAAACCTAGGCTTTCTGGGAAAACAGCTATGAAGTACTTTTCAGTGTAATAGATAAAGCAGCTTGAAGTTTGAGGTTAAAAGTCACATTTGGCTACTTTACCTTTCTTGGTACTCTAGGAAAAGGGTTTAGAGCCCTTAAAAGTATATAATTAATGAACTGTATAAAGTGCAGGAGAATCATTTAAACCAATTTCACAGAACAAAACCCAGTGTATTTAATTAGGCCATCTTGGAGAACATAGGCTATTATCTGAGAAACTGCTACTGTATTCACATGCTAGGGTTAATTAACAAGTTCCCTTTTCTTATAGAAGTTGTTTAGGTGCCTTTGGCTCCGACAGGTCAGATGGAAATAGAATCATATTTGGTGTTGGGAGTAGAAAAAGAAGATAGTCATGGAGATAAGGTCAGATCCTTCTCTTTACTTTGCCCAAGAGAGAACAACTTATGAGGACTTTAATAGATCCTCTCTGTTGGGATGAGGTAGAAGTGAGAAACACCGAAAGCTACAATTAACAGTGGCTTAAATGAGATATAAATTCATTTCTGTCTTTCATAAGTGAAGTCTGGAAGTAAACAGTCCAGGGTTGGTAAGGTAGATTTATAATCATCAAGGACATAGACTCTCTTTTACCTTGTTACTCTCCTACCCTCAGTAAGTGGCTTCTACCTAGTGGCCCAGAATTACTGCTGGAGCTTCAGCCATCACATTTGATTTTCAGCCCAAATGAAGAAGATAGAGATGAAGAAGGCCGCATGATCTACCCTTAAGGTGGTCTCAAAGGACAATCCTGCTAACATCTCACCAGACAGAATTTAATCACATGGACATAAGCAACCGCAAGGGAAGGTTTTTTGTTTTGGGTTTTCTTTCAGGGTGGCTATAAACTGAGCTAAAATCAAGGTTCCTTCACCAAGCAAGGATGAGGGAATGGATATTTGGGATGTGTCTGACATAAGTCTTCTTTCTCTACCACGACTGCCAACCACTTGGGCTTAGGTTATATGAGTTTGCCTGAAATCCCCTTATCCTCCCAATCTGGCCTAAAGTGTAAATAAATAGCTGATGCTTCTCATCTGGTACAAGAGAGGTGAACCTGATGGAGTTCATATTTTCCCCCTACAATTTGCTGGGAAATGCATCTTAAAATGTGGTTCCGTACTAGATGCAGGTTGCTCCTTGTGGAACTCCAAAAGAACTGAAACTCAGGATAAAACTCTATAGCATCACCGTCATATCCCTAAATATGCAACCTAAATTTAAATGTTATTGAAAATGGTAGACGGGCCAAATAACCATATTTCAGGCTGGTATGAACCTGTGTGTCCCATGAGAATTTTCTGAGAAAAAAAGCCCCATCAGTTAAAATCTAAACAAGGAAAACATCTTCAAACATTCCGTAATTTGTTTTCTGGCAAGGACCATGGGAATAATAGTGGAAGCCAGATAAATTTGAATAAACTGAGTCTTCATTTCAAAAAGATTCATGGAAGAGTCAACCAGATGCCATGGTTAAAAATGTCAAAATAAGATCTAAGGGTATTGAGATGACTAAACTTTAAAAAATATTAATCACATAAAATTTTGTTACATGAAGTAGAGGGAGTACTGTAGTTGTCTCAGTGAATCTATTTTACAGTTGATTAACAAGATATTATATTAACTTCCCTAGCTTGTTTTTGGCTCCAGATTAATCATTATTGGTTTGAAAAACATTTATTGAATGTTTACAATGTTCCAGGCATTATGCTGAGCTGAATAATACAACCTGTGTCCTTAAAGAGCTCAAAGTTTGGTGGTGGCAAGTTATTTGTAATTTTCATCCTTACAATAACAGTACCATTGTACTCTATGATCTTAGAATTAAGAATTTGGGATTAAGAGACATGGTTGGTCCGCCAAGAACAAAATGAAAAGAGCTTAGGTTTAGCACTCAGAAAACATCCATTTGAAGTTCAGTCCTGTCACTTATTACCTGTGCCCTTGAGCAGATCACTTAATCTTTCTTAATTTCAGTTTCTTCCTCTGAAAACGGAGGATGTCTCAGGATTGTTCTGAAGATTAAATGATAAAATGTAAATGTTGTGCTTGGCCATAAAAGATACTCAAAAGCTGGTTGTAATTATTATAATTATTATTAATTATTACACTATTTCCAAGAGTGAATTGGTTCTACAAAATGCTTTGAAGGATGCACATAATTTTATATATAGATAAAGATATATATATCTTTGTCGAGCCAACATATGCACACATTTAAGAGTAATATGAGTTGTTTTATAGGCCCCAGTCACTGAGCTGCCGCCGAGGACTCAGCAGCCTCCCCCTTAATTAAGCCCCCTCGGTTCCCGACGCTCCGTCCCCCACCCCCCGCCTTCTCCCGCCACCGCCTTCCGCAGGCCGTTTCCACTGAGGAAAAGGAATCGTATCGTACGTCCGCTATCCAGAACCTCCACTCTTTGGACCCCTTTGCTGATGCAAGTAAGGGTGATGATCTGCTTCCTGCTGGCACTGAGGATTATATCCATATAAGAATTCAACAGAGAAACGGCAGGAAGACCCTTACTACTGTCCAAGAGATCGCTGATGATTACGATAAAAAGAAACTAGTGAAGGTGTTTAAGAAGAAATTTGCCTGCAATGGTACTGTAATTGAGCATCCAGAATATGGAGAAGTAATTCAGCTACAGGGTGACCAGTGCAAGAACATATGCCAGTTCCTGGTAGAGATTGGACTGGCTAAGGACGACCAGCTGAAGGTTCATGGGTTTTAAGTGCTTTTGGTTCATTGAAGCTTAAGTGAGGATTTCCTTGCAATGAGTAGAATTTTCCTTCTGTCCCTTGTCACAAGTTTAAAAACCTCACAGCTTGTATAATGTAACCATTTGGGGTCTGCTTTTAACTTGGACTAGTGTAACTCCTTCCTGCAATAAACTGAAAAGAGCCAAAAAAAAAATATGAGTTGTTTTATATTGCAAAAATATCTTTTATATTTACCTTACATTTTTTAAAAAAGATCTTTATTTATTTATTTATTTGAGAGAGAGAGCACGTGAGAAATAGAGCACAAGTGGGGAGAGGGGTAGAGGGAGAGGGGCATGCAGACTCCCTGCTGAGTGGGGAGCCTGATGCGGGGTTCGATCCCAGGACCCTGAGATCATGACCTGAGCCCAAGAGAGATGCTTAACCGACTGAGCCACCCAGGTGCCTCTACTTTACATTTTTTGACGTTTATATTCTCTCACCTGTATATTCACTCACTTTACTCAGTGAGATGGGTGTTTTTTTTTTTTTTAAGATTTTATTTATTTATTTGAGAGAGACTGAGAGACAGAGAGCACGAGAGGGAAGAGGGTCAGAGGGAGAAGCAGACTCCCTGCTGAGCAGGGAGCCCGATGTGGGACTCGATCCCGGGACTCCAGGATCATGACCTGAGCCGAAGGCAGTCGCTTAACCAACTGAGCCACCCAGGCGCCCGAGATGGGTGTTTTTTAAACCAAGGCATAGAAAGGTTACATAACTTGCCCAAGGTGACTTACAACTAAGTAGCAAAGTTGGGATGTGAACCCACAATCACTATGTCTCCAGAGTCTATATACTGTGTCACTAAAAATAACTTAATTCTTTAACCCATGAATCCTACGTGGGACCAGAAAGAACTTTCTGACATTTAGTGACTGACTTTTGGCACAGTAGTACAACCAACCCTGCCACCCAGGCAAGACGGCCCTGCCTTAAGCCCCGTGTTTTAGGAGGCCCCACATATCAGAAACACAAAAAATCAATCTATTAAATAGCATATGGGCACTTCTGGCACTTGAGATCTGGTGCTCAGCACTGGCACATGTGTCCTTAAACATCCAGTTTCATGCTTAACCGCATTCAGGCCTCAGGGAAATGCTTCTTTACATCTCTTGTCCTCTGTCCTTGAGTGGAAAAGCAACCGTGTCTAAATGCTGTGAAGTCTTATGGATTGTACTGCCACCACATTTGGAGATGAACACCAGCTCTTTGGGTGGATTTGAATAGCAGAAGCAGCTAGAGAGGAGAAAAGAATAATTTTTCATTTCCTTCCTGTTAGAGAGCATGAGTGCAAGAGATTTTTACATAGTGCAGTATCATTTTTCATTGTATCCAGCATCCATTTTCTTGCTTTTCTTCATATTTTGTGTTTCCAGAAGTACTCATGAGTTAGTATATTATTTGCAGTAATTAAATGTGATTGCTTAGGGACATTCTGCAATATAAAATATTTCATATTGCTCTTGAATGTGTGCATATGTAGGCTAGACATAATATGCATGAAGCATGATATCAGTTCTTCCCATTGGCCACTAGACAGTCAACGCAAGAATCAAGAATAGTTTTAATTTTACTAAAATATTTAAATAGAGGGGTGCCTGGGTGGCTCAGTCAGTTAAGCATCTGATTCTTGATTTCAGCTCAGGTCATGATCTCAGGGTTGTGAGATTGAGCCCTGTGTCAAGCTCTGTGCTCAGAGAGGAGTTGGCTTGAGATTCTTTCTCTCCTCCTCTCCCTCTGCCCCTTCTCCTCTGTTTGCATTCTCTCTAAAATAAATAAATAAAATATTTAAAAAAATTTAAATAGATGCAAATAAATTTTAAATTTTTTCTATAATTTTGGGTTAAAATTTTGATATTCAATAATTATAATTTTTTTCCTTTTCAATTTTAAGAATTGAATTTAAGAATTCAATTTTGAACTCTTTAGAGAAGTCATTTTTAAACATAAAATAATTTTATTCCAGTTTTATTGAGATATAATTGGTATATAACATTGCCTGCATTTAAGGTATACAACATAATGGTTTGATATATAGACATACTGTGAAATGATTACCACAATGAATTTAGTTAGCATCCATTACCTCACATAGTTACAAATTTATTTCTCTTGTGATGAGAACTTTTAAGATCTACTCTCTTAGTAACTTTCAAAATATACAATACAGTATTATCAACTATAGTCACCATGCTGTATATGATATCCCCAGAACTTTCCTATCTTACAACTAGAAGTTTGTACTTCTGACCACCTTCACCCAAAAATAATTGTAATTTTTCAGTTTGTTATATTTCCTTTCATTTTTTGGTGGAAAATATATTCACAATTTGAATACTTTGAATGTAATTACATTTGTTTTTTAATCTTTTAGAGCATTAAGAATGAGTACAAGTTAAGGCCAAGGCAGAAATAGAAAATATGAAAGTGAAAATCAGAAAAGAAAAAAATATCTGTCAAGGTAGAAGGATAGGATGTACTTTTTCACCAAAAGTTTGAGAGCTTGATATGGAACTTTTTTTTTTAAGATTTTATTCATTTATTTGACAGAGAGAGAGATGGCGAGAGCAGGAACACAAGCAGGGGTAGTGGGAGAGGGAGAAGCAGCTTCCCACCAAGCAGGGAGCCCGATGCAGGGCTCGATCCCAGGACTCTGGGATCATGACCTGAGCCGAAGGCAGACACTTAACGACTGAGCCACCAGGCGCCCCTTGATATGTAACTTTTAAATATGTAGACACATGATACGGGGGCCTCCGTGTATGGCCTGGTTCCACCTCCACAATGTTAGGGGTGGGACTTTCCGGCAGAGTTTACACACAGTTGCCAAAGCAAGCTCTTTTTGGCCTAACTGGTAAAATAACATAATTAGATCAGTATCCTCACAAATAGACTCACAAATTAAGAACCTAGGAAAGCAAATTAATACCAAAAAATTGAGCACATTTCTGAAATATGAATAACTTGAAGAAGACTGCATGATGGATTTAGGTGTTTTAAGTACTACATGATTTCCGTGGGGAAAATAGTCCACCTGGAAAATGTACTATGTTCTAAAATAAAGAATGATTTCTGAGACAAAATTATCTTCAAGGAGGAAAAGCATGTTAAATAGGTTTTCTTGAAGAAGTGTTTCTACTAATTTGGTCAGTCAATAAATGTGTAGTGATGCTCACGTAATGTGCCCCAACATGGTTAGACAACATTGGAGAGGAGGGTGTTTACAATCTAATTGAAGAGATAAACGATGTATACTTGGAACAATTAAAGAATAGATCGTAAAAACTGTGAACTGTGGGGTACAAACAACTATTATGGAGCATCAAAGTAGAGAATGACTGATGTGATTTTGAATCATCTGGCAGGGAGGGCTTCATAGAGTGGCACTGAAATGAGGCCCATAATATACTCCCTGGAATATGTCTGCCTCATGACCCTGAGAGTGGGGGCCTTCTTAAATTTTGTGCCCCAGTTTCCTCTCTGACCTCACACTAGTCCTGGCCCTGGCCAAGCACATTCATTTCTTTTTCCTGAAGTCTCTAGAGAGTATGGAGGCAAAGAGAGGCCAGATGTGTTACTCTAGTAGATGTGTCTGCACATAGACAGAGGCTAAGGGAAAGGATCTTCCCCCTAGAAAAGGTCATGGAAGTGAAGTTTCTTGCCAAGACCATACAACCAGTGGAGGCCAGATCCCAGGACTCCCGATTCCTGTTCATAAAAAAGATGATATGATGCAGCTTTGAGTAATCAAACCCGTCCACTGGAGCACTCAATTAACCAAGTCTTTTATTATCACTATTATTATCATCTTATCATTATTTTGCCTTCATGACTCTTTAAGGCGACCTAAGTAAATTATATATTTAGACTATACATAAACTTGTATAGTGTGTAGTAGAATGAGTGGTGACCCCCCAAAAAGATAAGTCCATATCCTGGAACCTGTGAATGTGACCTTATTTGGAAAAAACCTCTTTGCAGATGTAATTGTATTAAAAATCCAGACATGAGATCATTCGTGACTATCTGCGTAGGTTCTAAGTCCAGATAAGTGTCCTTGTAAGAGACACACAAAGGACAGACACATAGAAAAGAAAAGGTCATGTGAAAATGGAGGTAGAGAATGGAGTTATGCAGTCATAAGCTAAAGAACACTTGGAGCCACCAGAAACTGAAAGAGGCAAGGGAGGATTCTCCCTTAGAGTCTTTGGAGGGAGTACAGCCCTGCCAACACCTTGACTTCAGACTCCTGGTCTCCAGAACTGTGAGAAAAAAAAATTCCTATTGTTTCAAGCCACCAGATTTGTAGTACTTTGTTACGGCAGCCCTAGGAAAACTAATACATAGGGCACATATATTTTTTAAAAGCCCTGTATTAGTTATCTATTATCCCAAAATGTAGAGGCTTTTTTTTTAATTTTTAAAAAGATTTTATTTATTTGAGAGAGAGGGGCATCTGGGTGGCTCACTCATTAAGCGTCTGCCTTCAGCTCAGGTCATGATCCCAGTGTCCTGGGATCGAGTCCCACATAGGGCTCCCTGCTCAGTGGGAAGCCTGCTTCTCCCTCTCCCACACCCCCTGCTTGTGTTCCCTCTCTCGCTGTGTCTCTCTCTGTCAAATAAGTAAATAAAATCTTTAAAAAAAAAAAAAAAAGAGAGAGAGTGCGAGAGAGAGCACAAGCAGGGAGAGTGGCAGGCAGAGGGAGAAGCAGGCTCCCCACTGAGCAGGGAGCCCAACATGGAACTAGATCCCAGGACCCGAGTAGAAGGCAGATGCTCAACTGACTGAGCCACCCAGGAGCCCCAACGTAGAGATGTTTTAAAACAACATCTCACGCAGTTTCTGTGGGTCAGGAATTTGGGAACAGATTAGCTGGGTAGTTCTGGCTCAAGGTCTCTCCTGAGGTTGCAATCAAGATGTTGGTCAGGGCTTCTGAAGGCTTGGTTGTGGTGCCAGACAGAGGATCTGCTTCCAAGATGGCCCACTCACAAAGCTGGCAAGTTAATGCAGGCTGGTGGCAAAAGGCCTAAGTTCTTTGCAACATGGACTTCTCTATTGGAATTTGAGTGTTCTCATAACAAGGTGGCTGACTTCTGCCAGTGTGAGAGAGCAAGAGAGAGTAAAGTGGAAGCTTCAATATTTTTATGATTTAGCCTGAGAAGTCACACACCATCATTTCCCCAATGGTCTATTGGTTATACAGGTCATTCTTATTCATTGTGAAAGGGGATTATACAAGGGCACAAAAACCAGGAGGTGAGGATCACTGAAGTCCATCTTGGAAGCTGGCTAGCACAGGTCACAAATTTTTCAAGGTATATAGGGAGCCAGAATATTTTCTACACAGTTACCTGAACCATGTATATTTGAAGCCATAACACTTAACTATATAAAATGCTCTTCACAGTGATGAACTTGAGTTATTACAAGTTATTAAAATATTCAGTTCAGTTTACTTTCATATTTTAGCCTGAGCCATATGAAATTCGCTGTTTTTGTGAGTAATTATCCAATATCAGCCATTTTCTGGTTTCAACCTACTACTTATAAAGGTGGAACTATGAGGTAAAATACCTTAGATCAATTTTTAAGAAATTATAAATAAAAACCACTTTTCTTTCACATCATTAGTTAATCATAAGTTTCAATGAACTAGAATAAACTATTCTTCAAGCACTCTGGTTATTTGAAATGTTACAATAGCTGTGATGTTCCCATAAAGTTTTTGAGAACCAAAGGATCTGTGAGGGCAATGTATCAGTGTTATTTTATGAAAGTAATTTAACATCCCTGGGACCAATTTTCCTCATCCATAAATGAAAGAATTTGATTAGATGTCATCTAAGCAGACTTACTGTGCAAAATTTTTTAACATGTCTTTATATGCTGTGTATGAGCCACTAGCAGTTTCTTTCTTCAACTTTATATGCTGTGTATGAGCAACTAGCAGTTTCTTTCTTCAACTCATGCAGTAAGAAATACTGCATATTTAACTGAGTTGTAGAAAAATGTCTCTAACCAAATATGCTTATTCATTAGCATATAGTATTTATGTTAAACTCAAGGTCCATCATGTTTTTGAGTCGTCCAGAGAGTCTTCCTTTCTCCTTTGTTTTCTAGAAAGCATAGACTGCCCTTCAGTAAATCAATTTTCTTAATTTGACTTGCTATATTTGACAACATTTTTTGGGTTCACATATTTTTTCTTGCGCCAAGTACTGCATTTTTCATTTCCCACAGAATCAGGACAAACTGTACATCCCCTGCTGTGTCCAGGGCAGATCTGGCTAAATGTCAACTATGTTAATTGGTATAGAGAAAACAGCAGCCCTATTTTTATCTGATTAAAAATCCCCACAAACATTCTCCTCTAAAATAAAGCTATGTCAGTACAAAGTGATTTAATTATAATATAAAGTTTGGCAGATGTGTCCCTCCTGCCTTCATTTTACTGTAGCATGCAGAAATGCAACTGGTTCCTGGAATGTTTCAGTGTCTAAGATTTTAATCCTACTTTTGGAGGTTTAGAATTTGGTACTCAAAACTTCCTCTGGACTGCCAATTGGAATAAAATATCTTTGCTTTAAAGTGAGATTTTTAAACAGAAGATTTATAGAACACTCTATAAAACCTTATTTAAAAAGTAGTTTGAAATATTTTATTCTACTTTTGAAAAGTCTCCATGTTAACTATTGCCCCAGGATGAGCAGATTATGTAATATAATTGCTTTAGTTAATTGGGGTGTGGGAGGTGTGGGCGTAAAAGAATAAAAGGTAATGAACTTTGATAAATTTATATGAACAATAACAAGGTATCTGTGAAAACTTAATTTTATCAGAGAGTGACTCTATCTTCAGTGCTCTTTCAAAATTGTATGCTGCCTCTTTAATGGTAGAATTCCCCAGGATTCTGTCTCAGTCTTGGGAGCTTACTCCCAGGTTAACTTCATATACTCCATGATTTGTCAACTACTTAAACACTCATATTGTTTGGATCTGTACCTCTAGCTTACCGAAAGCCATATTAATATCCTTTGGTATACTGGATAGCTCCATTTGGGTGTCTCCTGAGCACCCCAAAGCAGTATGTCCAGTCTTCTGGTTTCTTGTCCCATAGCACCACTTCAATGTAACAACAAGTAGAAAGCTGGGCAAACTGAAAAATCAACTCTTTTTAGATCTGTCTGAAAAGTGAGGTTACAGGACAAATCATTGCTTCCCCCCCACAAACTGGCGAGACAGACAGGTAAACAGAGAATCACAACTTACAAGGGCAGAACCCACAAGCAGAAACCACCACAGGAACCAGTCCCAGGGTGTGGAAACCTAAACTGTAATTGACAAAATTGCTGGAGGCTCAATGTAGACAAGGTATGGGGAGGTTCCCAGACTTTTGTTAGTTCTACCTGTGGGAGCTCTACCATGACATCTTAGGGAATACCAGAGAAAATTCCCTTGGTGTTTCTAGCAGGAGGAGGGGAAAGGAACCCTTTCAATATATGCTAGAGCATTCTGTTCTTCTTAACAAGGACTACCCTCAGGACCAGAGTCTAATCTGCTGCAATTTTATCAGAGGCTAAACTACCTGGGAGAAAAAAAAAGACAACTCAGCCCCCTCTGTCTACCCTGTCCCACCTAAGCAAGAAAAACAACAACAACAACCCCCCCCCAAAAAAAAACAAAACTAAGAAGCAACCTACTAAATGGGAAAAGATATTTGCAAATGATATATCTGATAAGGGATTAAAATCTAATATATAAAGAATTTACACAATTTAACACCAAAAAACCAAATAATCTGATTAAAAAATGGGCAGAGGACCTGAAAAGTCATTTTTGCAAAGAAGACATACATACAGATGGCTAGACACATGAAAAGATGCTCGACATTACTAATCATCAGGGAAATACAAATCAAAACCACAAGATATCATTTGCAGGGAATGGCTAGTATAAAAAAGACAAGAATAACCAGTGTTAGGATGTAGAGAAAAGGGAACGCTTGTGCATTGTTGGTGGGAATGCAAGCTGGTGCAGCCACTGTGGGAGACAGAGTGGAGGTTCCTCAAAAAATTAAAAATAGAAATACCACACAATCCAATAATTTCAATACTGGGTAAAAAGTGAATATACTAATTCAAAAAAATATATGCACTCCTAAGTTTACTGCAGCATCATTTACAATAGCCAAAATATTGAAACAACCAAAGTGTCCAACGACAGATGAATAAAGAAGACATGGTATATATACACAATAAAATATTAGTCAGACATAAAAAAGAATGAAATCATGCCATTTGTGATGACATGGATGGACCTAGAGGGTATTACGCTAATAAGTCAAACGGAGAAAGACAAATACCATATGATTTCACTTACATGTGGAATCTAAAAAACAAAACAAATGAACAAACAAACAAAGGAAGAAAGACCCTCTCTAAATACAGAGAACAAACTGGTGGCTGCCAGAGGGGAGGAGGTGGGGGGATGGGCAAGATGGGTGAAGGGGAATGGGAGGTACAGGATTTCCAGTGATGGGATGTATAAGTCACAGGGATGAAAGGGACAGCATAGGGAATATAGTCAAAGGTAATGTAACAGCGTGGTGTGGTGACAGATGGTAGGACGGTAGCTACATTTGTGGCTGGCATAGCATAAAAAGAGAGTTGTAGAAGCACTATGTTGTACATATAGTACATAGTAACTAATGTAACATTATGTGCTAACTACACTTCAGTAAAATACAACAACAACAACTGAGGAGCACTGGTAAATTTCACAATCCATGGGCACAAGCTCACCCAAAGACAGACTGAAACATAGCACTACTGAAAACCTATTAATCGTAAAAATCTGGATTTGTTAAAGTTGCTGATAAGGGGAAGCATCCCAGTAACACAGTCTCAGTAATGTCTCAAAATGGGGTAGTAAGGGAAAGATACTTATAGGATTTGGGAGGGGAGTGGTATTAATCATAGGGTGCCTTTATATTGGATGTTATTAGCATGGGCAGGGATTTCGTAAGAATTTGTAAACTAAGTGAATCACTAGAACATATGAGTCTGCGCAGAGTTACAGTTAAATAGTTTGTGGTCTTGTAACATATGAGTCTAAAGATGGTGTTAGAACAGTAAGAGCTTGAATTGTTTGCGTTGCGTATCAATAGTACAGTTGATCATTTTACTTTTTGCTTCATTTCTCATTCCCCCTGCCCCCCGCCCGTCTTTTGGTCATTCTTTAGCCTAAGCTGGAAGAAAGACTTATTTTTCTGGGAACATAATCAATTCAGATCTGCACGGCTATTTAATAAGTTGCAGTTATGTATTGAGATTTTCATGACAGTCTTATTAACCTTTATAAGTATCAGGCCTTCTTGTTCTTTTTTGTTCGGTAATCATTTGTAAATCATCTAGTGTAGCAGCGGCTGTGCAGCAGCATTTAAGACTCAAAAGATCATATATCTGGTAACTGCAATGCAGACAGACACTAAGACAAAAATGATGGGAGTTTCGAAGGCATTTCAAAACTACATCCTAGATTTTAAAAACTGGACAATGGACACAGAATTGTTGTATCACTATATTGTTACACCTGAAACTAATATAACACTGTACATTAACTATACTGGAAATAAAAAAAATAGCTGGACATGTAACATAATCATCCTTATATAATCAAGTTTCTTTTTTCCTTTAATTTGGGTAGGGTTTGTTCAACCTTACCAGTGAATGAAGAATTAGTCCTGTGTCCAATAATTTTCAAGGACACAGGTCTTGGGAATATTATGTATTTAGTAAAGGAAAAGTGTGTCCATCAATAATCTAGGACCTTGATCCAGAAGAGGGGAAAGAAAATAGCCAAGAGGATAAAGATGAAAGCCAAGGGGATATGCATATGTAGAAGAACATGGCAATCAGTGGATTCTTGTTCCAGTGGTGTTGGTGGGAAACAGCCTACTTCATGCAGTCATCAGCTTGATCCAAAGATCTAGGGCTAGCTGTCCATTCTCATGGTACATCCACCTCTAGATATCATCCAGTCTTCAACATGCCCCTCATGATCTGGCCACATCTCTGAGCTCATCTCCTAGTTCTCTTTCTCTTCTTCACTCTTTCTCTGGCTACATTGGCTCTGCTGTTCTGCAAACAAGTTAATCTTGTTCCTGCCTGAGAGCCATTGTACTTATTGTTCCTTTTCTGCAAAATGATATTTTCCCCAATATTTGCCTTGCTGACTCCCACAATCCACTCAAGTCACATGTCATCTCCTTAGAAAAACTTTCCCTTGTCATCCAATTTAAAGTCCTCTGTCATTCTTGATTCTTTTATCCTGCTTAAATTTTTTTCATAGCACTCTTCACTCCCTGTATTTGTTTCATATTTATCTGTTTATTATATGCCCTCTTGAACGTATGTACTATTCCAGAAGGCAGAAGACTTTTCTGTTTGGTTCACTGATGTGTTTTCAGGACCTAGTACACTATCTGCATATATAGGTGCTCAATAATTACTTGCTGATCGAATGAATAAATAAAAACCTCACACGTACCATAAAACTAGTTGCAGTTGTATTGTATTTGCAGTCGGGGTGTCTGGGTAGCTCAGTCAGTTAAGCATCCAGCTCTTGATCTCAGCTCAGGTCTTGATCTCTGGGTTGTGAGTTCAAGCCCTGCACTGGGCTCCCTGCTGGGTGTGGAGCCTACTTAAAAACAACAAGAGCAACAAACTATTTGCAGTCCTCAAAGGACTTCTTTTTTTTGCATATGCGATTTTCCTCTGCCTAGAATAACTTCTCACACAATTCCTCACAATTGATTCCCTCACAATTCCTAATCATCCTTTAAGACTCCGCCCCTGAGAAATCTTCATTGATCCCTCCAGGAAGAACTAGATGTCCTTTTTCCCCTTTCTTATGGTACTCTATGTATATCTCTATCACATTACTTAATACATTCTGTTAATATTTTGTCTAAGTGAACTCTGTATCCTGGGAATCTAGCAGAGTGCTTTGCCCATAGTGAATTCTGAATAAATGTTGAATGATTTTATTTATTGAGTGACAACATTTATTGTATGTCAAACATTGTATTAGTTTTTTATGTACATTATTTTAATCCTGATAAGAAATCTTTAAAATAGGTACTATTATTCCTGTTTTATACATGAGGAAACTGAATAATTTGTCCAGAGTTTTGAACCTAAGTGTGTCTAACTCCAAATCCGGTTCTTCCCCCATTGCCTTAAATGAATTACTAAATCTCCTTCATGTTATTGATATATATCAACCAAAACTCAATATCCTAATTTTAACATTAACATTAATGTTATTTTAGTTCATTTGTTCTTATTTTAGTTCAATATTGCATGTTCTAATACGTTTGTACTTGATTCAGCCTCTTTAGATTACAAAGAATGGACCCCAGATATCTTTTTTTTTTTTTGACAGAACTCAAATAAAATTTATTGGTTTTCTTTGACTGCCTCTGGTCCAGTTTTGGAAGGGCTCTCTGGGTTCTTCTGGCCCTGTTTCCGGGCTGCTGCTGCTTTAGCTTTTAAGGCCCTTTTTTGCTTCTTGAGCTTTTGTACCTCCTGGAAGACCCGAATGTACAGGGCCTTCTTGGCTGCCCAGCGTCGGTGGCCTTTCCGGTGGTACAGAGGGGGAGAGATGTACTCAATCCCCAGCTCCTTGCATATCTTCTCGAAGACACTGTAGTTGGTCTTCCGGAGGTTTTTGAGCATCTTTTTCCTCTGATCGATGCTCATCAGCAGATAGCGCTTGTGGGCTTTGTCCTTTCGATGTTTCTGCATGTGATCTTCGTAACTGCGCATCTTGACAGTCAAGGCAACAATTCGAGCCTCCAGGGAGATGGTGTCCTCAGGGTTTGCCACAATCTTGTTCATCAGCTGCTGTTGCTTGATTTTTAGCTTCTCCTTCTGGTTTGCCATTTCTAAAGACAAGAGTCTTCTCACGACATCGTCAAACTTCTCAATTCCAGGAATGTTCTGGTAGTCTTTGAGCAGCGTGGAAGGGGGTGGGTCATCTTCTTGGCTGGGCTGGACTGGTGGTTTCTGGGTGTCATATCCGTGAACGGCCGGGAGGATGACACCGCGAGGATCGGGAAGGCCCCACTGGAGGGAGGGAGGCCTGGCACACGCTCCGCCCGGCAGCCCAAGGACTGGGGCCTGGGCCACTGCCTGGGTCCGAAGCAACCTCAGCGCCCTCCATGCCGTCCTCAGCATGGTGACTTGTGACCGCGCGGGGCCGGCGCCACGGCCGCCGTCCCTTTCGCGGCACAAACCGTGTTACATGGGCGCCGCCATGCTGGCTCAGGCTCGACCAATGGACCCCAGATATCTTAACAGCTCAGGTATCATATTTTTATTCTGCTTCATAATTAACGGTTTTTGATGACGATTCAGGGTCAAGGTTTGGTTAATCTTCCTTTTTATGGGAAGGATGAAACTTAACTAATCTACACATCATTTTTCAACAGGTATATAAGGTCCAAATACATTGTAAGTCATATTGAAATTATAAAATTAATATATCCAAAAGAAAGGAAAATGTGGCAGGAATAAGTTAAAGAAAGTAAGAGAGCATCTTATATATGAGAGAACCTGGAGGTCACCCTGATTATTTCATTTTTCAGCATGCTAGGTGAAGCAGTGGATATTAAAGGCCATATGAAACTTTTTTTTTTTAATAAGAAGCACCACAAAGCCTTCTTTTTTTTTAAAATGTTTTATTTATTTATTCATGAAAGTCAGAGAGAGAGAGAGAGAGAGGCAGAGGCAGAGGGAGAAGCAGGCTCCCCACATAGCAGGGAGCCCAATGTGGGACTCGATCCCAGGACCCTGGTATCATGACCTGAGCCGAAGGCAGACGCTTAACCGTCTGAGCCACCCAGGCGCCCCCCCCCCCCCTTTTTAAAGATTTTATTTATTTATTTGACAGAGAGAGAGACAGAGATCACAAGTAGGCAGAGGGGTAGGCAGAGGGAGAGGGAGAAGCAGACTCCCTGCTGAGCAGGGAGCTCAATGCGGGGCTAGATCCCAGGACCCAGGGATCATGAGCTGAGCCAAAGGCAGACGCTTAACTGACTGAGCCACCCAGGTGCCTGCCATATGAAACTTTTATGAAATTTTTAAAAGTACATAAAATAGTTATCATGAGAAACTTAAGTGGTGAGAACTCCAACTCTAACGTCAGACAGACCTGAGATCTATTCCTAGTTCCCCCACCTAATAGCTGAGCAAATTTAAGCAAGTTACTTAACTTTTCCTAAGCCTCAATCTCTTCACCAGCAAAATGAAGAGAAGTGTATTAGGCAGGGAAGCTAATTACTGTAAAATACAGCATCATAATTTCAGAGGCATAATTTAATAAAACAAGTAAAATCCAACACAGGTGTTCCTCACCATGCTTGGACGACATTGCTGCAAGGATTAATTTGGGGCCCCAGGCTTTTTGAGTTTGGTGGTTTTGACCTCCTCTAAATTCTTTGAAGTTTCATTCAGCTGATAAGTGTGGAAAGAAAGAGAATATGGAGCATGTGTAGGATGTTCTAGAGGTTTTGTGGGCCAAACCTTAAATGGCTTTCATCATTTCTATTCACATTCCACTGGACAGAAATCCATCACATGACCTCGAGTAATTACAAAGGAGGCTGGGAAATACAAGGTGTTAGGTGTGGAGTAAAGAAAACAGACTTTGGTGAGCACAAAGTTATCTCTGCCACTTAAGGTCATGAGGTTGTTTTAGGGTTTAACTGAGCTAATGCATGTAATGTGCTTAGCACAGGGTATGTCACCAACAAAGTTATATATTCCTATTCTTATCACGAGTATGTATGCTGGGAGTGTGAATAAGGGTCCCACAGTTGGAAGTAGAGTATTTGCTTGGAGGTTCTACTAAGAGAACTCAGATACATTCAAAGAAAAATCCTGACCTTTTAAAGGTTATGATCTTTAATTCATTTGGCAGCATCAGAAGATATAAATAGAAAGGTAAGGGAGGAAGGGGATGCCAAGGTGTTTATATCAGCTTAGCTAACAGAATGTCAAAATATTATAATTAACCCTAATTTCCAAGAAGAGTGGGAATAGGGTAAACTGGTAGATTCTTTAGCTTTGGGAATGAGCTTAAGTGAAGTAGTAAGGGGTAAACATTATGGTTAATTCTGTCTTCCAAATTCGTTTTCTCTCTTACTCTCTTAAAGTTTAGACATCCTCAAGATTCTTCAGGTGCAGTAAGTTTTCTTCACCCCACTTATTTCTTCTCGGTTCCCATTTAAAATATTGCAAGCTCTAAGAATAGAGACCAATGTTTGTCTTACACATTATTGTATCTTTGCATCTAGCAATACCTAGCATAGAGTATGCAGGCAAGAAGAATTTGTTGAATAAATATCATCTGTATTGGTAGTTGCTTCAAGTCTTGCTGAAAGGATATAGATAAAGTAATGGAAAGACAAGTTTTTAAATCTTGCTTATGCCACTGTAGTATCTGTGGGATTCTGGGCTTCTAAGACTTAACTTTTTTTTTTTTAAACAATAGAGAAAAATTATATAAGCACTTAACTCCTAAAACTTGTTTTTTCCCTTATATTAAATGGTACAATACTTTTTATAGTAATGAGAATTAAATGAAAAATTTTAAGTGTTCCAAACACATGAAAGGCACTAAAAAATGGTTTCTTTTCCCCCCTGGACACCAACCTCTCTACAGCATATTTTGTAATTTGAGAGCCTAGGAAATATCACGTGCTATTCAAAATTTTCTGTTTTTGTTTCTATTCATTTGTAACTAAAGCACATAGGCTTTTAAGTTGGTGATCACAGTAAAGAGCTTATTAGTTCCCAAAGGACTGATGAGTTCATTGTTATAACAGCATTCAGCACTTAGAACCGTGCCGGACACACAGTGGGTGTTCAATACATATATTTTTGTGAATGAATTAATAAAACACTGAAATAAGTCTGATCCTCCAAATGGATAATTATGGAATGTACATGCTGTAAGTATGAAAAAGTGGGCAGGTTTTACCCAATGAGAGGTTTGGAGTAGTATTTCCAAATGGGTGACTTTTAAGTGTTTTCATTCATTCATTCAACTAGCATTATACTGTGTGTCTACTGTGGATCAGCCACAATATTAACAAGAAGATATCTTTGTGCCTCATGCTAGCACAATAAATTACAAAAATAATTGGTAGGAGGATGTATAAGATACTAGATGAGTAACAGAAATAAACCACTACTTACGAGGGTATGAAACAGCATGGCATACCCAGTAGTGTGACACTGGCAGGAGTGCGTGTAGAGGACTGGAGAGAGATAAAGCTCAACATACTTAGGTAGGGGCTAGATCATGAAAGGCTTTATATGCCAAGCTAAGAGTCCTAAATTTTATCCTCTATAGTAGTACATGGGGTGCTACTGAAGGGTTTTAATGCAAAGAAAAGATAAACACATTTTAGGTTCAGAAAGATCTGGATTGGAGAGTTGAGGTACGAGAGACAGAGAAATCAGCTAAGAAGTTTGTGAACAGTCTACATGGGGAAGAGATCATAAATCATAAAGGCTAGAACTAAGGCAAGAGATGTGGTGTTAGAAAGAAAATGGGTTTGAGGGATCTAACTAGATTAGGCAAGGTAAGAGAAATAAGAGAGAAGGAGGGCTAAGAATGAGTCACGGTTTTCTGACTTGGACTTCTGGGCAGGTGGTTAAGGCCATTCCTGGAATAAGGAACAAAGAAGAAGATCCACATGGATTAGGGATACGGAATGGGCCAGGACAAGAGAAGTCATTTTTGGCCATAGTGAGCTTGAAGCATCTGTGGGATAAGTAAAGATATTTCTTGAAGAGACAAAGGAAAGTAGAACACACAGAAAACTTAAGTATACAGGACAGGGCAGGCTGGTCAGTAATTCCTATCCTTAGAATACATCCCTATCATCTTCTAAATTTCTTCCTATCTTTCAGTTCACCATTGTACATAAACCTCTATAATGATCACTGATTACTTATTTAGAAACTTGTAAAATGCATTGTTAAAAGTACAGTGATATTATCCTATAATGTCATTCATAGTAGTGCAAAAAATACGTTTCCTGCTATGTACTTAGGAATAACTTATACATTTTTCCTATGGTGGAAATATTTAGCTATTGGCAGCTAAATGCCATGCTCATGTTGACTTACTTCAGCAGGAGGATTATTAGTGCAGACACTCAGGCCAATTGGTAATTCACACAGGTGAACCCATAGAGGGTAGCAAGGATGGCATACATGTCTTAACGATTGGGTAACTGTACTACACAATGGACATGGGCAGCAAACTGGGCACCAAACCGCAGATGGACTGCAGATGCACTGAAGGAAGTCATTAACATTTTGTGAAATTTGGGACTGGCTTGACAAAGATGAAGCCTGCTGGTTTAAGACTGTATGTTCTTGGCAAACCATGGTGCTGCAGAATTTCACCAGCCATAGTGAAACAAGGTGGGGAAGGGAATGGGAGGAGACCATAAAATCTGTGATACCATACATAAAATGTTAACTATTAGCATTGCATCTTCTGAGAGTCACCAGATTGAAGCACGAATTTTGGATTTGGCTGGCAGATGGTGTACACAGACTTTTGGAGTATGTTAGCATTTCATTTGAAACTAGCAAGATTACGTAGGACTATCACGGTAATTTAACATTCACAGATTTTTTTTAAAAGATTTTTAATTTATTTATTTGACAGAGAGAGAGATAGCGAGAGCAGGAACACAAGCAGGGGGAGTGGGAGAGGGAGAAGCAGGCTTCCCGCCGAGCAGGGAGCCCCATGAGGGCTCGATTCCAGGATCCTGGGACCCTGACCTGAGCTGAAGGCAGACGCTTAACGACTGAGCCACCCAGACGCCCCAACATTCACACAGATTTTAAAATTTATCCCTAAACCTGAGTTAAATGTGAGGCCCTAATTACATTTACCAAGGCTCTGTTAAAGATATGGATCTCATTGAACAGATTCACAGGATATAGAAATTCCTCTAAAATGTCTACAAGTCAGTGTCAGTGTCTCCTTTCCCTGAAAATCTGGTTTACCCAAGAGAAAAAGGGCCAAAGGGAAGAAAAACTAAACCCGGGAAGATGGCAGGTAGTGATGTCTCAATTCTTTGAATGGGACTTCTCCATTTACCAGCCTTCTCACTTCCTTCTATGGTCTGGACCTTTAGTCACCTCGGCAGTCAGCCTTGTAGGGTCAAGCTAATCTCTGTTGACATCATCCTACTACTTCCCTTTTCAAATTCCAGTGAAGTTATGTGTTTCCTGTCCTATTTGACACCCTAGAGAAAGAATAGGGACCGGTTAGTATCTAAATTTAGTCCAGCAGCAACGTGTCTGAGTTTTCAGAGGAGAGATAAACAAAAACAGGTGACATTTCCAAGCCTTTCAAGAAAATGGGAAAAACAAAGAAAACCAGGACCCAACCCTTGAGGGGTAAGTAAGCAGGGATAGCTTCAACAGTTCCACAGTAGGGAGAGGCCTGCTGGCCAGGCTCAGAAAATGGACCGACTTAAGCGTTTTCCTTTTCCCTAAAGCCAGGAGGACGGCTTGGCGCGGGGGGGGGGGGGAGGCCTCAACACAATCTTGACTCAGCCACTAAAGTCCGGGGAGCCGGAGCCCTAACAGCCACTTCCTCACGCAAAGCTGTAAAGGCGGCCGCACCTCCTCTTTGTCAAGCCGTTGGTTTTTACCACAGGCACGAGGAGACCCTTCGGCTGGGAGAGGGGAGAGCCAGACGCCACTCCCCAGCCCGCCCCCGGCGCGCCGGACTCGCCACCCCTCCCCCGCCCCACCTCCCCTCTGTGACCCCCGCGTCCCGCCTCTGGCGACCTGTTGGCAGGGAGCGTCACGTGACGCGGCCGGCCGCCCACTGCCCCAGGGCGGGCCTCCTGTTGCGCCCGCCGGGCGGGTTCCATCACGTAACGCGCGGGCACCGCCCCGCTCTTCCCTCGCGGCGCGAGGGAGGGCGGGCGTCGAAGAGGAAAGGGAAGGGAAAAGAGGCGGGAGAAGGAGACGGAGGGGCGGTGCCTGAGTCACGTGACCCGGGACAGCCCGGAAAGCTCCGAGGAGGAGCCTGGCGCCGCCATTTTCCTGCAGCTGCCTGTCCCTCTTGCCCTGCCCGGCTCCAGCTGACCAGGGAAGGGGTGGGCTGAGCTGAGGCGGGGGCAGGGGAGTGCCCGATACCGTGCCTGACCCCGCGGGTGACACGAGCCGGTTCTTTCCGGGCTAGGTGGCAGCGCGCGGCCCTGAGCCCCGCCCCAGGCCGGCAGGCGGAGAAGGAGCCGGTGGGGGTAGGGGGTGCGGTGGGGGGGTGGGGGTCCTCCGGCGCTTGGGGATCCCAGTCCCCGCTGGCTGCCGAGCGGGAGGGGTGGCGGAGGAGCCGCAGAGATGTCCGGACAGAGCTTGACGGACCGAATCACCGCCGCCCAGCACAGTGTCACCGGCTCCGCCGTATCCAAGACAGTATGCAAGGCCACGACCCACGAGATCATGGGGCCCAAGAAAAAGCACCTGGACTGTGAGTGAAGCCGACCGCGGCCCGTCCCCGCGACCCGCGTTCTTCTCCCCTTCTCTTTTCTTACCCCTTCAGCTGCCTCTTCTTCCCTGCGTCTTGTCTGGCACGGCGGGTCCTGTGCTCCGAGGTGTGTTCTTTTTGCTTCCATCATACCTGCCTTCACGGCTTCCGTTCCCTATCTAAAAATTCCTCTTAAGCCACTCCCCCCGCCCCCCTCCCGGGTACCTAGAGGACCCTCGCTTTCCTGCCGGGTGCGCCCCGAAACCCCATCACACCGGACCAATCTGCCTCTCCACCTAGCTTCTTACCTTCCTGCCGCCTCTGTCTACTGCAGCCTTCTGCTCTTTGATCCCACCCGTCCCGTGCTGCCTAGTCGCCCTCTCCTGAGCGTTTCTCCGTTTGCTCCTGGTCTCACCGCCCCATTGTTTTCCCCATTAGCCTTCGGGTTCCGTAAACGCCCGGTTCTGTGGACCTAGATCCCTATTGCTCCGCAGTCCTGAAGGCTGCCTCCCTTGAAGTGATTTCCAGTTCCTTTGCTCCACTAGCCTCTTCTGTCCATTCCCTTTTCGGGTTTCTCTTCCAGCTCTCCTCTCCCATTTGGGTTACATTTCTTGGCCTCTGTAGCTTCAGTTAGGTTCCTTCGTCTTATTTTATGTCAGATATATCACACTCAATATCCGACTCTTATCCCAGATTACTTTCTTTGTGGGAGTGAAAGTAAAGGTATTCCGTTTGGTGTAGGGAACGCTTTGTGGGAACTTGGGATTTTTAATTGCCTTTGGTGGAATTTAATCATCATGTTTTCATGCTTTTTAGAGAAGTTGTGAATGTCAGCCCCCCCCCCCCCCCGGGTGTTTCTTTTTCTAATGGGGATCTGGAAAAGGATTGGCTGAGAGTAGTATCATTTCCTGGAACTGTTAACCCTGGCAGTTCGAATTTAGAAGGTTGAGTATGAAGTGTAGATTATTGGAATAAAAAATGGATTAATATCAAACCTACAAATAACATACATCTCTTTAAAAATGCTAAAAAGGTGATTGATGATGCTTGAGTTTGGACTCCTTTTTAAGTTATGCTGGTTATCTCGGGGGACCAGCTTCTCTTATCCAGCATTATATTATTCCATTCACTAACTTACATAAAATTACCATAGCTAACTCCTCCCAACTTTTTCCAAACCTGGAAGCCACTTGTAATATGCTCATTTTTCTTTCCTTTACCTGGAGGTACAAAGCTCAGTGGATTACTCAAGCTTTGACTCAGTGGAGTGACCTAAAACTTTTAAGGAAAAAAAAAACAGGGAAATAGGCACAATAATTTCCTTTTTTAAATGGTAACTGGACATATTAGTCTGACTGACTTTTATTCTCCTGAAAGTTACTTTGCTTTACTGTTTGAAGCAAGAGTGAGCATGTCCTGAAAGGGAATTCACTGACAGGAGTCCTGTTTGGATTTCTCATTTGGACTTCAGCTGTAAGGTCTACACTTAAAAAAAAAAAATGTACAAAATGTGAATTCTTCCAAGATACTTTGCTCATGAAGTGCTGTTAGAACAAGTTACTGCTACAGACAAACCTATTATTCATTGTGACTTTTCCTTCACTGTGGAAAAGTTAAAAAAAATCATTACTGCTTGGTTCTCCTCTTATGCACTGGTCATGCAAGCTGCTTTTAACTATCAATCCTTGTCTGTTTAGAAAATGCAGAATATATTTAAATGGTGACACTTTTATACATGGAAAATTCTTTAAATTGAATTGTGAAGCCATACGTGATTTTTTTTATTATCTAATATTGGAGTAGACAGTTTTACCGTTTACTTCCCTTCAAGTGAGTACTTGGCTTGCTGTAGCCAATCTTATGGTTTGACTTAATACTGTTAATTCTTGTTTTTTCTTTTGGGTGATGGGGGGTAGGTGAAAAAACTACTTGTTACTGTAAGAACTATTTTCTTCTTCCTCAAATTTATCAAAATGATAAATTATAACAAAAATATGTATAGCTTTTTAAAGTCTTTATAAAGGTTTTTGCATTATTTCAGATGTAGCGGTAGTTCTTTTAACACATTGCGAAGAAGGGTAGGAAAACAGGCTAGATATGGCTAGGAGGGTGGTCTTTGCTTGTGGTTTTGTTAGTGCTAGCCCTTTTCTCTTGTAGTAACAGTTACTGCAGATGCCAAATGGGATTAGGTTTGGAGGGTAAACTCATCTCTACCACTGCCTTGGTAGGAACTTGAATATTCCTGGTAATGTGTGAATTTTTTTTTCTTTAAATCCGTATAAGTTGCCACTACTCTAGTTCTTTTCAGTGAGGTTTTAAAATACTCTTTTCCCTATATTGTTTTAAATGCGCTTGTAACAAGTTTTCAGTAATGACGTAAATTAAGTAAAGTCTGGGCAATCAGTGGTTTTTCTAAACACCTTCCTCCCCCACACACTTTAACATGCTTCCAGAAAATTAAAAAGGCTTTCACAGACAGTTCTGTGTCTTGACATCATGAACTTCAGGCTTTAATGTAGAGATGATTTTTCCTCTTTTAGGAATTTTTCTTTCTAGTGAGGGCTTGGTTCTGTTGTACCTTTTAATATCTTGAATGACTGTTGCCTAGTTAGTTGAACTTAGTGAAAGCAATTTCATTTTTTAAATATTAGTCTATAACAAAAATATGCCTAGGACTGTTTTTTTTCCTATGGCACTGTGGAGGTGGTTTCTGTGTACTTCACCAAGGTGTTTGCATATTAGGAAGTGATTATTATAATCTACGAATTATGGCTTAATTCATGCTACATTATATATACTTTAAGAAAGATCTTTTGCTTTGCTTATAGGTGTCTGTAGATAATAGTGTTAACTAGGGTCCCTAGTGTGAAGAGTTGTCCAACTTGAAACGTGAAAATAAACACGATTTGCATTTAGTTTCAGGCCTCCAATGGTTATAATCAAGGTAGAAGAATAGCAACCCTTAAATTGGAAGGACTTGAATTTGCCAGGCACTTATTAACCATTATCTAATATACTTCTCTCATGGCTATGGGAGAGGCAAGCCATATGCTTAGGAAGTAGTTTCTAATTCCATTTAAAGAGGATATAGAATGCTTCAAACATCCATAATAAAGTATAAACAAAACACAATTTTTATTTTTTATTTATTTTTTAAGAGAGGGGTGGAGGAGGGACAGAGGGCGAGGAAGAGAGAATCTTAAGCAAGCTCCACGGCCAGCACAGAGCCCAACAAGGGGCTTGATCCCACTACTCTGATACCGTCGTGACCTGAGCAGAAATCAGGAGTCTGGGCGCTTAACTGACTGAGTCACCAGGTGCCCCAAAACACAGTTTTTTAAATTTATAAATTCTTAATTTAAAAACTATTCTTATCTGACTTCCTAACCTTTTGTCTTATTTTGTTTTTTGATATGAATACTTAATTTTCTTTTTTCTATGTTTGTTTAATTTACTGTCCTTGGGCATTTACATTGTAACATGTTGCACTGAAATACAATATTTATGTTAATGGTAATAATGGCTTCACTTTTTTATCCGTATTTTTTCTCACTTAATTTCCAGGGATACTTCATTCCATCCACTGCCTTAGATCTTGACAACAAATAAAGATCTTGTTCTTATTAAGCACCCATTATAAGTGTATCTCTGTAGTAGATATAGTGTGCGATTTGTATGTTGTGTGCTAGATCTGTACCCTGCCTAAAATTGTGGGAACAGTTTTTTTAAGGTAAGAATTTGTGAATGTATTGAATATGTAGAAGGTGGAATTTGTATTTGGATTAGTGGTTTGTATAACCATTGAAAATGTATGTAAAATATCAAAAAGTGCCTGAAATAATTACCTTTTTAATCAAATGTATTGGTTTGTGACTTCCATTGGGTGCTTAGTTCGCATATTGTTGAGAAGGTATCTGGTAACTGGGATCTGATTTGCAAGAAGATGCGTGTGAGGAAGATACTAAGCGGGAAATCAGCCCCAAGATGTGTCTTGTTCAAAAATAAAGTGAGGCTTTCCAAGTGGATCTTGTTTTAAAGAGGCAGGTGTTTTGTGGTTAAAGTATGGACTTACTATTCTTTTTCTTAAGAATTAACCGTATGATTTATATTTTCCTTTTTCATTATTTAACCTATTCTGTCCCTTACTGTTTAGTCTTTAATAGTTCTGAAATACAGAAAATGGTAACGGAGTCAAATATGTCAAATGCCTGAGGTATGTAGTAGAACTACACAAATGTAATTTTTTTCCTCCTTGATATATACAGTTATGTTTCTGAATTGTATGTATTTTAAAAGAGAAACTCAGAAGAGAACTTGATAGATAACCATTTTGGTAGCTGCCTTATTCATAATTAGCAAATTAATTCTAAAATACCTTTAAAAAGTACTTAGGCTTCACTAGTGGACTTGTTATTTTTAAAAACTCTTAATATTAGACTCCAGGCATCTATTTTTTATCCTTATAGCAAGGCTTTTTATTTATGTTTACTGTATATTTTATATATCTGGATAATTTTTAAAGATGTTTTCGAATTTAGAGTGGCAGATGAGAAGTAACACTTGATAAGAGGTGACTAGGCTTTTGTTTTCCTCATTTGATCTGTGAAACACTTGTATGAAATATTTAAATGTTTTAAAAGTACATTAATAGTTAAAAAGTAATCTATTTTAATTACCAGAATTGCATTATTTTAAATAAAATTGTTTATTTTGACCCTGATTATCATTTAGAATATTTGATGTAAAAGTTTACCATGATGGATAGAAAAGTGCTTCTCTTCTATTTTTTTTATTTCCAAAATGCTTGGTTTCATGATTTCCCCTTTAAAATCAAAGATGTAAGAAAAATAAACTTAAAGGCTTCTTGGCAAGAGGTTAGAGCCTTACCAAGAAGAAATAGGGTTAGATTTTCAAAGTACAGCCTTCGTATTTGCTCTTCCTGTTCTTTTGGTGGCTGAAGTGGCATTTCCGTTACTTTGTGTTCTGTCTCAGTGTGTTACCCGTTAAACTGCTTTATACATTTCTCTAGAGAATTGAAATTTTTGTGTATATGGTTCTTTTAATGGAGAAACATTTCCGGGTAGTCCGATTTTACTAATGATGTTCCTTTAGAAGGGAATTCTGATGAACCTAAACCTTTGTATTAATATGTTCAGAGTTGTAATTTGTCAGGTTATTGGAATACAGTATTAAGGATTTTTTCAACTTATACTGGAATGTAGTGGCAGTACAGCAATGCATGTTCTTTGTATTTATGCATTGATTTTATGTATATTTAACTAATATTTATTTGCGTTTACTTTGTGCTGGGCACCCACTGTACTAAACACTTTACTTTTATTAACTTTATTCCTTTCAACAACTTTGTGAGCAAGGTTTTATAATTCTCACTGTTTTACTGAAGAACAAGCTAAGGCACTGAGAAGTTCAGTAATTTGCTCAAGGTTATAACCAGAAAGAGGAGAAGTGGGATTTGAACTCAGGTAGTCTAGCATCAGGTTTGTGTTTTCATCTCATTGTTACGTTTTATGTAATGCTTTTCTGTTCCAGGGAATGAATAAACCATATATATTTATTCATGGCAGTGGTTCTTAAAGTGTGTGGTCTTGGCACTTCTGGGAGTTCCTAAGATGCTTTCAGCTTATTTGTGAGGTCAAAACTATTATTCATATAACTAAGACATTATTTACCTTTTTCATTTTTGTTCTTTCACAAGTGTTTTGTAGAGTTTTTCAGGGGCTATGTGATGATGTATGATATTGCAGCAAGATTGAATGTAGTAGCAGATATGATAATCCAACAGTTTTCTATTAAGCCAGATAGTAGAAAGTTTTGCAAAAAGGTAAAACAATACCACTGTTCTAAGTTTTAGTTTTGGAAAATATAGTTACTTTTCATGAAAACTGTTAGGATGGAATGAGATTTATTATTTTAAAAAGAATTTATAGATGATTTTTAAATTCTCAGTTCTGATTCCTAACACAGTAAATACCAATTGAGAAAACCACATAAGCAAAATCTTATCAGGGTCCTCAATTTTTAAGATTGAAAAGGTTCTGAGACTAGAAAATGTAACCCTAAGGAGGGAGTGTATATTAGAGAGGAGAAAACGATACTCAGGAAGTAGATTTAAGAGGTCCTTTAAACTCTGAGTAATTTGGTAGGTAATAGTGACCCAACCTTTGGAGGACTTTGAGCAAAAGATGTAGCATAATCCTTTATGTCACACTGTTAAGTAGATTGGAAGGAAAGTGCAGTGTGACTTGGAAAGGAGACTGCTGGGAGCAAAAAGAGTCTAACAGTAATACCTAATTCTTTTCCTAAAAGGCCTTAATAAAGTTCATTATTAATTGGGATTCCTGATCCATTTTTCCTCACTTTTTTTTTTTTTTAACATTTTAGCTATTCTTTTTCAGCCAAGCACTTTAGTTACCAGTTGTGCCACAATAAGTTCTTGACCCCCAGACTGTTAGCAGCTGCACATACCGTTCTTTGGACACAAAATAGCTTCTTCTCTGTCAAAACAGATACCTCCCTTTTAAACGTTGTAAAAACTAACTTGCTTTCCTTAACACTCACAGTTAAAGTAACCTCTTTTCCTAAAGACATTACTGAATAACTCCCCTGGTCCTGTCATTCCAACCTTATTATCACCATTTCAAGTTTATAGTTTTGTTTAATCTATAGTTAGTATCATGCTTTTATATGTTTTGGGTTCACCCATCTTTTCTCTGTAGAATAGGAACTGTACTTTTCTGGACTGTTCTATATCTCTTGTTGAAGTACCTAATCAGTGACCCTGTGGGTGCTCAGTAAATATTGGATGATTTCACATGTACCTTCACAGCTCAGGCTATTCCATGAACAACTTTGGGACACAGTATAGAGATCTATTCCAGTAAACATTGAATAATTTTATGGTGATTTTCTTAGTTGCAGTGAGTGGTAATTACCTGGTTTCAAAATTAAATGTAGGGGTGCCCTGGTGGCTCAGTCGTTAAGCGTCTGCCTTGGGCTCAGGTCATGATCCCAGGGTCCTGGGATTGAGCCCCGCATCGGGCTCCCTGCTTGGCGGGAAGCCTGCTTCTCCCTCTCCTCCCCCTGCTTGTGTTCCCTCTCTCGCTGTGTCTCTCTCTGTCAAATAAATCTTAAAAAAAAAAAGTAAAAGTCAATCAGTAGCATTGATAAAAAATGTAAAAAATTGCTATGTGTTTCATGGAACCCAGGATGCACTAAGAGGGTTAGTTTTCTTGAAATAGTAGGTGATGTTTTCAAAATATTGTCCCGGAAAAAAAAAAATGGAGGTTGCATTTGTTCAGTTTAAAACCTGTATTGAGGCATGTTTTTGAGGATATGTTCTTGAAAGTAGAAATTAATTTAAAGAATTAAACAGGGGACCAGAAATAGATTTGAAATGTTTATCAGAGTTGCTTCCTCATACAACTCCAGGAGGTGGTGATCACATTGTAGTCTATGTGCAGGGGGCCTCCAGAATACTAACTGTATGGCAGACTCATTTTAGATGTAAGGAAGGGTAAAGTATGCCTAATAATGTCAAAATGCAAAAGGAAAGAAATGATTGTTTTAGAATGAATCTTTATGAGATATGAGGCAACCGTTGGAGAGGAGTAGTGATGGTTGTGATGGTAGGACCACTAAATCTTGGCTGTAAGTTGATTCTAGGGGCAAGTGGGGATTGCTGAAAGTTTTCTCTGAACACATGGAATTCTAGTAGTAATTTCCAAAATGGTGCTGATATTTGTAGTCATAAACTTACTACTTGAAAGCATCCTACGGGCTCTAATCTTACTCAAGGGACATTTCTTCCAAGTCGTGGTTGAAGCAGCTAGTGCTGCTTTCCAAATTTCTTCTCTCACTAAAGATTATAGGCATACCACTGTATAAGTGACTTCATATTTATACTTAATGTACCTGTTTCTGCTGGTTACAGATCTCTTCATTTGACTATAAGCTCTGAACAAGGGTTGTGGTATGTATGTGATGTTAAAAATTTTATGTGTTGTAATAGAGACAGTTAAATTGTGGATCCATAAATACGGATGCACTATATTTTAAATACATCTAATGTGTGAAAATCTTACTGTCATTCAAGTATATGCCAAAAATTTAGTAGCAGGATGGTATTCACATCATTCACATAGGGTTGGCAAACCCCTCTTTTTTAAGAAAAAGATTTTATTTATTGATTGATTAGAGAGCAGGCACAAGTGGGTGTGCACATGGACAGGGAGAGGAGCAGAAGGGGAGGGAGAGGGAGGGGAAAGAATCTCAAACAGACTCCAGGCATCCCACAACCCTGAGATCATGACCTGAGCTGAAACTGAAGAGTCAGATGCCTAATCCACTGAGCCACCCAGGTGCCCCAGCAGACCTTTTTGATGTACTTGAAACAGTTTGCAGAAATCTGATTCATGTAGGATACTGAATAAATTTGAAATATTATTTAATCCAAATCTAATGTGAAAAAGGGGGTTATGAGGCAAAGTGATTTTTTTTTGCAATATTTACATTGAGAGGTAGTTCATACAACATAAAATTCATTTTAAAGTATACAATTCAGTGGTTTTTAGTATACTCAGTGTTTTGTGCAACCATCACCACTATCTAATTCCAGAACATTTTCCATTGCCCTCAAAAGAAATCACATTATCTGTTAGCAATAACTTCCATTTTTTTTCTCTACCCTCATTCTCTGGCAACCATTAATCTATTTTCTGTCTATGGATTTTCCTCTTCCGGACATTTCATGTTAATGAAATCATGCATATGTGGCCTTTTATGTGTGACATCTTCCCTTAGCTTAATGTTTTCAAGGTTTATTTATGTTGTAGCATATAACAGTACTTCATTCTTTTTCATAACCTAATAATAATCCCTTGTGTGGATATGCCACATTCTATTTATCCATTCATCCATTGATGGACCTTTGGGTTGGTTACCTCTTGAAACCCATTAAGAATAATACTGCTATGAACATTCCTGTACAAGTGTTTGTGTGAACATGTGTTTTTAGTTCTCTTGAGAATTGCTGGGTCATACAGTTAATTAAATTAAACTTTTTGAGAAATGACCAGACTTTTTTCCACAGCCATTGCACCATTTTACATTCCCAACAGCAATGTATAAAAGTTTCAGTTTTTTTACATTTTGCTAGCACTTGTTATTTTCAGGTTTTTAAAAATTAAAAAAAAATTTATATTGTACCCATTCTATAAATGGGTATTAAGTGATAATCATGTGATTTTGGTTTGCATTTCTTTTTTTTTTTAAAGATTTTATTTGAGAGAGAGAGAATGAGAGATAGAGAGCGCGAGAGGGAAGAGGGTCAGAGGGAGAAGCAGACTCCCTGCTGAGCGGGGAGCCCGATGGGGGACTTGATGGGGGACTTGATTCCGGGACTCCAGGATCATGACCTGAGCCGAAGGCAGTTGCTTAACCAACTGAGCCACACAGGCACCCCTTGGTTTGCATTTCTCTAAGGACTAATGATGTTGAGCATCTTTTATGTGCTTCTTGACCTTTGTACGTCTTTGAAAAAATGTCTCTTCAGATCCTTTGCTCATTTTTAAATTTGGTTCTTTTTGAATACTAGAAGAGTTCTTTACATTTTCCGAATGCTTGATCTTCATATGATTTGCAGATCCTTTTTTCCCATCCTGTGGTTTGTCTTTCCACTGTTTTTGATACTGCCCTTTGCACAAACATTTTTAAATTTGAAGTTGCAATTTTTGTTTTTTTCTTTGTGCTTTTGGCGTAATAGCTAAGAAACCTTTGGCCAATCTAAAATTATTCAGATTTATACCTAAACTACTCTTCCAGAGTTTTATAGTTTTTAACTCTTATGTTTAAGTTTGATCAATTTTGAGTTAATTTTTGTATATGGTGTGAGGAGGCAGGGTATGGTATTAAAAGAAATTAAGGATATTTTTTCCCCCTTCTTTTGAAGTCGTCACAGGGTACAACTCTACTATGCCCCTGTGTAATGTGAATATAGAGATCAGTGAGGGAGGAAAAAAAGATTTCCTTGTTGGTACTGAGTTATATAGTTCATTGATAAATGGAAATATTTGAGTCAAAACATTCTTTCAGCTGGATGGACCACTTAATCTAATCCAGCACACATTTTTTTTTAAGGTTCTCAATATAGTCTTTTAAGTATGTGGAGAGATAATAATTAGTTGTGTGAGTATAAGTAAGCAGTTACTTTTGTCTACACAAAATAGTGTGTTTCCATAGTATCTTGTACTTCCCTGTAAACACTATGTTGTTTTAATTTATAGGTTCTATAGTTATAATTTTTTTCATAAACAACCCTTGCGTGTCCGTGTCTTCTTTCCTGTGCTACAAACAGCATATAGCAAGTATGCAGTAAAAAGATGCTGAATGAATAAAGGGGGAATGAAATTTTCATGGGGGGGAGGTTTCTAATGTGTTTTCAAACAGTGTTTTAGGGTTTTTTAAATAAGGGAAGAGGATGATTGCTGAAGAAGTAATAGTCTTTGCTATGAGTAGTGGTTGTTTAAACTTCTTATCTTTCCATGATCAAGTAAATTCTTTATTGGTTGAAGATGTGAGGAATTACGGAAGTTGGGAAATAAACTTCCAGAGTTAGATTATGTAAAATTACAGCAGTTTAACAGAGTAAAATATTACTCATTGCAGGACCTACCTATAATTGGTATATTTAACTTCAAATAGATAAGTTCAAATTAATCCAATCTTGGGTTTTCTTCTTTCCATTACTATTATTATTATTTGCTTATGTGTGATTGTTAAAAGTGAATTCCAAGGCAGTCCTTGATTTTAAACTTTGTGTTATATGTGATAGTCCACGTCTGGTAGCAGAATGCCATAAGGCCTTGTTTGCTAAGCGTTGTGTGCTTTGTTTTATAAAACATTGGCAAAACATTTAAAGTGCAAATAAAGATACCCAGAAATGAAGTATATGACTTTAATAAGCTATGCTGAATGAGCCAAGCAATGACCTTAATTGATTTCTTCCTACTACCCCCTTCAACTATGCCCTTTCTTTCCTGGTTTTAGGACTCTGTGGTGAACTCTCTGTGAAAATCCAAATTAATTTTCTTTTGAAAGTGAAATGTAGGTAAATCTTAATTCATTTGTGAACCTAATGACCTAAGAGTTAATTATTTTGTGTGACTTTTCTTGGAGAAGGTCTGAATAGAAAAAGAATTGTAAGAGCAAATATATAGTTTTTTAAATTTTGTGTTACTTTATTAAAATTCTCTAGAACTATGAAAATCTTTTGCTTGCTTTTATGAGTAAGAATATGGGGCAGAAGTTTTGTTTGGGGCAAAAGATGGAGTTCTGTTTAACATTGAGCAGTACCAACAAAAACTCTAGTCAGAAGCAGTTAGTGGGGTACTGAGAGAAAGTGATCAAGATTGAGAAAAGAATGTAAAGATGAATGACACTTGATTCTCACCTTAAAAGGAACATGAGATCTAATAGTGAAAATGTGTAAACAAATAATTGTAATACATCAAGATAAATGTATAATACTTTTTACATAACATTTCAAAGTAGGGGCTGGACTAAGTAATTTTGAAGGTTAGTCACGGCTTCATAGAGGAGCTAATAGGTATTTTAAGGATGAATAGTTACTTGCTAGATGGACAAAGGAGTTTCTTTTCAATAGGTTAGCACATGCAGTGACATAGAGGCAAGAAAGATCATTATGATATGTTTGGGGGAAACTTTCAGTAGTTCTGTATTGTGGAATGCAAAGTGTTAATAAAAGAGGGAAATGAGGCTGGAGAGGGAGACATTAAAGGTCTTATAGGGGCAGAAGTTATCTTGATAGATCTTTACCCCTTATCCCCAAATCCTCATTTTAAAGTCCCCTTTCCTCCTGCTTATTAGCTGCTTTCCTAGCTTTAGATGCCAGTGCCGTGGAACTGGGGAATCTTCTTTCCTTTTCCTAGGTAATTTGTGGTAGGGTTATTGAAAGGGATAGGAAGAAAAATGCACAGTCCTGTTGACCACTTGTGCAAGGGTTTAGATGAGCTTGGCATGTGAAATTGGACTTCTGAATATTGTTATACATGGTGTTTAGGTTGCTAAGTGAAATCAGCTACACTTAATGGCTTTTGTGGGTTTGTCTGGAAATTGAATTTTTTTGAGTTCCAAATTTATGAATGAACTTAAACAGAAAATGCAATGATGGTCATTAGGAGTACAAAAGATTTGGTAAACCAGTTAAAGTCAGTAAGATTCTTGGGGGAATGTTTGATTTATGTGATTTAACTACTGATATCTATTTATCTGCAAGTGATGCATTAATTATAGTCATTCATAAGTTTTTTTTTTTAAGATTTATTTATTAGAGAGAGAGAGAGTGAGCGCACACAGGGAGAGGGAGAGAGAGAAGCAGACCTCCCAGCTGAGCATGGGAGCCTGATGAGGGGCGCCATCCCAGGACCCTGAGATCATGACCTGAGCTGGAGGCAGACGCTTAACCGAGCCACCCAGGCGGCCCAGTCATTTATTGATTTTTAAAGCTGGATTTCTACCAAATAAGTTTATTAGTCTTGTGGAAATTAATGTACTCATTAGCAGTTGCATATTGAGTGTCTACTTTGTATCTGAGTTGCTGTGTTGAGATTATTGAGAAATCCAAATATGAGATTTCTGATCATGTCCTTAGTTCTAGTAGAGAAGATAGTTGTATTATCAGGCAATGTGAGATAAAAAGTTCATATCAAATGACATTGAAAATCACAGGAAAGAAAGATACTGCTTTTGATGAGGGGGAGAACTGGACCTTAAATGATACGTAGTCAGGAGTAGTAGGCATTTGAAGTGGAGGAAACGGCTCCACATTTGCAGGTAGGAGGGCTGGAAGTGTGTTTGGGAACAAAGGAGTCTAATTAATCGTAGAGGGTGAATGGGGTCCTTTGGGGCTTCAGGAGGGATAGGTTTGGGAGTAAGGAGAAGTACAGTGGGAGCAGTTGAAGCTAAAATCCATGGGGTATGGATTTTAATCATAAACTTTAGATATATCTCACCTCCATGTAGCTTTTGACTACTGTGGGTAAAGTTGGACCATAGCATAGCACTGATTTTCAAAATTATACTATATCTTTATTTTCTGTCTCTAGTGTTAAAATATGGAAGACAAGGAGTTTTGCTGATCTTGAAGGTGAAAATGAGATTTTGCTGCTTCATGCTTTTTATATTAGCTTGATTATTATAGACTGCATTAATAGTGGCAATATCTGAGGTTCTTGGAATTTCTGAGTCCATAGATTATGCAGGAATTATTGAAAAAGTCTTCTAAATAGAAATGATATATACCTAATTTTGGTTTGGACATAGGTAGAGATTTTATGAAAGTTTAAGGAGACTTTTCAGGCTTCAGTGTTCTACAAAATCTGATCAGATCAGTTTAATTAGGACATAACCTGCATCATAGGGATAAGAGCTAATATTTATAGAACCTTTACTGTCTTGAACTATAACATAATCCTTCTAAAACCTATTGAATATATAGCTTATTAGCTGTATTGTACAAATACATAAATTGAGATTGCTAGTAAAAGGATATAGAGACAAATTTTACCATTAAAATGCAATGAAGAACCTGAAGTAGAAGTCAGGCAGTTTTTTAGGGAACGGGATATTGTTGGGAGAAAGTCTTTCTTTCAGAAGTATAATTTCATAAATATGTAAAATTACAGTTGGAAACAGCAACTTCCTGTACTTCTTAGAGCAAATTATTAATATGCTTCAAGGGGAATAATCCCTGAACTGATATATGGGAGGCTGCCCCAGCTACATTTGGATATGTGATGAATTTGTGAATTATTTCTCAAACCTTGTTTTTATCCCTTAACTTCAGAGAACCATAGAAATCTAAGCATTACTGTTTCAAAGATTCTTAGTTTATATGTTTGTTGGAAGGACTTTGTTTCTGAAGTGTATGTATACTGTATATATATATTGTAAATGGGGGTTGAATAGATCTACTTATTAAAACTAGAACTCTAGCATAGGCCAAGGTTGCATCAGTTCTTCTGATTAGCTGCTTACTCATGTTTGGTCTCAACCTTTTTACTCACAGTACTTGTACATGTAGCTAGTTTTGAGTTGACTTTCAAATACTTGTCAAATACATTGTGAGCTGTCTTTCTCTTTGGCTATCTTTTTACCTTTTGTGTCTTGAAATTAAATAAACTTATTGGTGTAGTTTAGAATAATCTTTAGTTGTATTGAATTCATAATTATATGTAGGAAACTTGTTTTAGTAGTTGCCTGTACCTTTTCTAACTGCTAAGTTTGTCTGCAGATAGTAGCATCTTTGGAAAGAGGGGTGCAATTTTGGAAAGGTGTAGCATTTATCTTAGGTGAGTAGCAAACAAAACCAGTTTCACTAATTTTGGTTATTAGCTTTATTTCAGGTGATCTGTCATGGGGGGAACTGGTCTAGTTTTTATTTTATAAGGCCAGTGTGAATATTTGTTGGTAAATACAAAATTGAGTCTGTTGCTCAGCAATTAAGTTGTTTTTAAAAACTGCATATTCAAGTGGGTTTTAGGATAGTTGCATTTGATCTTTTGGTATGAAACAGGAGGAGAGATCTGCTTTGTTCTTTATATGATCACTTTTTCAGATCTGGAAGATGTAACCACATTATCCTTGTGCCCATTTATACTTTGGAAGTAAAACTAGCTGTTAAATGACTGAGAAATTAACATTTAGCTGGCAGTATTTCCTCCTTTATTTTTCTTTTCTCAGCATTAGCTTTTGTAACTTTTTTTGACAAACTATTTTGTATTAGTTATTAATTAGGTTTAGAATTTGTGTTAGGTATTAATTCAGTATAAAATTTTAGACTTGGTACAGTATAAACATTCATTTATTTTTGTTCTTCATATTCTTGCAAAATATGTTTTGAATTGGTGACTTAGAGTGGACCAAGGCATTATTTTCAGATTTTTCACACATCCCGGAAACATCCAACAACACACCTGAGTGGCAGTAAAGAACATATTCACAGGTACTGAATTAAGAATTAGTTATAGAGTTGCAACTGACAGCTAAGTTAAGAGTTATTTATAGAGCCGCTCAGGAGGCTGAGACATTCCCTGACTAACTGGGGAAGGTGCTGTGCAGGTTGAAACCGTTTCTTATCACAAGATGGAAAACTTTTAAGCTACTTCCTTTTAAGCTGCTTCCTAACTTTGGGCTTGTAGAGTTAACCTAGGAGTGCTTTTTTGTTTGAGTTTCTTCATCAGAGCTGTGTTTTTCTAACTTGGTGACCAACATAGCTTTTTTTTTTTATAAAGATTTTATTTATTTATTTGACACAGAGAGAGACAGTGAGAGAGGGAACACAAGCAGGGGGAGTGGGAGAGGGAGAAGCAGGCTTCCTAAAGAGCAGGGAGCCCTATGCGGGACTCGATCCCAGGACCCTGAGATCATGACCTGAGCCAAAGGCAGACAGACGTTCACCGACTGAGCCACCCAGGCGCCCCCCAACCTATAGCTTTTGAGGCCCCCCCCCCTTTTTTTTAAGAATTGGAAATGATTACATCTCTGGGTCAGATGACTGAAAAACTGCTTTATGTGTTCCTCTAATGGTAAATCATATAAGCCTTCCTCGCCTGAAATCTGGTGTATTGACTTTGTTTTGTAACATTTTATTGGCTTTTTAAATTAAAGCTTACAATTTTTGAGGCACTTAGAGATGTCCAAAACTCTTAACATGTTCCTTGTGAACTTGTTTTGAATGATATGCCTTCCTTATGCCTTGTCAGCTTCAGCTGATTGTAGCCAGAATGAAGATGATGCCAAGGAGCAGAAAATATTATGCCAAACAAGAGGTGGTTACCCCCTGTACTAGGAATTAGATTTGTGAGAGATAAGAAGAGAGATCTATGAATTTTAGAATAGAGAGGGCGATGACAAGACTCAGACTACTTGAGGGGCACCTGGGTGGCTCAGTCGTTAAGTGTCTGCCTTTGGCTCAGGTCATGATCCCAGGGTCCTGGGATTGAGCCCTGCATCGGGCTCCCTGCTCCGTGGGAAGCCTGCTTCTCCCTCTCCCACTCCCCCTGCTTGTGTTCCCTCTCTCGCTGTGTCTCTCTCTGTCAAATAAATAAAATCTTTAAAAAAAAAAAAAAGGACTCAGACTACTTGGAATGAAGAGAGAGAATTGAGAGAAAATATTTGTGTATCTTTATCCCTCTGGTGGAAAGATGACTATTTTAAAGAATCTAGTTTCGGCACAGCCATTGTATTGTGTTACGTTAGATAGGCAAGTATTTAAATCTTTACAAGGGAGATAACAGAGCATCCCTTGCCTTGTCTGTCACAAGGCTATTGTAATAATCAGAAGACTAAGGATATGAAAGAACCTTGTAAAGTATAAAGAGATCTGCATGTATAAAGATTTTGCCACATACTCATGTAACCATGGTTTCCCTTCCCAGTTGAAGAAATTGAGTTTTACAAACTTTCTAAAGATGGTAGTACAGAAGTCATTGAGTTTGAGGTGGTTTCATAATACTGTATTGGAAAAGTGATGAGGGAAAACTCATCAATAAAATAAGTAAAACTAACAAGATCAAATATTTGTAATACTGTCATAAAGTTTATAAAATATTCTCAGTATGTTCCTGTACTATTTTGATAATTATTCCTATTTTTAAAATGGAGATACTGAAACTGAGTGGCTAACTCACATGCCTTGAAGTTATGATAGATAGTCAATCTGGAATTTGATTCTAGATCCTTTCCTCGTTCTGATGTCACTTCATCCTATTATCGTGTAGTCTTAGCATATGAAAATAGACCTGGATGGCACCATTCAAAGAAATGGGAGAGCCTAGAGCTGAACTTTAGTGATAGTGAGATTAGTGTCTTCATCATAACTGTTTGAAGCAGAGATTGAAAATGCATAGTACTTAGGATAGACTATCCAATGAGTGTAAGTCAGAAAAGAGCTCTAACAGGGAGAAATGGACTTTAAAAAAATAGAAAAAACTAAAAACAGACACGCTTTTCCACATCTGGCAATCTTGTTCATTCTGGAAGGTATCCAGTGCAACAAAAAGGTGTAGTTAATGGTCTCCAGTATTTGTCAAGTTTAGGGAGAGATCATACTTGGAAAGTAGTAGTTTCAAAGTAGTAGCCTCTTAGTTGGGTAGAAGGCCTGTTTGGGGAGCCTTTGTCATCATAGCAAAAGGAAAATGGTGAAAGGTTGATAATCCAGAAAAGGGAGAAAGGTGGTTGAATTTTTCTTTGCTATTTGACTAGGCCATTAAGATTTATATTGCCTTCTCATAACAAACCAAGAGAAAGATACAGTATCTCAGAAATTTAAGGGACTTTTTATATATCCATCTACAGTTAGAATATATAGATTTTAAAAATATATGTGATATTATCTTTCTACCTAAAAATAGCTGCTTGTATGAAAGCATCAACTAAGGCTTTTCTTAGTCTTTTGTTATTATTATTGTTATCATTGGTACTTAGAAGCAGAAGAACTAAATAAAAACCCATTGTAAGCATTCTGTACAATATTAAGTGTTAAATTCATTGTTTCTGTATTCCTTAGCAGCAGAGGTCTGTTTATCAGAATACCTTGTATTGAGATATATTTAAAGCCTATATTTAGGGGGAATAAATCCATAATTAACTATGCAGTGTGCAGAATACGTTGTGATCATGTCAACTTTTAATAGAAGAGATAATCCTCAAAATATTGTCTTAAATTTTTGCTGTAATATACTTAGGTTGATGACTTTAAATAGATTTAATCGAATAATAACTTTATTTTGGAATTAAAACATACCAAATTTCGTGTAGTCATACATAGTTCTGAAAAAGTTTTTTTAGATCAGCAAAGTTTATGGCAAAATGATTAAAGATTCAAATTAGTGAGAGTTTTTTTCCTCTAATATTATTGAGGAATAATTTACATGGAATTTTTAAGTTAAAAAAAGTAACATCTTCAGTCTTAAATTCTGGCAGCTTATAAAGCAGATTTGTTTTTTTTTTTTTAAGATTTTTATTTATTTGACAGACAGCGAGAGAGGGAACACAGCAGAGGGAGTGGGAGAGGGAGAAGCAGGCTTCCCGCTGAGCGGGAGCCGATATGGGGCTCAATCCCAGGACCCTGGGATCATGACCTGAGCCGAAGGCAGACACTTAACGACTGAGCCACCCCGGCTCCCCTACAAAGCAGATTTTTATCTTGGAAGATAGCCTTATAAAAAGGCATTTGTCAGAAAATGAAATTATCAGGTTTTTTTTTTTAATGCCGAGAAATAAGCAAACATGAGTTATAATGGCATTTTATAAGAACAGTTGTATAGTTATGAAGTTTGTGAGAGTGGAGATATTTTTTGTTGAAACACTCCTAGTGATTATTCCTTCTTGTAGAAACTTAAAGGCTTGGGCGCCTGGGTGGCTCAGTTGGTTAAGCGACTGCCTTCGGCTCAGGTCATGATCCTGGAGTCCCAGGATCGACTCCCACATCGGGCTCCCTGCTCAGCAGGGGGTCTGCTTCTCCCTCTGACCCTCTTCCCTCTCGTGCTCTCTATCTCTCATTCTCTCTCTCTCAAATAAATAAAATCTTTAAAAACAAAACTTAAAGTTTGAAACTTTTTGGGAAAAATACTTCTACTTTATCTTATGGTGATTTATTAATAATTACTCATATTTTCCATTTACAGAGCATTATTTAAAAACTTAAAGCTGTATAGATAGCTTATTATTTGGTGCTTATCTATTTCTGGCTATGTTTGTCATTAATGTTTACAGCAGTTTGAAAAAAAGTTTTTAGAAATGGCCTTCATATGTTAATGGTTTAGAGGGGTCTTTTGATACCTACTTGCCACAAGTGTGGGACTTAATGAACTGTACTAAATGGCTGGTGTAATTTTGTTACACCAAGGTCGCTTTTGTTTAATTGTGAAGTGTATGAATAAATAAATGAGATTCCCAGTCCCTCCTTATTATCTACATGAAACTGGAGGCTTTGTAGAATCAACAAGAGAAGATTCTGTTCAGTAATACTTTGGTTTGGCAAGGGTGAAGCAGACATGTGTGATGTAGAATTAATAGGATACCTCCATACTTCCCCTCTCTCTGGAAAATGGTAGTTGATCATGGTAGTTAATGCTATAGGCTCCAGGCCACTGGTGACACACTACCATTGTTACTGTAATTTTCAAAAGTCTCTTTATCCAAAGACTCCTGATTATCATGTATGATTAGCATCCTCCCCAGAAATATGTCCCATCCTTCTTAAGTACTAAGAAATCCTTAGCACTTATCACCATCAGCCATATATTTGTTTTTTTTTTTAAAGATTTTATTTATTTATTTATTTATTTGAGAGAGAGAATGAAATAGAGAGAGAGAGCATGAGGGGGGGAGGATCTGAGGGAGAAGCAGGCTCCCTGCTGAGCAGGGAGCCTGATGTGGGACTCGATCCCGGGACTCCAGGATCATGACCTGAGCCGAAGGCAGTCGCCTAACCAACTGAGCCACCCAGGCGCCCTCAGCCATATATTTGTTCATTTGTTTACTGATTTGTTTCTCCCCACCAGTATGTAAGCTTCCTGATGGCAGCAGCTTTGTCATGTTGCCTTTTCCTAAGCCTATTTGGCATATTGTAGTATACCATGAATATTGTAGAATATACAGAATTTCTACTTGTTCATACTAAGGTTTGCAAGGCTGTAGATGGATCATAAAGATTCTATTGCTCTAATTGCATCTGGGACATGAACTTGTGTTTTCTGGATGAGGTAGACTATGGCAGAAAGTCTAACTGCAATTCATTATTCACTCTGAGTAGGCAGAATTTAAACTGTTAAGAAAAGCCATGAAAATCTTTTGGGTTCCTACTTACTTATGTTTTAGACATAGGCTGAGTGTATCACTTAGCTATGCTGAGGAGTTTTTGCCCATTATTTTCCCTCTACCCCCACCTATCTTTTGAGTGGAGAAATGGGCTTTTGTTTCACCTATAAATCTATAAATATGTATAGCATCATGTCACACATTGTGGAAGATAGAAGAAAACAAAAGATACCTGAATTTATTTTAACAGAGTAAAGAATGAGTCTTGATTGCTTAAAACAGAAAAGGGACACTCAGGGTACAGTTGAGATTATATTCCTGACATTTTTGGATATAGAGGTGAAAATTTCTAGTATCTCTGACTTTCCAGAAGACCTTAGGCTGATTTTCAGAGAAGAAATTTGAGAATCATTTGCCTAGAAGTTTTTGTTCAAGTTAAAAGATTTTCTCAGGGTGAAAAAAAACAGAATCAGAGATTATTAATGTTAGGAAAATGCCCACGGGTTGGGGGATGAGAGGACAAAATGAATAGAATGGAAGCTCGTTTGTGTTTTAGGAAGGCTGAGGAAGAACCAGAATATAGCACCCCAGAAGCTCGTTTGTGTTTTAGGAAGGCTGAGGAAGAACCAGAATATAGCACCCCAGAAAGAAAAATGCAAATATGCCAGGAGTACGTGGTGGTGGTATATTAATTCCTTAGTTACATGTAGACTTTTATTAGGTCTCTTATAACTAGGGTGACATAGAATTTATATTCCAAACTGGGTCACTTTTGAGAGTGAAAAGATGTGCTATCTGAATGGGACACTGGGACAACAGGTGTAAACCAGACCTGTTTCAGGAAAACCAGGACACTTGATCACCTCCTATTAATAACATACTTTTCTCCGGACTTAGTCCCAGTTCTTGGACCCCAGATAAATTTTTTTCCTATATACTACTCTGAACTGCATTTGAGGAGCTTCCTTAAGCTTTGATTCCTGTTTCTTGGTCTTCTTGGAATGAAGGAATTCTTTTCATTTTTTTCTGCTCCGCCAGACTGTTTGGTGGAGGTAAGTACAGTACTTACGATGAGTTGTTTGTTGACTTTATTTTGCTTAGAAAATTGTTTTGTGCATTTTTGGTCCAGTATTAGATTTTTAAGAATCCTGGTTTTATCTAATAAAAAATTTAAAAAAATCTTTAAAAAAAAAAAGAATCCTGGTTTTATCTCTTTAACGGGGCTGATGAAGTATTAATAAGTTCTTAGAATGTAATACAAAAAGAGTGAATTTGTGATTTTGGCATTTACTCTTAAATTACTTGATACTTACAAGTTTCCTTTCCTACAGGTGGGATGGTAATTCTGAAACTTCAGATCTTCAAAGAAGGGAATGAAAACACCTTGTGTTTATATCACGGATATATTTTTTTTTATGTTGGATCACTGTAATGCTTTCATTTTGTTTTCCTATAAATAAATCTTTTTTAATTCTTACATCAAGTGTTTTTTTTATTCTGTTAAATAATTATATTTTCTGGTAAATTAAAAATTAATAAAACTAATAGTTGCTTTTGGGGTAGTACTTACTAAAATATGATTCACCTTACCTCTAAGATCCTTATTTGGAATCTGGGGTGGGACTAGAGTGTCAAGGTTTGGAAATCATCACTTTGGAATACTAGAATGGAATCCTAAACAGTCTCAAAATGAAGGAGACAAACCTGAATCCCTCTATTCTTGCTACAGTCCTATTGTTTTGCTGTACAGTCTGCCATCTAGTGGTAGGAATGCAGAATACACCAGAACACCAAGGAGAGCTGTTAAGTTTTCACTTTTTTAATATTAAGAAAACTTACATAGCAGGCTAAAACATTTTGATAATGAGGGGAAAAAAAAGAATGACTGTTTCACTTGAAAATATAAATCAGTAGTAGTGAATTCTGAGAGTATTCAAAGTGTGGTTTTTTTTGTAGAGTATTTTTATGACTTAAACTTTATTCTGCTCTTGTAAGATTTATGTATATGTAACAGATTTGTTGAAGAGGCAAATGCATAAATAATGATAGATGATTTTAACAGACAGTAGATTGGACTGATTTAAAAAAGATACTTGTATATTGATTAAAATTTTAGAGCAACTACGTAATGATTCCATTAACTAAAATGATTTATTTTGCATTTTTATAATTAAAGTACAGACAATTCAGCAAACTTGGCTTGTGTTCATCTATGACCTAAGAGGCTAAGTTTCAGCTAGGTATTAACAGAGTAGCTTAGGGTTGGCTTTGTTTGCCTAGCTCCATCTGAATTGTTTTTTTAGGTAGTCCCTCTTTAGTTCCACTTCTTTCCTCTCCTACAGGTATAGAGGTCAATCCTTTCTTTTTTGTTACTTTCTAAAGTGTTCTGAAAGCACCCAACACTTGACACTTATGTGGTCTGTCCTATATATACTGCAGACTTAGGAATACTTCCTAAATCTATGTTAAAGTTTTTTTGGTTTTTTTTTTTTTTTTTTTTTTTTTTTTTTTTTTTTTTTAAAGATTTTATTTATTTATTTGAGAGAGAGAGAATGAGAGATAGAGAGCACATGAGAGGGAAGAGGGTCAGAGGGAGAAGCAGACTCCCCGCCGAGCAGGGAGCCCGATGTGGGACTCGATCCCGGGACTCCAGGATCATGACCTGAGCCGAAGGCAGTCGCTCAACCAACTGAGCCACCCAGGCGCCCTTTTTGGTTTTTGTTTTTATTTGTTTTTTGTTTGTTTGTTTTGACAGAGAGCGGGTACAAGTGGGAAGCGGCAGGGAGAGGGAGAAGCAGACTCCTGCTGAGCAGGGATCCCAGTGCAGGACTTGATCCTGGGACTCTGGGATCATGACCTGAGCTGAAGGCAGCTGCTTAACCGACTGAGCCACCCAGGCACCCTGTGTTAAATTTTTTATTCCTCTTTTTAAAAACTGATTTCTTGGGGTAGTCTCCATAAGCAAATGAAATTAGCACCTCATGAGGGGAGGTCTTTTGGGTTAATGTGTCTTCAAAAAAAACTTTGTTTAAAATAAATAGGGATAGCCAGATAATGAGAGAATTTTTAATGGCTTGCTTATAGGAACTTTTCTGTTGAATAGTTTTTAAGGGAAGAAAACCTCTTGTTTTACATGGCGATTAAAAAAATCAGTCGAAAGGAAAGAAAAACTGGGGCACCTGGCTGGCTCAGTCAGAAAAGCATGTGACCTTTTTTTTAAAATTTTATTATGTTATGTTAGTCACCATTCATTACATCATTAGTTTTTGATGTAGTGTTCCATGATTCATTGGTTGCGTATAACACCCAGTGCTCCGTTCAGTATTGGCCCTCCTTAATACCCATCACCAGGTAACCCATCCCCCCACCCCCTACCCCCCTCCCCTCTGAAACCCTCAGTTTGTTTCTCAGAGTCCATAGTAGCGTGTGACTCTTGATCTTTTGATCTAGGTGTCATGAGTTTGAGCCCCACCATGGGTGTAGAGATTACTTGAATAAATCTAACTTTAAAAAAAAAAAGGGAAAGAAAAACTTACTATGGTATAAACAGGTTAAATATAGTATGTACTATTACCAAAGTGTTATCTTTACATTTCTTAGTTTTCACGTGTATGAATCTTTTGTTCGTTCATTTTGCAGAGAACCCAGTGACAGAAATAGCATATCTACTTGTGCTAATAGATTGGTTTTTCCTGTAGCTGCAACTTACTTTTTTAGTAAGATGGGCCTTTGCCTTACTTTTTTTTTTTTTAAGATTTTTATTTATTTGACAGAGAGAGAAAGAGAGAGAGCACAAGCAGGGGAGTGTCAGGGAGAGGGAGAAGCAGGCTCCCCGCAGAGCGGGGGGAGCCCGATGTGGGACTTGATCCCAGGACCCTGGGAGATTGAACTTGTATTCACAGTATTGGCCTACCTCTGGAACTGTGGATACCAGATTTTCAGCTGTTACACCATGCAGCTCTTATGCGTGTACCACCTCTTCCTCACATGCTTGAGGAAATAAAAGAACACATCATGGCTGTCCTTTCTGCCACTGATCATGGTATTCCCCAAAGGATCTGGAATGTCCTTGTATATTGTGACTTAGCTCCTTTAGCTTCTTAGTATTTTTATCAAAGCCATTTGGATATCTTTATTTCTTTTTAATACTTTGAAATGCACCCTTCTCTCTTTTTAAATTAATTCATCTTTGTAATTCTTTTCCCCAATCCTTGTTACGTGTACCAAGCATTCTATGGTATATGAGTCTTTCCCCAGTTTTTACCTTCACACCCAAATAATAAGTTAGTATAGGATTGGTATTTGCTGTGTGACATGAATGTGCTTATTGAGATTTGTAAAATTATGGAAATAATAGTGGTATAGGTCTTTTACATATTGATTTCGGCTACCTGTTCATATATAACTTAGTTGCTGAATAATTTTGAAAGTGTTCAGTTCTTTTTGCATCAGCCTATTGAGGACATCAGTATATATCAGCAAATATTATACATCTACAGTTTTTAAAAATGGAATCTTACTCTGTAATGTTCTTTAACATGGCTTTGATTTAATAATACCCTGAGCATTTTCCCGTCAGCCTTTTTTGCCGTTTGTTGGCCTCGTAGTATTTCATTGTAAGACTGCTATCTTTACCATTATTGAACATGTCTTCTCACATTGTCACTTAGCACCTTTAGCTTCATTTATCAAAGCCATTTGGATATATTTATTTCTTTTTAATACTTTGAAATGCACCCTTCTCTTTTCACATTAATTCAATTCTTATTACTGTACTGAACATTCTGTAGTGTGTCTTTTCCCAGTTTTTACTTTCACATCCAATTAATAAGTTGATTAGACTTACTTCTTAAGGTATAAGCCGGTCTATGAAGACCATATTTCTGAATTAATTCTAACGGGAATTATGTAAAAGTATAACGTTGTGTTTCACATGGGGGACCCCGCAAACTATAAAGTTAAAATGGTAACGTTTAACTGTTAATTTAGATTATACTTTGTGACCCCTACACAAAAAAATGAGTGAAGAAGTAATATTTAAGACTGTTGATTCCATTTCCCAGACATTTGACACTTATGATAAGGGCAAATGTGCCTCTTTGTATAAAATTCTTTTGCCATAGGTCTGATTTCAACTTGTGTGTTTTATAAATACTTCCAAATTTATGCCAAATGAAAGCAAAAGTTCAGAAACTTCTTGTCTTCTGCTGTTTCTTGACTATTGTTTTTGTTGCTGTTTCTTGGAATAGTTGTTCTTACCATTTGTACTCCTACCCAGGAAAGATTTCAAAGATCTGATCAGTGAAGCAACATTTGATCCACTTAATTTGCCTTCCAAATTTACTGTATCTCTAATTTTCTAGATGATTGAAGAAATGAGTCCTTTCAATGAAATTGTGTCTTTCATAAGCTCACAGTAGACATCATACTCAAGAGTATAAAGCTCAAATCCTTTTTTCTAAGACCAGGAACAAGACAAGGAGGCAACTTCTGTGTCACTTCTATTCAGCATGGGTACTGAAAATCTTACCCAAGCAACTACGCAAGAAAAAGAAATAAAAGGTATCCACATTGGAAAGAAAGAAGTAAAACTCACTGTTTATGGATGGCATAATATATAGAAGACCCTAAAGACTTCATAAAAAAACTGTTAACTAAAAAATGGAAGTCAGTCCACAATAGCCAAACTGTGGAAAGAGCCAAGATGTCCATCGACAGATGAATGGATAAAGAAGATGTGGTATATATACACAATGGAATATTATGCAGCCATCAAAAGGAATGAGATCTTGCCATTTGCAACGATGTGGATGGAACTGGAGGGTGTTATGCTTAGCGAAATAAGTCAATCAGAGAAAGACATGTATCATATGACCTCACTGATATGAGGAATTCTTAATCTCAGGAACAAACTGAGTGTTACTGGAGTGGTTGGGGGTGGGAGGGATGGGGTGGCTGGGTGATAGACATTGGGGAGGGTACGTGCTACGGTGAGCGCTGTGAATTGTGCAAGACTGCTGAATCACAGATCTGTACTTCTGAAACAAATAACGCAACATATTTTAAGAAAAAAGAAAAAAGATAGCAGGAGAGGAAGAATGAAGGGGAGTAAGTCAGAGGGGGAGACGAACCATGAGAGATGATGGACTCTGAAAAACAAACAGGGTTCTAGAGGGGAGGAGAGTAGGGGGATAGGTTAGCCTGGTGATGGGTATTAAAGAGGGCACATTCTGCATGGAGCACTGGGTGTTATGCACAAACAATGAATCATGGAACACTACATCAAAAACAAATGATGTAATATATGGTGATTAACATAACAATAAAAAAATTTTAAAAAAAGGAAGTCAGTAAAGTTGTAAGATAAAAAAATCACACAAAAATCTGTTGCATTTCTGTGTACTGATAATTATCAGGAAAATAAAACAATCCCATTTATAGTTGCATCAAAAGGAAGAAAATTCCTAGGAATAAACTTAACAAAGGAGGTGAAATACCTGTATGTTGAAATCCACAGCACTTAATAAAAGAAATTGAAGAAGACACAAATATAAAGGTATCCTGTGCTCATGGATTGGAAGAATTAATGTCGTTAAAATATCCATACTATCCAAAGCAATCCACAGATGCAGTGCAATTTCTACCAAAATTCCAATGGGATTTTTTCAAAGAAATAGAACAAATAATTCTAAAATTTACAAAAACAACCAGACACACACACATATAGCTAAAACAATCTTGAGAAAGAAAACTAGAGGCACCACACACCCTTCTTCAATTTAAACTATATTACAAAGCTACTGTAATTAAAACAGTATGGTATTGTCATAAAAGTAGGCATACAGATCAATGGAACAGAATAGAGAACCCATGAATAAACCTGTGCATATATGGTCAGTTTATGACAAAGGAGCCAAAAATATACACCTGGGAAAGGATAGTCTCTTAAACAAATGGTTCTGGGAAAACTGGGCAGCCACATGCAAAATAATGAAACAACCACTGTCTTACACCATATAAAAAACTCAGAATGGATTAAAGACTTGAATGTAAGACCTGAAACCATAAAACTCCTAGAAGAAAACATAGATGGTAAACTCCCTGACATAGGTTTTGGTGATGATTTTTTGCATATGTGCTGGTGAAGTGAGCACAGTGATGATTTTTTTGAAATCATTTTGAAGCAACAAAAGCAAAACTAAGTGGGATTGCATCATACTAAAAGGCTTCTGCACAGCAAATGAAACCATTAACGAAATGAAAAGGCACCCTACCGAATGGGAGAAAATACTTGCAGATCATACATCTGATAAGGGGTTAATACTTAAAATATATAAAGAACGTGTTGTACAATGCAATAGCAAAAAACAAACAATTAAAAAATGATGATCTGAATAGACTTTTTTTTTTAAAGAAAACATATAGATAGTCAACAGGAATGTAAAAAGATGTTCAACATCGTTAATCATCAAGGAAATGCAAATCAAAACCACAGTGAGATATCACCTCATGCCTGTTGAAGTGGCCATTATCAGACAGATACCAAGTGGAGAAGAGGGAATGCTTGTGCACTGTTGGTGGGAATGTAAATTGGTACACCTACTGGGAAAACAGTATGGAGGTTCATCAAAATGAAAATAGAACTACTGTATGATCCAGCAGTTCCACTTTTGGGTAACTTGAAAAGATACATGCACTGTCATGTTCATTGTAGTAGTATGTGCGATTGCCAAGGTATGGGAACATCCTAAGTGTCCACTGATGGATGAATGCATAAAGAAATTGTGGTATGTTTGCACAGTGGAATATTATTCAGCCATAAAAACGAATGAAATCTTGCCATTTGCAACAACTCGGATGGATCTCCAAGGCATTATGCTAAGTGAAATAAGTCAGAGAAAGACAAATACCATGTTACCTCTTACATGAGGATATTAAGAAAAGCTGGTAGATACAGGGGACAGATTGGTGGTTGGGGAATGAGGGTGGGAGAAATGGGTGAAGGGGGTTATTGGTAAAAAATGCAATTGATATAAAACAAATTCGGAATCATTTAAAATATTTGTTTATATATTAATATATGTGACATAGGTGTATTATATGCAATATATATAAACACTGAAAAAAAGAATAGTACTTAATTAGTATTTGTTGAGACTTTCTTAATATATAGTTCCAACAGCATTAGCTAATCCTCAAAACAGTCTTATGATGTAGACACATACACACCAAAAAAGTATATTTCATCATGATCCTTTTGAAAGAGATAGTGTAGGGGTGCCTAGGTGGCTCAGTTGGTTAAGCGACCGCCTTCAGCTCATATCATGATCCGGGCGTCCTGGGGTTGAGTCCCGCAATCTGGCTTCTTGCTCAGCAGGGAGCCTGCTTCTCCCTCTCCCTCTACCTGCTACTCCGCCTGCTCATGCTCTCTCTCTGTCAAATAAATAAAAAAAAATTTAAAAGGTAGTATAGCATTTGGCTAAATGATTATGATACATTGTGGGGGTTTGGTTTTGTTTTTACTAATACCATTTTTAGCCAAGTTTATTTATTAGAAAATCTATTTGGGTATCAGCACAGTTTTGATATATATAGTCCAGTGAATGCCTGTATATTTGGGAACTTGACACCCTCAACATTCTGCTAATGGTGCATGCCTGACTTGCTGTGGAAGTGAACCCTAAGTGGCTTAAGTTTCTAAAGTTGGTGAACTCTACCTTGGGAGGTGTATATAGGCTTGTGGCCTGCACTAAGAATATGGCTGTAAGATAATGAATCCATCTGGTAATTGGTTACTACTCAGTTTTGATATTTTGCTGGACATTTTCCCCTGGAAAAAATTCTATTTTGCATTTTTGTTTTTAAATTGATTAGAGATTTAGGACTTGCACTAAATTGGCTAATTGGGTATTCACTTGGTATATATGTTGCCAAGCACCCATACCTTTTACAAAAATTTAATTCTGTTCATGAATCTGTCACTACTATAGTAGTGAGTTTCTGTGACCTGACCTTTAGGAAAGTCTAATTTGTGTTAATACAGGTAATGTCTACTTTATCTACCTCAGACATTGTTGGAGGGGCATATTAGATAATAAAAGTGAGAGTATTTTGTATAGTAGGGATTGGTTCCTTCCACTGTCTCTGGAAAGATGCTTTTAGGTTTCTGTTGTAGGCCTATTTTCTTACTGCCTTTAAGTACTGGAAGCCTCATAAATTCTCATCTATACCTAACGCAAAGAGCCTATATCCCATGTAGTAATTTTTTTTAGTGTGGGGTTTAGGAATTATTAATGTAATATCAAGAAGGTATTTCAGTTTTTACATTCTTAAGGTAAATAAAAGAAAATATAAGATGTGTTTCCATTTAGAACCCTTTTGATTGGTAAGGGAAATTTCATGTCGAGTTTGTGGTTTTTAAGAACAAGTCTTCTGAATCGAGAATGGGAAAAGCAGTAGCTATCAAGATTCCCATGATATGTGTGATTCTTGTTTGGAATGATTTGGAGGTGAAATAACATTTTCCTTCCTCATTTGTTGGAGCTCAGACTTGGAAGCATTTTCAAGCTACTGTAGTAGAGACACTGTGCAGAGGAAAAATTACTGCCTAGAGAACTGCTTGAGTTAAAATACTATAGGGGAAGTATATTCTGTAGAGTTGGTGTAACGATTCAGTGTTTCTTCTCCCAGTATTTGTATAACTTTGGTTTTGTATTTGGTCTACTCTGGATTCATAATCTCAACATGATTTTTTTATTTTTAAAGATTTTACTTATTTGACAGAGACACAGCGAGAGAGGGAACATGAGCAGGGGGAGTGGGAGAGGGAGAAGCAGGCTTCCCACGGAGCAGGGAGCCCAGTGCAGGGCTCCATCCCAGGACCCTGGGATCATGACCTGAGCCAAAGGCAGACGCTTAACGACTGAGCCACCCAGGCGCCCCTCAGCATGAATTCTTATTTCTTCTTCCTGTTTAATGTGAAGTGTTGTGTATTTTAGTTTCTGGAGTTACCTTCAGTTTTTATGTGATCATTTCTAAAGTATACTGTAGTTTTCATAAGCATTATAATAAAAACTTTTATTTGTTAGATCCTCTCCAACCTGAAATTTGAAAATTTTCACATATAATGGGCTCAGGTTTGTTTTTTATTCCTTTGGCAATAGCAGATTGTGCAAATAGTCATAGATTGTTGGTTTTAGTTTATGTAAAAAATACTATTTTGGATGCTTATTTAAAAAGTCATGCTAGGACTGTCTGTATGCTTATTTAAATGAATGTATTTATTAAAAAAGTATGAGTGACCACTGTACACAAGGCACTATTCTGGGCCTTTGGGGATACAGTAGAGAACAAAACAGAGCCTTACCCACATGGAATGTACATTTTAATTGAGAGAGGAAAATATTAAATAGATTAAGATGAGTTAGGTGGTAAATGCTCTGCAGACAAAGTGAGTAAGGATGGATAGTGAGGGTTTGGAGGTAGAGAAGTGCCCTGAGGCTTCGTTATTTTTATAATTATTTGGAAGAGTTCATCTGATAAGGTGACATTTAGGCAAAGATCTGTAAGAATAAAGTGTGGGAGCAAAAAGTGTAGATATCTAGGAGAAGAGTATTTTGGCAGAAGGAACAGCAAGTGCTAAGCACCTGAGGTAAGAGTTCTTGGTCTGTGGGAGGCATTGCAGAGGAGACATCCATGTAACAAGCAAAGTGATGCAGAGAGAGCTGATCACAAAGGGTTTATATATAGCATTGGTAAAATATATATATTCTAATATATATAAAATCCTGTAGTTGTTGAAACTACCATCTGTACCTTTTGCTTCATTTAAGATCTGACTTAAATCTTAAGTCAGATTTCTGACTAATCGAGCAGTTTATTTGTGATGAAGAGTATGGAAATTGCTAACAAAAATGCAGTCTCCTTTTAAGGTCTCTGAAACTAGTTAGAAGGTAATGATTTGGCAGTAGATAGTTACAATGTAGAATAATTCTGTTATGTAGAATTATGTGCTAGCTTTAGTGACGGGGGGGGTACCTTAGTATGTGAAAGGAAGACTTGATTCATTTTGAAGAATGAGCAAGAATGTAAAGATGCAGGGATGAAACAGCAAGGTACATCACAGAAAACTGGAAAGTGGCTTTGTATTGGAAGCTAAGATTTGAGAAGGGAGAATATTGACAAGGATGAAATGTATGCCATCCTGTAAGTAGTAGGGATGTCATTGAGGTTAAGCAGTGAAAGTGTTGTGTTGTAGATCATTCTGTGGTCAGTTTAGAGAAGGGGGGTGTGAGGTGGGTGAGACCCCAAATCAGGTATCATCAGATAAGAAGCAGTCAGTTGGTCCATCATTTCTTTGTGGGGACAATTTTGGGTGGAGCAGGTTTGTTTGTTTTCATTTATTAATTTAAAGTAGGCTCTGTGCCCAGTGTGGGGCTTGAACTCATGACCCTGAGATCAAGAGTCACATGCTCATTCAACTGAGCCAGCCAGGTGCCGCAGTGGGTGAAACAGTTTTAAAATGTGAAGTGCCGATTGTGTACTTTGCAGGACAATTTATCTTCCTCATCCTTGGTATTAAATGTCAGTAAAATCTCTGTGTGTTAATCTCCCTCCCCAATTTCTGAATACTTTCAGGAGAGGTGGCACCCCCTAGTTAATAAATAGAATTTAGGGGCACCCGGGTGGCTCAGTCAGTTAAGCAGCTGCCTTCAGCTCAGGTCCTGATCTCAGGGTCCTGGGATTGACCCCATGTCCTGCTCTCTGTTTAGCGGGGAGCCTGCTTCTCCCTCTCCCTCTACCTGCTTATGCTCTCTCTCTCAAATAAATAAAATCTTATAAAAAAATTAAAAAAAAATAGAATTTAAACTTTGGCTTTGGCAATGATAGTGGGATGGAGAGGAACAGGTAGAATTGCTGGAGATTTAGGAGACTTGGTTACCGATGGGTTCTAGGGAGTGTATATGAATACAGAGAGGTAGGAGCACCTTTGGGGTAATACGGTGACAAGAAATTTTATGACAGGTTCAGTTTTGAAAACTAAAAAAAAAATATTCTGAGGAGTGTAAAATGACTTGATGCCATTAAGGAGAAGTAACTTTAAGAATTGAATAGCTTATCAAAACAATTTCTGGAAGGATATAGAAAAATGTAGATATATCAAGATAGAGAAAAAAACTAAGAATATAACTTCCTATAATTGAGTTCAGAACTTGACCAGTGTGTTTGAAGTTTTAAAGGATTCAAAAGGAGCAAGACAGATAAGCCTTGCCCTCAGATTACTTTTTGAGGGGCAGAGAGAAAGCTTAGCTTTGGGAATAAGGTGTACATAATATATTTAGTGCTGTAGGACAGATATGAAGTACTACTTAAGAAGAATCAGAGAAGGCAGAGATCAAGTTCTTTTTATTATCAGAAACTGAACCATACACACCAAATTGAAAGTACTATTTAGGGCGCCTGGGTGGCTCAGATGGTTAAGCAACTGCCTTCGGCTCAGGTGGTGGTCCTGGAGTTCCGGGATCTAGTCCCGCATCAGGCTCCCTGCTCGGCAGGGAGTCTGCTTCTCCCTCTGACCCTCTTCCCTCTCGTGCTCTCTATCTCTCATTCTCTCTCTCAAATAAATAAATAAAATCTTGAAAAAAAATGAAAGTACTGTTTAATTTTTGTTGCAAGTATGAATTGTTTAAGCCTTGTATCATTCTCCTGTTCCAAGGGTACTCTGATGGTGTTGTGCTTTGTTCTTTAAGCATTGTTGGCTAGGGTAACTGCTTATCTAAAATTCATTTGCTTATCCAGTGTTACTGGATAATAGTATAATAATAGTATAGTATAATAGTATAATAGTATAATACTTGAGCCTGTTAGAACAAACATTTTTGAAAGGTTGTAAGCAGATAAATGGTCGTAGTTGCATTGGTGTTTCTTGTGATCAAGGCAAAGTTAGGTCACTTCAATTTTTATTTAATCATTATACGCTGAAGATTAGAAGTAGACAAACTGCTTATGAGTCATGAATAACTTTAATTTCTTTCCCTTATGGTAGTTATAGCTGAGATATTTATACATTCTTATACATTAAAAGTAAAACAACTCATTTCTTGGTCTTCCTCTCTGTTCTCTAAATTGGATTGTATCTTGTATTTTCTTCATTGAATTTGACATCTCTTAAGTAGATTGGAGGTAAAACTCTGAGGTCTATTAAGAGCTGCTCCCCCCTCCCTCCCCAGTTTTGGTGCTGAAACAATTGTATGTTAGACCATTTTATAGTAATGCTCTCCTGCTTAAAATATAAAATTGGAACTTACATTATTTTAACTGTTTTCAGAGTTCCTGGATCATTTCTTACTTGAAAATTTATGCAACAAGAAACTTCAGTTTGTTTCCTGTTTTGTTTGTTAGTTTTAGCTAGTTGATACCAACTGATAACTCAGTAAAACTGAAGGGAGAGAAGAATGAAAATTTATATAAACAAACAGAGAGAGATTCTACCCACTCTCAGACCACATGTCCGCTCTGTTTTTTTAATAGTGCAAACACAGCATTCTAGGGAGAATATTAATAAAGGTAGTTTGACCTTCAGCTTGTTCATGCTTCTATATGTATGTTTTTTTTAAGTTTTTTTTTTTTTTTTGGAATGGTAGGGATGAATAATCCTAGCACTGTAGTTCTGAAGGTTTATGAGTAATAAAGAGAATTGAAAGTTCTTCAAGGCTTTGAAATAGTTCCTTTTGAGGTAAAATACTTGAGGGTGAATTACTTTCAGAGGAAGTTTACTTTCTGTTATTGATCATTTATGTGATCCTAATCAGTATCCTATTAACTTCTCAGGTGGATTATAGTGGTCTCAGTTGTTCTAAGAGATTTTTAATAACTTCTCCAAATTATCTATTGTTGCTCCACTGTTAGATTTTTCACTTGTCAGTGTGCACATCTGAAATTAATAATAAATTAAAGCCAGAGAGTAAATCTGTTCTTTTTTTAATTGCAGACTTAATTCAGTGCACAAATGAAATGAATGTGAACATCCCACAGTTGGCAGACAGTTTATTTGAAAGAACTACTAACAGTAGTTGGGTGGTGGTCTTCAAATCTCTCATTACAACTCATCATTTGATGGTGTATGGAAATGAGGTAAGCCAAATTTTTAATTAACAAGGATATTGCTGTGATGACTGATGATTCAGCTTGATTCTCCTACTGAAATTTCAGGAATGGCTTCAACAACCAAATAATATAGGTTAAAAGGGCAAAGTGACTAGGTAGAAATAAAATTGTAGATTCTACAGTTTGAGGAGATGGTCTGTAAGTTGGGAAGCAGAAAGTGGGTCAAAGCACAGAGGACTTAATAATAATGGGATCAAGAAGCAGAGATTAATGCCTAGAGGTAGGTTCTGTAAGCAACACTGGTCTTTGTAGACTTTGTGTATAGACCATATGTTTGTCTTTTGCTTTATTATGGCTCAGATTTCTATCTTGATTTCATATAGTTGTCTCTGGAACCACTTTGCTTAGTTGAAAGCTGTTATATTGAGGACTAAGATGGCATTTGCTGAGAGGGACTGATTTAAAGAGTGCCTTCTTAAGCAGAGGTGTGTCTATAAAGTCTTCTTTGAAGTCTTCATTGCACAGAAGGTTAACAAAAAGAAGCTTTTGCATTTTAATGTTTGGAGAGAATCTTCTTGTTTTCCATGATAACCTAGCTAGCTGAATTTTAGTTCTTACCTTAAATGATTTTCTCAGCCCAGTATACTTACTTGCAAAGTTGAGTTAGAAGGAACATTTAAAATTGTGTTAAAAGAATATTTGAATGCAACTAGATAAATCTATGTTTAGTATGCACCTTAGAAAAATGCAGCCCACTGGTTGCTGAGAGATGGCTTCTGGAGAAATGGAAAGGGACTTTAGTTAATGGTATTAGACTTCTGAGCCTAATGACTTTCTGACATCCATCACTTTACTCATTTTGGGCTTCTCTGTGATAAAACTGCTATACCAGTAGAGCATCATTGAAATTCAGAATTAAAGCAAGAATTTACCTATAATCCTTTCATTGCAGCGGATCTTACTGTATGTACATTTTGGTGTTCCCTTCTGGTCCTTGTCTAGGAGTGATTTTTTTATAGCTATAGTCATAATTTAGATAAAATATTATATTTAGCTTTTTTATATACCATCACAGCATAAGCTTTTCCATATTCTATATTTTTTATATTTATCATTTTTAATGACAACCTAATGGGTTATATAATCCATAATTTTCTTAACTTTCCCTTTCCTGGGGCACCTGGGTAGCTCAGTTGGTTAAGCAACTGCCTTTGGCTCAGGTCATGATCCTGGAGTCCTGGGATCAAGTCCCGCATCGGGCTCCCTGCTCAGTGGGGAGTCTGCTTCTCTCTCTGACCTTCCCCCATCTTGTGCTCTCTCTCACTCTCTTTCAAATAAATAAATAAAATAGTAAAAAAATATTTTTAACTTTCCCTTTCCTAGAAATTTAGCTTTCTGATTATTTATTGATAGAGCAGCACCACATTGGATGATTTTATTGGTAGTATTTACGTTTTTTTTTTTTTTAAGATTTGTATTTATTTATTTGAGAGAGACACAGCGAGAGAGGGGAACATACATAAGCAGAGGGAGTGGGAGAGGGAGAAGCAGGCTTCCTGCCAAGCAGGGAGCCCGATGCAGGGCTTGATTCCAGGACCCTGGGATCATGACCTGAGCCGAAGGCAGACACTTAATGACTGAGCCACCCAGGCGCCCCAGTGGTATTTAAGTTTTAAAAGTTATGTCCAGAAGTGTTACCTGAAATATGATTGCTTAGTTAACAGACTTGATCATTTTTAGGACATAGATTATTCAGTTGCTTTCTAATTTATTGTAACCAGTGTACAGAGTTAATAGAAATATTTAGATATTAGCTGTACTATAACTTGAAGCATTTTGATCTTAACTAGGGTAATAATTTATGCTTTTATTGGGACTATGTTTACTTAAGATCATGATCATTCTGAAAAATTTCAGGTTTATGGTATTTTTCACCTTTTTAAAAGATACATAGATAGTTTTTTTTTTTTAAGATTTTTATTTGAGAGAGAGACTGAGAGAGAGAGCATGGCGGGGTGGTCAGAGGAAGAAGCAGACTCCCTGCTGAGCAGGGAGCCTGATGTGGGGACTCGATCCTGGGACTCCAGGATCATGACCTGAGCTGAAGGCAGTCACTTAACCAACTGAGCCACCCAGGCTCCCCTAGTTTATTCTTTAAAAAGAAAAAAACACAAATATAACCAATTAGAATGCCAGATAAAGAGGAAAACTATTAGTGGTCGCTTTTAGAGACTGTAAATAAGGTGATAATACTAGAAGCAAAACTTTGACAAAGGCAGAGAAACAAAGTTGACTGTCATTCCTTACTGACAGGAGGAGAAAGATGATAGCATTTCTGTGTGGTTTTTAGATAAACCCATGTTCATTTCCCTTAAGCTAAGACAAATGTGATGTTCTTCTCATTGGCAGGTTTATTAGTCTGTAAGAAAGTATGCATATGATCTTACTATGCTGTGGTGATGAGAATACCATAGGGCAGAGAGGAAAGTGGATCCCCTGTCCTGCCCCTGCCAGCAGACATTTGTCAAAAATGATTGGGATGCTCTTGGCACCCCTAGGTAGAGGCCAGGGATGCTTCTAAACATATAATAATGCACAGGACAGGCTTCCCACAGTAAAGAATTACAACAGCTTATGAAAATCATGGAGTCTAATATTGTCTTAGGATTTTTTTTAAAGATTTTATTTATTTACTTGAGGGGGGAGGGGCAGAGGGAGAAGCTGACTCCCGGCTGAGCAGGGAGCCCTATTTGGGGCTTGATCCCCAGGTCCCTGGGATCATGACCTGAGTCGAAGGCAGACACTTTAACTAACTGGCCACCCAGGCATCTCTTGTCTTAGGATATTTTAACACCTTTTTGAAACCAGTCATTTTAGGATAAGTGATGAAATGTGAGTCTTCAATTTACAAATTGTTTTTCAAAATCCTGGCTTGTTAGTTTGGGGTGAATGCAGATGAACAAGATTGAGTTAAGGGAGTGATGGTGTCCACCCTAATTGATAGTAACCCTCTGCACACGGTAAAAAAAAAAAAAAAAAAAATCCTAAGGAGACGTGAAATTGAAAGGAATTAGCTCTCTATTTTAGAGGGTGTATATAAAGGGAAATGAAAGTAGTGTTCTATGGTAAGCACTTTGGAGAGAATTTTGACGGTATTTTGAGATGACCTTTACATACATGCTGATCCAACAATTCTACCCTGTTGATATGATAAACTCCTGTATGTTTGCGCAGGGATACCGAGTACAAAGATGCCTATGAAACATTGTTAATGATAGTGAAATTGGAAAGAACTTAAACATCCATGAAGAAATGGATACATAATGATATAGTGGATCATTGAAATATTAGAACATAATTTTAAATGAATGAGCTAGATTTACATAGATTAAAGGGATAATTCTTGGGGAAAAGTTGTTAAAAAGCATATTGGAAAAGAAGTACAGTATGATTTTTTTGTAAATTTAAAATAGAAAACAATTTGTACAGTTTATAGGTTAAATATATAGAAAAATTGTAAAAATATGTGTGGGAATGATAGCTACTTCAGAAAAGTGATTGACTTTGAAGAGGGAAGGAAATGAGATGGAAGGTGTGTTTCAATAGACTCTTTAATGTTTTGTTTCTGTAAGAAGATTAAAGTAAATATGGCAGTGTGTTTAATCTGGATGGGGGTAAGGGGATATCTATATTATTCTCTTGTATGATTACAAGTATTTCATTTTTAAAAATGTCATAAAAATTTGGGTCACCAGGTAGCTGTTTAAAGATGCCACTTTAGTGTGATTAACTATAGCCATAATATGCTGTAGTAAAGCCAAAATTGCTGGTTCCAGGGTAAAAGTGCCTGTTTCCTTTTATTTTGATGCTTATACCAAAGCCATGGGCATTAGGCTTTAATAAATTCCTTTGTGCTAGTGAAATATATGGATTATGTTTTTAGGTTTGGTAACTAATTAGTAGGACTGAGGATGAGAAGTTTAAGCTAGATAAGCTTAACGGAATGTGTTAAACACACCCCCTCCCCATTTTCAAATTAGAGTTTGTTAGATGGCATTACCTTAATTTGACATAATTATTTGTTTGTTTTCCAGCGTTTTATTCAGTATTTGGCTTCAAGAAACACGTTGTTTAACTTAAGCAATTTTTTGGATAAAAGTGGATTGCAAGGTAAAGACAACTTACTCATTATAGAAAATCAACCTTGTATGATAATTACTGCAGAGTTGAACTCTGTCTTTTAGCTGTGGAGGAACCACATATTTAGTAAAAGGTGTGGGGAAGAAAAAACTGTCTTTTAATGTGAAGATTATAATTGACTTTAGTACTTGACACTTAGAACTCTAAGAAATAGATTAAGATAGTGGTTTCAGAGCATGGATTCTGGAATTGAATTGCCTGGGTTTCAGTCCCATCTCTACCACTTACCATGAGTCCCATCTCTATCACTTACCAGCTGCATGAACTTGAGCAAGTTACTTCACCTCTCTGCATCTATAAAGTCAGGAGTAACGATAGCACCTACCCTATAGGGTTGTTATGAGGCTTAACCTAATTGATAAATGTAAAGTGCTTACAACAATGCCTGGCACACAGGAGACACCGTGTAAGTATGAGCTTTCATTGTTATTATTATTATTTTATGCTTTATTCTGAGAAATGTAGCTGGAAATATTATATATTTTAGTAGCAAAGGTAAGTATGGTGTGTTATTCAGATGAATTGCTCACTGATGCTCACACCTGTTACTTCATTTATTTTACTTCTAATTCCATAACTTGAGATTGCTATACTCTGTTGTAGTGCTCCATGCACATTCTGTCTTCCTGGGATCTGTTGTACTTAGGTCCAGAACTAGGCTGTTAATATTATACAGGGCCAGCTGTAGGAATAAAGGACATACCAAATGACTTGGGAATATTCAACAGTAGGGCTCAATCTGGGAAATGTCTTTGGAGAAGGGGAGATTTTGTGCTGGGCTTTGAAAGATGGATGAGGACATAGGTTAACCTAAGCAAAGGCATCACAAAGATGTGAAAGAGTATGGAATATTTAAGATTTAGAGAGCAAATGAATATGACTAGAATTTACGGGTGACGTATTGCCTAGCATGTAGTGGCAAATAACCTTCAAGAAGCTGTTTGGGGCCAAAATCAGACATGGAAGATTTTTATAGTGTTGGGATTTTATAATGCAGTGAGAAACCATCAGAGTTTTTTGATTTGAGGAAGAAGGGGAGAGGGGAGTGTGTCTTATAAAGAAAGTGCCGTAGCTCAGTAAAGGTTGGGTTAGAGTGATAAAGTCTTAAAGACATTAAGACTGTTTTGGTCAAAAAAAAAAAAGAAGACTGTTTTGGTCATTGTTCTGGTCATCTAGTAGAAAGGTAACGAGGACCTGAATTATATCTCTTGTGGAGGTAACATCAGTGGAATTTAGTGACTAGCAGTGTTTGGGTCAGGGACTGCCCAGTTCAATACTTGTTCACTTTTGGCAGATGGAAGTATTAACTAGAATGAATCAAATACCCTATCTTCCAGAGATTTTGGAAGGCTGGTAATCTATATATAGGGCTAAGTGTTACAAGATTGATTTTAATAAGAGGAGCAGTGCTCTGAGTAGTTAAAAATAAATTAAGCAGTGGAATACCTTTTTTAAATAAAACCTTAAATAGAAACCAGAAATATGTAACAGATAAAATTGGAGTTAGTCTTTCTTTGGAGATGTGGAAGAAACTCTGCTTGCTTGTATTTTTATTTCTGCTTCCCCTCATTCACTTGATTTGAAGTTAAGAGGCTGTGGAAAACAATTTGCAAACCACTACTCAAAAGCAGAGTATAATGCATTTGTCCAAATGGGGTTTTTTTGGTGTCTTATTAGCTACTGATTTTCTCCTTTCTTAAGATGGAAATTAAGCCCTTCTAGTAATAAGGTTTTAGAACTGTTATTCCTTTTATTTAGAGAACATTTTTTAGGCCTTTTATTTGAAGCTCCTATTCTGTAGAGAAAACTCAGAAAATAATTAAAAACAATGTAATTCAATGGTTTTGACAAGTAATTTTGATTGCACGTGTATTTTGTTGGGCGGAATCTGGTATATATACACACTGGATGCTATACTGGGTGTATATACATATAAATAAGCCTCTAGTCTAGTGAGTTAGACACTGTGTACATCAAATAGCTAGGAACTGAACGTGGAATAATGTGGGAACACACAGAGTTCAGAGAAAGTGTCAGAGATTGAAGGATGGTAGTTATTTCTCCCAGCAGGAGGATGGAGTAGAGTTGATTAGAGGGAACAATATAAACTAAAAGAGCTAGGAAATGTGAGTATGTAATACCTTAAAAAATACAGTAGAAGTTATGAGAATACATGAGGGCAGTCATTTTTTTTTCTATTTTGTTCATTGTTTTTTCTCCAGCAGCACTTAGTAAGCACTCAGGAAATACTTGCTGAATAAATGAATTGGTAATGATGTTAAATCCAGTCACTTAACATTTTTGTTATTGTTTTGGTATTGTCTTTTTAAAGTTGTAGAGATCATCAGAAAAGTGAGATTTGTTAGATGAAGATGAGCTAAAATAAGATGGACCTGCTTATTAATGAGTAGCAAAAATTTATAGACTTTTTGAGCAAGGCAATAATTAAAATATAAGTTGCTTTTTAAAAAACATTGATTAGATCTTATGTTGCTGAAGTTTTCAAATCTCATGAATATGATGAAAGAATATCTTAAAGTTTTAAGTATGAAAATTATAAAATTGCTTAATGATTTGAGGAGAGGGGCTTATGGTTCCATAGGATGTTAAATTTGAGTTATGAGGTTATCAAATAGTGTTTAAGAGAACATGGTTTTCCACTTGTAGGAATGTTGATCAGAAGTAAAATGGAAATACTATTTTAGTGAAAGTCTAAGGGGGGGAGGTTTTTCAAAGCCACATATGACATACCTGACTTAAAACATGTGAGGTCTTAGAGATTTTAATGTGATACTATTCATTATTAGTCACTTAATATTCATCGTTAGATTGAGTTGGGATATCAAGATATTATGGTCATTGGATGAAATGAGTTGGTTTTCTAAGCAAATTGGGATTTTAATAATTTGTGAAAACATTTTCTGTTTCTTACAGGATATGACATGTCTACATTTATTAGGCGGTATAGTAGATATCTTAATGAAAAAGCAGTTTCATACAGACAAGTTGCATTTGATTTCACAAAAGTGAAAAGAGGGTGAGTTAAGCTTTCCTTTTTTTTTTTGATATCTGATGTATTTGACTGTTTAAAATGTAAACCATAGAAATTATTAGATTATGAATTGTGAAATGTTAGGCCAGTTTTAAAAGATGAGTTTTATTTTTCTTTGAAGTACATCATACGCTTTTTGTGCTAGGATTTTTTAAAGTTCTTTTTAATTTTATAACAGCTTTATTGAGATACAATTCACACAACCTAAAATTCACTCTTTTAAAGTATATAATTAAGTGGGTTTAAGTATATTTACAAAGTTGTGCCACATCACTGTCTAATCACAGAATATTTCGTCATTCCTGTGAGAAACCTCATACCCATTAGCAGTCACTTCTCATTTCCTTCTTCCTCCAGACCGTGGCAGCTACAAATCTACTTTCTGTCTCTATGGATTTGCCTATTCTAGATATTTTATGTAAATGAAATCATCATTATATGGCCTTTTGAGTCTGGCTTTTCTCACCTAGCAAAATGTATTCAAGTTGTAGCATCCTTGTTGTAGTGTGGATTGCTACCTGATACAGCCTGGTATACAGATTTTTCTTAGGATATATGAGATCTCAGGAAAAAGCCACTAAAGACATTCTTAAGGGGCATTGGTGACCCTTGTAGCTCTAAAGGACTGCCCTGATGGGAATCTGGCTTCTGCAGAAATATTTTGGTGAATGCCTTTCTGAATTTCCTTGCTGCTCAAATACTGAAGCAATTAATGTTTTCTTTAAATTGTTCTCTTGAAATGTTAAATTACTAGACTGCAATGGAAAATTTAATACAAATGTAGAAATAACCCCTTAGTTATTTAAGCATTATTTTTTTAAGATTTTATTTATTTATTTGAGAGAGCCGAGTGAGTGTATGCTCAAACAGGGGGAGGAGCAGAGGGAGAGGGAGATAATCTCCAGTGCACTCTGCTGAATGCAGATCCTGAAGTGGGGCTCCATCCTGCAACTGTGAGACCATGACCTGAGCCCAAAGGAAGAGTTGGATGCCCAACCGACTGAGCCACCCAGGCACCTCAGCATTTTTATTTGTTAAATTTTTATTTTTTTTAAAGACTTTATGTATTTATTAGAGTGCCTGCATACACAGTGGGGTGGGGGGGAGCGGGCAGGGGTGGGGGAGAGGCAGAGGGAGAGATTACCAAGCAGAATCTGGGCTGAGCATGGAGCCTGACTCAGCTTGATCCCATGAGCCAGAGATCATGACCTGAGCTGAAACCAAGAGTCAGGCACTTAACCAACTGAGCCACCCAGGCACCTCTAAGCATTTTTAGAACAATCTAAATGTTCTTTGTCACTATTCAAAATTAATCAGGAGGTGATTAGTTTGGAATTTACCAAAACTTGATTCCACAGATTTTGTTTCCTGTATTTAAGTACTTTGTCATTTGTGAGATGATAGTAGAGGGGTTCATCTTACAAATCTGGTTCTTAATTCCAGTATTCTGTTCAGTGAACCATTTTCCATTTGGACTTACATTAATATTTCACTATAAAGTGTGTTCAGTAAAACTAATCTTCAAGATATTTGTAGATTTCAGATTAATAGATTTTTAAAATAGTAACTTTTTTTCTAATCTGAAGGGCTAGTTTTGAGATTGAGGAGAGTTGCTGCGCTCTGTGTTTAATAGAGCAGACTTTATTATTTGGCTGAGAACAGCCCTTGATTATGCACAATATATTTAGTATTGACTTAAAGGAAATTACTCTTAAAGGGAAAGGAAAGTAAATCAAGGAGCCATAATTGCGTGAACCAAGAAGCACAAAATTTGACAAGCGCACAGAATACATACACATAGTATATATGTATCAGATTATGTATATATATATATGTATATATGAAGGAAAAAGTATAGGACATTAGGGTGTGAGTTGAGAATGTGACAACACTTAAAATTTATTATATAATAAAAAAATTTATTATATCATGGCTAAACCTCAGTGAACTGTTTTAGTTTTGGAGAGGATTTGTGTGGTGAATAGTAAAGTTTTATTTACTAGGGTAATAATTTTGTATGTTTGGTATATGTAACCTATAAATAGAAATTAATATATGTATGAAGGCACAGAGAAAATCACGTAACAAATTGGATTATGTTATTTGAAGACTGCTTTCCTTCCCTGTTGTGTATTTTAAATATTTTCAGTCAGTACTTCTGGATCTATTTCATTCTTCTGAATGGCTATAGGATTATGTTCTAGATGTACATTTGATTTGCTATCATTTTTTTGTCTTATAAAAGCAGTGCATTGACCATCCTTTTACATGTTGTTATGTTCTTTTTTAATTATTAACATATAATTATTTGTTTCAGGGGTACAGGTCTGTGATTCATCATTCTTACACAATACACAGTGCTCACCACAACACATACTCTCCCCAGTGTCTATCACCCAGCCACCCCATCCCCCCAGATGTTGTTACATTCTTAAGTGAAGTTTCCTGTAGAATAAATTTTTAGAACTGATAAGTCAAAGGATATATGTATACATTTAACATTTTAATAGAAAACACCAAATTGCCCTTCATAAAATTGTACTGCATTATTGACTTAAATATAGTTATAGATACCTCTTTTACTATATTCTTCCACCCTCATCAAAAGGTATCTCATTAGGTGTTCATTTTACATTGAGCCATTGAAAATTCAATGAATGGTGATACTGAGCCTCTTTCTCTCTTAAAATGCCATTCGTGCTTTGTTCATTGCCTTTCAGTATCTTTTGCCCCTTTCCCTATTGGGTATTTTCTTTCCTATTATGTTTAATGTTAAGAACTCACAGGCTGTTTTTTTTTTAAGATTTTATTTATTCATTTGTCAGAGAGCACGTGTGCATAAGCAGGGGGAGTGTCACGGCGGAGGGAGAAGGAGGCTCCCCTGCTGAGCAAGGAGCCTGATGTGGGACTCAGTCCCCGGACTCTCATGACCCACACATAACCAACTGAGCCACTGAGGCGTCCCTTACAGGCTGTTTAGTCAGATTAATCTAGGTTTGAATTCTAGCTTCACTTCAGTTAGATGAGGAATTTTAATAACATATTTCAACCAGCTTGCTGACTTTTGAAAAATAACTTTATTTTGAAATAATTTCACTTCCAGAAATGCTGCAATAATATAGGTAACTCCTATACATTTTACTCAGATTCATCAGATTTTATTATTTTCTCACATTTACTTTATTATTCTCTGTGTGTGTATATACTTTTTTTCCTGAGCCATTTGAAAGTGGATTGCATACCTCATGCCTTTTATATCCCATAATACTTCACTGCTTCTAAGAACAAGGATCTTTTATTACATATCCATCAGCTTGCTAATTTTTTCTACATCGTGGCACATAAACTGATACCACTGGACAGTGGGTTAAATTAAGAATACTTCTTGAGGCTGAAGGGTTAAGGATTAATGTCTTGGTGCATATATAACCAATTTGTACTGTTTGTTCTGCGCAGTGGGAAGCCTTGATTTAAGTTCTGAATTATTTCATCTATAAAATGTAAAACAGTGATGTTATTAGCACTTGTCTGTTAGAATTATAGTGAGAATTAAATATTGTGTGTAATGCTTATTAGCACATGGCAAACACTCAAATAAGCTTTTTGTATATTAGGAAAATGTCATGAATTACAAATATTTTTCTCTCTTTTTAAATGTTATTAAAAGTTTTAAAATCTTACGTGATCAAAATTGTAGTCTTTATTTTTATGGCTTTTTTTCTTTTTAAGGACACTCAAAATGAGCTTTTCTACCCCCAAAATGATGAATTACCTATTCATGTTTTCATTGTATATATTTATGGATTCAGTATTTTATGTTTAAGTCTGATTCATTTGGAATATATCTTGGTATAAAAAAAGTGAGGTGGAGATCAACTATAATTTTTAATAGAAATACAGGGTGTTAAAGAATTAAGATTTATTGCCCGGTAATGGTTAAATGACTTTTTGCTTATAAGTACTACCTTCTTTTAAATAAAGCCTCTTTTTTGTTATTTTGGTAAATACTTAGTCATTCTTCAAGAATTCACTCAAACATTTCTTTGAGGAAATCTTATTTCTATTAGATTTTATGTAATATGTCACCTACATGAGGGCAATATAACCTTAGTCATATCTTCAGGACTTACCACGGTGTCTAAACATAGTAGGTGTTTAGCAGTTTTTGAAAAGGACTAGATCAGTTTGTAAACAGTGTATTAAATGGTTCTTTGGAAAATGAATCCAATAAATTGCCTGTAGATTTATCTTTTCAGTTGGTTATTAAACATCACTCCCTATGTTTTCTTTTTGTTTAACATTCTACTTTTTGATTGTATTAACTTAATACTGAATTATCTTGAATTCTAAATTGGTTTGATTCAAAGTATCAAGATACTATTACATAATAAGCAAAAGATAGAATAATCCAGGTATTTTCTGTAAATAAGGACATGGATGACCAGCCTTTAATCTATTGCTTTTTTATTTGAGAAACAAGTATCTGAATTTAATTATAATGTATTTAAGAAGTCGTAAAACTTGGTGTTCTGCATGGAGTATGAATTGTCATGTATGTGGTCTGAATCATATTTAAGCACTTGGGTTAGTGCATTGTTTGAGTCTTTTAAAATCTAAATATAAGCATTTGGTAGCTGTTAAGATTTTTCTTAATTGAGAAATTTGAAGTTCTTTGGAAAGAAATGATGTGGGGGCTAGTGTGGGGGGGGAATCAAAATTGTCCCCAGACTTTCTGGTGTAAGTCCCTGGGGAGATGGGCACCTTTTACTGGGAAGATTTGTAGTGGAGTAGGGTTAGGCAGAGTGGTACAAAATTAAGGATTTAGTTTTGGAAATACTAGTTTTGACATGCCTGTGATTTGTATAAGGTGGGATATCAAGTAGACAATTGGACATACTAACTTGGAACTTGAGAGTTCTGATCTAGGAGTATAAGTCCGTCATTGGCATCTTGGTGATTTCTGTCTTGGGAATGACAGATCACCTGGGGGTTTAAGTACAGAATGAGAGGATAGGGCCCAGGAACACCTTAAGATACAAAAAATGTAATTTAGAGGATGTGTAGAGGATGAGGAGCCAACAAGAGACTGAAAAAGTGATACTGCAGAAAACACTGTGAAAAGTCTAGTCAGATAATGTTAGACAAGTACCCATTGGAGAAGCAACATGGAATTTCTACTATATGACCTAAACTGGAACAATTTAACTGGAGTTGATAGGAGAGGGGACTATATTGGAATGAATTGAATAATGAATGAAAAGTGAGTGTAGAGCTCTAGCTGAATGGGAATATGATTTAGTGGAGTGTGTGTGTTTAAAGAATGGTGATCGTAGAGACTTTGCCAGCATGTTCATGGGAATGGTGTAGTATAAAAGAAATTAATGAGCTGCACTGTCCAATATTGTAGCTATTTGCCACATGCGGCTAGTGAAATTTAAATGAGTTAAAGTGAAATAAAATACAAAATACATTTCTTCAGTTGCATCAGCCATATTTTGGGTACTCAATAGCCCCATGTGGCTAGTGGCGACCATATTGAATGGTACAGATTCTGAACATTTCCACCATTGCAGATAGTTCTGTTAGTTCTATATTAGAGGAAAAAAAGGACAACCAAAGGATTGTGAGAAAGTGGGATCCAGAGGACCTGTGTGAATGGATATTTGTGTTTCATAGAAAGAGAGATTCCTCCACTGAATAGGACCAGACCAGATACATGTAGTTTTGTTAGCGAGATGACTAGACAACCTCTTTTTGTCGTTTTCTATTTCTGAATGAAATATTCAGGAGTTATGAGCTGAGAGTTTGTGTGTTCGGCGTAGGGAGGCAGGGAAGGACGGGTGAGAGAATCAGGTTTGAAAGTACTTAGAGGAATTCACTGGAGAAGGCTAAGAAGATTGCTGACAATGACGAGTCCCCATTTGGGGTTGATAATGAAATTTAAAGTTTTACTAGTTTGCTCTGTTAAGTGGTTTTCTTTACCAGCACTCAGCTGCTTAGCTAGAATTTGCCAAGTTACTGCAAGGGAGTTGAGAGTATTTGCAAGGTAGTGATTACAGTAATGATCTGTGGAATTCTAAGCTAGATAAAGGAAGTTAAAAATGAGAAGGGTAGTGGTGGGAGTTGATACATTGAAGTTTATGATGAAGTCAAATAGTTTTTGCCATGGAGGTACTTGGCCAAAGCAGCTGGGAGGTTGAAGGGTTATTGCCATAGGATAAGGTATCTAAATTTTATCTACTTTTTCATACTGGTGGTCGGGGTGGAGGGTAGGAATAATATGGTTTCTGTGGGCAGTAAGGTCATGATCTTAACTATAGGAATAGGAACTCTGATCAAGGGACTTTGAGATCAAGATGTTGGATTGGTTGTCCATGTAGATGTTGAAATTAACCAAGAAGCCAGGATTCAGGTCTTCTGTGATAAAGAGGAAATAAGCAGCAGGTCAGAAATGACTTCAGCAAGGAGAGGAGGGAGAACTAAAAGGAGACTAATGATGACTGATAAAATGAGAGTGAGGTGTATGAGAATAAAAAAATGGTTGTAGAGAGGAAGTGGTGTCCTCATGCCAAACTGCAGCAGCTAGTAGCAACCAGTGGACTGTAGTACTTGAGGGGAAACGGGCATCCATGGGTTAATAGTTCTTACTGGAAAGAGTTGTTACTAAGGCTGGTAATAGTTGCCTACCTAAGGCAGTCCAGTGTGTGTTCTTTAAACTCATTTTTGTCTTGCAAAGCACTATTGTTGATTTTCAGAGCTTAATTGTTTTTCTGGCACCTGGAGTTGTGATTGAAGGAGTAGCCCAGGGTAGAGTGGCTATTTATAAGTACGTGTAGGTCATTTGTAAATTAGAGAAAGTCTACACACTTTCTGAAAGTGGTTGTTTTTTTCTGACAAAAGGTTATGAACAGCACTGTTTTCGAGTCTGATACACCTGGGTTTACATAATGACCCTACCACCTATTAGTTCTCTGACCTTAGACAGAGTCATATAATCTCAGTGAACCTAGAACTTCATCATCAACAGAATGGGAAAAATCTATAGAGGATTTGAAAAACATACACCAAACCCTTAAAATGGAGCCTGATGTTCATTGTGTACCTTAGCCCCAGGTACCTCTTATCTAGTGTTTTTGGTACCACTTCTGTAAAATTCTAGTTTTTTCTGATACTGCTAATATTTCTTATATCTTTAGAAATATCTAAAGCAATATTTAAACCTTTTTGGAAATTTTAACAGAATATTGAAAAACAATTCCTCTTAAGTATCACATATTTTAATGGCTTACAAGTCATTGCTGTTTGAGTCATAAATAAAATACCTTAAATAAAGCAGTTGCTTACTATTACTTGAGTTCAACTGCTGGCTCCATCATGTCCTAACTGTTGAGTGATTTGAGGCCAATGATTTTTTCTTATTTAAAAAAAAAAATCTGTAGAACTGCCCTTTACACATATGAATGGTGTGAGGATCAGATGATTTCCTCATGTGAAGAATACGCTTTAATATAAACTTCTATTTTTATGTCTCATGTTTTTACACCTTTTTTTTTTTTAGCTCTTTGATGTTGGACATACAGCATTTCTTGTTTTTGTTTTTTTCTGTATAACTTTTGCTTGAAGTGTCAGGTTCAATAATGATTTAAAAATATGTGATGTTTCATAGCAGCTTGTTCTCTTTAAGTAGAGAACCAGATGAGAGCTTAAAATGTAGATTTAACAACAATTATTTCTTTTTTTTATAAAAACAGGGCTGATGGTGTTATGAGAACAATGAACACAGAAAAACTCCTAAAAACTGTACCAATTATTCAAAATCAAATGGATGCCCTTCTTGATTTTAATGTAAGTTGATTGCACAAATGCTTTTATAAAAATTTAAGATTTAAGAAATATATTATTGGTCAGAGTCTTTATTCTTAAGTTTTCATAAACTAATTTTTTCACTTTAATATCCTATTTGGCTAAATATTTTCTATAAATGTGGTCCCAAATCAGATTACTTTTTATTTTTATGATTTTTTTAGATTTGCTCTGATTTCTTTGGTGGTGTTTCTCTAGCTCTAGAATTACAGGGTATACTAGCTAAAGAAAGTGATGGAGAGGTGAAGAGTTTGATCTGAAAATCTGCTTTCTTTTGATAATGGTTTTTAGATTTTAAAAATATATAAAGATTTTCTTTATGAATAGTCTATTTAATATTTCACTTTTGTCTGCATTATAGAACTGAATGCATGTCAGTTATTAACAAATACAGGGAAGTTCAAGTATACTTGTAACAGCTTGTTATATAAATAACTGTTGCTGAAGAGCATTATGTTCCCTGAAAGTTTTGTTTCAGTGACCGTTATTTAAACCAAGTTGCCAGCTTTGTCATTTGTTTATAATATGTTAGGTGTCAACATTTTCAAGTCTGTTCTTTTCGGGGGCATCTATCTTTAGACATTTTATGTTAAGGCTTATAAGTGCAAGTTAGTGAGTGAAACTGTGACAGTTTCATACTCAAATAGATTTTTCCTTTAACTTGTGCTATTAATTGGTAGTCTTTAAGTTTCTTGAGGGCAGGGACCAGGTCTGCTTTTTCTCTGCTGTGTCTCCATTGTCAGGAGTGTATGGCATATAGAGTGTGTGTTCAGTAAACATTTGGTAAATGAGTTCTATAGATGCTTCATAGACTAGAACAGGTTATTAAACTATGGCTTACTGCCTGTTTTTATGTGGCTTGTGAGCTAAGAATGATTTTTAATTTTTATTTATTTTTTTTAAAGATTTTTTTTTAAGATTTTATTTATTTGAGAGAGAGAAAGAGAGAGAGCACATGAGAGGGGGGAGGGGCAGAGGGAGAAGCAGACTCCCTGCTGAGCAGGGAGCCTGATGCGGGACTTGATCCTGGGACTTGATCCTGGCACTCCAGGATCATGACCTGAGCCGAAGGCAGTCGCTTAACCAACTGAGCCACCCAGGTGTCCCGATTTTTATATTTTTAAATGGTTGAAAATAATTTAAAAAAAAGGAATATTTTTGACAGGTGAAAATTATATGAAATTTCAATTCAGTTTCTGTAATAGTATTTTTACAATACAACCAGGCTTACTGGTTTACATATTGTCTGTGGATGCATTTTGATGTAATAACAGAGTTGAGTAGTTCTGACAGATAACCATATGATTCGCAGAAACTAAAATACTCACATTTAGATCTTTTGCAAAAGACGGTTGCTGATCTCTAGTGTGGAAGACAGGGGATTGGTGTAACTATGGAGCTTTATTTTGGTTTTTATTAGAGGGTCCAACCATGAAACTTTTTTCATCTGATATATTATGAATATTTTTATAAACTGTTCTTTTCAGTGTCTGTATTGTCCTTCATTGCATGTAACAAATTACCTGATCCTATTGGCAGAGATTTAGAGTTTTTCTGATTTTTTTTTTTTTAAATTCAGAAAATGAATGGGAAAAAACCAGAGGAGGGGACATACTAAATACTAATTGTGTGTTAGTGTGTGTCACCTGCACATTTATAAGTTTTATAGGGTTAATGCCTAGAAAAAGAATTTGGTAGAGCAAAGGACATAAACATTTAAATTTTTAATGAATATTGACAATTTACATTACAAAAGGATTAAGCCCAGTCACTTGTCAACAGGTGCCTGTTTTTCTTTATCCTTGTTGGCACTGAGTAATTTAGCTTGGTTTTGATCATTTTGGTACCTCCTAGTCTGGTGCTGGAGAAAGGATAGTTCTAGTCTAATTCGATTATTATATTTTAATTTACCTGATAAGGGAAGTCTTTTCAACATGTTATGTGAATTGTCTGTCATTTGCTTTATTATTAGGATTCTCTACAATGGAAATCAACCTTGTTAGAGATTTTACAAGTATTTACCAGTTTGTTGTTTACTGTTCAACTTTGTGCTTATGTTTTTATATGCCTAAAAAACAAGTTAATTGGTTCATTCTTTTGATTCATTTCTTGAGATAAAACTAAAGGTATTTCTAGTATTCTTTTTTTAAATAATTTTTTATTGTTATGTTAATCACCATACATTACATCATTAGTTTTTGATGTGGTATTTCTAGTATTCTTGATAGACAAATAGGTGCTATTTTTTTTGTTACGTCATAATTCAGTAATAGTAATATTCTTTATGTGTGAGGGACTGTGCTATTTACAATCAGTATATTAATTCTCCCAGTAATCATATGAAATAGAAATAGTCTCATAGCCATTTTGAAGGTATTTGTTTATAATATTGGAAAAAGGTGTATTTAAAAAAAAAACGTTTCTTCTACCTAGCTTAGCTTTGTATCTTGGTGATTGCCTAGGAATTTCAGAAGTTAAAGGATATTTTTGTTCTTTGTGACTTATTTCTGAATTAAATTGAATGTTATATAGAATTTTTGTTTGCTTGTGCCTTTTACATTAATCTGAACTCTTTGACAGATTTTTGTACTATTTGGATGTAACTCTGCAAGAAATAAATGTCTTTTTCTCTAATACACTTAAATATTTGAATTTACAGTATTTTAATTTGAAGGAGGTTTTTGTCATTTAATACATAAGATTAGCTCATCTTTTTTTCTAATTTTTCCCCAGGTTAATAGTAATGAACTAACAAATGGGGTAATAAATGCTGCCTTCATGCTCCTGTTCAAAGACGCCATTAGGCTGTTTGCAGCATACAACGAAGGAATTATTAACCTGTTGGGTAAATATTGCTGTGGTTTGTCAGTTGTTGTTGCTGTTTTTTAAGATTTTATTTATTTATTTGAGAGAGAGAGATTGAGAAAGCACAGCCAGGAGTAGGAACAGAGGGAGAGGGAGAAGCAGACTCCCCACTGAGCAGGGAGCCCAATGCAGGGCTCGATCCCAGGACCCCAGGATTATGACCTGAGCTGAAGGCAGACGCTTAACGACTGAGCCACCCACGCCCCCCAATATTGCCGTAGTTTAATAACATTTTATTTTTTTATCTTGTGTTCTGTTGATAAATAATATTGTCTGAGTTGTTACTTAGGGCTGCCTAACCACTCATTGGGATATTCATTGATTATAACAATTTATTTGGAGAAAAGATTTTGATACCTGATTATGTTAAGTAATTAAATACTTATTTTTACAACTAGAATGTTCAGCTGGATGAACTTTGTTTTATTTATTTATTTTTAAGATTTACTTATTTATTTTAGAGAGAGAGATTCATGCAAGCGGTGGGGAGGGGAAGAGGGAGAGAGACAAAGAATCCCCAAGCAGATTTCCCACTGAGTAGGGAGCCCTATGCTGGACTTGATCCCAAGACCCTGTGATCATGACCTGGACCCAAAACCAAGAGCCAGCTGCTCAACCAACTCAGCCACCTAGGTACCCTTAGATGAACTTTGATTTTTAGATATATCTGTGATTTTTCTTCCTATCAGTTTTATTATTTTTAGGAATATAAAAATCCCCTTAAAATTAAGTTGGAGTTTTTTTCTCTGCCAGAAGAATCTTACTTCCTCAAAATTTACTCAATAAAGAATTTTAATTATAAAATAGTTAATTGTTCTAAGCCTAATTTTAAAATTGATAATTATTTTAAATGTATTAAACATTTATTTTTTAGGATGCCTTTTACTTTTGACACATTTTAAGAATGTGTATATTCAGTATATATAGAATGCAGTTAATTTTGTCTAGAAATGATTATTTTTTTCCATGGGACTTGGATGGAGTAGATGTTAACAGTCTAAAGAGTACTTAAGTATCAAGTGTCAGATACCAAATGTGTTCACTCCATTGTGCTTGTTCTCCCTTCCCTCCCCATTTAAAAAATTTATTTAAACTTGCTTTCTATAGGCTTATTCACAAACTTATTTAGGAATGCCTTAATTTATGAAGATAGGGAAATTGGGCCTATTTTTTCACAAGTAAAAGGATAGAAGGTTTTTTCTATATAGTTTTGGAAGTCAGTCTTTTTTTTTTTTTTTTAAGATTTTATTTATTTGACAGAGAGACAGCGAGAGAGGGAACACAAGCAGGGGGAGTGGAAGAGGGAGATGCAGGCTTCCTGCGGAGCAGGGAGCCCAGTGTGGGGCTCCATCCCAGGACCCTGAGATCATGACCTGAGCCGAAGGCAGACGCTTAATGACTGAGCCACCCAGGCGCCCCTGGAAGTCAGTCTTAACACCGTTGGTATAAATGAAGCTCTTTATTTATTTAACAAGTTTAAATGAGCTTTCCAAGTGACATTTGGACATGGTAAAGTTGCCATCTTTGTTAATATGTTATTAGTAAGTTGATGCTGTTTTAAATGGAGAAAAGTATAACATATGTTAACAAAAAACGCAAATTATATTTAGGGAATTCTGAGGGAAGAAATATTATAGAACAAACTAGGAATATGGGGGAAGTCAAATGATTTTTCTCTTTTAATATAATAGCATCTCTGTTTTAATTTGCTTTAAATGTCTAAACTAATTTAACACGGGTATTTTTCCTGTAGGGTGAATGTGTTCTCTGAGACACCTGTATGACCTCTTTGGAGCTATTACTTAATCCTTTTCCTTTTTGAGTGTTCTGTTTTGATGTGAATAAACGCATTTTTACATTTACTTTTGGCAGAAAAATATTTTGATATGAAAAAGAACCAGTGCAAAGAAGGTCTAGACATCTATAAGAAGTTCCTGACTAGGATGACAAGAATCTCAGAGTTTCTCAAAGTTGCAGAGGTAAACTGTCTTTAAGTTGACTGTCTCTTAACTTGCTTTTTTTGTCATTAAGTGTAGATTTTAAAGAAATAAGGCATTATCCAAATGAAAGAAACATCTTAAATATAATGAAGTATACATTCAGTCATATCCATATGCTGTATTGAATTCTTTGTTATGGTATGAATATGATGTGGTATTGAATAAGCTATATACCGTATATTTAATTCAATATTGAATATTGAAAGGTAATCTATTTTTAAATTGTTTATTTCTCGGGGAACCTGGGTGGCTCAGTCGTTAAGCGTCTGCCTTCGGCCCGGGTCATGATCCCAGGACCCAGAGAGCCCCACATCGGGCTCTCTGCTCAGCAGGGAGTCTGCTTCTCCCTCTCCCTCTGCCTGCCGCTCCCCCTGCTTGTGTTCTCTCTCTCTCTGTCAAAAATAAATAAAACTTAAAATAAATAAATAAATAAATAAATTGTTTATTTTTCTACAAAATCAGGTAGGTGGCACATAATGGTGGCAGAGATTTTTATATTTGGCATTAGCCATGTATTTTAGCATATTTATCCTGTTATGTGGTAGAGAACATTCAGTGTGAGTGCAAATCTTTTTCCTCCAGTGAGATTTGCAGCTAGAGTCACATGGTTCATAGTGTTTTGTTCCCCTACAGAAGTGAATTTAGTGTGTTTATTGTTTATCATTGATCCTGAAAACTATGAATGTAGGTTCTAGGATAATTTTATAGATGTTTAAAATATAATTTTCTAGATTTCTAGAATAGCATTATACTACTTTACTTAAATTGTTCTTCTTTTTTTCATTATTCAGTCTAATGTAATAATGGTGAATATAATTTAAATTAGAAAATTTTCCTCAAAAGATTTTTTTTTCCTATAAGAAAGCATGGAATATTTTAAAACATGAGCCAACATTTTAATTTTTTAGTGAGCTCATTAGAATGATAAACTTTAAGATGATTTATAATAACATTTCTATATCAATCTATAGAAATTGTTCTTAGCCATCCACTGATAACCTCTCCTCATTTTCTCCCCATGACACCCAGAAAACGTGTGTTCTCTAGTGTGATTTTGATTCTGCAGTGGGGTGTTAGAAACTTGGGTGCTTATGTCCTGAGTTTGAACCCTGATTTCAGCTATAACAGCTTGGTACAGGTCCTTAATCTTGGCATCCCATGGTTTCCTCCTCTGTAAAAGTACTTGCAATAGTACTTACCTCACTGGGTTGTTGTAAAATTGTTTAGAACAGTACCTGACTTCTAGTTTGTGTCCTGAAGACATTTGCTATTATTTTTATTCTCCCCCACCTTGAGAAAGCACATACTGGAATGCAAATGAATGTCAGTCTTGGTCTTTTAAGGATAATTATTATACATTTATATTTTCTAATGAAAAGAAAGTAATCTATAACCTTCAATTCAGAATCCAGCAGATGTCCTATTTTGAGAACTGTTCCTCTAAGTGATTTTCTTTTCTGTTTTGATGTGTGCAAAGGATTTTAACAGGTAGCTAAATGATGTTTGAAAAGCATAGTTCATTCATTCTGGCAAATAAAATAATTGAAGGATTTAATTAGTTGAGACAAAAATATTTTACTTTTAAGATGTTCAAACTGTTCGAAACATCTTATTGAAGAATTTATCTTTTGCCAGAAACCATAATACAAATAATAAAAAGCTAATAAAACCCTGCTTTAAAAAAAATAATTTTCTGTCATTGTCACAGAAGGCATTTATGTTGTGGTAATGCTTGCAGGCATTATCTTGCTTGCCCAGAGGCAGCTCTCAAAGAGTTTTTGTTTTCACTTTCTCTGCCCTCTGCCCATCACCAGTAGAGATGTCTTGCTAGGATAATTTTGGAAGATGACTAGGCTATAATTGATGAGTTATATCAAAGTAGTTAATCTGGAACTAGCAAGTTGGTGATTCTAGCTCTGTTACCATAGTGGTATTTCAGTCTATAGTAGATGGAGTAGGATAGAATAGGACGATGAGACCTTTGAAGAAAATAACTTTACATTAGCTATTTTATGAAGTCTACTGAAGATTATATTGGATTTAAAGTATCTCTCAAGGAGAAATCAATTTTTTTTCCATTTCTTTTGGGTCAGTCATACATTAAAACAAGAAGAAGGTAGTGTTTATACTGTTTCCAGTAAATTCTTTAAGTGTTTTAATTTGTTGACTTTTTCCTTTAGCCTCTTACGTTCTTTGCATTTGATAGTTGTAGTTATTGACTTAAATTTTAAGCCTTTATTTACCTCCAGTTCTTTTGGTCTGAGATGAAATACATGGCTAATGCCATATGATGTGAGAAATAAAATATTCTTTCATGAGACTGTCTTTGGGCTTGCAGATTGTGACAGCTTAGCTTACCTAGGTGCTCAGAAGATGTGGAGCTGGTAACTTAATAGTCTTATTGAATTTACCACCTCTAGTTCTCCTTTTATAACTTTCAGAGCTGTTAAAGAACATCTAAGCCCTTAGGAATATTGAGTGATACCTCTGGAGATTAAATATTCTTCTGATTTTAAAGATTTCTATCCAGAATATTGTTCACAATACTTGCCGTAAATTTCATTTTCTAAATTTTATTTTATTACTTCTTTATTATAATTTTGTTCATTAAATACAATGCTTCTGCTTCTTACAGCAAGTTGGAATTGACAGAGGTGATATACCAGACCTTTCACAGGTAAGTATATTGCATAATATCAATTCACTGTCTGCCTGTATTGCTAGGTGTGAATGGTACAAAGATGAATAATATGCAGCTCCTACTGTCAAGGAGATCAGTGTAATTTTTCTTGACAGATTTTAACATGATACATTGCTGACTGTTGTTCTAGCATTATGATCTCTTCATCTCTTATGTTGGTGGAGCTAGCCACTACTATACTATTCCTTTAGTTTATTTCCTTTAATCTCTCCAGTGCAAAGCCCAGTTTTAATGTAGGATTCTGTTGCATAGTAGTTTATCTAAACTTTCAGCTTAGATATACCTTAGACTCTGTGTTGGCTCCTGCTCTATATCAGATATGTGATCTTAGGCAAGATATTTACATTTCACTGTCTCAGGTTGTTCATTTGTAAAATGGATATAATACTAGTACCTTCCTCATAGACTCAGTAATTACATACAAGGTAGCTAGCATGTTGCCTGTTGTGCTGTAATAGCTTTTTAAATGTTAATCACTGTCAACAACATTCTCATCATCATCTCTGACAAGAGTTCTTGGAGTCTTAGACATTTTGTTGAGGTTAGGGAGTGGTGCACATGTATTCTCAGTTCAACATAGACGTTAATGTTATAATCTAATATTTTTGGCTTTAATTTGTTTTCTAGTGTATCTTTCTTGTACTAAGGTAAGGTCTTGTATATAGAGAAAATGCAGAATGAAGGAAATTGTTCAAGTCATTGGTAGATTTAGATACCTGTAATCCAGTAACTCTTTATCTCAAATCCTAAAGAATATTTGGGGCAAGTAAATGCCACTGATGGATTTGCTTCACTGAAAGATAGTGAACAATTCCTTGTCAGCTCACTTTGTTTCCTTTTGAAAGTAATTAGCTCTTCATATTAAGATTTGATACATAGCCTTTAAAGGCCAGTCTTTGTTTTTTAAAACAAAATTGAGCTAAATATCTATTTCAGTCAAATTTGATTAACTGTAGACATTTGTGTAATCAGCACACCATTCAATATATAGATCGGTTCCATCACCCCAGTTCTCAGATCCTCTTCTGGCCACTCCCTAGTCCTCTCCATAAATCAGTTTTGACTTCTAATAGCATAATTTTATTAGATCTTAAATGTAATATAAATGGAATCATCCAAGTGGTTTTCTTGTATCTGACTTCTTTTGCTCATCATAGTGTTTTGAGCTCTATGTATTGAGTGTACCATTAATTCATTCCTCTTTATTGCTGAATAGTATTTCATTGTGTGACTTCACAGTTTTGTTTATCCATTTTCCAAATGATGGACTTTGGGATTATTTGTAGTTTTTTACTGTTGTAAATAAAGCTACTAAAAACATTCTTGAACAAGTCTTTTCTTGTGGAGATAGGTTTTTATGTCTTTTGGGTAGATAATTAGGAATGGAATTGGGTAGTTAAGCTAGGTGTATATTTAATTTCATAAAAAAAAATTCAGATCCTTTTTCAAGGCGGATGAATTTCGACCGACATTGTATAAGAGTTCCATTTGTTCCATATCTTCACCAGTGTTCGATGTTGCTAGTCGTGTATTTAACTTTAGCCATTCTAGTGGGTAAAAGATTGTATCACATTGATAATGTTTGTGCACTTGCAGTTACTCAGCAAGTATTTATCAATTACAGGGAACATTGCCCAACAATATGTCAAGCTTTTAGGAGTATGTTTTTATTAAAAATTCAAATAAGTTAAATATTAAAAAAATTAATTACTTGCAGGAACCTCTTAATGTTTTCATGTTTCCATAGTCTCAGTTTTTATATTTTTGGTTATGTTTATTAATACCCCTTACTAGGTCATGCTTATGTAATAAAAATAATAATGTTATTCTTTGGTAGCTAAAACTCCACTGCTAATTAGTTCATGAGGAATATTCCTATTTTTGTTACTCTCATATGTTAGATGATACTTAATTTTTTTGACCAATGGCCTAATTATCATGAAAATTTTAATATTTGTACAATTTTAGGCTCCAAGCAGTCTTCTTGATGCCTTGGAACAACATTTAGCTTCCTTGGAAGGAAAGAAAATTAAAGATTCTACGGCTGCAAGCAGGTACATTATTCTTTGTAGGGCAAAGAGCAGGAGTGATGTTTCTGAGAGAGTTGATGAATCTAGCTTAAGTTCCAAGTTATTTGACTCCCCCTTATCTTGATTAATCATTTGTAATTAATAGCATCTACCTCATAGAGTTGCTGCCAAGGACTAAATGGGTTAATACATATAAATTGTTGGAATAGTTCCTGATCTTCAATAGATGTCAGCATCTCTTAAGATGATAACACTGACTACATGGTTTGTAATTATATTCATAATGTCAGTATTTCTCTCAAAGGTGATAGTGCGTTGGGGCACCTGGCTGGCTCAGTCAGAAGAGCATGCGACTCTTGATCTTGGGGTTGTGAGTTTGAGCCCCACATGGGGTGTAGAGATTACTGAAAATAAATAAAACTTAAGAAAAATGATAAATTTTAAAAATAAACTTTTTTAAAAAAGGTGATAATGCATTGGTTCATATGGTGTCTTATAATTATAAGATGCCCTTTTACAAATTTGATTAACCCCCACTATAGGCCAGTGAAATGTATGCAGTAGTAATTCTGGGACTCAAACCTATGATGTCTGACATAAAATTTCATCATCTTTCTCTAATGCCAATTCATGTGGTTGATTATTGACATACTTAAATCAATCTATTGGGCTTTGAGCTGATTTCCAAGACTAAAACCAGTTAACCTACCAAATTGAACATAGCACAGATCATCTCATATTGACTGTGTAACATGAGTTTTGTGTTGGGTAGTGACTTGAGTAATTCTCATGTTTTTTTACGACAATTTTCTCTTAATAGTATGAAAAAAATTTTGTGTAAAACATTTATAACGAGAACCTTCCTTCTCTGTAGACTTTTTGATTGTTTCAAAACTTTTTTTTGTGGCAATAAAATTTAAATAATTTTTAAAGGAAAGTGTTATTACTGGATTTTAGTACTTTTTAATTCAAATTTGTTCGTTGAATTTTCTAGTAGGTTTTTAGAAGCATAAGCCAAATTATACGGCTCACTTACCTGAGAAAGTAATGAAAAATAAAGTCAAATAGTTCAGGTATATTGACTTAACCTCATACTTTATCATAAAATTTGCTGAGTTTCTTGCATTTCTATCACAACTATATTACTCTTCCCTTGTCTTCTGAGTTGTGTCTTTATAAAATTGATTTTACATAAAATTTGAATAGATTTGCCACTTGTATGCTTAGAGTAGAAACTAATGATGTTTGGTGTGTGATAAAAGGAAAATGAGTAAAGGTCACTGAGGAGTAGTTCTTCAGGTTAGAATTCTTTACTACATGTGTTTATGTTGCTTAGAATTAACATTTGGGAATTTAATGTTGTTGGGGTTTATGGTATGGATAAAATTTTGATATAAGGGAAAGGAGGTGACTTGCTGTGTATCTGCCAGAGAGAGATGATGCATTGTGCACGTGTGACATGTTTGAAAAGGAAATTCTAGCTTGGCAAAAGACTAGCAGATACAAAGGAGGTGCCAGGTGGACTAATGACTGAAATAAAATTGATTTTCCTTTGAAGGAACCTGTGGTCCTCTGGGAGCGCGACATTTTTGGGTGTTATTATAAGGGAAACATCTAGACACACATTACTTATTACTAGTACTCATATTTTAGTGTTCCTGTATTAGTACTGCCAAAACCTAGGCTGTAAATTAACAGAGTAATTTCCTGTGAGAAACTCCATACATTTTACCCATCAAGCTTTTCCTGGGAGCACATGAGCTCTTTCCTAATTCCTTCCCTTGGGACTTGGAAGAAGCAGTGTCCCTCAAAGTTATTGTGAACCCTTTCCAAAGTCTAACAATTTAAAAAGCAGAGAATGTTTGTATAAATTAGCTAATTACTAATAATCCTGTGGGTAGAATAGTTCATCTAAAGTACTGATTTTTACTCCATAAGGTAAGTTCATAATTGTAGTGCTTATCCATGGCTGTGTTGCCAGACCATTTCATAACTAGTTTGCAAAAAGGCAAATTACCTTTGTCCAATTACTCTAGGGCGACAACACTTTCCAACGCAGTCTCTTCCCTGGCAAGCACTGGCCTGTCTCTAACCAAAGTGGATGAAAGGGAAAAGCAGGCAGCATTAGAGGAAGAACAGGCTCGTTTAAAAGCTTTAAAGGTAGGTGTTTGCATTCTCTGTATTGGGAAAAACAAGTACAGGTGTTCATCAAGTAATTGGGACCTCTAAATAACAGTATTTCAAATGGGGTGAGACTCAGTAGTCTGATTTTTCATCCTGACATTGAATGGTTGATGAAACAGGGAATACCTTTCTGCCATCAGAACAAAATTAGGTAATGCTTTTTTTCTGAAGCCTTAAAACACGTCTGCTTTCTGGATTCCTTAATGCTAGTTTCTTTTCTCCATAGGAACAGCGCCTAAAAGAACTTGCAAAGAAACCTCATACCTCTTTAACAACCGCAGCCTCTCCTGTGTCCACCTCAGCAGGGGGTATAATGACTGCACCAGCCATTGACATCTTTTCTACCCCTAGTTCTTCTAACAGGTGGGTGGAAGAGATAAAGATTACCTTTGAATACTTAGATCTAAAGACAGACTTCTCATAGAAATGTTACAGAACTTTTCAGATTTAGTTTATGATTTTGTATTCATAAATTCACACAAAGGAGGTGGTAATAGATGGTGATAGTGGTATAATTAAGAGTTTATATTTTGCATTTTTAGGAAATGGAAGATGGCTGAATTACAAATTTATACTAATTGGAATGTAGTGGGCAGATGTTTCATTTATGTACATGGATATGTAATCTATTTCATAGTATTCTTTCATTGGATATTAAATTAAATGTCTTTCATATCTGTTCCCAGGTGTTAAACTCAGTGATCTGGAACATAGTAAGAGTTTAGTTGCCAGGTTTCTGTGGCATTGAAGCCTACCAGCCCAACTTCAGTAATCTTGTTGCGTAAAGCTACTTAACAATGGAAATTAATATTTCCAGGCAAATTAGGATAATTGACTTTTTCTAAATTTGTCCTTTCTTTTACCTCAGAGTGGTTTAAAGTCTCAGTTTGGAAGTCAGATTCTGGTTTGAATCTTGGTTGTTATTTCTTTTCTTTTCTTCCATCTTTTTTTTTTTTTTTAAACTTGTTTCCAAATAAGATGTATGGTACAAGTCAGTGGTTCTCAATCTTTAGTAAGCATCAGAATCACCTGGAGAGTTTCTGAAGCCACAGATTTTTGAGTCTCACCGTCAGAGTTTCTGATTCAGTAGGTATAGGGTAAGGCCCAAGATTTTTCATTTGCAGCAGACTCCCCGGTGGCTAGTATAGGCTTTAGCACAGTGCTTAATTAGCACAAGGTAAATGCTCCACAGAGAGGGTTTTCTTTGATTTTGTTGTTGCTGTTTATTTTATTAACTCATTCTTAAAAGGTCTTCCCTCCCACCTACTGAGTCCTCTCATAGCTCAGTGTAACTTTTTTTTTTTTAAGATTTTACTCATATATTTGACAGAGAGAGACACAGCGATGAGAGAGGGAACACAAGCAGAGGGAGTGGGAGAGGGAGAAGCAGGCTTCCCGCAGAGCGGGGAGCCCGACGCGGGGCTCGATCCCAGGACCCTGGGACCATGACCTGAGCCGAAGGCAGACGCTTAACGACTGAGTCACCCAGGCGCCCCGCTCAGTGTAACTTTTACTTAGTTGTTACCTCTTCCCTAAAGACAGAGTCTGTCTTAGGAGAGGTAAATGGAAAAGATGTTGAATGTTTGAGAATTAAATTATTAGATAAAGAAGTAATTTGACTATGTTCTATTTCACTTAATACACTCAAAGTTTTTACCTTTTTAATTGTAATTGAGGGCAGATCTTACAGCCTGTTTTAGAATGCTTATTGCCTATTCTGTTTTTTTTTTTCCTCAAGGTACTAAATGCATTTGTATTTTTACTTATCTATCAAAACTATTTTTTACGTCTTAAAAGACATTTTGTTTTTGAGTAAGTTAAAAATAATCTGTGCTATAGTACACATAATGCTTTAATTCATGGAAACTCTAGGATTTTTTTTTTGAGTTGTTATTCCTTAATCACATAACAGTCTTAACATATCCTGTAAATAGTGCCCCCTGGAGTGTGGAATAGGGTAGCTCTGTTGTAAGTTTATATCATATATGCATGTATAATTTTTTCCTGTATTGTTGGTATATTTGGATATTGAAGCAATAGAATTGAAGTTAACAGGTATCTTACTTTGCTAGGGGTATTACTATTACAAATGTAATTGAAGTTCTTTGAAGATTAAAAGTAAGAAAACAAATTTCCTTACAAAAATTAAAATTGCCAGGATGTTTCGTATTTCAGAATCATGTTGTTTAGGTTCATTTCAGTAAGGAAATCAGTATTTTCCTGGGGCAGTCACTGATCTTTCCAGAAGGGCTATAATTATTTGAATCCTATATAAACAAAATACGGTACTTGAATATTTTTTTCCAAACCTCCTTAGAAATACACTGTTATAAATAAAAATATGCTCTTATATATATAAAAGATACGCAACTGTTATCTTGCTGAAACTGTTCCTCCTTTTGGGGTTTACATTACTGGGGACTTTTTTCACTTTTAATGTTTTTATTTACTGGGCAGGAGAAAGGGGGTGGCTGATACAGCAATGTTTACCTAATAAATAAATAAATCATCTTTTCAAAATATTTTCCTAGCACATCAAAGCTACCAAATGATCTGCTTGATTTGCAACAGCCAACTTTTCACCCATCTGTACTTCCTATGTCTACTGCGTCTCAGGTAGCAAGTACATGGGGAGGTAAGCATTAAGGAATTCTGCTTTATATGTTGTATAGGCCACTCCCTTCCCATTTTGTAGTGTTTCACTTATTTGTGTAATTTTTGGTTACACTTGATACGTGAGAACTTGAAAAATATTACAGTGGCAAAGAAGTCATTTTGTTCCTTGAAGATGTTTTCATGTATTTGTAAATGTAATTTTGGAATTTCTGTTTCAATTAAATTATGAAATGAAGTTTTAATGAAGGTGAAGAGGAAGGACCCAGTGTATGTTGAAGTATGAAATCATTCTTTCAATGTTGAATATCTGTTCCATAATCAGAAAATGCCTAAGGGTTATTTTGTTTTTGGTACAGAAAAAAAAGTGACTTTAGGGAGAAAGAAAACTCCTGTCGTGTAAATATATGATAAGGTTCTAATAAAACTCATATGGTGTTATCAGGCAGTGAACTCTGTTCTGACTGGGAATGTCATGACAGTCTTTATGCTACTTGTATTTAGTTCAGACCTATAAGATTTTGGTATTCAAAGAATTTTCCACTAATAGGAACAGGAATGTTTGCTGCCCTGGAGTAGTTACTGATCTTAGGGTAACTATATCATGATCATTGACCTGGCATCTTCGAAGGATTGAACCTCTAGTCCATGTCAGTTTTTAAGCAGTTTTGTTTAGGCATATAATATGTTTTCAAATTACTTCATTTGGTTGGTTGTGTTTGTTTGTATATATGTATTTTACGAACACTCAAAAATTGTTTGTGAGTAAAAGGGGAGATATTCTGAGCCAAGGATACTGTCCACAGAACAATAGAGAATGGTCAGCTACCTTAAAAGTTCTGTTGGCTCACGTGTAAAATCTGAATTGATCAGTTTACCTCTCATAGCAAGATAAAGTAATTGTTCTAGAGAATTTTTATGTTAATATGAATTAGACTTGTTTCATCTATATTTTAATGATTCGAGTTTTAAGAACTTTTTTCATTATTTTTTATAGTTACTTCTTGACGTTCTATTTAGTATAATAAGTTTGTTCAGTGAGTGGATGTTTTCTTTTTTTCTGGACAGGTTATTTCTGGTTCAAAATATGGCAGGGAACAGGAATAGTGAAACACTAAAACACTAGATTTCTAGACTAACCTTGTGAGCCATGACTTGATTAAAAAACCGACTTAAAAGATTAGTTTAATTTAGCTAAATCTTAAGATCTCAGAGTTGATTTCTAAAACTGATAAGCTAGTTTAAAGTCAGTAAACTAGTTTAAAGTCAGTAAGGGGCGCCTGGGTGGCTCAGATGGTTAAGCGTCTGCCTTCAGCTCAGGTCATGATCCCGGGTCCTGGGATCGAGTACCACATCGGGCTCCCTGCTAGGCAGGGAACCTGCTTCTCCCTCTGCCTCTCTCTCTCTCTCTCTGACTCTCATGAATAAATAAATAAAAAAAAAAGTTTAAAGTCAATAAATATTTTAGAATTATCTGAATGAAATGTAGACAGCAAATTAAGGTTAAGAAAGTAATTTTTTTTTTTTTAAAGATTTTATTTATTTGACAGAGAGAGCAGGAACACAAGCAGGGGGAGTGGGAGAGGGAGATGTAGGCCTCCCGCTGAGCAGGGAGCCTGATGCGGGGCTCAATCCCAGGACCCTGGGATCATGACCTGAGCTGAAGGCAGACGCTTAACGACTGAGCCACCCAGGCACCCCAAGAAATAATTTTTAAAGATCCTAATGATATGTCCTAATTTTAGGATTTTTAATCTGGCGAAATTTACATGCTTATTTTCTGCTTATTGTGAATTGTTTTAGAAGTTTAGTAGAATTGACATGACCATGTAAGCAGTTTTAGCTTGCTTACTCCCCTTTAAAAAAAAAAACAGACACACTGTTTAGATTTCTAAAGTTAAGGCTGAAAGTTGTTGTTCTTTTTTTTTTAAAGATTTTATTTATATGACAGAGAGACCCACAGCGAGAGAGGGAACACAAGCAGGGGGAGTGGGAGAGGGAGAAGCAGGCTTCTCACAGAGCAAGGAGCCCGATGTGGGGCTTGATCCCAGTGCCCTGGGATCATGACCTGAGCTGAAGGCAGACGCTTAATGACTGAGCTACCCAGGCGCCCCTGAAAGTTGTTTTTCTAAATGGATGAGAAATTTTACACAAGTCTTAGTGAGAACTAATACATTTCAAAGAAACTGAACTGTGAAGTTTTTTGTTTGGACACCATATATAATTAGTTCTAATAATCACAAGTTAAAGTTTTGGCTTGGAATTATTGAACTCACATGAAGGCAGATAGACTATTATTGTGGGAGAATAATTTCAAGTAATTTCAGTGTAAGAGTTGTTTAATGTCCTGTTAGAAGAAATCATTTCATAGCAGTCTGTGGGTGAATACTGTATGTTGGAATATACTTAATCATGTTTTATTTTCCTGTTTTAGGTTATTTTGCTCTTGGTACTATTTCCATCAAAATTTCCTTCATATTAACATTAGGCTTGCTATGTAAAAGTGAGACTGTTAAAAATATTAAAAATACAAATCAAGTACAGTGGGAGCAGAGGCTATAGCAGTTGACCATTATTTTTCCAAAGGCTTGTTGTTATATATGAGGAAAGGACAGTGATGTTTACTGTGAACCTCTCAACTTAAGAATTAAATCTTGTCTTGGCTTTCAAAAAAAGACACTTGATTCCTGAGCTGGTGATAATTTCAGAGTTTTGACTTCTGTGTAATTGGATAGCTGAAGAGTTTTTTAAGTCAAGAACTTTGAATACTTCCTAAATCAATGTATTTTTTATATCCAGGACATTTGGGTTAAGATTTTTTACTTTATTTTTGAAATTTAAGTTAGACTGAGATAAATAAATAAATCATGTAAATAAAACGTTTTGATCATAACATTGTTAAAAGTTTTTTGAAATTAACAATTTACCTAACATTTGAAATATGTAACGTTTTACATCATGCTGCTTTTATAGCATGTGGCAAACCAAAGGTATGATTTTTTTTGATAATCCTAAAATCTTATTCTAGGTTTGTCTTGCTTTCATATGCTAAAATGATTTTTAATAGCAGAGTTGGTATTTTTTTATAACAGATTTGGTAGTTCTTATAAAGCACCACAGAGATGTTGTATATTCCCAGTCACAGATAAGTTAGGATGTTGAGTTAAAGGGAACTAAGGTTTGAATGTTTATATAAAAGGCATTTAAAATTCCACCTAAAAATGAACATGAAAGAGAGAACACAAGCTCTTCTGTTCCCCTTATTGCATTATTAATGAGCCTTTGATTTTTCAAGAAATAGTCTGGAGTCTGAACAAAGCACTTGGTGTTGAATACTAATATGTGAGAAGATTTAAGTTTATATCACCTTTAAAACTTTGTGTTATAGCAAATCTAAAAATGAGCAATATTATCAGCTCAGTACACTGATGTGTATCTTAAGCTAGATTTCAAAATTTAATTCAGGTGAAAAAGAATTATCCATTCTGAAGTTTAATTTGCTTTACTCTCAGCTGGCATGAAACACAATGCTTTATGAAAAACTTACTTGTGTCAATGTAGGTATCTAGTATCTAGGACCTCAACATTAAAATATGACTGCTGTTTTAATCCTCACCTTTTTTGGATTATTTTTCTTTGCTATTGTAACATAAAACTAAACTTTCAAGTGAATAATGATAAAAATAATGGAAAAAATGATTTTTTAAAAAGTTTAAGGAAGTTAGAGTAGTTGCCAGTCTGGTGAATAAAGTTTAAGTGGGGATAGCTGGAACATTATTTCTTTTTTATCTTAATGAATTTGTTTTTATTATTGATAGTATAGTATCCACTAACAGATAAATATTATTTAATATTTTGTCAAGTAGATTAAGAACTTTTTTCTTACTGTCTAATGGACCTAAATACAGGTGCGCTTGCATGTTTCTGCATAATCTTCTCTAGGATGTTTCATATAATAGAGAATGATTGATAATAAGTACTTAGGTAGAACTTAATCATTCATCAGAGCAGCAGATCACTATTGACTTTTCCCAAACGTGTCTTTTCTCATAAACTAATAGATCTGTAATAGAAAAATGTGTTTTTTCAAATGACTTCTCTCATGGCTTCTTTTGCATGGAAAAACTAGAGATGTTTTGGGTCCAACCATGTATAACATACTTTAAAAACGTCATGCCACTATTCAATATTCTAAAATAGTACTTTCAACAAATCGATTAGCTCTAAACAATACATCTCCTTCTTTACGCAGAAAGGAGTTAGAGTGGTCATCATTACAGTTTTATTTTAGGACAGAAAACCTTTTTCTTGTATCTATTTTCTGCTTCTTATTTCTCAATTAACTTTTTTGGATTTTTCCCTGTTCCATTTATTGAGGAGTGGAGAGATGGGAAAGGTGTTAAACATGATCATTTTAGTTTGAATACTATATCAGTGAATTTTGATCATTTGTAAGACTTTATTTTTGGGTGTGAGTTGATGTTCCATAGGAATGCTTAATTCCTAGAAAAGGTCCTGTGTGATAGAAAAATTAGTTTTTTAAAAAGATTCTGTATAAGCCAGTGACCTCAATATTTTCTTGATATTTTCCTTTTTTAAATAGGTTGTAGGGTTTGTGGAACACCTGCTTTGAATTTATTGACTTTAGGAGAAAGTGTGTTTGTAGGGAATGAGCTGGTCCTTAGGCTATTTTTGTGTTTTTATTGTTTTATCTTGCAGTCTTAGAGTAAGATACAGTGCTTAATACTATACTGTTAAGTGAGTATCACAAACTAGACTAGAGTAGGCAAGAACAGGCTGCTTGCTTAAAGTACAGAACAAGGAGGTTAAGAGTGTTTTTGCTGCTAATGATGAATGGTTTTCAATCATTAGAATGATGATTATCTTGAATGAGGTATAGGTACAGTAAATATCTGATTCTAAAATAACTTTAGAGATAGGCTTTGATAATAATACACATTTGGTACCATCCTAATATGGAACAGTACTTTTATCATTCCTTTAGCATTATTAAAGCCTTAATGATTTGGCTTTAGAGCTCTTAACTGGACCTTCAGAGTGGTTCCCAGTCCGCTAAATGGCCACCAGTCTTTTGTCTCTATTCTTAATTTTTCTAAAATTCCTTTCCTGTTTCTAAATAATTAGACCCTTTCTTCATCTTTATTTTTTTTATTTCCTACCTCTGAACCCTTTATAATACTTACCCCACATGTTATAAATAGCTCTTTACCCCTAATTCTCTTTGTTTTTTGAAATTTCACTTGTGCCACACACATATTGGTTGTTTATATCTGTTACTTGAATAAACATAGCTATGCCATGAAAGCCAATACATTCCCATGTAAGGTGGGGAACATGGTCCAGGGTGGGTGGCTCTTTTATAGATGCATTTTGGTTATTCTCTTTTTTACCTGACTGTTGGCTTCCTGATGTTGGAGAGCAGATCTGTCCTTAGTATGCTACAGATGTTAATTAGACACATAAATGTTTTCTTGTAAGGATTCATTTTAAAAGATGTTAAATGTAGTTCTTCCATCTTGATGATGATGATTAGGTATTTTGCACTTAAGATTAATAAACAATAATATAGCAGCTACTTTTCACTTTGCATCTTTTGACTAATTACAATACTAATTAATTTACTTCCTTTCTTCATTTTGCTGTAATGCACTTGGACTGCACAGATCCTTTCTCTGCTACTGTAGATGCTGTTGATGATGCCATTCCAAGCTTAAATCCTTTCCTCACAAAAAGTAGTGGTGATGTTCACCTTCCCATTTCTTCAGATGTATCCACTTTTACTACTAGGACACCTACTCATGAAATGTTTGTTGGTAAAGTACCATTTAACCTTTCTTTCCAATTAATGTTTATACTGCCTAAGTATTTTTTACGTATTCATTAATTATTTTTAAGGCACTGCAATAATTATTTTGGATTTTAATATCAAATTTTAAAATAAACTAAAGAGCAATAATGTAGTAACATTTTTAAATTAGTATCCCTAATTTTATTTAATCCAAGTTTTTAGGAAAGAAAATTTCCTTTGAAGTTGTGTTTAAGTGTTTTGTTCTCTGTCATATGATAGTGTGATACGCAAGCTGTCTAACATCATTTGCCACATTTTTCCCCCCACATTTTGTTTATTAATTCAGAGAGTTGGTTATAGGGTAACATCTCTTAAACTTACTGACATGTGCGTGCTTATATCTTTCCCTCTGTGTTTGGGAGAGAGGGTGGTTATCACTCTCAGTAGCTATCTTCATTTTTTTTTTTTTTAAACTGTGAATAGTACAATTTTAGATTGTCTCAAATCCATACATACCCTTTGTCCCATTCTTAAGGATTTCACTTCATTGTTAGCCTGGAGATAAAAGACAAGTAGAAAGTGAAAAACAACTCATCTAAATCACCTTTGGTTGTGGTATAAAAATCCGTAAAAAGGTAAAGTTTTACTCCAGAACTGTACAAGGAAATGTAAGTTTTTGAGTATATACTAACCTGAAGTTAACATTTTTGAACTCTGCTGAAAAGATGCTGAACACCTCTTAAAAGATGGTGAAACTGCTTTTATTCAATTCAGAGAATAAGGTGATGCAAATTGAAATCTTTGTTTAAAGCAGCATGCAGAAAGTCATCTGTGTACCCTAAATAGATCATGTAGCCACATTCTGAACATTCTGTTCGATATATCTGAGGGGGTGGAAGAGAGGTGACTAGAAAAGAGTAGAGATTTGAGAAAGATCCAAGGCAGGTGCTGTCATTATATATAACTAGTCTCATAGCTCCAAATCGTAATAATTAATTGCAGGCATTCCTTCATGTCATTGTAACACATTACAAATTAAATAAAAAGTGGTTGAAACTAAATTTCGTATTTCGCTACTCTTTAGAAGATTTGTGAAATGCTGCACCTTATTTGCTTGGTAATAAAGGGTTACTCGAGTTATCCTTAGAATGTGGTTTTCTAATAAGTTTATATTTTCTTTGTACTTATTGAATATGAACTAGAGCATATTCAGTGAGTATGGCTTCCTGTGTCTTTTTAAGTCAGTTGCTTTAATTTGGGGTATGAGACAGATATGTCTTTACTTGGGGGCTTATAATTTCCATCTTTTAGGTCAGAGCAGTGCATGTGCTTCAGTATGTCAGTCTTCTATTCACCCCAGAGGGACAGAATGGAGGGCGGTAACCTTAAATGCTAAAGGCCATAGCTATTTCACATTGAAACAGCAGCAGAGTAAAAATATAAAAAACCATCGTGAGAGAGTTAATTATTAAGCTTTTCAAGGAAAGCCTGTAACAAAAGGAATATACTAGAAGTGTCATTTTCCTAATGTTTTTTAAGTTTAAGGCCTGTGGTTTGGGGCAAGAGGAAGACCAAAAAACAAAGAAAGATAGTAAAGTTGATGGCCATCAAGGTGAGTAGGAATATTTGAAGATTAAAATCCTAGAATTGGTGATTTTAGGCTTGTGAGGACCTCCAGAGAATATTTGGTCAAGTTCTCAACTCTCATATTGATAATAGAATTACTACCATTTTTATGGATGGATCACCTGAGTCCAAGAAAAGTTAATGTACTGAGACAACCCAGCTAATAGGAGCAAAAGCTTGAAGCAGGAGTCCGGCAGCTTTGCTTTACAGTGCCCTTTCCTTGTGGAAGTGTAAACTTTATTTAAACTGTTTAGTGTTTATTTAAACTAAGATTTAAATAATCTTTATCTAAACTCTGTTATTCTTTGAGTGTAAATAGTACAAATGAAAGTACAAAGTATACTTTTTAAAAAAAATCACATCTGCCAAGTTTTGTCATTAGCAAAAACTTACTGTTCAGTACTTAAACGTTTTTGTAAAAGTGAGTTCAGAATGGGAAAATATAAATCACTCTTGTCAACCTAGGCATTAGTCTGGAACAAGGATCAGTAAACCTTTTCTTAAAGGGTCAGATTGTAAATATTTTTGGCTCATATGAGAGCCAAATGAGACTCAATGAGACTCAATGGAGCCACATAGTCTCCATTGCAGCTACCAGCTTTGGGATTATAGCATGAAGATAGCCATAGGCAATACATAAATATGCGTTTGGCTATGTTCCAATAAAACTTTATTTACGAAGATATGCAGCTGTAGTTTGCTAATGTCTATCCTAAGAAGAGGCTTTGTAATAAGAAGCCTTTTAATTCACATTAAAAGTTCTGAGAAGTAAGGTTGTATAATAAAAATTCCAATAATTTCTTACTCAGAGTATTGAGAGCAGGAAAGGACGACCCAAGGTATGTCATTCCTAGAGCTGTGTTGTCTAATTAGCCACTAGCTATTGTCATTTAAACTCTAAATTACAATTAAATTTTTAGTTCCTTAGTTGTACTAGCCACATTTCTATTGCTCAATGTGACTAGTGGCTACCATATTGCACAGAGCAGATTTGTAATACTAGAAAGTTTTTTGGATAGTGCTTCTCTTTAACAGTGGTCAGCAAACTTTTTGTGTAAAGAGCCAGATAGTAAATATTTCAGACTTTACAGGATACATAAGATCTCTGTTGTATATTCTTCTTTTATTTTCTTTCATTTTTTTTTAAAACAACCCTTTGAAAATGTAAAAGCCGTTTTTAGCTCATATGGCCATATAAAAATAGGCCTCTGGCTGTAATTTGCCAGCCTCTGCTCTAAAGGATTAAGAATGACCCAGAAAAATCAGAACAGCTACATAGACACCCTCTAACCCTTCCAGAGGAGGACATTGATCTGATGATGTGAACCTCAGTGTACGAAGTAGCTTGTCCTCATTAAAGCAATTATAAGTCAAGAGGAGTGGGGTTGTGGTCCCAGCTATGCCATGTCTGTGACCTTGTTCAGGCCTGCTTACTCATCGGTAAGAGAAGACATCAGAAGATGTGTTAATATTGCCTAAAAAGCCAACTGCTGCTGATTTCTCTAAGGAAATACATGTTGGTTATTTTTAAAATTTTGTTGTGAATATATTTTAAATAGAGTATTCATAATGGAGACTTAAGTGCTTTTTAAAGTAAGTTGTAATTTGAAGAACACTAAGAGCTTGGACTCCTGTTTTTGTTTTTGTTTTGTTTGTTGGTTTGTTTTTTTAATTACTCCATTCCACTCTTAACTGTTCCTCCTCATTTTTCTCTTTTCCTTTTTTTCTGTCCTTCCCCCCCCATGTATGCCTTGTCAGATTCTTTTTGTGGCACTCAAGCTTATCCTAATACTACCCTTATGTGCCATGAGCCTTCTACTGTAGCTGGTTTATTCGGAGGTAGGTAATGGTATCTCTGAAGTTTATCAATTTATTTATGCAGGAGGGAGTTCTTTGTTTTCTTTAAAATGAGTTTTTTTTTTTTAATTTGGTAAGAAAATACTTGCTTTTGAAGAACAGATCATTTTTCCCCTAATTTTGTTTGTCTTGATTAAACACAGGATTGTTTTGTGAATGGATGCTTGTTATCTGCCTACTTTAATCTATACTCAAAAGGTTCACATTTTCAGATGAGCTTATAACATTACAAGCTTATGGAATTTAAAGCTCTTTGTATAGATGTTAGTGATAGAACACTAAATAATTTTGCCTTGAGCAGTTGTGGCATTCTCCTAGAAACAAGGGTACTTTTCCAGCACTGCAAAGGCAGAAGAAATAGGGAACAGTTTCCAGAGAGGCATGGCCATTTTGATACTCATTTCTATCTTTCCAAACATGTTCTGGGCCATTGCAGTGGTAATGAAACCCCAAAATTCAGCTGATTTTTTTTTTTTTTTCTTTTTTGGTGCATAGGAGTTGATTACCTTAGTTCAATTGGCATGAAAAAGTAGGTGTGACACAACTGAAGAATTGAGGTTCTTGACTAGCAGACTTGGGCATGATTAAAAGTATTTAAAAATGGAATTTATGAGGACATTTGATAGAAAGTGTGTGTTTAGAATCCAGTGAATTTGCATTTGAATTCGTTTGAATTCCAATTCTGCTTCCTTACCTGTGTGACTTGAAACAAGTATTTAACCTTTCTAAGCCTATGAAAATTGGGATAATAATAGCTTCTGGGATTGTCATGAGGTTTACATATATGACTGTATAAAATCTAGCACTATGCCTGGTACGTTGAATTATCATTAAAACTACCATTGAAAACCATCTTGTTTATGCAAATCATTTTATATTTGGAATGTACTTTTTAACCTAAATTATTATATAATCAGATACAGCCTTGAACACTTTTTTCATTGCTTTTAGACTTTAAACAATTGCCATGGTTGTTGACTTTTTTGGCCCAGCATTTGCTGTGAGAAGCTCAAGAATTTCATATAACTTTAATGGCTGAATAAATATAATTAATTATTATAGCTGTAAGAATAGACTTTTCTTTTTCTACCTACTAGTTTATATAATACTTAGGATATAAATACTTAAGATGAACTGAAAACCCCTAAAAGATTCTGGAAACACAATTTAGGGTTTAAGTCTTGGTTTTGCCACTTAATAAATCTTTGACCTTGAGTAACATTGTTTAATCTCTTTGTTTCCTCATCTGTAAAATGAGGATAATAATGACTATCTCAATAGGGTTATTGTGAGGTTTAAATAATATACTGTTTATAAAGCTCTTACATAGTGTTTAATAGGGTTTAATATTAGAAGTTACTTTCACAAAAAGTATGAGATCTAATTTATTATGGAACTGCTACCAAAATCCCTTAACAAAACAGTACATTTTTTTTAAAGATTTTTTATTTATTTGAGAGAGAACGAGAGAGAGAGAGAGCACGAGAGGTAAGAGGGTCAGAGAGAGAAGCATACTCCCCGCTGAGCAGGGAGCCCGATGTGGGACTTGATTCCGGGACTCCAGGATCATGACCCAAGCCGAAGGCAGTCGCTTAACCAACTGAGCCACCCAGGCGCCCCACAACAGTACATTTTTCTGGAAGGTGTTTGGAATGCCTTTCTGTCCCCAAAGTTTGTTCATCTTGTACCTTTCAGTTAATTTATTATTGTCCTCCTGAGATTTGCTCTGCCAGGCAGTGGTTTCTAAATGTTAATCTATCAATTAGTGATGGTCAGTGGCAGAGTTTTCATTGGCCTTGGTGAAATGAAAGAGTCGTCAGTTCAATATCATGATTATTTTAAACAGTTAACCTTAACTCAGAGAGCCATTTCATCTTTTTTTTTTGTCCATAAATTTTCTTTTTGAAATGGTGATAGTAGCTTTTAATCTTTAAGTAACTTTTAAAAATTAAATCCTAACAGTATCCAAAAATATGACTTGGGATAAACAGCCCTTAAGTTGATAATGTTCATTGAAATGAAAATGCAGAATTCTTACCTTGAAGATGTATTACTACTTAAAAAAGATTGTTACTTTGAACTACATTGCTTACTTCCCTGGGAGCCAGTCAGCTATTAAAATTTATTAAAAATTTCTTTTTACTTTTTGCATACCTAGAGGTGTTTTAAATTTGAGGTGCTAGCCCTGGATTACTTTATATCCTCTCAAACATTTTATACTTTTAGGTAATTGTCTTATAATTACACAGATTGATGCCCCTAGGGACCTCAGGAAATGGCTCCTCTCTTTACAGAAAGTAATAAATGGATTACTATAAAAGATAGGCTTATCTCTGATAATAACCAAATTCTAGAAAGCTAGGATAAAATAGGAGAAAACAGGAATTTGATATGCTATCCTAGTTATAAATTACTGTTCTGTGTATTTTCTAAACTTTGGAGACCAGCAAGGTACCGATTCCAGAATCATTTAAGGAACAATATGTGTACTTCTTACAATTAAGCACGGTAGATTTTTGTCTTCCTTGAGTAGATACATCAGTTCTTTTTGTAAGGAGTAATGAGAAGAACCAGTGAGCCCATGGTGTAATTCTTAAACAGCTTGTACACTTTAAAATGTTAAATTCGTAAGTCTAGAAATCTGGGAACCTCTTGATGAATGGTCAGATAAATTATTTTGTACTTTGATAGTGTTTGTGTTCTCATTGTATGACCATTGTGGTGTTTTTTTTTTAAGATTTTATTTATTTGAGAAAGAGACAGCCTGAGAGAAAAGGAGAGAGAGAGAGAGCACAAGCAATGGGGAGGGGCAGAGGGAGAGGGAGAAACAGACTGCCTGCCCCTGAAATCATGACCTGATCTGAAGGCAGACCTTAACTGACTGATCCATCCAGGTGCCCCTGACCATTGTTTTTCAGAGTGGTTTAAGAATTAAGTAATTATGGAATAAGAACTTTTTAAAAAAGATTTATTTATTTATTTGAGAGAGTGCATTTGCTTGTGTGCATGAGCAGGGGGAGGGGCAGAAGCAGAGGAAGAGAGAATCCCAAGCAGATTCCCCGCCGAGGGCAGAGCCTGGACTCTGGGCTTGATCCTAGGACCCTGCGATCATGACCTGAGCCGAAACCAAGAGTCAGCAGCTTAACCGACTGAGCCACCCAGGTGCCCCTGGAATAAGAACATTTTTAAAAATTTGTGCCCAGTGGAATACTCATGCTAGATCTAAAATGCTACTTTTAGAGGGGGAACCTAAGGATTAGTGGATTGTAACTTTCAGAATCCTGTTACTTCTCAAATGAACTTAAACCATATTGCATTTAATTAACCATTGAAGAGAGGAAGGAAGGTGAGAGAAATAATGGAAGGTGGGGCAGGGGGAAGACTCCTGGATCTAAGTAGAATCTAAGTAGATTCATATTTTTTAAAGTACCGTAGAATACTTACTTCATTACGAAGTGATCATTTACATTGTGTATATATTTGGCTTCATGCAAAGTCCTGGAATTTTAGATGTGTTTAGTTTTTTAAAAATCATTAGTATACAAAATTAAGGTAAAAAGATAAGCAAAGCTTTTACTTTTGTAATGAAACAAACAGTAGTTCAACTTCAGTTGCTCTTTTGTCAGTTTTCTTTGTCAGTAGGATGATTTTGTCATGGAAAATGTCATCACCGCAAAAAGATACAGTAGTATTAAGAAACATTTTGCTTAAAGGATTGGTCTTGTTTCTCACTGAGGGAATTCATTGCTTTTTCCATTCTATTGTCATCATTATTAAGAGCTGTAAATGTAGAAATATTAAAGAATTGAGCTTTTTCCATTTTGGTTTTTCTTAGGATTCACTCCATCTCCAGTTGCACAACCACATCCTTCAGCTGGCCTTAATGTTGACTTTGAATCTGTGTTTGGAAATAAATCTACCAATGTTATTGTAGATTCTGGGGGTAAGAAAAATTGTTTTATTAATATTACTATAATGTTCTCATTTAGGTTCTGTGCGAGGACAGATAATAATACTCTTTTGAACATAATGTAAATAGATTAAATTGGGGTAGCCAGTGAAGTTGTTCCTCTTCTCCCAGCCACTAGATGAGAACTTCAAGGGATTATTAACTGTTACCCTTTTCTTAGTGGCAGTTTTGACTCTGGGAGGATTTTGTTTCTCCCAGAGCTAGTGAGATCTTGCTCAGATTAGATTGGTAAATTGCTAATTACTTTGTGTAGAATGTTGTGCTTTGTAGTCATTACAATTTTTACCTTTACTGAAATGAAATTGGCTTTTTTGAAAAGTAGGAAAATAAAACCTTTGGTACCTGACTTGTTGAGACAGTCTGTATTTAAACAGCTAGAATGTATTAAATATTAGAGCTATTGGGGCTTTTTGTTATTTTAAGGATGGTTCTTTCTATAGTATGCTTGTTCATTTGTCTTAAAAGAACTTAAATTTGTAGAACCAGGTTTCCATTTGTTTTCATTTACTATCTTGTTAATTTGAAGTTTGTGAAGATTAAGAGTTTCCATAAAATTTACTATTCTTAGCATGAGATGACCTTTGATTTTGGTTAGTAAGTAAGTTCAAGTCATTTAAAGAAACATTGAGGCATTTTTGATTTTATACTATATAATTATACAAAAAGTAAGCAAGCTTATAGAGAGTATGTGTGGACTAAGATTTTTTTTTTTCTGTGCACTAGTATGTTTATAATTATATTTTTTGATGCATTTGACTTTTTCCTTTTGAGTTTGTCTTAGAAAAAGGATAAAGTAAATAGAGATCAACTGTTCATATTTTGTAAACCACCATTTTTAGTGACTTTCTTTTTCAAATTCTCTATTATTCCTAGATCATGCTGTTGAGTCCTTTAGTGGGTTTGTTTGATTGGATTCACTTTACCTTCTCACTTTGGTAGAGAACCTTAAGGGATTTTATTATTTTCATTTCTAAGTAGTGTTCTAGTTTAGTAGGTGGTTTAATGTAGTTGGAGCATAAGGTTAGCGATTTCTTAGGTATAATTTAGGTTAACTGTTTTTAGACAGAAGAAAAGTAATAATCAAATGGTTCATTTTCACTTCCTTCTAATGTAGTGGTTTACATATACCTTACATTCTCCACTCTGAAGACTGTAAAGAGGTCTATAAAATATTTCTTAGAAGAAGCATTTTTCAAAGGAACAGAGATGTATTTTTTATCTCTATTTCTTCAGGTATAAGTAAATCTTCAGAAAATTTTGCCAGTGAGGGGGAGAATTACATTCCATTCCCTTCTCTTTCACAACTTTGGAATAAGAATTGTTCATTTGAATGCTTCTTTCTTCATCCCTTTTAACCTTAATATACTTTTGTCATGAAATGAGACATGATTTCTCCCAAAGCAAATTTGCCTTTTCAATCAGTTCACTCTGAAACAGTGAGTTTCTCCCTTTTCCATTTAAAGTCATTAATTAATGCCCAGTGTTGTGGAGGACTTTTCCAGCAAACAAGTAGAAAAGGCAGAGATCTCCTATAGAAAGCTATAGCACCATAAAGTCCCTTACAAATCCTATTTCATCTGTTTGTAACTTTAAGGCTTTGATGAACTAGGTGGACTTCTGAAACCAACAGTGGCCTCTCAGAACCAGAGTCTTCCTGTTGCCAAACTCCCACCTAACAAGTTAGTATCTGATGACTTGGATTCATCCTTAGCCAACCTTGTGGGCAGTAAGTAGTCTTTGGATTCTTTTAATCTTCTTTACGATAAATTGTGTTATAAAAATGAGTCTAGTTTTTAAATGCTTTATTTCCTGTCCTAGATCTTGGCATTGGAAATGGAACTACTAAGAAGTGAGTGTTCTATATGTATTATTTCCCCCATGTACCATTTAGAGGTTGATTTGGCTTTCATCTCAAAAATATGTGTAGAGCTCTTGCATCTTAAATGCTTTTTGTTCACTCTATAGTAAAGAAGCTTTATAATTACAGACATTTAACGTTCTCACTTATGTTTATTTAAAGTGATGTAAATTGGAGTCAGCCAGGTGAAAAGAAGCTAACTGGAGGATCTAACTGGCAACCAAAGGTTGCACCAACAACTGCTTGGAATGCTGCAACAATGGTGAGTTGAAAAAGCCCACGGTAACATGACTCATTTGGGAGAATAACATGAAAATGTTTTTAAAGTGATAGCTGTAAGTAGGAAGATTGTTTATTGAGTTTTAGATATATAAGTAATTTGTATTTTTTTTTTTAAGGAAGCTGATTATATTTGCCAGGTATATTTTAGTAGCTAATATTTATTTAAGGATTACTTTATGCCAGCCATCATTTTAATAAATAATGTGTGACTTTATTTTCTGTAATCCTCAAATAAACCTTTTGTGGTGGTAACTATTACTGTCCCCACTGTGCAGATGAAATGGAGGCACAGAGTTATTACATAATACACCTAGGATCCCAGAGTTCTTAAGTGATTGGGTAGATTTTTAGAACACAGGAAGCCCAACCCCAGAGCATAAACTCTACTGCTCATCTCAAATTTATTATTTATTTATCTAGAATATAAAATCTTTAGTGTTTTTCTGATCTCACCATTGGTAAAGAAACTATATGTGCTTGGTTTTGTTAATATTGTCGAATAGTTCATAGAGTTGATTTTCCTTACTTGCTGTAGTTATATTCTTAAAATCCCCTGAACACTGAACCATTGCTAGGTTCATACATACATACATATATACATACATACATATTTCCTCTAGTAATGGCTCATAGTTCACTGATTTAGTGTTGGGCTGCTTTAACAACGTAAGTGCAGCAAATAAGGAGACTCAGCTATACGTGTGTGTGTGTACATACACACACACACACCCCCCTTACATTCATTATTATCTTAAATCCTAAAAAATTCTTGTTCTAGTAGATGCCTTTTTTTTTTTTTAACAAAAAAGAAAATCCAATTCATAAGTGTGAAGTGACTTACCTGAAGCTGCCGCGCTCACAGGTGCTAGACTTGAGAATCTAGCTCTATCAGGCTGGCTCCACAGCCAGAGCAGCGTGCAATACACTGCACTGTTCCCTACCTTCTCAGTCCCCTCTGGTCATTGTTATAGCCAAGCTGAAACAAGGCAGAACCTCACTTTGTTCAACCTCAGCTGAGAACGAAGGTATTAGGCAGCAAATTTTTCACCACTCTATGCATGTCTGTCAGTGACCTTGAAAGTACCACAAACATTGATTTTGGGGGTCACAAATTTTAGCAAGTAAGCAGATTTATCCACTTTTTTTTTTTGGTAAATTTAACCACCTTTTAATTAATTAATTAATTAATTTATTTATTTATTGAAGATCTTATTTATTTATTTGACAGAGAGATAGAGAGCTCTAGTAGGCAGAGAGGCAGGCAGAGGGAGAGGGAGAAGCAGGCTTCCCACCAAGCAGGGAGCCCGATGCGGGACTCGATCTCAGGACCCTGGGATCATGACCTGAGCTGAAGGCAGCCGCTTAACCGACTGAGCCACCCAGGTGCCCTTAACCACCTTTTTAAGGCAACAGTTTTTCATTGATAGAGTTCACTGCCATTACTAATAATAAATCCTTGCATTTAATTAGCTTGTTAGGTTTTTTTACACATACCCTTACTATCTTGAGTCTGTTAACAGTGCATTCTTGGGGAAGTTTGAATTGATAGCATTCCAATTACAAGAATAAAGTTATGCAGTTTTTCTTTTGTAAGTATAAAGCATCTAGAAAGCAGATTTTAGTTGAAATCCATTCCCTCTGATCTGAATCCAGTGTTTCTCTGCACTGTCACATACCTCACTGACCAGGGGATGACAAGAGGTTAGGTTAGTGGATTTTTATAGCCTCAGGTGTGAATTATACACTGATAATACATGAAGACTGTTATAAATCCAAATGCTGATATGAAAATACAGTGAATATTTTCTATTTTGTATTAAATTGGTATTAACCTATTTGAAATATTAGAAGTTTGTAGATAGCACTTGACTTAAGATTGACGACCAGAATATAATAGGCATTTAACCATTTAGAATTTGTATGTAAGTTGATGATATTTATGGTACTCTGTCAATGTGTGTTATCTCTTAAGAATTTTGTTAAAATATTTGTATGTATGTATTTCATAGTTTCTTTTTAATGACTAACATATAGGGCTGGTGATGTGATTCACTACTTAGATAGACTGCTGCTTATGACGTTTCTTTACATTTCTAACCTTTTTATTAATCCATAAACACTGTCAAGGTTTTTGAACTTTTTTAAGTTAAAAAATTCATTGATATTTCATTAATATATATGATGATGTTATGCTACAAATTCTTTTAATTACTGCTTGCTTTTTTTCTGAATGGTAGACGTACAATGCAACTCTCTTTATATGGGATGCACTGAATTTTGCAGTGTTGACACTACTGATAGATTTTATGTTTTATGATACGTGTAATAAACTATTAGATATGTAAGGGGATTATGCCAGAGACTAAATTTCCCTTGTCAACCTTGATAGTGTTTTAGTATAGGTGTTCTTCCATTAGATATCGGAAATACAAGGGATTTTAGGTAGTTACTGAATGTACATGTGAACTAAAATGCTCTCTCTGTATTTTCTGTTGTGTAAGTACTTGTTCTAATCCAGTGTTATTGCATTATGTAATTGTTCTCCCTGGGAAAAACAGAATGGCATGCATTTTCCACAATACGTAAGTGACCAAAAACTAGCCTTTTTGCAATAAATTGGCATGCTATTAACCACTGCTGTAGCAGAATCTCATAACCTTCCAGCTATTACTTGTTTTCACATTCAGATTTTCAATGTGCCAAAAATTCTTTCTAGCATCTACTGATTTCATGGATGTGTTGCAGAATTGATTCTGATGGTGGCATGGGAAAGACAGATTTTTTTTTTCTTGCTTAATATTCTGCCATTTGCTGCCAGATGGCTGGGTGTCTTTGTGTGTATCTGTGCTGCCACTATGCACTTGATGATTTCTGAATGAAGGGAAATGTTGATTGTGGTAATGTTGAAAATAACAATTGCATGAAATCTTACAGGCTTCTGCTGTACTTGGCAGTTTGTCTACTGCTCTTGCAGCTCTCGGTTTTTAAGTAGGGAGAGACCAATAAGTCCTACATGCTCACTCAAATACTAAACTTTTAACTATTCACTTTAGTTATGCTTCATTTAACTTCTCCATGCATATGTTCAAATTGCCATATAATTTCAGTTATTTTTTATGTTTCAGCAGTGTTATTGGTCTTTCTCCTGTATTCAGTTTCAGTTTTCATTATAACACACACACACAGGGAATGTTGTTAAGACAGCAAATGTATCTAAAATGATTTTGTGCTCAGATTGTGTATTTACAGAGCATGAGGTGTAGGGTAGAAGGTGGAGGGGAACTTTAAACATCTTAGGGCTAGGTGGCTCTTTTAAGAATTAAAGCATAAGTAGATTTAAGAATTTCTTGCCCCTCCAAATTGGTGCTTTGCAGAAGATAGTTTAAATAATTTACAGAGTAAATTAGAAGAAATGCTAATATATGTACTCTGTATAAGAACTGTGTGCATCATAAAAATAGTCATACTCCAGTAGTGTTTTGAAATCTTTGGGGTTCTTTGAAAAAAAGTGAATTGAGGTCCTTAGAATAATTTTTTGGAAGATCAGATTATTAATTGATTTGGGATCTTTAATTTTTTTTTTCTTTCTCAAAATACTGAAGCACGTAGGAAAACATTCACTAATACTACTTCTGGGTAAACTTTTTTTTTTTTTTTTAAGATTTTATTTATTTATTTTAGAGGGAGACAGCGAGAGAGAGCATGAGCAGGGAGGAGAAGGAGAAGCAGGCTCCTCGCTGAGCAGGGAGCCTGGCTCTGTGCTCCATCCCAGAACCCTGGGATCATGACCTGAGCCAAAGGCAGACGCTTAACTGCCTGAGCCACCCAGGTACCCCTGGGTAAACATTTTTTATGATAGTGATAGACTTTAAATTTTAGAATTTTCAGTATTTTTTTTAAATCTGAAGATCTTTAAAGCTATAAAAAGCACATTGTAATTTTAGATCACTGTTGTATCTAAGTTTAAATGGTATTTTCTAATTCTGCTTTTCTGCTAATTTCGAGACACTCTTTCATTGAGCATTAGTTGACACAGATTTATTAATGATCATAAGTGTCACATTTAATCACAGCTGTCTTAGCAATTCTTTTTAGTGGAACTACAGCTATTGATTCCTTGAATTCAATTGACATAACATGAGTTATACATCCTTGTTTATTTTTTTCTCCACCATGTCAGGCACCCCCTGTAATGGCCTATCCTGCTACTACACCCACAGGCATGATAGGATATGGAATCGTAAGTACTTTTCCAGACACAACTTTTTGAAAATAGATTGATTCATATTTAACATGACTTTTTACAGACTTAACTAAAAAAAGAACTTGGTGACACACATACCTTTAGTGCCTAACATAGAACCTTGTATCATAGCATTGGTTTCATAAATATTTCTAGAATAGTCATTATACAGCAGATATCATTTATGAATGTTCACAGTATTACTTGGCTTATTTTTCCCCTCATAACTTCGCTAAGTATTTTATACTTCATTACAAACTCATTTAAACATCCGTGTTAACTCCAACCCTTTATTTGTGTTACCTTACATTAACACCATTGAAGTCTTATAACCTTAATACTGTAGGGGAAGGGAGGAATTAACATTTCTCAAATTGTGTAAGGGTAAATTTAGTCTAGTACAGGCCAGAGAAACTTTCCTAAGACAGTGATTGCTACCATGCAGAAATAGTTGTTTTACCTTTAAGCTGCCCACAGTCCACAGTCTACGCTGCCCTTACTCTCCCAGCTGTCTTAATATGTAGACCCACTTAGATAAGAAATGGAGGGAATGGCTTCAGCCCCCTGTATGTGTTGGAAGAACTGTTGCTGGTAGGAGGCAACGTCACATCCCGTGGGGTTGCTACTGTGCTGCTGCTTTAGTATCTTAGGAAGTAGCTTGGAGTTGAACTGAAAGGTGGAACCTGTAGGAAGGTAAGATTTTAGAGTACGGCATTTTAACCAAAATAATGTAGTGGTGTGTATGTTCTGTTTGGTTACTTATTTGTGTTAATTTTATACCATGGAGTAGTAGTTTTTAAACAGAGAAATGGTTGGTTGAGATTCTATTTTCAGTTACTCAAGAATGAACTAATCTCTTCATGTGTTATTTAAGCCTCTTCTTGGTTCTCCCTAACAATAGATGAAATAAAAGGAAAGAACCATAGAGTGTAAACCTCTTCAAAGAATCAACTGTATTCACTTCGGATCACTTGCATATGGCATAAGAACTGATAAAGACAGTTTACTTTGAAATATCTTAGCCATTTTACAGTTTGAAGTTTTCCTATGTTTGCAATTTCAGAATTGCAAATTTGATAATTTTGGATTGGTTAAAATTATTTTGTCTGCCATACTGTAGAAAGGTTTAAATTTTGCTTAAATTTAAGCTTTTCTTTTTTTTCCCACAAACCTTAAAAGTGTACACATTTAAGACTTAAAAAAAACTCTTAAGAATTTATAGCTGTCAGTCTTATTTGTATTCAAAAGAATTTTTTCTTTGAGTTAAAGTAAAAGTACTAGTACATTCCATTCCTTTCATCCTTCTTTTTTACTACTTAAGGAAGATGTTAGTCGACATTAACTAAATTAATATTTTTCTATTTTTTTAGCCTCCTCAAATGGGAAGTGTACCTGTAATGACACAACCAACCTTAATATACAGCCAGCCTGTCATGAGACCACCAAACCCCTTTGGTTCTGTATCAGGAGCACAGGTACTAACGTGCCACATGTAATTCTTAATGTGCTTGATGTGAGAAGGATAGAATACTAAAAATTCCTTTTATACAACTTAAGAAACAAATTATGTTTTTCCCCTTCACGGTGGATGTTATTTGCTTCCTATCTTTATCATCTAAAAGAGCTTTTAAGAATATTGATTATTTGGAAGGAACGGACAAGCAGATTACAAACATTTAGAATGGAAAATTCTTGACAACTTGTAGTTGGTCAGTGCAGAGGATGGTTTTTCTGAGGTTAAGGAACCTATTTTCTATTCATGATTCTGGCTTGCTCTCCTTTGTGAGCCCTAGAAACCTTGAACTCTCTAGTGTTTTGGCTTGAATGGTGCTACAACAAAGGTGTTGCCCTTGGGATATTTGTGAAACATGGCAAGTCTACAAAAAGTTGTGAATGTTATTTTTTCGTTAGATAACTTCCTGCCACTGAGTATTGTATTTAAAAACAAATTAGTGGGGCGGGGTGGGAGGGTGGGAAGGCAAAAAATCCTTGAAACGCCATGCTGACCTAATTTCTTTAAAGGCGAGACTTTGCTCTTCAAATGTTTCTAAGACCCTCTCCCGGTTCCTGAAATTTCACCCCAAATAGTAATACTTTTTCATCCCATTATTGTTAGCATTAGGGGAATCTGGATTTAAAAAAAAAAGCTTTTCCCCACTATGGTTAGAAGATATGTGCAACTTCTTTGTTACTCGTGGCATACTAGTGGATGAGACACTCAGGAAGTGATAGAATGGCTTCTCATTCTTTGTGGCCCTGCTCCTGTTGTGTGACACTTAGAAATAATTATGCACATTTGTTAAAGTACTCCTTTCTTAACACTGCTTCTGATGCCAACTGATTGGTTATTTTCATGTGTTTAATACTTGAAAACATTGGTGTGAGCATTTGGTAATGGGCTTGTTATTCCTTTCCCACTGGAATACATGTAGTATTTACACTTGCCAGTGCCTACAGTGTTAAACTACCAATATTAGTTTGTATTGGTCCAGTTTGAATCTAGTCTATGTATTTCATAGACTCATGAACCATTGGCAATCAATCCTTTTGTTTTTTAGTCTTTTTGAGTATTTAACTCATAAATTGGCATCTCAGGGAGTACCAGTAACTTGGAGTGGATAGTGAATTTAGTTCTGATTAAAAGGTAAAATCCATGTTCCTTGTAATTCATATATTTGCCCAGATGCCACTTTTTCCCCCCTTTTTGTTCATGTTAAAGTAACCTTTCTTCCTGTTCCTTAGTCAAAGTATTTACAATGAAGATAGCTGGAAATGAGAGTAATTGATGCAGCCATAACTTTTTTATAAGTCTGTTATTTTGTATGTATTTGGTTTTATAAAATGGATTATGGAGATACATATATATATATGTATATATATAGTTTGTCTTCTTTACCACTAGTAGTTCTAAATACTGGCTTTGCTAAAGAAATATACTAGATTTTATAATCTTAAAATGTTGATGCTTTCCCTATTGGTGTAGATGTTTTCTTGAGATTGTATGTCTTCCTCATGTCCTTTATTTTTTCTTTCAGTTTTTTTCTTTGTTGCTTATATTTTTAAGTCAGATATATATCATTTATTTTTTTAAAGATTTATTTATTTTAGAGCACATGCGAGTGGGGAGGGAGCAGAGGGAGAGAAGCAGACTTCCCACTGAGTGTGAAGCCTGATGCGGGGCTTGATTTTATAACCCTGAGATCATGACCTGGGTTGAAATCAAGAGTCGGATGCTTAACCAACTGAGCCACCCACGCACCCCTATCATTTATTTAAATTTTTTTTTCTGTATAGACTAAGTGACTAGCACCTTAAATGTATTTAAGAGAAAAAGCCTTAATCCAGTGCTATAAATTTACCAGGAACTGCTGATTACAGTAAGTTTTTCCCCCATGTGTGGCTGACCCTATGTCCCCAGTCTGGGTCTTGTCTTGCAGGTTCCTGTCTCATAAGCAGAATACATTATAACCTTAAGCTTGGATACCTCAACCTGACATTTTCCAAGCACTTATTATCTCACCTTCTTCTCAAAATAATTTTTAAGGTAGATGGGCCTACTGTCACCATCCCATTTTATAGATTGAGAAAGCTGAGACTTGGAAAGGTTCTTCAACTAAGTAAGTGCTGAAATGCAACTTATGCCCAGGAATCCCTGGTTTCTGGTCCAATGCTCATTTGTAACACTTTGCCTCTCTACTAATGGGATTGGGCCCATATGCCTACTATACTAGCACTGTCTTCCTTTTGGGCAGCAGTGAACCACTCTGCAAATCTTTGGGTTTCTTGATGGATTATAAACTACATTTACACATTTCAGAATATAATTTCTGTAGATGTGAAGAACATCTGTAGTTTTGGGAATGCTTTTAACCTTACTCAAACATTTTATATGAATTTTGCTTTAAAAAGAAAAAAACATGGTTTAAAAATTTGTAGTAAAAATCTGCCTTTATAAAAAGTAGCAGCCCCCTAGCATCTGCTCTTATTCTAGGTTTTATATCCTGTTGCCTTCTAAAAATCCACATAACTCACTGAAACACCAAAAAAGTACAAGAATTTCCATGGGCATGAAAAGAGACAGTGACAGAAATACCTTTTCCTAATGAAATTATGCCAGAAGAGAAGAGAATGAGAACATTAGAGTAATAAGTTTCAAGTTAAGAAATAAAATTTGATGTTAGTCCTTAACTCTAAATATAGATTGAAGAGAGCACATGAAGGAAGCAAATGGATAACTAGGAAAAGAGAAAATCAGGTGGCAGTGAAGTGGCTCAGAAAAGCTTCAGTCAGTTTCAAGCAATTGAAAATCAGACTCTCAGATTTTTTTTTTTTTAAAGATTGTATTTATTTATTTCAGGGAGAGAAAGCACAAGCAGGGGAAGGGGCAGAGAATTTCAAGCAGACTCCCATGGTGAGACTCTCATGACCCTGAGATCATGACCTAAGCCGAAATCGAGTCTGATGCTTAACCAGCTGAGCCAGCCAGGCGCCCCAGGATCTCAAATCTTTTAATGTTACTTTTCATTCCTTTTCCCCTTTGTTCTCCAACTGTTTATCACAAAGCCCCATTAATTGTTTCTCTGCTGTCATTAGATCCATCCTTCTTGCTTTCTACAGCCTTCACCCAGATTGGAACCCTTTATCTCATGCTTATTTTACAACAGTCTCCCTGTGTTTCTTACCTTTCTAATTTAATCCATTCTGTAAATACTGGAATAATCTTCTATGGGCAGTATTTTTAGCATCTTATCTCCATATTTAGAAATCTAAGGAAGTGAATCTAAATACAACTGAACATAAAAGCCATCCCCTTAGCTTTCCTTCTTTCTTAACAGCTACCTCACAAAAGTGTGCATATTTGTAAGAGTAATAGTGAGTAAACAGAACATTATTAGGTTCTTCAATTCCCATGCCTTTACAATTCTCAGTAGGTATCCAGTGTTTTGCTGCTTGTCTGTGCCAGAAAGCCTTCATCTGTCATAAAGTAGATTTATTCTTTGTTCTTTTTTTTTCCTTTGATAATGTTTTTAGTTTTTTTAAGGTTTTATTTTAATTCCAGTTAGTTAACATACAGTGTTATATTAGTTTCAGGTGTACAATATAGTGATTCAACACTTACATACCTTACCCAGTGCTCATTCTTTACTTATTCTTTAGTCCTCTCTCATCCCTTTCCAGTACTTCTGAGATCTGAAGTTCTTTTCCTTATCCTGCATTATTTTTCTTTATAGAAGTTATTATATTACCTGACATCTCTTTGTCCTGTCAGTCTATCCATCTATCCATCCAGTCCTGCAAGAGACTCCTGAAGTGAATTATAAGCCTCGTAGAGGCAGGCTTCTGTGTGTTTGTTTACTTCTGTGTCCCTGGTTCCTAGAACAGTGCCTGACTCGTAATAGTTTTGAACATTGTCAAACAAGAACATTGTCAAACAAGGGAATCTGGTTGAAAACTAACCTTTTCTATTATGTAACTTACTTGTTCTTCATTGATCTCTCTTCTTACTTACTTAATAACCATTGTGTAATAATTTATAGCCATATTTAAAATTGGTTTAATTTGTTAGCTAATAGTTACTGTAAGCTAAAATATCAGATGACAGTCACCTAAGAAATGAAGATACCTTTAATTTCATGATTGAATATTTTTAAACATTAAAAATTATGCTGTTTATCTTTTTTTTTTAAGATTTTATTTATTTATTTGACAGAGACACAGGGAGAGAGGGAACCACAAGCAGGGGGAATGGGAGAGGGAGAGGCAGGCTTCCCACAGAGCAGGGAGCCTGATGCGGGCTCCATCCCAGGACCCTGGGATCATGAGCTGAGCTGAATGCAGATGCTTAATGACTGAGCCACCCAGGTGCCCCTAAGCTGTTTATCTTTGAATTAGGTGAGATTTTTTTCATGCTTTAATTTTTAATGGTTCTGAGCCAGTCCCTTGGATTAATTTTTGCCCATTCAAATGCTAGTTGTAGGGGCGCCTGGGTGGCTCAGTCGTTAAGCATCTGCCTTCGGCCCAGGTCATGATCTCAGGGTCTTGGGATCAGCCGCATGCTCTGCAGGGAAGCCTGCTTCTCCCTCTCTCACTCCCCCTGCTTGTGTTCCCTCTCTCGCTGTCTCTCTCTCTGTCAAATCTTTAAAAAAAAAATGCTAGTTGTAACCAGAATAATTTTTCTTAATGAATTACCTTTTAGTTCTCTCATTATTTTCCTCCCTTTTTTCATTTGGATTCAAAATTCCTTGAGGACAGAGAGAACATGGTAAAGTAAACAGTAATTTAAATGTAAAATGAAATCCCATCAAAATAAAATCTTTTAATCAAATCCCAGTTCTACACCTATTGCCAAAAATCTTTCCCTGATCCTTAAAGTGCTTTTGGGGACCTTTTACTCACCCAGGGCATAACTTGTATTTTCTGGTCTCTTGCTCACTTACTTTAAATTAATATTTTTGAGAGTATCTCAGCCCTACCAGATATGTTTATCTTACTGCCATTTAGTGAGGCATTCTAAACAATTGTGTTCTGTGTCCTACATTATATCTAGGTTACTCTAAGTGCTGCATTAGTATTAGCTAATACCTTCCAGATGGCTCTTAGCTCAGACTAGACTACTCTGTTCTTTACGATATTGTCTTTAATTTAATAGACTACACTGTAGTATTGAAATTATGCCTTCCTCTACACTCACCCTGCTCTCCCCTCATTTTTTGTCCTGGCTTATTCTGTAATTTTTAGGTATTTTTATGTAATTGTTAGTTGCTCAAAAATATGGGGATTATGTTCTTCTGTTTCATGCCCAGTATTGTAGCTTTTAAGCAAAAAAATATGTTCCGCATTATTGTATCTTCCTAGATGTTTGACTACATGGAAAATACTAGATCCCTGTGGTTAGTGATTTTTTTTTCCCCTCTTTTCATGCTTCCTCCCAGTTTTCCTCACTGATGGCTTTTTATGAGTGTGTTTGTTTATTAACTTGAAGAGAATGAGGACTCTTACTCCTTCTCTTAATAGTGTTTTATATAAATCTTACTGGTTCTTATTGGTGTATACATTGAAATGTCCATTGCTGACCAATAGTTTATTAAACTCATTCTGCATTGCATTATGCAACTTTTCTGTTAAAAGCATGAAGACTGTTAATCTAGTTAGTTTCAGTTTTCTTTTGAAGTCACTATGATGTGCAGTAATATTCTTTTAGTGGATGTTTATCAGGCAATTTAGATGTTGTTGAAGATCTTGGGGGGAGTGGGTGTTATGTTAGTCACATTCTTATCACTTCCTTATATGAGAAACTTACTCTGATCCCATACCAGTCTATTTTCCCAAAAGCAATATAAAAACCAGAGTGTTAACGTAAGGGTATTTAATTTTTAAAATAGGCTATTAAAAGTTTTGTTGGTTTCTTGATTGGTATTGGTTTTTGTTTCGTTTTGTTTTAGTGGAGGGTTGCCAGTTTTATTTATGGAGGATATGGCTAAAGACACAAAATGGCTGCTGTGTTTTGTTTGTAACGGCCAGTTTTAAGTAAGTCTGACATCAGTTAAGTGTCTGAAAGGAAACAATGGCTTGTTGTGAGTGCCTTTTACCCTTCTAAATAGGGACACTGTTGGATATAGGAATAATTCAAGTCTTAAAAAAATTGCCTTTTTAATGACTTTCTTGTGTGTCAGAACTAGTGGCTCTTTTTGCTATTAGGCTTAGTTTCTTATTCTTTTCTCTTTTTCTTTCTTTTCTTTTCTTTTCTTTTTTTTTTTTAACTTCCTGGTGTGTTAATTGTGGGTGTTGGCAGTGCCTCTTCTGTCAGCTGATCTGCCCAGCTGGATTTCTGTTAAGAAGGCCTTTTGCCTTGTCAGCAGTGCATTATGCTCATTTATCCTTGCCTCCTAGAAGAGATCGTCAGGAAGTTTACTTTGGGAATTGGGGATTTAATACCATAGGTGAGAGTGGTTCTGTAGTCCCTGGGGCATACCTGAATCAGTCAAAACAAAAACTTGAGTCCCATGTGCTGACAATTAATAATAAGACAATCTATAGAGTAAGGCCTTTTTACTGGGTTTTTGCTAAGAACATTCTTTCTAAAAGGTAGAGATCTAATTTCTTGTCTTAAAAAAAACCAGAACATATTCTTAAAATCTTGAATGACTGTAAAGTTCTACCTCTGTGATGAACATCAGTGACCATATACAGCACTGTGTGAATAGAAAATACAGGGGTGTACTGACTGTCTTAATATTTACTAGAGAAGTCCCTTTAAAAAAATTATTTCTCTCTTACCACTTTAACTTTTACCTGTATGTTAAATATAGCCATAAATTTTAGCTGAGTTGAAATTAATTGGGATAGCAGATTTTAGAGGGGAAACAAAAGCACCTGCCTTGGAGTCAACAGATCTGCATTACAGTCTACTGTTCATGTCATGGGGCTGCCCCTAACAGTGTATACCACAAACTTGATGGCTGAAAACAGGGTCCCAGGGCCATGCTCCTCCAAATCCTCTGGAGGAAGATCCTACCTTTCTTCTTCCACAGAGGGAAAGCGGTAGCCCCAGTCATTTTTTGGTTTGCAGCTCTAGCACTTCTAGCGTCTTCCTGTGTCTGTCTTCATGTGGCATTTCTCTCTTATAAAGACACCAGTCATTGTATTAGAGCCCTTTTAATGACTTCATCTTAACTTCATTACATTTTCATAGACACTGTTTCCAAATACGGTCACATTCATAGGTCCTGGGGATTTTTGTGAGAGGACACAATTCAACAGAGTGTCAACACCTCACTAACCAAGTGTTTCAGGGCAAGTTGACTGTGTAACTTGGGTAAGCCTCAGTTTCTTTTTTTTTTTTTTTTTAAAGATTTTATTATTTGAGAGCAAGAGAGAGAAACAGCATGAGAGGGGAGAGGGTCAGAGGGAGAAGCAGGCTCCCTGCTGAGCCGGGAGCCTGATGTGGGACTTGATCTCAGGACTCCAGGATCATGACCCGAGCCGAAGGCAGTCGCTTAACCAGCTGAGCCACCCAGGCGCCCGAGCCTCAGTTTCCTAATCTGTAAAATGATAATTTTACCTTGTGTACTTTATAAGTTTGCTATAAGGATCAAATAATAATATTTGAAATTGACTTAGGAATGTGGAGGTTTGTTTTCCTTTATTGATTATTATAAGGAACTTTTTTGTTTTTAGAAGAAAATTATATAAGGTTGCCTTATTTTCAGTACTTATCTCTGTTCCCAAATTCTAATTTAATTTGTTCTAATCTAATACAGTTTATATTTCATTGCATGCATTACAAATAATCTTGATTGTAAATAATTCATGCTTCATTATTTTGAAACCTTAATTATAACTCTTATCTGACAATGTCAGATAAATACACGGACACAGGCCACGGTGGTGACAGGGCGGCCCTGCTGAGCATGGTCTGCTTTAGGGTATGAATCATCCATGTGCACAGTAGATTGTGGACACTGTTCACAGGAACCAAGCCACATCATTCTTCAGGAATTTATCAGCAGCACTTTAATTGGTTCAACGTTTGTGGAATGTAGTGTTACCCAGAAATATAAAACTTTAGTTGATAATAATTAAAATATTTATTTGGACCAAATAAGTTCTGTTTTGTGGGGAGGGGTAAACCTTTTTGGAAATGTCTAAGTCTAAAATTCTCTCCTTAGACATTTTTAGTGGAAATTCAATATATAAGTCAGGTAAAAGCGGGTAGCCTAAATATGGAACACAGTTTGGAAATTTTTTTTTTTAACCAAGCTGGAGTGCCATATTTCCAATACATGGCAAATAAGGGGTGTATTATAGGCACATTTAATTACTACTTTGTCTTACAGTAAGAAGTTGATACAGTAGGAATCAGCAGTTTAAGTGGGACTTTAAAAGGACTTCTCTCTCTCTCTCTTTTTTTATTTTTATTTTATTTTTTTTTAAAGATTTTATTTATTTATTCATGAGAGACAGAGAGAGAGAGAGAGAGAGAGAGGCAGAGGGAGAAGCAGGCTCCCCACTGAGCAGGGAGCCTGATGCGGGACTCGATCCCAGGACCCTGGGATCATGACCTGAGCCGAAGGCAGACGCTTAACCATCTGAGCCACCCAGGCGCCCCTCTCTCTCTCTGTTTTTAAAGATTTTATTTATTTATTTGACAGAGACACAGCGAGAGAGGGAATACAAGCAGGGGAAGTAGGAGAGGGAGAAGCAGGCTTCCCGCCGAGCAGGGAGCCCAATGCAAGCAGGGAGCCCAATGTGGGTGCGGGGCTCAATCCCAAGACCCTGGGATCATGGCCTCAGCCGAAGGCAGATGCTTAACAACTGAGCTACCCTGGCGTCCCTAAAAGGACTTCTCTTATCCTTGGAAGCACTTCTTATATAAGAAGATGTTTATTTTTAGCTATGTCAGTTAATATTTTCTCCCATCAGTTTAAGAAATCTTGTGATCTATTTCCCTCTCCCCAGTTTGGTTTTCTTTAACTGTCAGTTTAGGTTGCCATAATTCTAATGAGATGACTTAGATGTCATTTTTTTTTAAATGTTTTATTTATTTATTCATGAGAGTCAGAGAGAGAGAGGCAGAAGCAGAGGGAGAAGCAGGCTCCCCACCTAGCAGGGAGCCTGATGCAGGACTTGATCCCAGGACCCTGGGATCATGACCTGAGCCGAAGGCAGACGCTTAACCATCTGAGCCACCCAGGCGCCCCTAGATGTCATTTTAGAATAACTTACAGCTTCTGTGTTAACAGTTTTTAAATTATTATAGACTCTAGCAGTAGTCTGATGCCCCTAAGATGAGTAATGCTTTGAGGGTGACAGGAGTAGTGTTGGCATAACTTTGTGATGTTACTGATGGACAGAGGCCCAGCACAGGGTTACGTTAAACACAAACCCAAGAAGCAGCTGTTAGAGGCAGTAGACTGAACCTACATACAGGGCAGGCCCTCTCTATACAGTAGAGAAATCCTCTCTTTTAGCCACACTTCCCAGAGACAGCTGAGGAATAGCATCATCTTTTAAAGATTTTGTTTATTAGAGAGCAAGAGAGAGGAAGAGAGAGTGCACTAGAGGCGGGGAGGGTCAGAGGAAGAAGCAGAAGCCCTGCTAAGGAGGGAGCCCAGTGCGGGGCTTATCCTGGGGCTCAGGGATCATGACCTGAACCGAAGGCAGACAGATGCTCAACCCAGTGAGCCAACCAGGTGCCCCAGAGCATTGTCTTTAATAATGCTACACTGTATATTTATATCTCTATGCAGCTGGATCCAATTGTGCCACTAGTGTCCTGGCTATGTTCTAAACATCCAAAAACAACTTCTTGTTCTGATGTTCTGTAACTCTGTGTTCAGTTTATAACCAATGTTTCTCTCTCTTCAATGTTTTGATTGCACAGCATTATCAGGAAAATATTTTTTAAGCATGTACCCTTGTACATACAGTTAATGTATATTTATAAATTATGTATTCCTACAACAATATATTAGGTACATTTAAAAACAAAAATAGAAGTGTTAAACAGGTAAAAATTAAGAGAGAAGTTCTAGTATTTTCTTCTAATGTCCTACTTTGGAGATTATTTTTATTTTTATACAGAGCTTGTTTTATCACCAAAAAGCATTTTAATTTAACATGTTTTAGAATGCTTACCTATGTGTAAGTCATTGCTAATTTCAGAACAAGAGACAGGAAAATATGTTTCCTACATCTGAGGAGCCTAAGGGTGAGTATAATATGGACACACAAGTGACTGGTTGATGGCAGAATAAGAACCATTATAAGAGAAACAGAGTGTTGAGAACACAGTGGAGAACAAGAGCGACACAGATTTGATGACGTTTGAGCTGGGCCTCTTATACAAGAATAGATAAGCATTTGATTGTAGGTGATAGGGAAGTTTGAACTAGTATTTGAGCTACTATTATTTGAACTACTAATATATGCCAGGCAGTGTACTGGATGCTTTTTGTATATTTTCATTTAATCCTCAAAACAGTCTTAAAGGGAGATAGAATACTGGGTCTAGATATATTTAAGCCCCATTTATAGAAGAGGCAGGATTAGATTCAGTGCTATCTTTCTATAAAACTGTCATCCCAAAGGAAGTATACCCATTTTTCTCTTAAGATGTTGACTTTGCTTCTCTAACAAAGACAAAGTGAGTCTCTACAGCATTGCTATTTGGTATCCAGGCTTTTGGGTGACTGCAAAATTCAAATGGAAAGAAAAGATGTGACAGAGTTTCTTCTCCAAGAATGTTAAGCACAGCTAGTGATATGTCAGAAGTTTATCCTTAAATAACTCAATTCTTTATTCTCCTGTAAGCTTTTAGTTGCACTAGTCTCACTTTGAGACTGCTGTTATTTTCTTGTTCTGACCTGAAATTTTCTTTCTTTGGTGTTGAACAGGAGTTTGATGGAGTAACCATTTTTGTTTTATGACATTTGGTTGCTAGAATTCTTTTTTTTTAAATCTCTTAAGTATGTTTGACTTTTATTAAAGTTATGATTTCTGTACTCTGCCTTTATTATAATAAACACATGCTACAACAACTATAATAAACACATGCTACAACCATGGGTAACATTAGAATTTTTTTCCCATTTCAACATTATATTTTAAAGGTTGATTAGAATGAAGGGAAAGGGTGGAGGAATTTCAGCTAAGAGTTACTATCAGTTACTTATAAATCTTAGTATTTCTATTTATATGCTGCTCTTCTTTCACTATTTCTCAATATTTTATTTTCCTATAAAATGAGAAAGGAAGACTATGTCTGTATTAGACTTACAGTAAGAGTGACTACTCTTTGAAAGCATATTCAGTTGTGGTATAGGTCAGTTTAATTTGAATAATAGCTGTGCTAATTTTTTAGCTCTGTGGGAGTTGGTATGGAGGATATTTGAAATAAATGAGTAAGAGGCCAGGTTTTATTTAGTTTTTAAAGATTTCATTTATTTGTTTATGGGCAGGGAAGAACTCGAGTGGGGGAGGGCCAGAGGGGGAGGGAGAACAAGAGAATCCTCAGTAGATTCTGCCCTGAGCATAGGTCTCAATCCCATGGCCCTGAGATCATGACCTGGGCCGAAATCAAGAGTCCGATGCTCAACCAACTGAGCCACGCAGGTGCCCCTGGATTTTTTTTTTTTTTTTTTTAAATAGGCTCCTTGCCCAGCATGGAGCCTTACGCGGGGCTTGAACTCATCACCCTGAGACCAAGACCTGAGTGGAGATCAAGAGTTGGACACTTAACTGACTGTGCTCCCTCCCCACTCCATGTTTTGGGTTTTTTGTGATGACATATTTGTAGTAGGATTTTTTTTTTTTTTTTTTTTTTAAGAGAGCACACATTCCTAGTATTAGCAGCCCTACATAGTCTCTAATTTACTCATAGAATGATAAGTAAAGGAAGGTCAGCTCTTTTACTTACAGGTGACTTTTCAGACTTTTCCAATCCCACTGCTTCTCACCCACCAGGATCCTGTTGGCCCCTTCATGCTCTTCTGTTCTTCCTGCTTTCCTTGAGCAGTAATTGGGCTATTGCAGCATATTTCCTTTTCTTTTTCCTTACTTACTCTCAGAGCTTGCTACTTTCTCAACAGTGCATGGTGTGCCTGTGCTTTGATGCAGGTGCCAGGAAGAGGTGGGCACAGGTGGTCCAGGGCTGCTTCATGGCCCTGCCTTTAGCACTCTGTGGTCAGCCAAAGCAGTCTGGGCCACTGTTTCATGTGCTTGAGATGAGTTTGATTACAATAAGTTTGAGCTTATTACAGGGATATTAGGTCTTGTTTTTTCATGTTTTAATTTGGCTACATATTTATAAATGAAAGTTATAGGTATGTGGATTTTTCTAATTTAAGTCAGAATGGAAGCATTAGTTAGAATCTGGCACTTTTTTCTACCCAAGGAACTTGATCCTCTAACATTTGTAAGCCTGTAGGACATATCTCTAGCAGTATGCACTCACGCATTCAGAAGAATAGAAGTGTTCCCTTTTAGCATATTCTTCGTGCATTTTCCTCTGGGACTGTCGGGTCTTCAGACTGCCATCCTCATGAAAACATGACTAAGACATTTTAATGTGGGGCTCTCGTAAGAAACTTGAGATTTTGGATGCACTTTATCCACAATAAGGGATTTTTGGTGTTTTTGTTTGAACTTCAAGTGAAAGAGAAAATCTGTTTTGTAGAGAAACCCAGTTAATCTTAGACTCTGTCCAGCTCTCAGTGACTGGTGATCACTTTACTTAAAATCATTCTGCTTCTGAATGGTCATCCATGGTTGGTCAGAAGTGGGGAGGAGGAGACATCCTTCCAATTGTGTTGTACCTTACTTTGTCTCTACTGGCTGTTACTTGAATCCCCAAATCCAGACTGCTGCTCCGTCCTACCATTTGTAGCTGCCTGTGTAAGTTCATCATCCTTTCCGTTGTCTCTTCCCATTGTCTTTGAACATTTATTTTTGAGGGCAAGGTATGGATTAGGACAATAGCTCAACCACTAAAATAACTGAAGATGATTTCCAAACCTTTAAATTGCTTTTGGCATCCACAACAACAAATTGCGTATACTTGTGATGTAATATTTGCTGAAAGTCATTGGCTATTCATTCTCTGTAGTGCTTTTCTTAAATCAAAAGGTAGAAATGAGATCACTTTGAACCAGCAAAAACAGATGATGAGGATTGAAATTCGTTATAGGATTTGAATGTTGGAAATATGAATTGATATATTCCCGCTTAGTCAACTTCGATTTAATACTCACTTGAACATCCCTAAAAGGACAGCTCATTTCATAACGCTTGCATGCCTCTGCAGTCTTATGCAGGGGGGAGGGAAAAAAAAAAGTTTGTTCCAAACTAAAAGGATTTGGGTTTGGTTTGAAATATTCAAATTAGGTTTGGTGAAGGAGCTACACATATGAAAATGAACATCATTATTCTTCAGGAACTGGCTGTCTTTGAGGGAATACTAATGATATGTTATTGAGTTTAACAAACTATTTGCCTCACCATATATTCAAATTAAACGATAGCAGCTAATTCCAAGAATCAAGCAAATGTAATCAAGTAGAAAACAGAATCAGTAATCTTAAGTATTCCCTATTTTCAGGGCATATGCGGGCAGTTAGACTAGGTGACCTCTAAAGTCACTTTTACCTCCCAGAGTATATGCATCAGCTACAGCATGTCCAGAGAAAGAGCAGGAGACAACTCCATGTGAAAACAGTATGAGCACTGAGGACAAGACTTTCCACCTCTTAGGAAAGAAGGAAAGACTATTATGGATGGATGTATTGGGTCTGGACTGAGGTCAGAGTTTGCATAGCTTTTGACAAATAGCCTGGACACACTGGAAGCCATCTTTCCTCAATCAAAAAGAAAAAAATCACAATTATGCACTTTCTTCCCCTCTTTCCCCCACCCACAATAGAAGTCTTAACTGTGGGTCAGCTTTTATCAACCTTTTTGAGTAAAAAGACTTTATTCCTTTGGAATTTCAGAAACAATTTGTTTTCTGAAAAACACATGCCATTGGATACCTTTAACTTCACATGTGATTGAAACTTTTGTTTTAATAATTCCATTTTCTACAAAGGCTGTCTTTATATTTATTAAAGATGACAAAACAAAAACCACTTCTTCTTTCATTACATTTTCTGCTTTCATGTTCTGTCATTCAGAGATCTTTTTTTCTTTCCCTCTCTCTGTCTTCTTTTCCCCCAGCTGTCGGCAGCATCCAGCCCCTCCAGTCACAGTCCTCACAGAGCTTCAGGAAAGGACCCTTTTGCAGAGCTCTCTTTGGAGGATTTCTTATAAATCACTTTAGGTATTGCTGCTTGTTGGGTGAGATGGGGACTTAAATACTTTAAAAGTTTATCAAATATTAAACACAGTTCACTCTTCTCCTTTGTTTCTTTAAAGAACTCTAGGTTCTCGCTCTTCCTCCTCCTCCTCTATTCTTTAGGTGAAGAATAAAAATAGATCAAAATAGGACCTAAGGACAAACAACTTTTGGAAAATACTTTTAACATAATTAGAAGGTGTGAAATCAAAGAACCATCTCTCATGTTTACATACAAGCATCCACTGCTCACAGCAGATGGATGGGATCAAATATACCACCCTTAAAAACTGGGTGTTTTCATCAGTCTTAAAAGTTGTATGGAGAACAATGCAATTCTGCATGTTGGATTAGAGCTTGACTAGGAGCATCTCTAGTTTGAATATAATGTCCCTGAACATGATTTGTGAAGAATTCATTTTAATAGTTTCTTTTTAAAGTGTTATATTTATGTGTGCCTTTTCATTTAAAAATAGTAACATTTTCCCCAAAACAGACTTTTTTTTTTTAAGTTAAGGGCAAACGAATACTTTATGCCCTTTTTGATGGAAGAATTCTGTTTGATCCACACTGCCTCTTTTTGCTGGAAGGTGGTGAAATTTGTTCTTCTTGGTGCTCTAGCCCCCAATGTAGATAGAGCTTCTAGATCTTTGAGAGTTGAAAAATCTTCTGATTTGACAAGTTTATTAGCACATCTACTTCACTAATGTCTTTGGATGAACAGTTTAAGGGATATCCTGAGTGAAATATCTGAGCAAACATGAGGCCCTATTGAAAACTATTCCTTTGTAGATCGTTCAGATTTTTATTTATATTAGTAAAGAAATGATTTAGTAAGGATAATATTTCTCTTCCCTTAATTATCTAATTTTATGATATCATTTGGAAATAAGTCATATTGTGCTTCTCTGAATGAGATTTTCACATGGAATATTTGTGTTCATGGACAGATGTTCTGAACTTGTCATTGAAAAATTGTTCATTTATTTTTTCTTCCCCTGTCTCTTGGTTTTTAGTAATTAGAAAGATATATTTGGAAGTCCCTCTAATTAGGCTTCAGATATTGAATGCTGGCACATGATGAGCTGATACTGACTTGGTTTTGTAATCAGGGTTGTGATAAACATGCAGTAAACATTTCTGGGCCAATTGAATGGTAAAAGCCACAGAGCATTTTTATTTGTGAGGAGACATCTTACAATGCAGTGAATGAACTTACTCTTTTTTTTTTTTTTTTCCAGATACAGTTTATGTAACTAGATGGAAGAGAATGGAATTATTTCAAAAAGACAAGTGCTCAAGCAGCAAATACTTTTACTTCCAGCAAAATCCAAACTGCTGTCTCTTAAAACTCTCTTCTTCCATTAGAATGCTACAGTAACCCAGTGAAGGCCCATGAAGGAAATTGGGACTAGTCTATAGGAGAACGTATCAATACAGTTTATAAAGCCAAGAATTGCCATGATTTCAGACTAAGATCTGTCTTTTTGGTGACTAACCCTTCAGTTCTTTCAACTCTTATTAATACCCATAATCAGTAACCTACCAAGAAAAGCCCTTATTTGGAAAGTGTGAAATTTGTATTTGGAAAAGCTGCCTGGAGAGAAGAGCTGTGTCCTTTACTGTAATGCAATAGGACTTTTTTGGGGGGATCAAAATCATAATTCTTAATTATGCAGTATCTTTCTTTTCTCCAGTCCTCACAGATATAGAAACAGTAACTAAAATTAACTTTTCTTTTAAAAAAAATTATATATTCAGTTTGCAGTAGACATTCCTTAAGTATTTGTATTTATTTATGATTATCAATTTACATAACATTAATATTGTATCAGACCTCCTTATGAAAATGAGTATGGATGTACACAGTATGTTTGATTTTTATCCATAAAAGTGAATCTGATTCAGAATGCTTTTCAGCTGACATACAGAGCACTAAATATTTTAAGGCAAGTCCATAGGTCCGAATCGCTTAAGAATTCTCAGTCTCTATGGGATTTAGGGAAGCATTATAAATGCATTAATCCTTATAGTCAATTCTGTGCCTAGGATTTTGCAAGGGAACAGTTCACTGACTAGGAAAAGCACTACATTTTAAATTCAGCATTAGTGCATTGGGAAGGAACTTTACTGCTTGTGCTTGGCATGTCATTATTTTCCATTTGACATTAGGGCCTTTCCAAAATGAATGTGAGGAATTGCTTTCACTTCAAGACTTTCCTTCTTTACAGTAAAACTCTAGGAGGTGTTATGGGGGGAGGGAAGGGGACAAAATCCTTGAAACCTTTTATTTGGCTCATGCCATGTTATGATCATGTACCTTTTAAATAAGGGGAAATAGTATCTTTAAAGTTAATGTCTAGCCAAGAGTTTAGTTAACGAAGAATTAAACTGCACTGTTGATCGGTGCTTTGTGTAAATACATCTTAACGTTTTGGTTGAGAGGGGCCTTAAGAAGGACAGTTCGTTGTAGGAAAGCAATTCTGTACATGAGTTTAAGCATACTTGTTGCATTGTCTCTGCAGATTCTATTTTTGTTTACAATATTAAAATGTATGTTAGCAAAAATGGGTGGATTTTCAAATAAAATGCAGCTTCCACAAAACTTTTTGTTATGGTATTCTGGTCTGAGGTGCGTTTTTTTTTTTCTTTCGTTTTTCTTTATCATCAGTATCATTATTTTTTGCTAGTAAAAATATACGCAGGTGATTATATTTGCTGATTTAATAAAATGTAAATTTTACTTGTTTTAACTTAATTTCCTAAAAGATTTATCTTTGTACCTTTTGTTACCTTCTAGACTCTTATTGATAAACTACTTATTAAAATTGTTGATTTTTGTCTTTGATCAGATGTCTTCGGTCAGGTAAGTATAAAGAGAGAAAATGCTTGTGTTTGGCACATTGATGCATGTGGTTATTCTGCCAAAGACATCTCTGACTATATTATGTTTCATATTAAATAGTAAGTAGGATTCAGAGTACATGATGGAGGGATTAAAGACTTTGCATTGATAAGTGTCTGCATTATATTTGCCATGGTTGGAAAAAAATATCTTTAGCCAATATACTTTGTTAATTTTACTAGTTTCTGAGTTTCACTATTATTAAACCATTTTCATATAAACTGGGAAATTGTACTTCCGTAGTTAACTTCCTTAACATTATCACAGATTTTGATTGGTCTCTTGTGTTTGAGTGGATCTTCTGTTTCAGGTCTACGGCTTGTTCCTTTTATAATTACTTTATTATTATTATTGTTACTATTTTGTATGTTTGTGAAGGTGCTTTAGAAATATTTTCATCCTATTGTTGAAAGAACTTTGGGGCTTGTTGGACGGTTTATCCACATTTTACCCAGTTTACAGACTGGAATCAGGAACTGGGAAAGGAACTTGCTCAGGTCGATAAGCTAATAGATAAAGGAGTCAGGTCTTTGGTTTCATGGTCCATTGTCCTTTTTATAACCTGCTGTTTATTCTGGTATATGAACCAAAAAGGGAATTGCATCCCTCTGCATTGTAGACTGATAACCACGCTTCATTTCCGCATGGTCTTCTTCCATGAAGCACATTTCCTGCTTCTTGCTCTGATGCCCAGACATCATAGGCAAGGAAAAATACAAAACACATGATCATATTAGCTTTAATCACAGTACAACAAGTGAGGTAAATTAGCTGTTGTATGTTTAACTATATTAGGTTCTAAACCTGCACATGTCCACACCATCTTAGTACCCAACTACCAAGTTGGCAGTGGCTACAGAGGGAGGTAAGATTATTAGCTGCAGAGGGCAGCTATACTCGTCGCAAATCATTTTCAAAATTAGGTTTTTGCTGTTGACTTAACATCATTCAAAATTTTCTTAAAGATATCCTTTTCTTAACCAGTGACTATGAGAGTCCATATTTAGGAAGAGGGCTCACGTTAGACTAGGAATTTTTTCTCCACAAACAAAACATGACCCTGGAAGAGAGGCCTTTATGGGGTAAGTTTCTCCTTGAACTAAAACAATTTCAAGTCTCTTCCTTTCTTCATTGTCATCAACAAACATGTTTCCAAATTCTGAGAATTCAGAGTACTGATACAAATGCTTATTTAACACTCAATGGAGAGAAAAACATCTCTACATTCAGGATGAGTGTGGTGCCATGTGTTTGGCAGTGGCTGGGTCACAGAGTGTATGGAGAGGCCACAGCACTCAGCCAGAAGAACTGGTTCACAGCTTCCATCAGGCTGTGTGGCCACTGCACATAGCTTAGTTCTTTGTTCAGCCATGCTTGCTACCTTCCATGGAGCTGACTGGCCTGGAATTCTGCTGTCTGAATAGGCTCTGAAGGGAAAGTCTGCAGTATCATCTTCCATTTTGATGTGTCACCAATCAGAAATGTTTTCTAGGGGCGTCTGGGTGTCTCAGTCGGTTATGCGGCTTCAGCTCAGGTCATGATCCCAGGGTCCTGGGATCGAGTCCCACATCAGGTTCCCTGCTCAGTTGGGAGCCTACTCCCTCTCCGTTCCCCCTGCTTGTGCTCTCTCACTCTTTCTGTCAAATAAATAAAATCTTTTTAAATGTTTTCCTAGTCTCTAGCTAGTATTTCTAATTTTGGTGTAAGCACTTAGTAAATGTCCCGTTTGTTATTGATGTGTAGCATACAGGTGTAGTTTTTATTCTGGATGAAACTACCCACATTGTCAAAAGTTGTGGAGAGTTCTTTATGTGGTATTGGGGGACGGAGCAGGTATGACTGTCTTCAGGCAGAGTAGTAGGTTACACTGATAGTAGACAGCTATGAGAGAAAAGGGAAAGTTTTATAGAAGCTTCATTTTCTAGTAAGTTCTTATTTAAAATAGCTCTTCCTCTATCTGCTACCAAAAATAATTTTAAGGTTGGTTTTGAAATAAAAATTGCTGTGTGAGAATCACTCGGGATGCTAACCCTAACCCAGTCCGAGCATTCCAGTCAGGCACCCTCCCTGTCTCCCTTGAGCCTGGGCACTTGGCAGCTGCCCTGAATTCCTGATTAAACAAAGCTCTGGGTTATCATGCCCTTGACCCTTGACTGGGACTGTAGGGAAGAAAGTATCAATAGAGAAATAGACAATCCCCACTCCCCACCATGCACCTGGACTCCAGGCTGCACTAATGTGCAGAACTTAATGATTTGATTTCCTTGGCCTCTCAGGAACACTTTACATGGAAGCATCTGGCACACCACATTGGTGCTGCCAGCTAACTTAGGGGCCATCTTAAAAGGCACAAAATGAAATCTGCACTTCTCTGGTCATTTTTGTCCCGAAGTAGGGTAAGAACTGAAAAGCTTTTTGCTTCCATGTGATTACATATTAAAAGAGTCTCAAAGGGCCAGGAAGAGGCAGGTCAAGGCACTGCAGTAGGAGGGGAAAGATGCCCGATAAGTCCAGCAAGGATGGCTGTGCCCAGTGCTTGGTGTTCAGAACACCTATTGCTAGGAGCTAATCTTTAATGACTGCTCTGATACACAGAACTTAATTTATGATGGACAATTTATATATCACATGTGGGTCCAAAGTGGAAATGAAAGATATGACAGTTCATCTTACAGAGGTTAAACTGGTGTCATACTGGCCTAAAAGAAATAAGAATACAATAGGATAAAGAAATGATAGAAAACATAAAAGTCTCTGTCCCCTGTTCTTGGCATAGAGCTCCTAAGACTGCACTAGGAACATCTTTTGTTTTAATTGGTGTTTGACCCTGGTTCCTGATATATAATTACTGAATTTCTTGGAATTTCCCGGGTGACAGGGGTGTCTTTTTTTTTTTTTTTAATTGAGAGAGAGAGAATGAGAGCACGAGAGGGAAGAGGGTCAGAGGGAGAAGCAGAGTCCCCGCCGAGCAGGGAGCCCGATGTGGGACTCAATCCCGGGACTCCAGGATCATGACCCGAGCCGAAGGCAGTCGCTTAACCAACTGAGCCACCCAGGCGCCCGACAGGGGTGTCTTTTAATGAAGCAGCTCTTGGTGGGCTCCTGGATAGCTTCAGGATGAGGGCTGGTCACCAGAAAGACCAAGCTGTCATGAGAAGCTTGCACTTCAACCCAACCACATCCTTCAGGACAGAGGGACTAGAGACTGAGTTAATGATTGAACATGCCTATGTTGATGAAGCCTCCATAAAAATTCCAATACTAAGAGGTCTGGAGAGCTTCCGGGTTGGTGAAAAAATCCACTTGCCAGGAGGGTGGTACACCCCACCTTCACAACGACAGAAGCTTACTTTCAGACTAGGTATCTCCATCTGGCCATTATCTTTATCCTTTATCACATCCTTTATAATACTGGCAAACATTTGGTGTTTCCCTGAATTCTGTGAGCCATTCAAGTAAATTATCAAACCCACAGGAACCCCTGTTTATAGCTAGTAAGTGAGAGATACAGGTGACAACCTGGACTTGAAGTTGGGATCTGGGGCATTGGGGAAATGTGGGCCTTCTTGTAGGACTGAGCCCTTCACCTCTGGGGTCTGCACCAACTCTAGTTAGTGTTGAGAGTTGAATTCTAGGGTACCCAGCTGGTGTCCTATAATTATTTGGTGTGGGAAATCCACATGTCTGGTGTCTGAAGTATGAGAGTAAAGGAGAAACAAGTGTTTTTCTCATGCATTTAATAAACTTAATAACTGAGGTGTCCATGTGGTAGAGACAGCATTTCAGAAGAGTAAACGTAAGAAGATGGACTATTTAATAAGGGGTTTTAACTGGTACCATACATCTGGGGAAGGGTGACAGAATTCCCTCCAACATATACCAGTATAAATTCCAAATGGGTTAAAGAGTATAAATGTAAAGAATTAGAAAGATGAAGAAAATATAGGTGACTGTCTCATAGCAAAAGGGAAAGGATATGATAAAAACAGTTCAACGAAGAACTGATGATCAATGAAAAAATGAATCTAATAGTAACTAGAAAATTCAAATGGGAACAATAGAGCTTTCCAAGTGTAAGGACATTCTCAGTGCTTTTGTATGTATTTGTTCATTTAATCGAGTCTATGGAGAAGGTACCTTTGTTATATCTATTTTATAGATGAGGAAACTAAAGCCTAGAGTACATCACTGTGATCTTCATCAACTAAGTGAGCTGGAATCCTGATCCTCTGTGGTCTGGCTATAGGTCTGCTCATAACTACTTAGCTGTATGCTGGTGCAGGAGGATGCCATTTTGCCTATCAAAAAGCATTTATATATATAACAGCACAGGCAGGAGTGCATGGGGTTTGATTGCTAATTTAAAGCTGAGGTGAATATAAGCTATACAGCTTTTTTGGTTGGAAGTTAAGAGTTGTCAGAAGTCTTGAGAGTTTCTACCCCTGATCCAATAATTACACTTTTAGGAAATTTACCCAGGGAAATAACCTGGGGATGGGGTCTTGGCTAGGGAATTTGCTTGAATTGTTGCATAGCACGTAAATTTAAAAATCAGGAATTGCCCATATTGAAGAATAGCAAGTCAGATTAGTAGGTAGGATGCCATACCTTGAGACCATCTGTGAAACAAAACAACCTTGCTCTCATGGGTCAGTTTACATCAGTGGATAGTAGACAATTAGAGACTCAGTGCAGATTTTTATTGCTATCATTCCAGATTAAAAACCAGTCTACACTACCAGGCTGTGCCAATTCCTAGACCAACCAAAAGTAGGAAGAGCTGTTTTCTCTCGGGGGGGTCTGTCTGCTGGTGATGAGGTGGAGAGAAGGAGTTTCCACTGAAGACAGGAGGAATACTGGTCCAAGGTGCCTAGGAGAACAAAATTCTCTACCAATCACCCAACAGAGAAGAGGGCTTTACATTCATCAACATGAGTTTTACTGTCCTAGAAGATTTAGGAGGTAAGTGGAACTCTCCAGTTTCCTTGTCCCATGTTAAGGGAAACTGGAGACCCACAAGGCATTTTTAGTTTCACATTTATCAAGCAGCTTCTCAGACATAGTTTCTTGATTGCAAGCCTTAACATACATGTTTCACAAAGTTTCTACACTTGGTAATTTTCTCCCCAAATGTAGCATGGGTGATCCATCACATGGGGGATTCGTGTGTCTGATTGGCTGCAGCACTCCCCTTCAACCCTGTACTTTGCTGCAATCCTTCAGTGTACCTTTGTGGCTCAGTGGTCACCATGTAGTCAGGGCCTATAATAGTTTCAACCTTTCTCATACCTCCATTCTTGAAACTTCTGCTCAGACTAGCTTTTTCTCTTTACAGTCTCTTAATAGAATTCTGGAGTTCCCTGCCCCTTCGTCTCTCTATTTTTTACCTATTTTGCCTGTTTGAGTACTGTCACTGCTGGTAGGGAAGAACTAGCATCTCTGTTCATTTTTAGGGGCATTGTGAATTGGACAGCCCTTTCAGAAAGTCATAAAAATGCTTTTATACTTTGCTTTGTAGTTCCACTTCTGCAAATGTGAAGAAATTAATCCGAAGTATGGAAAATAGTTATGTGGAAGAATACCCATCACAAGTGATTGAGATTACCAAAGAAACAACCGTGAAGTAAGGGGAAGTTCAATGATGAGTCCCCAGAGAATATCTCCATTTTTAAGGCCTAGTAAAGGATTAATGGAAATCAGGAAAAGAACAGAGCTGGAGATTAACTATTTTCAAAAGGACAGGAGCTAACATGCTGGTGAGGATGTGGGGAAGGAGGGAACCCTGTGTGCTGTTGGTGGGAATGTAAACTAGTATAGTCACTATGGAAAACAGTGGAGTTTCCTCAGGAAATTAAAAGTAGAGCTATCCTAGGATCCAGCAATCCCACTTTTGGGTGTATATCTGCAGGTAACAAAACCATTATCTTGAAGTAATACCTTACTCTCCTGTTCACTGCAGCATTATTCACTACAGCCAAGGAATGGAAGCAACCTGAGTGTCCATCAGCAGGTGAATTGATTTAAAAATTATATATACACAGTTGAATATTACTTATTCTTAAAAATGAAGGAAATTCTCTCATTTATGACAACATGGATGCTAAGTGAAAAAAGCCAGACAAAAGCTAATACTGCATGGTCTCACATGTGGATTCCAAAAAAAAGTGTGTGTCGGGGGGAGTCAATAGAAACAGAAGAGAAAAATAATAGAAACAAAATTGGATGGAGGAAATGAGAGGTTGGTAAAAAGGTGCAAACTTTAAGTTACAAGAAGAATAAGGTCTGAGGATCTAATGTATAACATGGTGACTGTAGTTGATAACACTGTCTCATATAATCGAAATTTGCTAAGAGAATAGGACTCAAATGTTCTCCCCAGCCGCCGACAAAAAGGTAAATATGTGAGGTGAGGGATGTGTGTATAACTGTGGGAGGAATCCGGACACAAAAAAAATATATATCAAATTATCGCATCCTATACTTTAGTTTTAAATGTTGTCAGTTATACCTCAAAAATAAAAGAGGATGCACTAGAGATGTTAATTCCTTAGAGTAGAAGTTAAGGACGTTAAAAAAGAGAGTGAGACAATGAGCTAAGCAGCAAAATCAGTGGGAGCAAGAGAAATGCTGAGTGGTTAGGACTGGAGATGAGACGGGGTAAATGAGGAAAGAGAGCCTGGGGTAGGAACATACACAGAGGACAATTTGCATGAGATTTGTCGATGAAAAGCATTCTTCCCTTCTGAGAGCATTTCTGCCACTGAGTGAGGCCCCTGCTGCTTGATGAGACAGCGCAGCACAGTGGGAACAGTGGGGACCCTGCAGCCATGTGTAGGTGTAAACCTGAGTTTGGATGGCTTATATACTCTGCCTGTGCCTCAGTGTCTTCATCTGTAAGTAAAATGGCATAATGATGCCTACCTCAAAGGACTGTTGTAGCTAACGGATTAATAAATGGAGGCATTTAGAACATCCTGTGATAAAGTTTCAATACACTTAACTGGGATACAGAATAGCTTGTGGTCAAGAGCCTGGATGTTTTGAGGGTAAAAATCTGTAACTTCTGACTTACTAGCTGGGGGACTTTGGGAAATTTACTAAATTTCCCTCTGTTTCTTGTTGGTAAAGTGAGAATAATTGTAGACCCATCACATAGGATTATAGAAGGATTGACTAGGTTAATATATGTGAAGTGCATATAATAAGCACATTTAAGTGTTTGCTATTGTTAGTATTACTGAAGAGGCTTTTAAAACGTCAGTGTTTGGGTTTGTTCACCCTGCCCTGTTTGCATTGTGCTGATGTCAGCCCAGTGCTCTGCTGGAGGTAGCAGGAGCTGATTCCAAAGCAAAACCCCGAACCTCTAACCCCGCACGTCCTCACACAAGCAGGAGTCCTTGGTTCTACGGCAGCTGAAGTAAATCTAGAGTCTGGTGTGACACACACATTTTTGAAAACAGCCAGCCCCACTCATTTGAGCGTGCTTAGGTCAGCAGCTTTAGATGCCCTCAGATAAAGCAGAATATTTTCTAAAGTCATTGGAGCCACCTCCTGCCACTTTTTTTTAACAAAACATAAATACCGAAGTTTTGCTTAAGTGTTTTAGAGACTATGTTTTCCTATTGGAAACATTGACTTCTTGTGAGGTAAATATTCACGTTTGTCCCTGTATTAGGATTAGAGTTGGCTTGTGTATCACAGAAGATTCACACAAACAATGACTGACACAGGACAAATTTATTTTCTCTCTCATGTAGAAGTCTGAGCCGGCATAGCCGCTTTGCTTACTGGACTGGCAGGTCAGGTATAGGTAGGTGTCTTACTGCTCCATAGCCCTTAAGGCCGCTCCTTGCATCTTATAATCCACTGCAGCAGGATGGAAGACGTGGGGAGAAAGGGGAGGAAGACACCCAGAAATTGTGTGCAGTTTCTCACATTCCATTGGCCAGAACTTTGTCATGTGGCTGCAAGGGAGTGTGGCAAGTAGTCTTTAACTTTGGTGATCATGTACTGAGCTAAAAATGGCTAAATCAATGCGTTATTATAGTGGGAGGGGGACAAGAGATTTGAAGGCATACTAGCAGGCACTATCATAGTCATACAATTTTTATTAAAAGAATTGCTAACTTCTTGAGCCTTTTTCTTTTTTTTTAAAGATTTTATTTATTTATTTGACAGAGAGTGATAAAGCAAGAGAAGGAACACAAGCAAGGGGAGTGGGAGAGGGAGAAGCAGGCTTCCCACGGAGCAGGGAGCCCGGTGTGGGGCTCGATCCCAGGACCCTGGGATCATGACCTGAGCCAAAGGCAGACGCTTAATGACTGAGCCATACAGGTGCCCTGAGCCTTTTTCTGATCAATGACTTTAAAATCTTCCCATTCCACATATTGTAAGTTGAGATCTGAGATATACTAAAAGAAGAATTATAGCTTATAGTTTTAGAATGGAAATAGTTCAAAGAAATTAAATTTAAAAAGTGTCAAATGCTTAAAAATGAAAAATAAGCAAATCCAAACTGCTAGTGCTCAGTATGTGTTAGCAGATGTGTTGGAAATGTGCACCTTCCCCCCAGATTTTAGGCCCAGCAGTAGTCCGCGTTGACAGTTTTATATATAGCACAAAAGTCACAGAAGTTGCTTTTTAAGTGGCTAGGAGAAAATAACTGATGCAAAGATGAACTCTAACAGTCAAAGATTGAAGTGAATCGCACACTTGGGCCAGAAGCTCAAATGAGGCCAGGGCACGCCATCCCTCTGATTTGGTGTCTGAGGGCTTTAAGGTAAAAATGTCTTGCTGACCTCAATTAGTCATACAGAGGGGAATCCAGCATAGTCATTTTCATTCCTCTTAGGAGGGAAATGTTGCAAGGCCTAGCATATTTTTATAGCTGAGGCTATGCAAAAAGATGGCCCGAACCCAAGAAGGCAAGAGGTCAGTGAGTTGAGCACCCAGCTTGAGGAAGGAAATGCTGACAAAACTTTTTACCAAGAATCTGAGGATATCTGAATCTGCAGTCCCTTTCAAACTCATTCACTCTGCTGGAAACCTGAAAACATTTCTACGTGAAGAATCTTTAAAAGCATCTTGAAGGTTTTTAGCACTTACTCAGATCATAAGAACAGAATGACCGAAAACATAACCAACCGAAAGAGTCATAGTTTAAGAAAAGAAAGAAAGAAAAAGCAGCCTTTCTGGGAACTTGAGCCTCATAAAGTCACAAGAATAGGAAATGGAAATACTTAATCTAGTTGAAGTCACTAATATTTAGAAAGCCTCTGCTGCTTGAGGGCACATTTCCTTGCATCTAGTGCAAAAGCCAGTTTTATTCCAAGAAAAATACAGAGAACTGTTGTGTTGAGCTCTAATAAAACAAGGAAGGATCAAGCAGGCCTTTAACAAACAGCCCTTTATTGCCACAAAAATCCCCTGGCCTCCCCATTCCCTGAATCGCTCTAGTGTCTGGCTATAGGACCCAAAAAGAAACAAAAATGTTAGCACTGACACACGGTGTCTGCCCTGCCTCCCCCACACTTGTAAAAATTTTGGAATTGGGTTTACTACTGGTCCCTACAGCCTGAGGTAGATCAGCAGATCCTGGGTAAGGCCTCTTAGAGCCCTCACACCAGGCGGCAGCTGAGTGCCTCTCCCCCAGCCAGCTCAGGACAGAATGAACCGCTTCATATAGCCGTCCTCAGAGACTGGTCAGTGCCTCACAGCATGTGATGGATGGGACACAGGCTCTCTCTCTCTATACCTTCACGTGAATGCACCACAGAGACAACCAGATATCCTGGGCCTTACCGCCAGAGACTCCTGTCAAATGCCAGTCATTACTGCATTTGCATGTCTAGTATGTGCAGGTTATAGGTCCTCTTTAAAAAATTTTTTTTAAAGTTTTTAAAGATTTTGTTTATTTGAAAGAGCAAGAGAGAGAGAGCACAAGCGGTGGGGGGTGGGGCAAAGACAGAGGGAGAAGCAGGCTCCCCGCTGAGCAAGGAGCCTGATGTGGGACTTGATCCCAGGACCCTGGGATCATGACCTGAGCTGAAGGCAGATGCTTAACTGACTGAGCCACCCAGGCGCCCCACGTGTCCTCTTTTTAACCCTTGAATCCTTGAAAAAATCCTGCAATGTGAGAATTAGGTTCATGTAATATAGAAGCAGAAACCAGGCTTAAAAGAGGTTAAGTGTCTGCCAAAGATTCAAGGTAGCCAGTCTGACTCCACAAAATGTGTTTTCCCATACTCTACCTTATCTCGTTACATCTCCTTAATTTCTTCAAATTTATCTAATTCCTGGCCCAAAATAAGCAGTTTCCCAGCCTAAGGTTAAAGCTGCTGACACTCAGTCTCTACCCTTCTGCCCCCAAAATCTTGAATGGCAGCATATGAAACTCACATGCTTGGTTATTCTGAAAACTGAAACCACTACATAAAATCCTTCCAAACTCATCTTAAATTTCTTTTCCAAACTTATCACTAAGGGTGCTAAAAATAGAATATTGCAAGTTAAATACAACCACCTGCCACACCTAGAATATCTTGTCCTGCCTTCTCCCCCCCGTTCTTGCTTCCTTCTTTGCTGCTGGTATGAAGAGCGAAAGCAATTTTCATAGAGCCACCAGGCTCTCTTACTGGACCATTAGCATCTTGAAGAAAAGGGCAATTTCATTTTGCCTCCCTGATGCCTTACACACAGTGCCTGGCTGGAAGGACTTGTTTGATAAATGCCTCCTCGAGTGAGTAACACTGATAGGAAGTTCCCAGTAGTACAGCAATTTGTTGAGATTTGCTTTGTAATGTCATCTCACAAAGCTACCACCCTACACTGTTTAGAATTTGGGTTGTTAAAGAAAACCTGCAAATTTTTTTAGAGACAGTGCCATTCAGCAAATTCTTTCTTTCTTTTTTTTTAATATGTTATTTATTTGACAGAGAGAGAGAGAGAGCACAAGCAGGGGAAGTGGCAGGCAGAGGGAGAAGCAGGCTTCTCGATGAGCCAGGAGCCTGATGTGGGGCTCGATCCCAGGACGCTGGGATCATGACCTGAGCCGAAGGCAGCCACTTAACTGACTGAGCCACCCAGGCGCCCCCATTCTGCAAATTCTAAACACAAGAAGTGATATTAACAGAAGGAAAGAACGTTCTTCCCTTTCCTTTTCCAAAGGATGCCTTTTCTTCTCTGACATCTTCTTGGCAACAAACAAGACTTTTAGCCATTTGATATTTTCTTCCGATTCAGATTCACATTGTGAAGTAAAAACTGCCACGACTAACAAGTTAGTGCTGGAATCCTACCATTATGCCTGGCTTGTTTTCATAATCTCATGGTCTGAACTTTCCAAGAGTGAGAGAAAAACAATGTCAGTTTCTGCTGACCTACTGAAACCAGTGGGCTGTCACATAGCCTCTGTTGGTTTACTGGAAGGTCTTTGATTTGTCCCAGTGGAAAGGCAATAAGCTTTTTTCTTTCCTATCTGAGAAAAGTAAAGATAAATCTTATCTATAAAAAATTTACCTTTCTTTCTTAAAAAGAAAATTGGCAAATCTCCATATTGTTCCTAACTTTTCCAAGGACATTTCTGTTTCTGTTGACCTCTGAAAGACCACCCTAACAAAGTCTTCTGCCTTCCTGTCAGGAAACACTCTCCCTGCTGTTCACACTGCAAAGATGTAAGCATGGCCTTTCCACTCTGTCACTTTATGGAATGGATTGGAAGATAGGTATTTGGGGGACATTTTGGGGGGTAACTTTTTAAAGTATAAAACATATCAGTCAAGTATACAAATCTTAAGTGTCCTGCTTAATGTTTATGAAGTGAACCATCCATGCTAACTGCCACTCAGATCAAGATCACTGGAAAACTCCTCCATGTACCGTCCTGGTCATTCCCTACCACAAAGGTAACCACTATTTTTTTTGTGGGGGGGGAGAAAAATAGACTTTATTTACAAGTAATAACATTTAGAAAAGATCCATCCCTGGCCCTTAAAAACCTTCCCATCTGGGCGCCTGGGTGGCTCAGATGGTTAAGCGTCTGCCTTCGGCTCAGGTCATGATCCCAGGGTCCTGGGATCGAGTCCCACATCGGGCTCCCTGCTCCTTGGGAGCCTGCTTCTCCCTCTGCTTCTCTCGCTCTCTCTCCCTCCCTCCCTCTGTCTCTCATGAATGAATAAAATCTTTTAAAAAACAAACAAAAAACCTTCCCATCATTCCAAATCCCAGCCCAATGTAAGTCTGGGGAAGGTGGGGGATGAGCTGCAACTGAAGGCTGCTCCCCCACCCCCCACCCCTGCTGCTGCACCCAGGCTTGGGGCCCATCTGTTCTGGAAAAGAGCATCTTCTGGGCATCTGAGCCCTTGGGTGAGCACTATTCTGACTTCTTTCATTAAGGTTAGTATGCCTGTCCTGTTTTGTGTAAATGGCATCTTAGGGTTGTTTCAGATTTTGACTACTATCAGGAAAGCTGCTAGGAATATTATTGTGTCTTCTGGTAGACATAAGCACTCATTTTTATTCCATATTAAGCCAAGAGTGGAACTGCTGAATCATGACATATATGTATGTTTAGCTTTAATAGATACTGCCAAACATATTCCAAAGTGTTTGTGCCAATTTATGATTGCACCAACAATTATATGAGAGTTCAAGTTGCTCCATATTTGCTGAAAAACAAGACTTGTTTGTCAATATTTGCTGTTTTTAACTTTTAATTTTAGCCATTTTGATGCATGTATAATTGTATTTCATGGTTTTAATTTGCCTTTCCCTGATGAGTAATATCAATCTTCTTTTATGCTTATTAGTCATTAGGATATATTCTTTTGTGATGTGCCTATTCAAATCTTTTGCTCATTTTTCCCTAAAATGGTTGTCTTTTTTCCTGTTGTGATTTATGAAAGTTCTTTATATATTTTCGATATTTCTTTGTTAGATATATGTATAGAAAGTATATTCTCCCAGGATGTGGCTTGCCTTTTGACTCTTAATGGTATCTTTTAATGAAAAGACTATAATTTTCATGAAATTCAATTTCTCAGTTTATGATTAGTGATTTTTATGGCATTTTCCCCACCCCCCAGGGAGTAGGTGACACAAGAAGCAGTAGACTTGGGGGAGTGGAGCCAAATCCACATTTACCCACCTACCAGATATAGATGTCAATTAAAGCATAGGCTTTAAGGATCTATTGGGTATGTAAAGGGGAACATGAAGACATTCTGTTATATTTCCTACTTGAAGCTTTATTTTTTTACCTTCCATGTTTAGGTCTCTGATCCACTTGGAATTGATTTTTGTGTATGGTATGATATAGGTGTTGAGGTTCATTTTTTCCCTATGTAGATATACAGTTGACTCAGCATCATTTTTTCTTAATTGAAAAAACTCCCCTCCCCCCAAATATAATAGCATGTTTGTCAGAAATCAAGTGATTTTTGTGGGTTGGTTTCTGGACTCTTCATTCTGTTCCATTGGACTTTTTCTTTATCCTTGGGCCAAAACCATACTGTCTTAAATATTTAAAGTCTTGCAATTTGGTAACAAATTCTCTAATTCTGTTGTTTTTCTTCAAGATTGTCTTGGCTATCATAGGTCTTTTGCCTGGGTTATAGATTTCCATAATAATGTTAGGTTATTAATTTCTATGAACAAAAACCTGCTGGAATTTTTCTTGAGATTCACTGAATCTACAGATATACGAAGAACTCACATCTTAACTCTTTTGAATCTTCCAATCCATGATGATGGTGTATGTCTCTATTCCCCATTTATTTAAGTCTTCTTTAATTTCTCTCAACAATGTTTTACAGTCTTCAACATAGAAGTCTTCTTGCTCATATTTCATTAGACGTATTTCTTGATTTTGATGTTTTTGATGTTAGTATAAATGATTTAAATTTTTCCCAATTGTTTGCTGCTAGTACAAAGAGATACAATGGATCTTGTTGACCTGTACCCTGTGCCTTTGCTAAAATTCACTTATAAATTCTATTAGTTTGAAGATTACTTTGGATTATCTACATACAGAAACTTGACATCTATAGGTAGTAGAGTTTGCTTCTTCCTTTCTAATTGCTATGCTTTTTTTTTTTTTTTAAAGATTTTATTTGACAGAGACACAGCAAGAGAGGGAACACAAGCAGGGGGAGTGGGAGAGGGAGAAGCAGGCTTCCCACAGAGCAAGGAGCCCAATGCAGGGCTCGATCCCAGGATCCTGGGATCATGACCTGAGCCGAAGGCAGATGCTTAGCAACTGAGCCACCCAGGTGCCCCTCTAATCTCTATGCTTTTAATTTCTTTTTCTTGCCTTTATTGAACTGGCTACAACCTCAAGTTCCATTAAATACTGTTGAATGGAAGTATGACAGTGAAAATATGTGTCTTGTTCCTGACCTCAGTGGGAAAAGGTTAATATTTCACTATTAGGTGCAATGTTAGCTATAGTTTTTTTTAAAGATATTCCTTGTTTGCTAAGAGCTTTATCATACTATTATGAATTTTTATCACAGTATTGAATTTTATCAAATGCTGTACCTATTGAGATGATCATATGAGTTACCTATGTTCCATTCATTATACCCTTGATTTTTAAATTTTGAGATATAAATTCACATGCAGTTGTAATGGCCATTAAGGAGGGCACGTGATGTGATGAGCACTGGGTGTTATACACACTGATGAATCATTGAACACTGCATCTGAAACTAATGATATGTTGGCTAATTGAATTTAAATTAAATTTAAAAAGATAATATGACTTCTTTGCAGAAATGTCTGTTCATGTCTTCTGCCCATTTCTTGGTTGGATTTTTTGTTCTTTGGGTGTTGAGTTTGAGAAGTTCTTTATAGATTTTGGATACTAGCCCTTTATCTGCTATGTCATTTGCAAATATTTTCTCCCATTCTGTCGGTTGTCTTTTGGTTTTGTTGACTGTTTCCTTTGCTGTGCAAAAGCTTTTTATCTTGATGAAGTCCCAATGGTTCATTTTTGCCCTTGCTTCCCTTGCCTTTGGCGATGTTTCTAGGAAGAAGTTGCTGCGGCTGAGGTCGAAGAGGTTGCTGCCTGTGTTCTCCTTTAGGATTTTGATGGATTCCTGTCTCACGTGTAGGAGTTTCATCCATTTTGTGTCTATTTTTGTGTGTGGTGTAAGGAAATGGTCCAGTTTCATTCTTCTGCATGTGGCTGTCCAATTTTCCCAACACCATTTGGTGAAGAGACTTTTTTCCATTGGGCATTCTTTCCTGCTTTGTCCAAGATGAGTTGACCATAGAGTTGAGGGTCCATTTCTGGGCTCTCGATTCTGTTCCATTGATCTGTGTGTCTGTTTTTGTGCCAGTACCATACTGTCTTGATGATTATAGCTTTGTAATAGAGCTTGAAGTCCGGAATTGTGATGCCACTGGCTTTGCTTTTCTTTTTCAACATTCCTCTGGCTATTTGGGGTCTTTTCTGGTTCCATTCAAATTTTAGGATTATTTGTTCCATTTCTGTGAAAAAAAGTTGATGGTATTTTGATAGGGATTGCATTAAATGTGTAGATTGTTCTAGGTAGCATAGACATTTTCACAATATTTGTTCTTCTAATCCATGAGCATGGAACATTTTTCCAAGACAAAACCAGAGAGGGAGACAAACCGTAAGAGACTCTTAATCTCAGGAAACAACCTGAGGGTTGCTAGAGTGGAGGGGGTGGGTGGGAGGGATGGGGTGGCAGGATGATGGACATTGGGGAGGGTATGTGCTATGGTGAGTGCTGTGAATTGTGTAAGAGTGATCAATCACCTGTACCCATGAAACAAATAATACATTATATGTTAATTTAAAAAGAAGATAATATGAACAGATAACATGTACTCTCTATCCAATTTATGTAATTTTTCAAAATTATAGTACAATATCACAAACAGGATATTGACATTGATTTAATACACTGGTTCTCTTTGTGTTTCCACTCTGATTTCTGAATGTTAAACCAACCTTGCATTCTTTATTCATGAAATATGTATAACTGGATTCAATAAGCTAATATTTTGTGGGGATTTTGCATCTATATTCATGAAGATGTTGGCCTGTAATTCTCTTTTCTTGTAATGACTTGCCAGGTTTTGGTGTTAGGATTATATTGGCCTCATGGGATGATTTGGAAGTGTTTCTTTTTTCTCTATTCTTTGAATGAGTTTGTGTATGTTTGCTACTACATCTTTTTGAAATCTTTGGAGAAATTTACCAGTAAAGCAAGCCATCTTGGTTTGAAATTTTCCTTGTGGGAAAATTTTAAGTACAGATTAGATCTTTTTTTATAGATTGGGGACTATTCAGAATTTTTGTTTCCTCCTGAAAGAAATGTTTTTTAAGAAATGTTTCCATTTCATCAAAGTTGTCAATTCTGTTGAGAAAGTTTTTTCCTTTAATTTCCTCTTATGATACTTTTCATAATGTTAGTAAAATCTGTAGTGATATTTCCTTTTTCACTTGTTTTTTGTTTTCTTTTTTGATTAGTTTTACTAGGGGTTATCAACTTTAATTAACCCTACAAACTGGCTTTTGGCTTTGTTGCTTTTCTCTTTATCTTTGGCCTTATATTTAAAAGATGTTCCTTGTAGAAAGCATTATAAGTAAATGTAGCTTTAAAATGGAAGGTTGATGTCAAATTCAGGCACAGTCATAGTCCTTGGCTTGTGGCACTCGTAAGAGGGAAGTGGTAATGGTCTTGAACGAGGACTCAGCAGTTTGGACTTTTTTTTTTTTAAGATTTACTTTTTTATTAGAGAGAGAGGGTTGGGGGGCAGAGGGAGAGGGAGAGAGAGAATCCCAAGCTGACTCCCTACCAAGCCTGGAGCCCAACGCATAGCTCGATGTGGGGCTTGATGTGGGCTGGACACGGCACTCCACACAGGGCTCCACATGGGGCTCTCTCACAGGACCCTGAGATCATGACCTGAGCTGAAATCATGAGTCTGCCGCTTAACCAACTGAACCACCCAGGTGCCCCCAGCAGTTTAGACTTAGCAGAACTGAGAGGAGAAGGATCTCACTCTTGGAATATTTTTATATAATAAATTACCACTCTCAAATTAATTTATTTCTAAAGTGTTTTATATTTATTATAAATAGTGTTAGGTTAAAGAAGAATAGGCTTGAATTGTGGACTGGCTGTCTATCATTCAGCACTCTCAGAGGCAAAGCTGTGTTGTCAGTGCTATAAAGTCTCTGAATTTGTCTTAGAAAGCTTCTAACTGAACTGTTTCATATTGGAACAATAGATGAAGCAGCAGATTTTAAGTGGTAAGGAAACTCACCTTGGGCCCATTATCATTTTTCTGAATACTTGGATATGGAAATATAAAGTATACTCTCATTTTTGTCATGCAGGGAAATGAACAGCTGAATACTTGGAACTTTGATTTTAAATGTCATTATGACCTTAGAAATAACAACTGGTTTAAAAACAAACCAAAGTGTAAATAAAATGGACAAATAATACAGTTCAGTTCCCAATGAACATTTATAAGGAAAAGTTATTTTTACTTTGCAGCATTTGTCTTAGAGAAAAGACTTCATCATTTTATATGTGATGTGGCTTTCTGGGCTCTTGACATCTTCATAGCATTTGATTGGAATTTCTTTCTCTTGAAAATGAATGGGCATTTTCTTGCTCTCCACACTCATGAGCTTCACTTGCAAGGGACCCAGGTTTACATAATCCTATGTTGAACAGACACATGAGAGAATAGGAGAGGTTATCCAACAAGTTATCAGTCTTAATAGTTAGGTTTCCTTTATTATAGTTGGCCTTTATCTGACAGATTTCACTGTCCTCTTAATTGCCTGAATAACATGTGAATTATGTTTATATACCCAGTGGGGCATGGTAGGCAAGATCTCCCAAAGAGCAGGCAGCAAGGCCAACAGGCTTGTCTTTTCGGGAGTTGGGCGGGGGTCACCAATTAGAGTGGGGAAATACATTCTCTCAAAGTCTTTAATTGGTAGAAGAAAGTGTTGGCTGTATATATGTAGCCCTCTGCTGGCCAGGATATAACCACAGCAGAGCTTCCTATATTATTCAAGAACAATGGGAAGGATTTGTAAACATCACTTTGACTATATATATTCTAATATTAAGCAAATTCTCCATGAATTTTTCACTTTTCACAGGACCATTGGCTACTGTATAGGTAAAAGTGACCATATTCTGCCAAGCTAACTATAGTTTAAGATATCAGCAAATGGAATTAGAAATCTAATTTACATGAAATACCAGCCAACTCAATACTGGGTTGAAATAGCTCAGGCCCTACCCAGCATGCCTTCCTCTTAGAAGCCTCCTCAAGCCATAACTCTCCTCTTTTGAATTCCTTCAACATTTCAGCAAACCTTTCCTGAGTGCCCACTTTGTACCAGGCCCTGTACCAAGTGCTAACGTGCAATGATAAGGTCACAGACCGACTGGTCAGGGAGACAGATACAGGTGCTACATTCCTCTTGTACAGTAATTAGTGATTTTCTAATCTGTCTTCTACCATGTAAACAATTTGAGGGGAGGGCCTGCCATATAGGCATCTTTGAAACTTCATTTCTTCCTGTTCTCCCCATAAAGTCCCAAACATCTAACAAGTACCTGACATGTTGTGGGATTTTCAAGAAACATTTATTAGAATTTAGGAAAATCACAGAATGAAAAAGGAAGGCATTGTTTTATTTCTCAAAAATGCGTATAGTTGTATTTATTGTGTTTTTAAAATATGTAATTATAGAGCTACAATAAATGTAAGATAGGAGAAAAACAAATTGATGGATGTCTCCAACATATTTCAGAGTCTGCTCAAGCTGTCATGACAAAATATCATAGACCAACTGGCTTACACAGCAGACATTTAGTTCTCATAGTCTGGAGACTGGGAAATTCAAGATCAGGGTGTCAGCATGGTTGAATTCTGGTAAGAGTTCTCCTTCTGGCTTGCAGATGGTTGCCTTCTTGCTGTGTCCTTACAAGACAGAGCCTCTTCTTAAAAGCCACAGTCCTATCAGATTGGGGCTCCATCGTTTTGGCCTCATTTAACCTTAATTACCTCCTAAAGACCGTATCTCTAGATTGGGTGTTAGGGTTTCAACATGTGAATTTGGTGGGGGTGGGAGTGGGGATGGGGATCCAATTCAGTCCATAGCATACACAATGCCATTTCCACCATCAAAAATCTCCATGGAAAGTAAGAAGGTCTTTCATTCACCCAAATGGTTTGTGATTTGGGAATTTTGTAGACAACTGTCCACTAGCCTGAGGTCATGATAACATACCAAGTGTCATGATTTCAAGACCCCCATGGGGGTGTTTGAATGCCATAGAGACTAGAACTTTAGTCTTTAAATTGTCACTTGATGTTAGCAGGACTGCGTTGTGGTTATCTAAAATGGCTTTTATTGATTTTTTCAGTTTCTTCTGTTTTCATACAGCACTCTTTCTCCTACCAGACTTTAAGTTCTAGGAGAATTTTTAAAGTTATTGGTAGTACCAAGAATGAAAATGTCAAGGGGTGGATATGGGAGTAATTGGAGTGTACCAAAAAGGTTTTGAAATTAAAAAGCTTTGATACTCCAGTTTTCACCTAATATGTTATATGTGGCAGTTTGTACTTTCCAAAGATGGCCACACTAATAGATATCCTGTCCCACGTGCCTTTCCTACAATGTGGTGCTCCTTCCTCTTCCAGATGCAGGAGCTACATTCCCTCCCCTTGGGTGGAACTTTGTAACTACATCAACCAATAGAATATGAGGGAAGGGATGGTGTATGATTTCCAAATCTAAGTCACATAAAATATTGCAGCTTTCACCATGGTCTCTGGTATTGCTTGTTCTGGGAGAAGGTAGACACCATAACAGAAACAATAAAGGCAACCCATGGAGAAGCCCATGTGAAGAATAGAGGCTCCCAGCTTAGCCAGCATTAACTTGCCAACCATGAGTGAGCCACCTTGGAAGTTGATCCTCCTGCCCCAATCAAGCCTTCAGATGACTGTTGCCCCTGCTGACATATGACATATGACTGCAACTGCCTGAGGGCCCAAGTGAGCACTGTCCATTGGAGCCCTTCCCAAATTCCTAACCAACAGAAGCCATGAAAGAGAATAAATGACAATTGTTATAAGCCACTAAGTTTGGAGGTAATTTGCTATATAGCATTAGATAACTTACATGGTATACTAGGAATGTAACTCTGTTAATGAATATATGTAGCAAATAGCACAAGGGTAGAAGTGAAAATTCTATCTAATGAGAGATATGAATGGTCCATATTCATGGACAAATGGGCAAATTTTACTAATAAGTGCAAATAGAATTTTTCAGTATCCATGTTTTAGGTTAATTTTCTCCATTAATTAATAAAACGGCATTCTCTTAGTACTGAAAATTTTTTTCATGAATCTTACCTTGAAATCCTGCTCATCCTCATATAGTAAGTATTTCGTATCAGAGGTCCCAAAGTCTACACATGAGTTGTTTTCTTCATCTGTCTTCAGTTGCTTGGCATATCCAATACCATGCTCGTGACTGAGATATAAAGCACTGCTCTCCACTGATGAGCTTGTGATGTCTCTACCTTTTACTTCTGCAGGTTGCAATGTTGGGATGAATACAAAGAAACTGGTTATTTGGGGACATAAAAATGAAAATACATTACACACTTTGTGACACTTTTAATTTGAAAGAGCTTTGTGAAATACAGGATCTATGTATTAAGGTGAGAGTGAGTCCCATGTTTAGAATCTCTATCTAAGTTGTATTCCCTTCTGTTAACAGATAGCTTTTGGTAATCATATGGTAACTTATGTGCATGTTGGTATTTTGGTTGGTTGACTGAACTGGAAGCAAAAACACACCAGTGTAGACAGCACCCCATCCCTCCCCACCGGTATTTATGTAGTTCACTGTGAAACATCGTGACTTTAATTTGAAAATAGGACTACAGAAAGCTGCAAGAAGAGAAATATGGAGAAGCTGGCCTGTATCCATTCCCTGAATAGCTCTTGGGTATGAGGTACCTGTCTATAATAGATGCTCAATAAGTATTAAATTTTTTTAAAAAACCCTATCACCATTACAATAAAATAATACCTTCGTATATTTCTGGCAACTCCAAAGGCACTTCAGGTGGCACCTTCAGTCCAGCAGCTTGAGTAAGATATAGTTGCCTAAAAAGAACAAATGAGAAAAGCAGTCTGTCAGTCCACAAATATTATATCCTCTGCTCACTGGTGTCTATCTCTCTGGTAGGTGTTGGAGACACATAGATGAAAAATGAGACATAGTTTCTACCTTTGAGGAGCATGAGGCCCAGTGGGGTGGCAGACAGGCTTACAGTATTTTAGGGTGATGGTCTCTACCCTGATGGTGAGTGGGGGAGTGTGAGAAATGCTAGGGGACAAAGAGAAGAAGCACCTGATTGAGCTTTAGGAGGTCAGGGAAGGTTTCCAGGAGGAGATGGTACCTGAGCTGAATCTTGAAGAACCAGGGGCTCTTTGCCAGGGAAAGGCTTGGGGTGAGAAAGGGCAGTGAGTGATAAGAGAATAATACACCGGGAATGAAAGTGAGCACGACACCCGGTAGGGTGCTGTTGTGGTAAATCCAGGGGAGGAACAGGTGTGGCCTGAATGGATGGTTTTAAAAAGAAGAGAAAAAGAGAAAGACAGTGAGCAGCAGGAATCCCAGATGACATGGAGGTTCCAGCTGTTGCTGAGGGTCAGGTTTCAGTCACAGGCCTGGTTACGTGGGTGTCTGCCAACACAGCTCTCAGTGCATGCATGTAAGCCTGTGCTCTGCTTTTCAGCACCCATGGAACTTTTAGCCAGAATATACGATGTCTTGGAAGCTCCCTATAGCTTTTCCATGAAGTTTGCCTGAAGACAGCATGAATCGGACTCTTGCAGATATTCAAACCACCCCCCATGCTTAGCAGCTCAGCAATCAGAGTGAAGCCCCTGGATTACAGGTTGTCATTTATTTAAAGAACATGAGTAAAGTATTATTCAAAATGCTTAAGTCTCCAGCAAATCATATAACTGCACACAATATTTATGTTTGTAAAAGCTTCTTAAGGTTCAACTCAGTGAAGGTCACTTTCACATGTAGCTCTGGTCTGCAGGTAGACATGTCTGAGGTCTTAGAATTCTCTTCTTTCCTGGTTTTTCCATTTTGAATTATTATGATCGTACTAAATGTCATACACTTCATAAATCTGGATTCTCTTTTAACCATTAATTTATTGTCACTTTTGTACCACCATAGGGCAACAACACTTGATGATATGGAAAATACTTAAAGAATATTATTTTATGAAGTTAGTGTTAGATTTGTAGGTGTTGGTCCGCGTAGCCTCCGTTCTGTGGTGCCGGGGTCCCTGGGCAGTCCCCTGTGGACATTCATCTCATGTCCTGTGTCTAACAGGTACTATGATGTTCTATGTGAGTTGTGAAGGGAGAAGTCTGGGGAGCATTGAATGGGAAAGGTAGTAACTCTATTAGCTAAAATACCCCATTCTTCAGCCAAATAGGAAAACAGCTTTTTTATGTCCTTTGGCCACAGTTTGTGTCTATTTCTCACCCCCTTCTAGTATTTTATGAGACTGAGTTCTCAACAGAAATGTGAAAAGGGAAGTTGCCATAAAATATGCAATATGTACTATATTTCTTTGACTTGAAAATGGCTTATAGTCAAAGCTCCTGAATACACCCAAAGTTATCCTTCTGGAGAAGTAGTTAACAGATAATTGAGGGTTTACACATTTCTGTTGCTTTATGCAGATCTTTCTAAAATTTCCTAAATACTTGCCTCAAGGAATTTATAATCTAGCAAGGAAGGAGACATTAAATAAGTAATCATGAGTGTGATAAATGCTGGTCATGAAAGAAAAGATTAGGGTGTCGTGGAAGCATATACAGGGGTTCCTAACCCGGTTCTCATGAACATCGCCCATGCTTTCTTTTTGCTTGGTCAGCTTTTGAACTCATCTCTCCCAACTCGGAAGCAAGACTAAACACTCAGGTGTCTCACTAAAGAAAAACCAACCCACAAGGCACTGATGAATACAGTATTACTGAAGATTTTTTTGGGGGGCTAGGGGTTAAACAAACAACTTCACGAAAACCTCCATTAAAATTTTCTCATCTCCTTGCCAGTCACTGCCAAGTTCTCTCTGGCCAGTGAAAGGATTCCCCTTTGTTTTTTTTCTAAATTTTTTTTTAAAGATTTTATTTATTTATTTGACAGAGAGAGACAGTGAGAGACTGAACACAAGCGGGGGGGGGGGTGGGAATGGGAGAAGGAGAAGCAGGCTTCCTGCTGAGCAAGGAGCCCAGTACAGGGCTTGATTCCAGGACCCTGGGATCATGACCTGAGCCAAAGGCAGATGCTTAACGACTGAGCCACCCAGGCACCCTAGAGGATTCCCCTTTGTATAACTAGTCATTCCCATCCGTGGCAGCACCAAACCAGATACCACGGACTGAGCCCACCAAAGCGGCAAGTGGGGTTGGCAGTTGGGAGGGTAGCTCCTTCCTAAGGTTGGGCCTGTTCAGAAACAAAGGAAGGACGACAGTGGAGGCAAGTAGAGCCGCGGTTGTGAGCCCCGTGCCAGCAGTGGCCGCAGAGATCAGACCTGTGGGTTAAGAGGCAGCGGCAGCAGCTGGAGCACAGGAGCCTGGAGCCGCAGACTGGTCAGAGAGGAGAGGGCTGGCAAGAGCGCGTCGCCTACTGGGGGGACAGTGAGGCCCGCAGCCCCTAGGACTCCTCGAGGGCATCAGCTCAAGAAACTGGGAATTCAGGAGTCCAGTCAACAGTCGATTCCTTCAGCCCAACTGCCTGCCGCCTCTGCACTGTCTGCCTCTCCAGGGCAGCATGGGGACATGGTGCAGGGGAGCTGGTGGCCCCTTGTCTGTCCTGCCCCACAGGGCTTTCAGCCTGTAATGCAACTGCACTCTCTCCCTTTCTCCATCCTTGTATCTCTTAGCCCAGCAAACGGAACCCCACAACTTACCTGTAGCTACCCTTCTTGGAACACATCGGGAAGTTTGTAAACAAAAGATACTCTATTATGTCACAAACAGTATTTTTCCATGCCACACAGGTGACAGGAACTACTCGGGTAGGAACTTTTTGTGGCCCTTTCACCGCGTTGAATTTCTCTGCTTTAACTCCTAGACCGAGACATTAGTCTCCCATCTTCCACCTGTACACCCTGCATTAATTAGTGTGATCCGTTTCACTTCTCTTCCTAAACATGCTACTATTCGGATTAGTTCTTGTTTCTGATGACTTGCCCAAATAATCATCACCACTCTGAATTTTAATTCCATATTCCAGGGCCCTAGTTTTCCTCCAGACTGGTGTGTTAAGAATTCTTTTGTCAGGTCAGAAAAAGAGAGAACCTAAAATACACATTTGGTTTCTCTTGTGCGGGAATAAATGTGACTTGCAATGCCAGGCTATTTTCTCTGCCTGGAAGGTAGTTTGACTCTTCCACTAACTATCAAAGGAAACAATGTTATAGTGCACAAGGTAACCAGAAGACCAGAAGACTTCCAGGAAGCTACCACAAAGCTGATCACTTCCTCCTTTGGGCTAACTCCACACCTCATCCATCTTTTGCTGCACTGGTATGCTTTTATTTTTATGCCCATTTTCCCTGCTGACCTGGAGGTTTTTGTAGGTCAGCAGTTGTGATGTTCCTGTTAAGTATTTGTTATTAAGACTACAGTGCATTGTTAAAAAAAGCAAGTCAAAGTTTGCACTGTACCAACAGTTGACATTCACCATGGCCGTTTTGTGAGTCCCTTCCTTTGCAACTATTGCCATCCAGCTAGAACATTAAAAAATTAAATCATCTTTTAAAAATAACAACTTTTTACAGATACAAATGTTTACAAACTACTTTCTAGATATGCTAATGACTTTCACCTGGGTATTTTGAGATCCACAAGTCTACAGTTGAATAGTTGATCAATAAGCACCAAATTTTCTTCTTCCAGTTCATGAATAGTATTTTCCAATTTTTCAACTTCCTTCCTGTGATTTGCAATCTGTTCTCAGAAGAGAATGGAGGGATGTTGGTACTTGTTGACTTAGTTCTACCTAGTCTTCTGTAAGAAATTCAACTCCTAAAAGTCCATTTGCCTGAGGGGAAGATCTATCCTGTTATTTATTAGTGGGTTTGCTTTGTCCTTCATCTCTAAGAAGGAATGGGTGGGTCTCTTTTCCAGATTGTTTGCAGAACTTGTTTGCATGGTTAGGCAGTTATTAGTGAATGGCAGCAATTGTCCTCTTCTACCCTTCAGAAACATCCCTGGACCTCTCTATGTGCTGGAGGTAGAGATAAACACGAAAATAAGACTAATTAACTTATCATTGTGGTTAAATGGGGAAGATGGTGATAAAAACAAAAAGCAGTATGCTCAAACCGTAATGGAAGATGCTCAGGTAGGGGGAGGTTCTGTGGGAGGTTCACTGTAGGTCTGGGGTAGGGGTTAAGGGAGAATTAATAGAAGAGATGACATCTAATCTGGATTTTGAAGACCAAGTTGGGATTCTCCAGGCAACAAAAGAGGGTGTACTCTAGGCAGAAGGAACCACATGTTAGGCACAATTATTTAGGTGTGGCTAGATACGAAGTGGAAGTGGGGAGAAGTAGGAGAGAAACTGGACAATTAGGGAAATAATGCTAAAGAGTCTGGTTTTTATTTTGCAGATGATGGAAGGTCATGGATAGACATAGTAGGTTTGATGTTTACTAAAGAAATATGGCTAACTTAATTAAAAATGAACAAAATTTGCTGCTTCTCTTGATGGAATTCCCATCAGTCTTTAAGAAGTGTATTCTGGAAACTTTATCTAAAGAAAGCTTGGATAGTGAGAAAGATATATAGGATGTTACTAGACAGAACTCCCGTCTCACCTCTCTGCCCGCCTCATATACGTATACATACACATACACATATACATATACATATACGTATACACATACGTATACATATACAGGTGCTGCATTGAGAGGTGCTCATGGACAGAGGTCAGGACGACAGAAGAATTAGAAGCAAGAGTATAGAAGAGGGCACCTGAGTGGCTCAGTCGATTAAGCATCTGACTCTCGATTTCAGCTCAGGTCATAATCCCGGGGTTGTGAGATCAAGCCCCATGTCTGCTCTGGGCTCAGCGAGGAGTCTGCTTGAGATTCTCTCTCTCCCTCTCCCTCTGCCCCTCCCCCCAAGCACACTCTCTCTTTCTGTCTCTAAAATAAATAAATAAATAAATAAGTAAATCTTTTTACAAAAAGAGTATAAAAAAGAAAGCGATAGGCTGATGGGAGTAATAAAGATAAACTGGAAAAAGTAAGTACCTCAAGGGAATATGATGAAAAAAAAAGGTTCAGGGGTTTAGATTCAGTATCTCTTGTTAGGCGTTGCCAAGAGTGTAGCTGAGATGAGTACTTAGATAACTAACATTTTTGATTTATACTTGAAATTTATTTATTGTATTTTGGAATCTGCAAACATTCTGTATATTACCACATGCATATCTCTATCACATAAGTCATGTATTAAGTGCTTGAATTCCTACTATGGGTAAGGTTCTATGTGAGACATAGAAAGATACAAAAGTGAATAAGGCATGGAAAATTTCCCTCAAAGAGGTTTACAATCCAGTGAACAAATACACAAATAACTGTAACATAAAATAATATTAGTGCCATAGAAAAGGCTCAAATATTGCTGGTGGCTTGGAGTTTGAAAGAAAAGCATATATTATTTACCTGCCTTAAACTATTTAGCAAACCATTTAAGTCCATGATACTAAATTAGAAAGCAAGGGGTTGGTGCTTTAGCATCTTGTGTGTTGGGAGATAATCAGCTTGATTACAGGCTTGAATGCCTTAAGGAAAAGTTAATAATTTTCAAATGTCAAAGGATGAGAAAGAAATTATATTTAGAGGTTTTAAACAGAAGGAATTGATAGAAAATTTGGAAATGTTTGACCCAAGGGCTTGGCATGCTTGGGAGTCAGTATGCAGCACACACAGCTCTTGGTCTCCTTCCAAAGCTGGGAATGAAGAGGGCCCTTTTGGGGAGTTAAGTCCAGTCTTTCAAGCTAAGGATATCTTGTGGCATCACTTACCCCTTTGGACTACTAACTAAGGTTCTCAACAATTACTATCTCCTTTCTAGACTTCTGAAATATTAGGGAAATGAAAACTAGTTTTTTATAGCCATATAAATACCTTTAAATTTCTAGGGTAAGAAAGTAAAAAGGAGGAAGTAGAAGACTGCTTTTCTCTCCCTATCCTTGCTTCTCCCCAGATACCCAAGAAACGTACTTTAGAAATTGAGAAAGATAATTTAGTTTAAACTATTATAAATCAGAGACCTAGGATCCTGAATTAAATGTGTGCTCTTGAAAATTTCCCCTGTAAGATCCAAGTTAGCTTCATGCCTCCTCACACTTGAAACTCTTGATTGCTAACCTCTTTGAATCCCTTTGTCTAGTTTTCCTGGCTTTCTATTTGTTGAGTGAGTCTAAGTCATTTGGAAATTTCAGTTTTCTTCATTTTCTTAATAAGCATGCTAAATAAAACCAGATAATGGAAGTCATGCATGGGACGTTTCATATCCTTCCCACAGGTCTAAGTTTTTGCTTATTGTTGAAAGATAGTTAAATGGAGAAATACTTTCAGGAGGTCCATTATTGAATATCCCTTTTTAATCATTCTAAACCTTCCTCAAAGAAATTAATTGACATACATTATTCCATTTCCAGGCAATTTTCAATTCTTGTGATAATACTTATAATCAGAGATGGTTTTAATTAATTTTGTGAGTAAATGTAATAATGCTAAAATAAATACTTATTGAAATAAGGAGAAATTAAATCTATTAAATTTCCTTAAAATGATTTGTTCTTTATTACTAAGCTCTTTTGCTCATGATTTAATTAAACTTGACATTTTTTTCTTGTCTTTTATTTCTACTGAATCATGAGAAGTAAAAAATAAAATGAAACAGAATGTAATTTGTGGCTTTAGTAGGAAGGATCAAGACACCAAAAAAGCCTTTCTTATCAGTCAGATATAAATTTTTACAGTTATTTTCTCTGAACCTAATATCTATGACATCTTATAAGATTTAAGATTTGAATTGTTAAATTATTATAATTAGGATTATGCTGTTATATTCAATAAAAGTACTAAAACTAAACTCCTCGCTAATATTCTTTAACTGTTAAGCTCACCTTGAGTTTTTTTTTTAAGATTTTTTTATTTATTTGAGAGAGGGAGAGAGGTGCATGCACATGAGCAGGGGGAGGGGCAGAGGGAGAGGGAGAAGCAGACTCCCTGCTCCAACACACAGGGCTCCATCCCAGGACCCTGAGCTGAAGACAGACACTTAGCCAACTAAGCCACCCAGGTGCCCGCTCACCTTGAGTTTTTTAAATCAATATTCATTTTTTTAAAAAGTGGGGATTCATCTTGATTTATTTTGGAAGTAGTTTGGATTCCTATTTACCATGACTTATAAGGGCAGCTTAAAGATAATTGTCGATATCATAGAAAGCACATTAATTTTTAAATTCCTTGTTTCCTAGACTCACCAACTCTATTCAGCCAAATAGGGGGCAAAGAAAAGAGAAGAGAAGGTGACAGTGACATTTTTACTTCAGGTATCTGAGCAGATGGTGAAAAAGGAGATGCAAGAAGTGAAGATTTAAGGAGAAATTTAATGAATTCTGCTTTAGGGATGTTGAGTGCCTTTGGGACATCCATGTGGAAATATTTGGCAGGCAAATAAAAATATAGATCTAGAGCTATGGACACACATGTTAGTGCTGAACATGTACATTTGAGAATCATGTACATGTATATAACTTACTAACAAGCTGTGTGTATTTGAAGTGAATTCTTTCAAAAGATAGTGAGTTTTCGCTGGGCAGAGCAAGATGGCGGAGGAGTAGGAGACCTGGATATCGTCTGGTCTCAGGAATTCAGCTGAATAGGGATCAAACCATTCTGAACACCTATGAACTCAACAGGAGATCGAAGATAAGAAGAGTAACAACACTCTGAACAGAAAAGCGACTACTTTCTGGAAGGTAGGACGTGCGGAGAAGTGAATCCGAGGCGATATTCAGGAGGATAGACGGCGGGGGAGGGGGCCTCCGTCGGCCGCTTCTGGCAAGTGATAGAGCTGCAGAGCACAAAACCAGAACTTTTAGAAGCCGGCTCCGTGGAGGGACGTCGCTCCAGTGGCTAAGTGGGGGGTGGAACCCTCGCGGGACAGTGTGGTCTCAGGACCCTCGGGGTCACAGAAAGACCCGGGGTGCCTGAGTGCGGCAGAGTTCCCAGGTATCAGAGCGGGGAAGCCGGCTGTAAAGACGGAGCCAAGGCATGGGCTCTCAGCTCGGGGTTGCCATAAACTGTGATCCGCGACCCAGTCAGGCCACTGCCCCTCCAGCAGGGACCCAACAAGCAGCAGAGCTGGGGAGACTCCCCTTCCTCCCCTGGGAGGAGCAGCGCGGGAGCGCACTGCAGGGATCTGCTGGGTTTGGAGACTCCACATGGGGTCGGGTGCCAGAGATAGAAACGCTCGATCACAGGCCGGGTGAGCACGGAGTGCGGCCGGAGACCGGGGAGACGGGAGTAACTGCTTTTCTCTGGGGATGCACTGAGGAGCGGGGCCCCGAGTTCTCAGCTCCTCCGGGAGGAGATTGGGAGGCCACCATTTTCACTCTGGTCCTCCAAAGCTGTACCGAGAGCTTGCAGGGAAAAAAAGCTCCTGAGAGCAAACCGGAGCAGCTTGCTTAGCCAGGACACACAAGGGCGGGGCAATTCAGCCTCCGGCAAAGACATTTGGGAACCACGGCAACAGGCCCCTCCCCCAGAAGATCAGCACGAATAGCCAGGAAGCCAAGACCAAGTTTACCGACCAAGAAGAACGGGAGAACTCCAGCGCTAGAGAAATACTGCACATAGAATTCATGGCTTTTTTACCATAATTCATTAGTTTTTCAAAGTTAATTTTTTTAACTGTTTTTTTTTAATTTTTCTTTCTCCCTTTTTCAAACAACATCTTATCAATCCCTTTTTTAAAAAAAACTTTTTATTTTTCATTTTTAGAGTCATATTTTTATTCCTTTATAGTAGTTACCCTTATTTTTGGCATATATATATAAGTTGTTCTCTCTTTAAAATTTTGAGATACAATTTCTTCTAACAGATCAAAATATACCCTAAATCACTAGTGTATGGCTTTGTTCTAGACTCCTGCCTGATTACATTCTCTCCCTTTTTTTTCCTTTTTTTCTTTTTTCTTTTTCTTTTTAAATCTTCTTCTTTCTTTTTAAAAACAACTTCTTATCAATTCCTTCTATAAAATCTTTTATAATTTTCATCTTTACAGTCATCTGCCATCCCTTCATTGTATCAACCCTTATTTTGTACATATATAAGTCTTTCTTTCTTTAAAATTTTAGCAGGCACTTTCTTCTAACAGACCAAAATATGCCCAAAAGCTAGTGTGTGGCACTGATCTATGCACTAGCCTGAACATATTTGATCATATTCTGTTTTTGTTTTGTTCTGTTTTTGTTTGTTTTTATCTTTTTCTTTTTCCTTTTTTTTTTCTCTTCTTTCTTTCCCTTTCTTGTCCCCTGGTTTCAGGTCTTTTCTGATTTGTATAGAGTATATTTGCTGGGGACGTTGTTAACCTGTTAGCATTCTGTTCTCTCATTCATCTGTTCTCCTCTGGACAAAATGACAAGACGAAAAAAATCACCTCAGCAAAAAGAACAAGAGGTAGTACCGTCTGCCAGGGACCTAGAGTTCAGAATCATGACTTTAAAGATACTAGCTGGGCTTGAAAAAAGTGTGGAAGTTATTAGAGAAACCCTTTCTGGAGAAATAAAAGAACTAAAATCTAACCAAGTCGAAATCAAAAAGGCTATTAATGAGGTGCAATAAAAAATGGGGGCACTAACTGCTAGGATAAATGAGGCAGAAGAAAGAATCAGCGATATAGAAGACCAAATGATGGAAAATAAAGAGGCTGAGAAAAAGAGAGATAAACAACTACAGGATCACGAGGGCAGAATTCGAGAGATAAGCAATACGATAAGACAAAACAACATTAGAATAATTGGGATCCCAGAAGAAGAAGAAAGAGAGAGAGGGGCAGAAGGTATATTGGAGCAAATAATAGCAGAGAACTTCCCTAATGTGGGGAAGGAAACAGGCATCAAAATCCAGGAGGCACAGAGAACCCCTCTCAAAATCAATAAAAATAGGTCAACACACCGACATCTAATAGTAAAACTTACGAGTCTCAGAGACAAAGAGAAAATCCTGAAAGCAGCTCGGGAGAAGAGATATGTAACCTACAATGGGAGAAACATTAGATTGGCAACAGACCTATCCACAGAGACCTGGCAGGCCAGAAAGGAATGGCATGAGATCTTCAGAGCACTAAATGAGAAAAATATGCAGCCAAGAATACTATATCCAGCTAGGCTGTCATTGAAAATAGAAGGAGAGATAAAAAGCTTCCAGGACAAACAAAAACTAAAGGAATTTGCAAACACAAAACCTGCCCTACAAGAAATATTGAAAGAGGTCCTCTAAGCAAAGAGAGAGCCTAAAAGCAGCGTAGATCAGAAAGGAGCACAGACAATATACAGTAACAGTCACCTTATAGGCAATACAGTGGCACTAAATTCATACCTTTCAATAGTTACCCTGAATGTAAATGGGCTCAATGCCCCAATCAAAAGACACAGGCTATCAGATTGGATTAAAAAACAAGACCCATCAATATGCTGTCTGCAAGAGACTCATTTTAGACCCAAAGACACCCCCAGATTGAAAGTGAGGGGGTGGAAAACCATTTACCATGCTAATGGACACCAAAAGAAAGCTGGGGTGGCAATCCTTATATCAGACAAACTAGATTTTAAAACAAAGACTGTAATAAGAGATGAAGAAGGACACTATATCCTACTTAAAGGGTCTATCCAACAAGAAGATCTAACAATTGTAAATATCTATGCCCCTAACGTGGGAGCAGCCAGTTATAGAAGGCAATTAATAACAAAAGCAAAGAAACACATTGACAACAATACAATAATAGTGGGGGACTTTAACACCCCCCTGACTGAAATGGACAGATCATCTAAGCAAAAGATCAACAAGGAAATAAAGACTTTAAATGAAACACTGGACCAAATGGACTTTACAGACATATTCAGAACATTCCATCCCAAAGCAACGGAATACACATTCTTCTCTAGTGCCCATGGAACATTCTCCAGAATTGATCCCATCCTAGGTCACAAGTCAGGTCTCAACCGGTACCAAAAGATTGGGATTATTCCCTGCATATTTTCAGACCACAATGCTTTGAAACTAGAACTCAATCACAAGAGGAAAGTCGAAAAGAACTCAAATACATGGAGGCTAAAGAGCATCCTACTAAAGAATGAATGGGTCAACCAGGAAATTAAAGAAGAATTTAAAAAATTCATGGAAACCAATGAAAATGAAAACACAACTCTTCAAGATCTTTGGGATACAGCAAAGGCAGTTCTGAGAGGAAAGTATATAGCAATACAAGCCTTTCTCAAGAAACAAGAAAGGTCTCAAATACACAACCTAACCCTACACCTAAAGGAGCTAGAGAAAGAACAGCAAAGAAAGCCTAAACCCAGCAGGAGAAGAGAAATAATAAGATCAGAGCAGAAATCAATGAAATAGAAACCAAAGAACAGTAGAACAAATCAACAAAACTAGGAGCTGGTTCTTTGAAAGAATTACCAAGATTGATAAACCCCTGGCCAGACTTATCCAAAAGAAAAGAGAAATGACCCAAATCAACAAAATCATGAATGAAAGAGGAGAGATCACAACCAACACCCAAGAAATACAAACAATTATAAGAACATATTATGAGCAACTCTGTGCCAGCAAATTAGATGACCTGGAAGAAATGGGTGCATTCCTAGAGATGTATCAAATACCAAAATTGAAGCAGGAAGAAATAGAAAACCTGAATAGACCTATAGCCACTAAGGAATTTGAAGCAGTCATCAAAAATCTCCCAACAAACAAAAGCCCAGGGCCAGATGGCTTCCCCGGGGAATTCTATCAGACATTTAAAGAAGAATTAATACCTATTCTCCTGAAACTGTTCCAAAAAATAGAAATGGAAGGAAAACTTCCAAACTCATTTTATGAGGCCAGCATTACCTTGATCCCAAAACCAGACAAAGACCCCATCAAAAAGGAGAATTACAGACCAATATCCTTGATGAACATGGATGCAAAAATTCTCACCAAAATACTAGCCAATAGGATCCAACAGTACATTAAAAGGATTATTCACCATGACCAAGTGGGATTTATCCCTGGGCTGCAAGGCTGGTTCAACATCCGCAAATCAATCAACGTGATACAATACATTAACAAAAGAAAGAACAAGAATCATATGATCCTCTCAATAGATGCAGAAAAAGCATTTGACAAAGTACAGCATCCTTTCTTGATCAAAACTCTTCAGAGTATAGGGATAGAGGGTACATACATCAATATCATAAAAGCCATCTATGAAAAACCTACAGCGAATATCATTCTCAACGGGGAAAAGCTAAGAGCTTTTCCCCTAAGGTCAGGAACGTGGCAGGGATGTCCACTCTCACCACTGCTATTCAACATAGTATTAGAAGTCCTAGCCACAGCAATCAGACAACAAAAAGAAATCAAAGGCATCCAAATTGGCAAAGAGGAAGTCAAACTCTCACTCTTTGCAGATGATATGATACTGTATGTGAAAAACCCAAAAGACCCCACCCCAAAACTGCTAGAACTCATACAGGAATTCAGTAAAGTAGCAGTATATAAAATCAATGCACAGAAATCAGTGTCATTCCTATACACCAACAACAAGACAGAAGAGAGACAAATCAAGGAGTCGATCCCATTTACAATTGCACCCAAAAGCATAAGATACCTAGGAATAAATTTAACCAAAGAGGCAAAGGATCTGTACTCAGAAAACTATAAAATACTCATGAAAGAAATTGAAGAAGACACAAAAAAATGGAAAAAACGTTCCATGCTCATGGATTGGAAGAACAAACATTGTGAAGATGTCAGTGCTACCTAGAGCAATCTACACATTCAATGCAATCCCCATCAAAATACCATCCACCTTTTTCAAAGAAATGGAACAAATAATCCTAAAATTTGTATGGAACCAGAAGAGACCCCGAATAGCTAGAGGAATCTTGAAAAAGAAAAGCAAAGCTGGCGGCATCACAATTCCAGACTTCCAGCTCTTTTACAAAGCTGTGATCATCAAAACAGTATGGTACTGGCACAAAAACAGACACATAGATCAATGGAACAGAATAGAGAGCCTAGAAATGGACCCTCAACTCTATGGTCATCTCATCTTTGACGAAGCAGAAAAGAATGTCCAATGGAGAAAAGACAGTCTCTTCAACAAATGGTGTTGGGAAAATTGGACAGCCACATGCAGAAGAATGAAACTGGACCATTTCCTTACACCACACACAAAAATAGACTCCAAATGGTTGAAAGACCTAAACGTGAGACAGGAGTCCATCAAAATCCTAAAGGAGAACACAGGCAGCAACCTCTTCCACCTCAGCCACAGCAACTTCTTCCTAGAAACATCGCCAAAGGCAAGGGAATCAAGGGTGAAAATGAACTATTGGGATTTCATCAAGATAAAAAGCTTTTGCACAGCAAAAGAAACAGTCCACAAAACCAAAAGACAACCGACAGAATGGGAGAAAATATTTGCAAATGACATATCAGATAAAGGGCTAGTATCCAAAATCTATAAAGAACTTATCCAACTCAACACCCAAAGAACAAATAATCCAATCAAGAAATGGGCAGAAGACATGAACAGACATTTTTCCAAAGAAGACATCCAAATAGCCAAGAGACACATGAAAAAGTGCTCAACATCGCTCGGCATCAGGGAAATGCAAATCAAAACCTCAATGAGATACCACCTCACACCCGTCAGAATGGCTAAAATTAACAAGTCAGGAAACGACAGATGTTGGCGGGGATGTGGAGAAAGGGGAACTTTCCTACACTGTTGGTGGGAATGCAAGCTGGTGCAACCACTCTGGAAAATAGTATGGGGGCTCCCCAAACAGTTGAAAATAGAGCTACCATACGATCCAGCAATTGCACTACTGGGTATTTACCCCAAAGATACAAATGTAGGGATCCGAAGGGGTACGTGCACCCCAATGTTTATAGCAGCAATGTCCACAATAGCCAAACTGTGGAAAGAGCCAAGATGTCCATCGACAGATGAATGGATAAAGAACAGGTGGTATATATACACAATGGAATATTATGCAGCCATCAAAAGGAATGAGATCTCGCCATTTGCAATGAGGTGGATGGAACTGGAGGGTGTTATGCTGAGTGAAATAAGTCAATCAGAGAAAGACATGTATCATATGACCTCACTGATATGAGGAATTCTTAATCTCAGGAAACAAACTGAGGGTTGCTGGAGTGGTGGGGGGTGGGAGGGATGGGGTGGCTGGGTGATAGACATTGGGGAGGGTATGTGCTATGGTGAGCACTGTGAATTGTACAAGACCGCTGAATCACGGATTTGTACTTCTGAAACAAATAATGCAATATATGTTAAGAAAAAAAAAAAAAAGAAGAAGATAGCAGGAGGGGAAGAATGAAGGGGAGTAAGTCGGAGGGGGAGACGAACCATGAGAGACGATGGACTCTGAAAAACAAACTGAGGGTTCTAGAGGGGAGGGGGGTGGGGGGATGGGTTAGCCTGGTGATGGATATTAAAGAGGGCACATTCTGCGTGGAGCACTGGGTGTTATGCACAAACAATGAATCATGGAACACTACATCAAAAACTAATGATGTAATGTATGGTGATTAACATAACAATAAAAATTATTTAAAAAAGATAGTGAGTTTTCTTTCATAGATAGTATCTGAGCACAGGTTGGGTGACTACCTCTGGATAGAAAGGGAATTTCAAAGTAGTGAGTTTGCACATCTTCTGTAGCACCCTTGGAACATCTAGACCAAAGATTATCTACCTCTTTTATCCAATAACATGCTCTCACACTTCACCCAAGAGCTAAGCCATGTACTTGATTAATCTCTCCAATGAATATATATATACTCATGGACATCCTTTCATTCAATAACTATTTAGTGAACATAGATTATTTATTAGTTCTCATGGACATATAATTGAAAAGGCATAGCCTGCTCTGTGCAGTGAAGAGACAGATGCATAAACAGCCAATTTCAACATATTTTAACAAGAGTTATGAAACAAGAGAGCACTGAGGAAAAGGACTCAAGACTTTCTGGGGGAAATACAAAATGATTCAGAAAGAAATTAATCATCAAAGTCCGTGCCTAAACGGAGAGTTGGAGTTTTCCAGGTAGATGAGTGTAAGGAGGGAAGGCAGAGGGCCTAGTCTGTACAATGTAAGGAAAACAGGACAGTGCCTCATAACAAAGAAGGTCTAGAAGTCCAGCCATGACCACATTCATTGAGAGCAGTATTGCAGCGCTGGTATAGGGAGACGGGGGGAGCTGAGTCTCAGGCAGCACATGGAGCCCACTTGTTCCCACATGTTCTCCAGAAGGAGGTGTGAAGAGAGCCTGATGACCAAGGTAGGAGAGGACGTCGAGACTGCAGTGGGCAGGGACATCTTGACCACTGGCAAATGGCTGTAACTGTGGATTCGGTGTTGGCTGCAACATGATGTCCCAAAGGCCAGAGCAGTCCATTCAGAAGTCACCAGTGCAGGGAGCAGACAAAGGCACGTCCTGTACAGATGAAAGGCAGGGGGAGCAAAGATCCAAAGGAAACCCACAGATCTGAGCCCTCTTTAACGACATGCCCCACAAGAGGGTATGTAAGCCCCACCTCCTTATACAATAGGGTCCATCTTGGAGAAGAGCAGGGGGAGGTAGGGAAATCTAAATGACTGAACATTTATGCAAAGGAGACCACGTGTCATCCTGAAAGGCAATTTAAAAAACAGCAGAGAATGAGGTTAGAATGATCCTTTAGCCTTCCTCCCACCACCCAGAAGGAAGTACGGTCTTGAGGAAGACCAGATCAATTTTAGGGTATAAAGAAGCTTCATACATTTGAGTATATTACATGAATTAGGATGCCAAAAATGATTTCTGGTTGTTATTGAAATTATTGATGGTATTCATTGAGTAATGGCTTGTAATAAGATTAGGATTCCACTTGAATTTTACTTTACCTCAGCTAGTCACAGTTCTATGCTTTTCCCATACCTTCAGCTCATAAATAAAAGTCCTTTCCAGTTCAAAAAAATGAGAAAGAAGAAAAATTGTTTTTTAAAATTCCACCTACCTCTCTTTTCAGCCAGTTATTCTCCCAGATCTCTCGGTAGCTGCCCTTGTCAATGAACCGTATGGCATTCTAAAAGAAAGTTTCTGTATTAAGGGAGACTTTGCAACATGGCGATTCACAATCAACTTATCTGATCATTTTACATTATGTTTTGCAATTACTCTGGAAACATATCTAAGAACTCTTGCTTCAGTTGTTCTTTACTCTCATATTATTTTTTGCTGGTTCACACTGCCTAATACAGGTGATTCAGAGAACTGGACAATAGTTATCCTTTCAGTTGGGCTTCCATTGTGACTTAATCTGATTCCCATGGTGAAATCAATCATTAAGTGATCTGCTCCATAATTAAGGTGGCTGAACTGCAGCTGTCAAATATTCTTCATGTTTTTGGTCACAGACATAATCCAACATAGAGTAAAGCATGAATAGATTCTATTACTACCTTTTTAATTAAAAAGACTTCTGTATGTCAATAATAACAATATACATATTTACAAACTTAATAGCAAATAATTTCAGGGTAGCTGGACAGTTTCCTGGAGAAAGGCATTTTAGATGAAGAAAACAGGAAAAGCATTACTTTCTCAATAGGTTCATAAAATGTAAATTCATTTTCAATTCTTATTTATTTATAGTTTTCCCTAAAGGAACTTTATAAAGGATGAAAGATTGTATTTATCTGTGAGGTACTTTTATATGGATACCACTTTACAAATTCCACATTCAGTAACTAAAGGGCACAACCTAAGGAAGAGAAATTAAGAAAAATCTTATAGATCATAAAAGCAGACAGAAATAACTGAAAAATATGTTAAGAATAAGTTTATCTAAGTCTTTAGAGTTGGAAGATTTGCAATAATTTTTTTCTTCAAATCATGCTAATTAAACTAAGGGTGCGCCTACATTCCTTAGGAACCAGGAACTTTTATACTCCAGCTGCAACTGGTGACTCTAAAGTGTCCTGGAACACAGAGTATCATTTGAACGAAAGCAGGATACAGCTCATAACTGAAGTTGGCTAATGGCTTAATTTACTAAGAGTGGAGCAGGGGTTTTCAATTTTGGGCGCATGTTAGAATCTCCTGGACACTTGGACAAATCCAGAAACCAAGGTGACATCGCAGGCCAATTACATGAGCATCTCTGAGTCACCACATGAGTTAACTAAATTTCTTGGTGACTCCAGTACACAGCCAAGGTTGCACAACAGTGGATTATCAGAAGCGAAACATATGCTAAAATAGCCAGATAAAATGGGGAAAATTCATTCACGTGTGTGAGTGTTAGGCATTATGTAGAGAAAAGAAAATGTATAGGGTAGTGATTAAGAGCATGATCTGAAGGAGACATCTAGAATCGAATCTCAATTCTGCCACTTGCTCTGGGAAAGCCACAAAAATTTCTCTGTGTCTCGGTCTTCTCATTAGCAAGTCCCTGCCTTATAGGTTTGTTGAGAGACATAAATGTAAACTGCTCAGAACAGTATCTGGAACAGTCTTCATTATATATTGAATATGTATATTTGAAATATATTTGATCTACAGATGCATTTTTAATCATCTTAACTATGTTCATATCATTTTATCGTTGACTTCACCATTTAGTCGTATTCCGTCACAAAGGGGCTGAATTTCATGGACAGATAAACTATTGGTCAGTTCTCCGTAATCCTCTATATTTGGATAAATCAGTAAAAATCATGCAGTAGGATAGTAACTGAAAGAACAACTGAACTAACAGTTAAGCAACAAACAGTAGCAACTGAAATTCAGTGAAGAACTTTAGAGAAGACCAGATGTTTATGATTCTGAAGAGAGATTCTAGATCAAGAGACAGTCCCAGTGGGGGCCTCACTAACCGAGGAGATAGTCTACAGACAGGGAAGGAGAGTGAAAACAAAGGGATTAGAAAACATATAAAGTTGGAAATTATATCTCAAACTTTTTTTTTAAGATTTTTATTTATTTGTCAGAGAGAGCGCTTGTGCATAAGCAGGGGGAGTGTCAGGGCACAGGGAGAAGCAGACTCCCTGCTGAGCAAGGAGCCCAACGCAGGACTCAATCCCAGGACCCTGGGATCTTGACCAGAGCAGAAGGCAGACACTTAACTGACTGAGCCGCCCAGGTGTCCCTCAAACATTTTTTTATATCCCAAAATTTTAAAGCTCTGGCCATGTAAAGTGTACTCTTTTAGGTTTGGATATATATGACAGTACTTTTTTTTTTAAGATTTTATTTATTTATTTGACAGAGAGAGACACAGCGAGAGAGGGAACACAAGTAGGGGGAGTGGGAGAGGGAGAAGCAGGTTTCCCCGTGGAGCAGGGAGCCTGATGTGGGGCTCGATCCCAGGACCCTGGGATCATGACCTGAGCCGAAGGCAGACGCTTAACGACTGAGCCGCCCAGGCACCCCTATGACAGTACTTTTTAGACAAATCATATTTCATTCTATAATGCGTCCAAAAACTTTTATTTAATAATTTGTTGTAGCCATTATTATTACTTAAAAATAACAATAATAAATTACTGAGCTCTTGTTCCTTATGAGACACTATGCTACTTAAATCATCTCATTTAATCCCCATCCTATTCTTTAAAGGTAAATATCATTATTGACCCTTTTTTTTTAAATTAGGAAACTGGAGCCCAGAAAAGTCAAGTAACAAATTTAGTTTATATTCCCAGTAAGTGGTAGAACCGTGATTTAAACTAAACTGCCGAACTTCAGGACTCAAGTTCTTAATCATTATAATATGCCACAGGAAAAAATAAGGAAAAACTTTTGTTTTGTTTTTAAGACAACTGAAATATACCTGTGTGGCCCATTCCTTCTTTTGATCCAGTTGCAACAAAGTTTCTCTGATTATTCTCTTTCTAGCATCTTCCAGAGTGACTTTATAGTGTTCTTTGAAAAGAAAATTAGAAGCTTTAACAAGACTAATCCTAGGGAAAGTTATGCTGCTTGTAAATTTTATTTCCATGATCCTCTCATCTTCTTTCTACATACTTTTCACCCAAATTTTCAGGGTAAATTTTTACTGAAGTATCTAGTACCTCCAATTAGAAGAAATGCTCCAATAATTTACTAACACCTTAATGTGAATTAGCTAAAATGATATCTCACCTAAGAATATTTGTATTTTCAAAGGATTGTCTCTCCAAAGGGAAAATTCCCAATACTTTAGGGCAGCCATCTACCTTGCATATCACACACTTCTGATTCCACAATGGAAATATAAAGAAGATTTAATTATCTGCATGAGAAGCATCCTGTACCTCTGACTCCATCTAACTAAATTTCCAGTGTTCTTGGCATATGTTTTCTTGGGCAGGAAAGACAGAGTGAGAAGAGGAGAGAGGGGTGAAGGGGCCATGAAAGTCAGCCTCTGGTTCTGAGTTGGGCTCAGGGCAAGAGAGGAGGACAGATATGAAGATGTGCAGGATTCTTTATTCTCTAGATTTTCTGATATCATAGTCAGGATCGAGAGAGCAAAGGATCATAAAATTTTAGGCCTTGAAAGATGCTTAGTGAGCATACCCTCAACACCTCTGTTTAAGGAAAAGTGAGGTATAGTGACATTAAGACTGCTGTAGAGAGTGGAGAGGAAGAAAACTAGTCTAACTTGAAATCTGGAGAGTAAGAAAATGGAAGTCTTCGTTTTTCAGCCCACAGATGCCCATCCATACAACCTGTATACTTTTTATTCCCATTCAGAGTCATCACTTGAATATTTTAATCATTCCAATCTCATTTCTGATAGAATTTGTTTCAATTCAGGACCTAGTCCACTAGACTAAGGCTGGATGTTTATTTGAAACTTCTACCCAACAAAACACAACAGGCAATCCAAAAGTTGCAATGGATCAGGAGTTTAGTTATAATGGATTTTTCATTCTTAGCATCTGAAAGAAATCATTAACCTGGAGCTTGATAAGATTAAATATTCTTTGCTGCAAATCATAAAAAATAGATGATCAAATATGCTCTGACTAAAGTTATAGCTCTCTCTAGTGCCACATTAACACTGACAAAGCAACAAAAATACCCAACTTGTTGCAAGTTCCATATAAAATTCTATGGACTGTTTATCTTCTGAAGAGCAGAGTAACCAGCACAAGGGAGGATGTGAAAATCTCATTGCTAGTTTTTGTGATTCACATGCTGCTCTCAGAAACAACTGTTAAACATGCATTTGTGAATACAGCCAAAGAAGCTAAGAGTATGAAATGTCTCCTTCTCATAACAGTTGGAGACGTTGCTACTGGGAGCATGGGAGACTCTGGCTTTGTGCCTTTAAAGTTCTGGCTGCTCAGACCCCTGTCTAATGTGGCCACTTCTCAGAAGCTGATGGCAAAGCCATGCGGGCTGAAGCTTGCTTTGCATTGCTCTGCCTTCCCTGCTGTGTCTGGCTCCGTGTTGCTCTGCTCCCCCACAGTTTTCCTGGGAGTCTCTTGCCCACTTTTCACACACTTGTCAGTGTCACACGACCTCACCGTGCTGACCCTCTCCTGTGGGGAGGGTGGTGTAGCCTCTCTTGTGAGTTCTCTTGGAGATCACCAAGGGACTCCCATTTTACAGATGAAGAAACTGATGTTCAAAGAGGTAATGTTACTTTTTTATAAGTGCATTTGAACCCAAATCTTTTAACTCATGATTAGTGTACAAAGAAATTTTAGAGATTCCTGTCCTGTGTGCCTGGTGAAGGACAAAAGTAAAAATGCTCTGTGAACCTGATATCTAATGACTTATCATACCCCCACACTTTCTGTATTGCTGGGCCTCACTAAGGTCCCCTTTCCTTTTACTGAGAGATAAAGCCTTGTCTTGGATGGATTAGTGACTGTGTTTCCTATACCCACTATCCCAAAATCTCCTAGCCAAAGTTCAGGGAAGCAGCTCTAGGTGCTTCCTCCCCCTTCCCCCCAGAGCTCAGGGATGGTCCTGAATAAGGCAGGATTGGAGAGCTGACCACAGAATGGCTGACCGATGGCCCATGAGGAGGCATGGACAAACGTCTTCGCTCATCTTCGTTAGGTAGGTGATGACACCAGCTCTTTAGAATCTGGGCTGGAGAAAACTGCAAGAACTGGTGTGTGGGAAGCCAGAAGAGAAGGAGGATGGGACAGAGCAAAACAGAGGCACTATGAAGGGGACACAGCCCAGAAAAGACAAATGTAGAGAGGAGCCATCTCTGGGGCCACCACCGATTTGATGGGCTTCTGTTTCCATCTTCAGTCTTCCCATTCCTCACTGCGAGTGTTATATTCAACAAACATGACCATGGGACATCAAACAAACGTAGCTTTATCTCTTCCCTTTAAAATTCATACTGTGAGGCTAGTAACTCTCTCAACAAGATATATGGCAAATTTTGTACTTTTCTGGATCCTTTGTGATAATAAGAGGCCCTCCAATCAGGAATTAATGTATCCAGTCTTTTGTAATAATTAAAACTTTAAACTCCATTCAAAGCTATGGCTATTCCCTTCCCAACCTGGACGTACAACTATTTCCTCTGATTTGAGTTTCTATGCCTCCTCCCTCAGGGTTGAAGAGAAGCATGGAAAGGGGCAAGAAAGCTCTCATTTGACAGATACTATCTCAAGCTAATGTGGCACTTTCTAGTTCTAGCTGGCACTTAGGGTGGATTCCTTTTCCATGGGGCTGTTTTATAGGTTCTTCAGAGGACCACCCTCCTCATTGCTAGTTATTTCACCTGTGGTTCCTTGATGCAGGGGCTGTACTGTCCTTGAGGCTGGCTAACAACTTTTCCGTTGGCCTCTGGCTCTCAATCTATTGCTCCCTCCCATACATGCAGGCTCCTATTTCTCTGTTAGGACCCTATCTCGAAGATCTAACAGGACTGTGTACTCGCTTGCTCTCATAGCAGATTCGTAGGAAACACTTTCATGCTTTGCTGTGACAAACTCTGAGAGTGCAGCCTGCTGCAGACTGAATCTTTGTGCCCCCCTCCCCCCAGTTCATGCATTGAAACATAATCCCCAGTGTGATGGTATTTGGAGATGGGGTCTTTGGGAGGTCATTAGGTCAAGAGGGGGGAACCGTCATGAATGGGATTAGCACCCTTATAAAAAGAGACTCCAGAGAACTCCCTTGTCCCTTCCACTAAAGACGGCTGTCTATGGACCAGGAAGTGGGTTTTCACCAGACACCAAATCTGCTGGCATTGATCTTGAACTTCCCAGCCTGCAGAAGTGTGAGAAATAAATTTCTGTTGTTTATAAGGCACCCATTTAAGGTATCTTGTTATAGTAACCTGAATGGACTAAGACACAGGCCTAGCTCAGGGCGGTGGCCACTTCACCTTTGCTCTGCTGTCAGAATGATCAGTCGGTCCCTTATCCCCTAGATTTCTCAGAGATGCGTCATAAACTAGACCTCCATGTCTCCCAAACTGCAGAGGGCACATACTGAACAATCTGAGGAATTTCCTTAAAGATTCTCCATCTTGATTTGAGGTGATGGAAGAAATTACCTTTCACCTGCCCCTTTGTGGGACAGAATGGGACTTACAGCACACCAAGATCTCTTTCCAAACACTGTCCCCTAATTTCCAACAATCTTTTCTTGACCTATCCAACTTCTTTTATAGACTGGAATTCAGTTTTCTGTCTCATCAGCATGGCAGTATCTCAGTTTACTCTGAAATGTGGTGTCTGTTAAATAGCCACCCCAGTTTAAACTGAGACTTAAAAAGTTTTACTTTAATATCCTGTTTCAATAACCACTCCTTTCCCTAAAATACTTGTTCCTTGCAAGTAAACCAGTCTAATTACCACAAACTCCATGATCATGGGTGTGGGAGGAACATTCTAGAGAAATCATGGAAGAAGGGAGGAAAAAGGGCGATATAATAGTAGGCCTTCAGATAAATCGATTTAAGTGTCCTGCTCATATCCATTGTCCAATTACTGGCCCCCAGGGTATTTTAATTGTCCCTGAGCAGAGTTGCTGCTGCTACCGGCATGGTTAGGAGAAATGCCTAAAACCAATGACAAATAAGAAAAACCCATAACAACTATTTTCCTATGACACCTAAGGTCAGCTACAGACTAAGGTGTAACCAGCAAGTAATTCAACATATTAATGTCATTACCACCATCCCAAAGCTGGATACATAGCATGACAATTTTCAACTCAAAGAAATCATCCAAATTTCTGATCAAGATAATGGGTTAATAAGTTTTTCTGAGAAGGTGACTCCTCCTAATTTAAAAATATAAAGAAATGTTGGGGGGATTTAAAAATTTTAAACTTCTCTGAACAATAACTATTTTAAAAGTATAGTACTGGTTCACAAATACATAGGTCAGTGGAACAGAATAGAAAGTATAGGGAGAGACCCAAATATGCATGGGAAACTAAAGTATGATAAAGTCAACATTTTAAATCACTAGGGTTAAAATGAATTATTTGATACATGATGTTAGGACAACTGGAAAACTATCTGGCAAAAAATAAAATTGGTTTCCTACCTTATAGACACACAAAAAATCAAAGAGGTAAATATTAAAATGAAGCCATAAATATTCTAGAAGAAAATATTGGACAATTTATTATCTCAGATATCATAAAATAAAAACCTAGGTTAGACACTCTAAAACTTCAACATGTCCCCATAAATATACTCCACAAAAAAAACTAATGACAATTGGGGGAAATATTTGTACTTTGTATCACAGTTAAAGAGCTAATTTCCTTAAAATGTAAAGAGCTCTACAACACAGTAGAAAAATGGGCAAGGGATGTGAACAGATGGTTCACAGAAAAGGAAATATAGTTATATTTCCCATTACATTTACGGAACTTATGAAAAGATATTCACTATCACATAATAAGAGAAGTGGAAATTAAAGCTATAATGAGATACCATTTTCTACTTTTAAGACTGGCAAAGAACAAAAAGTTAGCTAACATCCCTGTTGTTGAAGATGCAGGAACATAGGGAGAGGTCGGGGGTGGGGTGGGGGTGGTTGGTAAATTCGGTACAAGCTCTATGGAGGGCCATGCCTATCAAAATAACAAATAAATAAATGGGCACTTCAGGCCAGCCATTCCTTCCTAGAGACATACAAAAGTGAAATTATATAAATACAAGGATATTCATTGCAATAAAAGGTATTTAAGAATATTCATTGCAGCATTATTTGTAATAGTAAAATATAGGAAACAATCTAAATGCTTATGAGTAGGAGACTTGTAAAAAAAAGTATAATACAACAAAACAAAGTAGTCACTGGAAGAATATTGTTACATGAAAAAGCAAGTACAAAATTGTATTTGTAGCATGCTTTGTATATATTGATATAAAATATTTCTGATAAAGTTTACACAAGAAATTGGTTAATAGTGGTTTTGTCTAGAGAGACGATCTGAGTGGTTGGGAGATAGACAGGGGTAGGTAGGTGTCCCCTCTGCCTTTTTTTAAAAAGATTTATTTATTTATTGTTAGAGAGCAGGCAGGAGGGAGGGGCAGAGGAAGGGGGAGGTGCCCTGCTAAGCCTGAAGCCTGCCTCAGGGCTTGATCTCAGGACCCTGAGATCATGACCTGAGCTAAAACCAAGAGTCGGTCGCTTAACTGATTGCGCCATCCAGATGCCCCAGAAGATGTCCCTTTTATTCTCTACTTTTCTTCTGGGGAGGAAAACCTTTTGAAAAATTGGAACTTTAAACCCAGTCTGATTTGGAACCAAATTTACACTGCCTTTGTGGTACAGAAACCCTGAGCTGAGAAACTTACAGAAAACTTGGTCCAGCAGTGGAATATCCCGCAACAGGGCCCCCACAGGGGATAATGGAAATGACCCCACATGAACACCTCCACCAATCAGGGCACCATCACCAGCCGGGCTCAGTCATCTGGCCAGTGTTCTTCTGAGTCATCAGATTTCTCCATTTATTCTACTCTATGACTTTCCTGTCTCTGGGTTTCTGATGTTTTTTAAGACACTGTGCTTAGCCACAGTGACAGACAGATGGCCTCATGGCTCCCAGAACTAGTCCTGGTAAACTTCATCACACCTGATGCCATCCTGCTCCATACTCTCTCCATTTCCCGTCTTGTGTTTGTTCTTCAATTCTTTCTGACTATAACCTTGTGTTTACTTGGGCGTTTCTCTACAATGATTCTGGTTTTATAGCCTGGTTAAGTTGTTCTTAGCTTGCCTCAGGTAAATTTCTTTTCAATATAACCCTGGCCCAGGACCTTCCTACCTTGGTGGAATTGCCCCAGACCTAGGTATGGGAGCATGCAGACAGCACCCACTGAATGAAGCTTCTTTCTCCAAGACAGCTGGTCTCAGGGATTCTCCACTGCCTGCACCCCCCATCCTTCTACTTCTCCTCAGTTCCTTTGGTGGTCCTGGGAGAGTTTCTCCACTTCCTCTCTCCACCCTTACCCTTAGGTTCATAGCTGCTTGTGCTGATAGAGAGTAAAGAATGATTTAGGGAGTACACATTTTTTTCTTCTACAAAAGGGCTGCTCTCCAAAGATTTTCTACTGAATTTGAACTAGCTTTATCACAACTGACCTGAAATTTTCTCTGCATTTTCTTTAACTCTATTGATGTCATTCTGCAAGGAGGTAATGAGTTTAGCATGTTGTTCACTCCCTACATTCTTATATTCTTCCCAGTATTCCTTTTCACTGAGCTTCTCAAGAAATAGTTTCTCGGCATTGTTTATTTGCACGCGCATATCTGTTGAGAGAAAATCAAGACACCATGTCATTGCCATTGTTCTTGCAACCATGATACATTGCAATCCGATTTTATGAAGTTAAGGTCTGAAAAGCCTGCTACTAAAATGCTGTTAACTCATAAATACAATTTTTTTCTCTACAATTAAAGGAAATCTAAACTATTTCAACTATTGTTTATCCCTCATGATGCATAATCCAAGTAAAATTAAGCTTCCAATTATAAAATAGATGTGTGGTTTTAGGCTGTGACTGATAGGTTAATAGACTACCTATATGCCTAGGAACCCACAAGCTTAAATTATTCCCATCGTAGCTTGATAAGTGTCCTATTTTGTACTTTATATCACACAGACTTTTTATTAATAAATTGTCACTTTTCTGACCATTGTGCCTCTGGGCAAAGTGAGTTCAGTATATATCCTGTGCTGTCCCTGGCAACCATTTTTGTAAATAAATAGGTTGCTTCCATCATCTAAATTTCAGTGTTTGGGCTTCCCTTGTGTGAGATGATACCATACCGTACAACAGTAATCTCAACATGTCTTCTCTGGCCCCCGCTTACAAATGCCTTCAGAGTGAAAGATAAATTCTCTAGTAAAATATGTACAAATACTGAGCTGTGTCACCCATATAAACCTTCAGTTTGCCCTGGGGCACTTGCTAAACATGATAGTCTACTCCATCTTTAGGCTTGGTCTCATGCTTCTAAATATTTTGGAACTGGAAGTACTACAAGGAGCAGGGTACATTGAACTTAATGGCCCTTTGGCTCAGTGCCACACACCATCTTGTTTGAGAGCTCCCTGAAGGCAAAACCACATCTTATTCTTCTCTACAAAACCAGCACTTAGCACAGAGTCTGGCAATTAGTTGGTGCTCAATAAATGTTTATGGAATGGCTGAAGTATTGCAATCAGGCCGGGGGAATGTTCTTCAATAAAGAGGAGTCCAGAAGGACTCCAGACCTGTCTTTTTCCAAGGCTGTAAATAAGATCATATATTTTTAAATCCCTTAATAAATGACACTTGTTATTGCCGTTAAACAATGAATACTGCCGTAACCTGCCTGATGAGCTGCCCTTCTATCTGCTTAGACGGCTGCGGTCTCAGCCCTGTACCACAGTGAGTCTTTGAGGGGAGGGTTGCTTACTGTCACTGAAGTCCTTGAAAGAGAGGTCCATGTGGTGGCTGTTGTTCTACTTTGCCAGAGCCCATGTCCCGCCCCTTCTCCTACCCCTTGTCAAATACGTAGGCCAATTATAGTGGCCCCTTCTCCTGGCTGTAGGGATTTGTCCAGCAGGGAGCATGTGTCTCAAGCTAGGGACCAGAGGCCTTCCCTGGAACACATTCACTGAAACTGGTGGAAAACATGTCTCTTTTGTCTCCATTTGGAGGTTAAGGAATGTGAAGTGAGAAATGTCCATGGTCTGATTTCCAGCCTCATGAGGACAACAGCCTCAGAAAAAGGAGCCAACTTTGGAGGGCAAGGCAGAAAGAGAAGAGGGGTAAGAGCCAGAGGAGGAGGACGGAGGTGGACAGAAGGGGGGAGAGTCAGAAGAGGTTTAAAAAAAGAAAAATGCTGAGATCTGACAGCACGTGAGGCTCTGGGTCCAGGTCCAGAGCACCCTGCCTTTTTTCTGTTTGGTTTTATGAAAAAATTAACACCCTCTTTATGTTTAGGCTAGTTTGGGTTAAGTTTTTATCCAGGCAACTGAAGAGTCCTAAATAAAAGGTGAAAAAAAGGGGTTACATCAGTCCTTCTTGAACATTCCTGTGCATAGGAATCCCCCAGGATCTTGTCCCGGTGCAGATTCTAAGTCAGTAGACCTGGATGGGCCTGAGATTCTGTACTGCAACAACCTGCCGCCGCTGCTCCCCAAACCCATCAGGTTACGGCAACTCCCTGGGACTAACAGAACAGCCTCACAAAGCCTTTTCCCATCCGCCTGTCCTCCAGCTTTCCCTCCCTCCCTCCGCATCTGTGGACTCGCTCAGCCTTGGGCCACCGCACATGCCCAGGCCTCCTCTGCTGTGCTTGGTCACCCAGCTTGGCCCCAGTCGTGCATGACACACCCATCCCAGCACTCAGCCCAAACTGTAAACACACACCTCAGCTAGCTGGGCCCATTTCCCTGTGAAGGCAGTTTAGTGAGTGCATCTGAGTATCCTCTGTGGTCTCACTCCCATCTCAAGGGACTTATTAAAGTCCTCCTTCCAAACATAAACAGAAGTCTCCTGGAGAGGCACCCTGCAAAATACAGTATCTACCACCTCATGACACCACCGCTGCCCATCAAGGGATGGGCCAGAACAGGCTTCTGGGAACAGTTGTGGAGACCCCTAAAAATGAAGTTTGCTGATTGATGGTTGATCTTGGCAACTATTTCATTCAAAACCACAAATATTTACAGATGGTGTGCTTGCTCTGTGTAAAGTGCTTAGGTTGGTAGGCTCTCTGAACTACTTGGAGAAATTCAGGGAATCTAGTCCTCATTTTGCCTCCCAGCTCTTAGTACTGCTTCCTGAGAACACTCACATCTCTTCCCCAAGTTTTCTGGCTTCCTAGCTAGATGGTATGTATAGGGGTTCTGGCAAAAGTGGCTTGGGAAATCTTAGCAATAAATTTAGGATAAAGGAATGAAAAAAATTTTTAAAAGAAATCCATGTGTTAAAACGATGTATGACTTAACCCAAGAACCGTGGTATTTCCTAAGTCCATGGCAAGAGAGGTCATGCTCTTTCATCTTCTGCACCTAGCATCATTTTTGTCCATGTCCTCCAACCTTCCCCCTTGACAACTCTTATTCCTCTTTCCCCACCGAAATGGGGGGCTTAGCTCCCTTAGTGATACTGGTAGGGGGGGGGCAGCTTCATGGCAATATTCACCCTGTTCCCAAGTCTGAACTGAGTTAGGAGCCAAAGAAGCTGCCAGACAAGAGAATTTCCCCAAACAAAGAACAAATCCCCCCTGTGAGGACTTCAGGGCGGTAGCCAGCAGGCTGTTGTCTGGTGTCAAGAGCCAGGTGGTTTTCCTCTGCCTTGTTTTTGATCAGTGCCCTTCTTCTTCCTCCTCACTTGGCTCTAGTAGCTCTGCCCACTTGTTACTTCCCTCTCCTGCCCATTTACGTACAATGTGTGTGTGCTTGCGGTGGTAATGCTCTCATCTGAACATATTAGGGGACAAAAGCATGAACGCATTCAAGAAATAACTTTAAGTTCCTAAGTCACCTTTCAAGTTTTCTTCCTGGTCTCTTTCAAACTTCCATTTTTCCTTCATTGCTTTTTCAACATCTTCCCTTGTTACAACTGGTAACCCGTCTGACTTATCTTCACTCAGCTCCTTTAGTAGGTTCTGTATGTGCCAAATCTGTTCATCCTTCAATCGTTTGTTCTGTTGTGAAAATCAACAGTAGGTAACTGCATCTGCTCAAGTATTTACCTTGACTGGTCTCAAAACCGATTCATACACTGAAGCTTGCAAAGTGAGAAAAAAACATTTAATGAAATAAGTTTATACAGTATCTCTAAGAGCTTATGGAACATGGAAGATGCAAAGTAAAATTAAACCCAACAACACAGTAAATAATGGATAGAAAGTTACATTTAAAAAATTGTGTTATTAACCTCCCAGTCTATCACCCTAGGCAACAATCGCCTCAAAATCAACTCTAGCTCTAAAATAGGCAACAAACAAACAAACAAACAAACAAAACAAAACCAAAGATAGTGATCATTTAAAAACCAGTGAACATTAAAGTTAGACCTTGGAAACTGATTTCTTCAGTCTCCCACTAAAACCTTCTCCAGAGATCATCACTCATTTGGTCAGTATTTGTGAAGCATCTACCAGGCGGTCGTCTAGATACCAAGAATACATCAGTGAACATTATATACAAAACACAGTGGCCCCTTCTCTTAGCCATAGGGTTTTGTCCAGGGGAAGCATGTATCTCAAGCTAGGCACATGCTCAGGGGCCTTCCCTGGAAATACTTACACTGAAACTGGTGGAAAACATGTCTGTTTTGTCTCCATTTTGAGGTTAAAAGGATGTAAGGTGAGAGGTGTCCATGGTCAGAGTTCCAGCCTCATGGGGACAATAGCCTTAGAAAAAGGATGCTTCCGTTGCAAAGATAAAAATTTAACCCAAAGTAGCCTAAGCATGAAGAGGATGTTAATTTTTTCACATAACCAAAAGGAAAAGGCAGGGTGCTACACCTGGCCCAGAGCCTCACGTGCTGTCAGATCTCAGCTTTTTCGAATTTTTAAAAATCTGCTCTCTCCCCTTTCTCTCTCATCCCCTCTCCTCCTCTGCTCCCTTCTTCCCCCCTTATCCCTCTTCCCTCTCTGTCTTCCCCAGGAAAGTTGGCTCCTTTGTAAAATGGTACAGCTACTCTGTTAAAAAGGATGCCAATTTCTTATAAACATTTGCTTGGCATACAACTGAGCTCTTAGGCATTTATCTCAGAGAAATGAAAGCTTATATTCACATAAAAACCTGCACACAAATGTTTCTAAAAGCTGTATTTATCATAGCCAAATACAGAAAACAACTCACTTGTCTTTCAGTAGGTAAATGGTTAAATAAATTGTGGTACATCCATATCACAAAATAAAAATGAATAAAAGGAACAAACTAATGATACACTCAGCAAACTGAATCTCCAGAGAATTATGCTGAATGAAAAAAGTCAATCTCCAAAGATTACTTATGAAGATTAATTACTAGTAAGTAATTTATATAACATTCTTAGAACAGCAAAATTATAAATATGGAGAACAGATTAATGGTTGCTAGGAGTTAATGAAGGGGTGGAATTGAAAGGGAGTGAGTGGCTATAAAAGGACAATATGAGAGATGTTTATATTGATGGAAACGTTCTGTGTCTTGACTGTATCAATGTCAATATTGTTAATGTTAATATCCTACTTGTGATATTATACTATATTCCTGTAATATGTTATAGGAAAGCAGGTTATGGTTACACAGGATCTCTCTGTATTATTTCTTATAACTGCATGCCAATCTATAATTATTTCAAAAAAGTTTTAATTTAAAAAATCAAGGTCAATCAATATTAGCAACCGATAAACAATATATTGCTCTTTCATCAATTCTCAAATGTTCCATTTTCTTGAATGAAATAGATTGTTTTGTTTTCTTATAAATAAATTGAATTACTTTGGCTTGACATGAGTTATTTGAAAATGAAATATTTGTAGAAACTTGAATAATACCAATGGAACTATCCCTTGCCAAACTATTGCACTAATACTTTTCCCACATACGGACTTTTCCACTTATTTTTGTTAGAAGTGGAAAATTCCTTTATCAAGTATAATCTGAATACTAAATAAATCTTTATCTGATTTTATTTATGTTAGCTAATATTAGTAAGGCGACAATCTCCTCAAAATCAACTCCAGCTCTAAAATAGGCAAAAAAACTCAAATATAGTGATCATTTAAAAACCACTACATGGCGGGGGGTGGGGGGAGATGGTGGAGGGGTAGGGGACCCTATTTCAACTGGTCCCCGGAATTGAGCTGGATATCCACCAGACGACTCTAAGCACCCATGAAACCAGCCTGAGATGTAAGAAGATCTGGATCTCTACAAACAGAATATCGCAGGCGGTTGGTTTTGAGGTACAAAGCGGGGAGCCTTGATTCCGCGGGCAGATATCGGAGGATAAACGGCAGCAGGAGGGAGCCTGGCTGTGGGGATCCTACACCGCTGGTGAGCGACAGCCTTGCGCACTGGGGATGGGGCACAGACTCGCAGGCCGGTGGCGGCGGGGAAAGGACTTTAGGGCAGCCCCCGGGGCGGAAACCCAGAGCGGTGGGTCGCGCGTGCGATCTGGGGGCAGCTGGCGGGTTTAGAAGCAAAAAGGGCAGAGACGTGTCCCGACCTGGAGGCAGGACTGGGAGCCCTGCGGAGGGGCGCACAACCCAGGACGCTGCAGGTTATTGCAGCACAGACAGAAACGGAGACGGTGTGGCCTGGAGAGCTCACTGAAGAGCAGATTGCAGTCTCTCTGCTCTGAGGCAGAGGGTTGGAAACGGTCTTTTCTGCTCTGACTCATGGAAGAGACATGCAGAAAGCAGCCAGAGAAAGCCGCCAGAGAACAAAAGCCCCCAAAACTGATTCCTGCTGAGCCCATCCCCGCCACAGGGGGGCAGGGCAACTCCGCCCAAACAGGGTTGCCTGAGTAACAGCGCGGCAGGTCCCTCCCCCAGAAGACAGGCTGGGAAAACAAGAGGCCAGCAACCCTAAGGTCCCAAGAAAATAGGTGCGTCTTGCTTGGGTTCTGGTCTATACATACCCTCAAATACCCATCAACAGAATGACTAGGAGGAGGAGCCCCCAAAATAGAGAAGACTCAGAGATCATGACTTATGCCGCAGATTAACAAATGGATGCAGATATAACCAAGATGTCGGAGATGGAATTCAGGCTAGCAATTGTGAAGACAATGGCTAGAATGGAGAAATCAGTTAATGGCAACATAGAGTCTCTAAGGGCAGAAATGAAAGCTGAATTGGCAGAACTTAAAAATGCTATCAATGAGATCCAATCCAATCTAGATAATCTAACAGCTAGGGTAAGTGAGGCAGAAGAACGAATAAGCGACCTGGAAGACAATATAATAGATAAAAAGGGAAAAGAGGAGGCCAGGGGAAAAACAACTCAGAATCCATGAAAATAGAATCAGAGAAATAAGTGACACTATGAAGCATTCCAATGTCAGAATAATTGGAATCCCGGAGGGAGTGGAGAGAGAGAGAGAGGACTAGAAGATGTATTTGAGCAAATCGTAGCTGAGAACTTCCCTAATCTGGGGAATGAAACAAACATTCGTGTCCTAGAGGCAGAGAGGACCCCTTCCAAGATCAAGGAAAACAGGCCAACACCCCGGAATGTAATAGTAAAACCTGCAAATCTTAGAACCAAGGAAACCATCTTAAGGGCAGTTAGGGGGAAGAGATTCCTTACGTACAGAGGGAGGAACATCAGAATAACGTCAGACCTATCCACAGAGACCTGGCAAGCCAGGAAGGCCTGGCAAGACATATTCAGGGTACTAAATGAGAAGAACATGCAGCCAAGAATACTTTATCCGGCAAGGCTTTCGTTTAGAATGGATGGAGAAATGCAGAGCTTCCACAACTGGCAGAAATCGAAAGAATATGTGACCACTAAGCCGGCCCTGCAAGAAATATTAAGCGGTGTTCTATAAAAGGGGAAAGACCCCAAGAGTGATATACAACAGAAATTTACAGGGACAATCTATAAAAATAACGTCTTCAGAGGCAACATGATGACAATTAATTCATATCTTTCAATAATCACTCTCAAGTGAATGGCCTAAATGCTCCCATAAAACGGCACAGGGTTGCAGATTGGATAAAAAGACAGGACCCATCCATATGCTGCCTACAAGAGACTCATTTTGAACTTAAAGATACATCCAGACTGAAAGTGAAGGGAGGGAGATCCATCTTCCATGCCAGCGGACCTCAAAAGAAAGCTGGGGTAGCAATTCTTATATGAGACAAATTAGATTTTAAACTAAAGTCTGTAATTAGAGACACAGAAGGACACTATATCATTCTTAAAGGGTCTATCCAACAAGAAGATCTAACAATTGTAAATATCTATGCCCCCAACATGGGAGCAGCCATCTACATAAGCCAACTGTTAACCAAAATAAAGAGTCATATTGATAACAATACGTTAATTGTAGGAGACCTCAATACTCCACTCTCAGTAATGGACAGATCATCTAAGCAGGAAATCAACAAGGAAACAAGAGCTTTGAATGATACATTGGACCAGATGGACCTCATAGATATTTACAGAACATTCCACCCTAAAACAACAGAATACTCATTCTTCTCGAGCGCACATGGAACTTTCTCTAGAATAGACCACATACTGGGTCACAAATCAGGTCTCAACCGATACCAAAAGATTGAGATTATTCCCTGAATATTCTCAGACCACAATGCTTTAAAACTGGAACTCAATCACAAGAAAAAATTTGGCAGAAATTCAAATACTTGGAAGCTAAAGACCACTCTGCTCAAGAATGTTTGGGTCAACCAGGAAATCAAAGAAGAACTTAAACAATTCATGGAAATCAATGAGAACGAAAACACATCAGTCCAAAACCTATGGGATACTGCAAAGGCGGTCCTAAGGGGGAAATACATAGCCATCCAAGCCTCCCTCAAAAAAATAGAAAAATCCCAAATTCACCATCTCACTCTACAACTTAAAGAACTAGAGAAAAAGCAACAAATGATGCCTAAGCCATGCATTAGAAGAGAAATAATTAAAATTAAAGCAGAGATCAATGAATTAGAAACCAGAAACACAGTAGATCAGATCAACGAAACTAAAAGTTGGTTCTTTGAAAGAATTAATAAGATCGATAAACGACTGGCCAGACTTATCCAAAAGAAAAGAGAAAGGACCCAAATTAATAAAATTATGAATGAAAGGGGAGAGCTCACGACTAACACCAAGGAGATAGAAAAAATTATTAGAAATTATTATCAACAACTATATGCCAATAAACTGAGCAATCTGAATGAAATGGAGGCCTTCCTGGAAACCTATAAGCTGCCAAGACTGAAACAGGAAGAAATTGACAACCTGAATAGGCCAATAACCAGTAACGAGATTGAAGCAGTGATCAAAAACCTCCCAAAAAGCAAGAGTCCAGGGCCTGATGGATTCCCTGGGGAATTCTACCAAACATTCAAAGAAGAAATAATACCTATTCTACTGAAGCTGTTTCAAAAAATAGAAACAGAAGGAAAACTTCCAAACTCATTCTATGAGGCCAGCATTACCTTAATCTCCAAACCAGGCAAAGATCCCATCAAAAAGGAGAATTTCAGACTGATATCCCTGATGAATATGGATTCCAAAATCCTCAACAAAATCCTAGCTAATAGGATCCAACAATACATTAAAAGGATCATCCACCACGACCAAGTGGGATTTATCCCTGGGATGCAAGCGTGGTTCAACATTTGCAAATCAATCAATGTGATAGAACACATTAATAAGAGGAGGGAGAAGAAACATATGGTCCTCTCAATTGATGCAGAAAAAGCATTTGACAAATTACAACATCCTTTCCTGATTAAAACTCTTCAGAATATAGGGATAGAAGGAACATTCCTCAAGTTCATAAAATCCATCTATGAAAAACCCACAGCAAATATCATCCTCAATGGGGAAAAGCTGAGAGCCTTTCCCTTAAGATCAGGAACATGTCAAGGATGCCCACTCTCGCCACTATTGTTCAACATAGTACTAGAAGTCCTAGCAAGAGCAATCAGACAACAAAAAGAAATAAAAGGTATTCAAATTGGCAAAGAAGTCAAACTCTCTCTTTTCACAGACGACATGATACTTTATGTGGAAAACCCAAAAGACTCCACCCCCAAATTACTAGAACTCATACAGCAATTCGGTAATGTGGCAGGATACAAAATCAGTGCACAGAAATCAGTTGCTTTCTTATACACTAACAATGCAACTGTAGAAAGAGAAATTAGAGAAACGATTCCATTTACAATAGCACCAAAAACCATTAAGATACCTCGGAATAAACCTAACCAAAGAGGTAAAGGATCTATACTCTAGGAACTACAGAACACTCATGAAAGAAATTGAAGAAGACACAAAAAGATGGAAAAATATTTCATGCTTATGGATCGGAAGAATAAACATTGTTAAAATGTCTGTGTTACCCAGAGCAATCTATACCGTCAATGCCATCTCGATCAAAATTCCAATGACATTTTTCAAAGTGCTGGAACAAACAATCCTAAAATTTGTATGGAATCAGAAAAGACCCCAAATCGCCAAGGAAATGTTGAAAAAGAAAAACAAAGCTGGGGGCATCACGTTACCCAATTTCACGCTATATTACAAAGCTGTGATCACCAAGACAGCATGGTACTGGCACAAAGACAGTCATATAGACCAATGGAACAGAATAGAGAACCCAGATATGGACCCTCAACCCTATGGTCAAATAATCTTTGACAAAGCAGGAAAAAACATGCAATGGAAAAAAGACAGTCTCTTCAATAAATGGTACTGGGAAAATTGGACAGCCACATGCAGAAGAATGAAGCTTGACCATTCTCTAACACCATTCACAAAGATAAACTCAAAGTGGATGAAAGACCTCAATGTGAGACAGGAATCCAGCAAAATCCTAGAGGAGAACATAGGCAGTAACCTCTTTGACCTCAGCCACAGCAACTTCTTTCAAGATACATCTCCAAAAGCTAGTGAAACAAAAGCAAAAATGAACTTTTGGGACTTCATCAAGATAAACAGCTTCTGCACAGCAAAGGGAACAGTCAACAAAACAAAGAGGCAACCCAAAGAATGGGAGAAGATATTTGCAAATGGCACTACAGATAAAGGGCTGGTATCCAAGATCTATAAAGAACTTCTCAAACTCAACACCCAAAAAACAAATAATCAAGTCAAAAAGTGGGCAGAAGATATGAAAAGACACTTCTCTGAAGAAGACATACAAATGGCTAACAGACACATGAAAAAATGTTCATCATCATTAGCCATCAGGGAAATTCAAATTGAAACCACATTGAGATACCACCTTACACCAGTTAGAATGGCAAAAACGGACAGGGAAAGAAACAATAAATGTTGGAGAGGTTGTGGAGAAAGGGGAACCCTCTTACACTGTTGGTGGGAATGCAAGTTGGAACAGCCATTTTGGAAAACAGTGTGGAGGTTCCTCAAAAATTTAAAAATAGAGCTATCGTATGACCCAGGAATTGCACTACTGGGTATTTACCCCAAAGACACAGATGTAGTGAAAAGAAGGGCCATATGCACCCCAATGTTCATAGCAGCAATGTCCGCAATAGCCAAACTGTGGAAAGAGCCGAGATGCACTTCAACAGATGAATGGATAAAGAAGATGTGGTCCATATATACAATGGAATATAACTCAGCCATCAGAAAGGATGAATACCCAACTTTTACATCAACATGGATGGGACTGGAGGAGATTATGCCAAGTGAAATAAGTCAAGCAGAGAAAGTCAATTATCATATGGTTTCACTTATTTGTGGAACATAAGGAATATCATGGAGGACACTAGGAGAAGGAAGGGAAAAATGAGGGGGGGGAATTGGAGGGAGAGATGAACCATGAGAGACTGTGGACTCTGAGAAACAAACAGGGTTCTAGAGGGGAGGGGGGAGGGGGGATTGGTTAGCCCGGTGATAGGTATTAAGAAGGGCATGTACTGCATGGACCACTGGGTGTTATACGAAAACAATGGATCGTGGATCACCACATCAAAAACTAATGATGTATTGTATGGTGACTAACATAACATAATAAAATTAAAAAAAAAAGAAAAACAACTACATATAATTCATAAAGAAATAATGTGTAATCAATCAACAAATTTTTCTCTTACTTTCCATACTTAGCACAATACTTGTCAAAGTGAATGTAGTCCTCTTTGATCAGATTTTTAACACATTGACTATTCTTTTCAAACATATGATATTTTCATTTGTAAATTAAAATAGTATTGTATGTCCTAAAAATGTAATTGAATGTTGCATAAATATGACTAAATCACAATTGGCATTATATGTAAATTTAATAACATCCATATTAAACTTCCCAAATCTCATAATGAGTTTCAAATGGATGGGAGATGTGTTTGACATGTTACAAAATTCACTATATCTGAAAAATTATTTTGAGTGATATATTGAAATACAGTTTAGTTAGATATATTCACCAATGTGTTAAAGAAGAGACAGTTATCCTATAAAGTAGACAACTCTTATTCAAAGTAAGAATAATTGTCACACTATAAAATAGAAGAAAGGAGATTCAATAAATAAACTACAAAGAAAGGACTGACTTTGTTTTGTTATAAGGCCATCTCATGAACTTTACCTTTTTAAGTCTTTAAGATTCACAGGAGCAAGAACAGAAGTTGCCAAGATAGTACACAGATTTCTCCCTTACTATTTTCCTGCTTTCCCCAACAATGACATCTTATATAACCACAGCACATTATCAAACTAGAGAAATGGACATTGGTACAATGTTATTAAGTAAATTAGAGACTTTATTTGGATTTCCTCAGTTCTTACATGTACTCATTTTAATTTTCTTGTGTGGGTATAAGTATAATGAAAATTTATCATACACACACACACACACACACACATATGTATGTATGAGAATTATCAGATGGCATTTGAAGTTGTGGTGTTAAGTAAGATCTTTAGAGTTAAAGAGAAGAGTTGAGATCAGAACCCTGGAAAATACTAATTTAGGGGTGGGTCTAGGAAAAGAGCAATGAGTGAAAAACAAGGAATGGTTGGTGAATAGGGGGGAATATTAAGGGAGAGTGATGTCCTGGCAGCCAAAGAGAGTTTTAGGATGACAGGGATGACTGCTGAAAGCTGGAGGGGTAAAGTGAGGACTACAAAGAGGCCATTGGACCCAACGACTTGGTCATTAATGACTTCTGCCCTAGTAGTTGTGGTGGAACAGCAGGAGTGAAAGAATGAACCAGAGGTAAGGAAGTGGACACAGTGAACTATGAAATGTCTAATGAGGTAAGTGGAGCAGTGAATGCAAACAGAACAGTCCAAACAAAACTCATACAAAGGAGGAGATGATGTGTAGGAAGGAAGAGGGGTATTTCTGATTTTGACCTAACTGAAGAGAAAATTATGTCTTGCTAATGAGTCATGTTTAACTTAGCAATTAAATATCCATGACCTCAAAAATTTTTCCTTCCACTGGTGTTAGTGTGAATCAACTCAACAAATATTTATTGAACACCCACACATGCTGGGCCCTTCCAGAGAAATAAAGGTAAGTAAGATTTGACTGCTGCTGCCTAAAGAGCTTTCAATTTAATGATGGTGCTTTCAAATTAATAATAACATTTGTATGTAGCATTCAGCTTAGTTTGAGGGAATGAAAAGGAGCTAGCCAAGAGAAGAGCATTCTTGGAAGATGAAACAGCCTACATAAATGTACAATAATGAGCGAGACTGGGTTTTCCAAGATTTAAAAGAAGCAAGTGGTAAACAAAGGGTGGACCCACTGGAGATAAGGTTGGAGAGGTGAGCAGAGGTCAGATTTTGTAGGGCCTCAAAGACTTTCGTAAAGAGCATGGATTTAATTTTCTGTACAGTAGGAAGCCACTGTAGGGTTTTAAGCACTGAAAGGTTTACAGTATTCGAAGGGTTGCACCTTGGAAAATGTACTGAATTGAAGACGGATGGGTAAGAGATGGTGGTGGGTTAAACTGGGGCAGTAGCAGCATAAATGGAAAGAAACAGATACATGCAGTGGGAGCTAGAGTCTGTCTCTCCATGCTCCTCACTGCTGGGTCCACTGATGACCCCAAAAGAAAACATAGGCCTATCCCATTCTTAGGTGAATCCTCATGAAAATAAGAATTTTGTTTCTGGCTTCAAATGAGGGGCTATGGGAAAGCGATTCCTAGTCCTGGTCTGTTGTCCTTTCTACAACCAAATGGAAGTCCAAGGCTGACCCAAGAGTCCCAGTGGTGACCCCTGGGGGATGTGGATTTGTCCCTGATGGCAGCTCACTCCTCTCCCATGCTGTGGATCTCATCATGTGGAACTGCATCCCAGCACCTAGACCAAAGTTCCCCTTTCCATTCTCATCCACAGACCTGAGTTTCTGTTTGAGTCTGATAAACAGACTTTAGTGACTGATCCTGGAGAATCATGACAATGTCAGGGTCACAGTTATATCACCACCATGACATGTCTGGCCCAATAAATGTTGCTGAATGAATGGCCAAATTAGCCCTATTTGGAAGACGGGAATCCGCATGTTACAGGAGGGAAACTGAGCCTCCTACCAGTTTGGGCCAAAATGATACCAGCACTAAGTTGTACAGTCAGGATGTAAACTCAGGTCTCTGACCCCAGACTCCATTAAAACTTGTAGATATAGTCATTTTAGACAAAAGCCAAATAAAACAGTTAACTGTGGAAGTTTGAGTCCATATAAATGCTTTAATAGGGAATAGTCTCAGTATTTCCTCATTTATGAGATACCTTAAGGGATAAGTTGTGTTAATTATCACTTACTGCTTCCAAACTGTATTTCTGCCAGTCTTTAGTCATGATGGTCATATACAGCATGGCTTTGATATTCATTTTAATCTGATTTTATAAAAACAATATATCATCTTAAACATTAAGTGAGTCACTTTTTTTTAAAGATTTTATTTATTCATTTGTGAGAGAGACAGAGAACAAGCAGGGGGAGAGGCAGAGGGAGAGGGAGAAGCAGACTCCCCGCTGAGCAAGGAGCCTGATGCTGGACTCGATCCCAGGACCCTGGGATCATGACCTGAGCCGAAGGCAGACGCTCAACCATCTGAGCCACCCAGGCGCCCTAAATGAGTCAATTTAACAATTGAGATTATACTTTTCAAATAATATTTATATAAGCACCCTCTGAAAATCTAAAAACAAAAAGATACAGAAATTAAAAACAGAGAAACTCAAAGTGGAGTTTATCCTTTGGCTAAATAAGAAGTTAAAAGATAAATGTGATTTCAGAGCCTTAAAATTTTGAACACATGATTCAGGGTCATCATGATCTAAATAACACAGATCAAGCTGACTTCCTTTGACATGGTAATTAATATAATAGGAACAGCAGTGCCCTCTTGCCTTAAATGTACCCAAAACTAAGATTGTAAATTAATCAATTCCAAGCACTAAAGAATTTCCTAGAATACATGTCATCATAATTCACAATTTTTAAAGGCATTTGTATAAATGTTTAATAGCTAGATATAAGCTTTATTTTTTTTAATTTTTTAAGATTTTATTTATTTGTCAGAGAGAGAGAGTGCACAAGGAGGGGGAACGGCAGGCAGGGGGAGAATGGCAGGCAGAAGGAGAAGCAGGCTCCCTGCTGAGCAAGGAGGCCGATGTGAGAATCGATCCCAGGACTCTGGGATCATGAACTGAACCGAAGGCAGATGCTTAACCCACCGAGCCAGCCAGGTGCTCCTAGATATAGGCTTTCAATGTTATACTTACTCTTTCATGATACCTTTGGTTCTTTTCTCTAAGTCTCCTTATTTGAGCCATAAATCGTTCTACTGCATTTTCCTTTATTTGACAGCTGATAATAAACAAAGATGTGTTACAATTACTTATCAAGTAAAATTAATGAGAAACAAATTAAAAAATTAAACTATTTAGATTGAAATAAAGTATTAAATATATTATAAAAACCCATTTAGGGATAAGATACCTTAAGTGATTTTTGTGTGTGTGTTTCTGAGTATATTTGACTCACTAAAATATATATTCGGGAGATAACTTCAAGTTTTTTTCCTAAACCAATCCCCATTTGCATTTGACAGTCATAATTTTTATACTTTCTAATTATCTATAAATAATTCAGCTTAAAGGGAACTTAGGGAAGTGCACACAGAAAACATGCTTTCTAGAATTCTAAAAAATTCAGACAAAAATAACAAAACAAAGACTTTATAAGGGCAGGCACATCTTCTTGAAATAGTAAGATAAATGAGGCATACCTTTGGTTCAAGTTCGTTAGTATGCCATCTCTTCTATAAATAATAAAAGCTTTCCTGGCACAAACACATTTCTTTAATACCCAACAAGTACTTGTTGAGCATCTGTCAGGTACAAAGGAGAGATAGAACAGTGCAGAAAGACTTTGGTATAGGCCGTTTGATAGCTATTTGAAGTACTAAGTATATCTCTTCTCTCTCTATTACCCAGCAAATCTTGTAACTTTATATCTGAGACCAAAGTAACACAATGGAAACAGCTTTGCATAAATACCTTGCCTCAATTAAAACAAAACAAAATAAAAATACAGCACCTCTGTGGTGTAGTGAACAGAGAGGTCATTATAGATGAGAAACTCTTGTGTGCCATCTTGTCCCTGTCACTTCTTACCTGTAGGATCTCAGGCAAGTCACTTCTCTGAGCATCAGTTTCCAAGCTATCAGTGGTTATAACAATACCTAGCTCTAATCCTATAAGGATTAAAATAAGAAATTGTATGTGAATGTTTCTAGCATAAAGTAAGTGCTTAGTAAATTTCAGTTGAATTTGAATCTTATATCCTCGGCCCTTCCTCCAAAATACCATTTATATGTGTGACTATCGTGTATTCAGTAGAGAGAAAAATAAAGCTCCTTCTTTCCTAATGATGAGAAAATGCAACATAAAAACAAAACAAGCAATTCCTTTAGTGGCAAAAGTGCTATGTTTGGATACTATGAAACTTGGACTTCAGTCCTGTTTCTCCGCTAACTGCCTAAGGACTGTCAACCTAGTTAGGCTGTGGCTTACTCCTCTGTAGGTAAGACAATTGAAGGGGAAGACCTCGATACTGTTTCAGTTCCAAAATTCTGCAGTTTACATTGATCATTGTTCCCTTTCATGCAGTCACACAGACAACACAAACAGCACATACAAGATTTAATGAGCCGCTGATCTGTGTCCAGTGTTGTTTATGGCATTATGGAGTTGGTGTTGAACAAGACCTCCATGATCCTTGCCCCCAAGGAGCTTACATTTTACTAGACAATGAAGAAGTAAACACCCAAACATACTACTTACTCATTGTTATGGGAGAAATAGCAGGCTATGACAAGGGTAGTAAATGGAAGGGACTACTATACACAGGGTGGTTTCCACACAGTAGTAGGTATAAACCATCTTTTTACTTCTCACCTAAAGTTTAGATGTGGGGGCACCTGGGTGAGTCAGTCAGTTAAGCATCTGCCTTTGGCTTGGGTCATGATCCCAGGATCCTGGGATCAAGCCCTGCGTTGGGCTCCCTGCTCAGTGGAGAGTCTGCTTCTCCCTCTCCCTCTGCTGCTCCCCCCGCTTGTGCTTTCTCTCTCCCTCTCTCTCTGTCAAATAGATAAATAAAATCTTTAAAAAAAATAAAGCTTAGGTGTGCAAAAATTCTGAAGGAGTGCCTTCTCTATCTCCCATTTTTAAGGAGAAAAATTAAAATATTGTAAATGAGAATTATCTGAGAAAGGCCTATGCAAATGTATGAAAATTATGCAATTTCTGCAATTATAAATATGGTAACCGAATTCATTCTCTGCATGGGCAAAGCAGGCAAATGAATCTCAAGTATATGGTGTCCCTTGGTTGAGACTGAGTTTTTGTGTGGTCTGGTTAATAGACTTACTCCTGGCTTCAGCTAAGAGGCTTCCTTGGTGATGACTGAGCATGCAAAAATGGGTCTGGAGACTCCATCCAGCCCCAACCCCAGATACTGCATGGCACACACTTATACTAAAAAAATTATTTCTCACTTATTTGAAAATCAAATTTAATTTGGCATCGTATAATTTTATTGGCTGTATCTGGCAAGCTGACACTTAAGTCTACCACCCCTCCGCTCAGAGCAGTTAGGAGCAAATGACCTGGGGCTTTGTCTTGTGTTCCTTGGGAGCAGTTCAGAAAGATCTGAGTGGCACCAGCAGGCCTCAGGGGCAATTCTGAGGCACCCTAAAGGTTTCGGTGGCTTCCTTGCTCCAGTTGTGGCCCACATGGTAGTTGTAGGTCTAAGTTAGCTGAGCTAACTAATTTCCTTGGAATTTACTTCAACCTCCATGGGTCTCATGAAGATGAAACTGAACTTCAGAACTCAACACTATCAGCCACTTGGGAATTCACGCTTCACTGTTTTCTATATACTTTTTCCTTTTCAGATCTCCCTCAGATGCCATTGTACGCACATGTCACACTAAATATTGAAGCAACTGGGATGATAAGCCAATGAGATAATATATATTAATGTGGTTCAAAAAGGATACACACTATTCTAAAGCACAGTGATAGGAAATGGTTAGTAATACAACAGGTCACCTTTCCCCTTCCCTCTCTGTATTACTAAGATGTTACTCATGTGTCAACTTTCTCCCTCCAGGCAATTTCACTGAAAATTCAGAGAAGGAAAACAAATAAATCTGGATTTTTTTTTTTTTTTTTTTTTTTTTTTTTAGAGAGGGAGAGAGAGAGTGAGAGCATGGGGTGGGAGTAGAGGGAGAGGGAGAGAAAGTGTCAGCACAGAGTCTGACATGGGCTCGATCTCATGACCCCAAGATCACGACCTGAGCTGAAACCAAGAGACAGATTGCTTAATGACTGTGCCACCCAGGGGCCCCTAAATCTGGATTTTTAAAAAGAATTTATACTTTCATCTATTTTTTTAACCTATAATCATATCCACACCTATTTCTATATTCATACTCATTGTAGAAAACTGGGGGAAAAACAAGTATAAAGGAAAAAATTAAAACCACCATTACCTAGAGATGATGATTACTTTATAGATTTAGCATTGGCAGTCTCAGCTCTTCCCAAACAACCATAGAGGATCATGACTTTATCTTTTGGGGTTAGATTAAAAAAATGTTTAGTTGTTCAGAAATCATTGACTACCGACTATGTTCTCCCAGCTCTTTGTTAGATGAGATTGTATAAGAGAATTATAAGATGCTGCCAGGGGATCCTTGGACAATCCTTTCTCAGAAAGTGAAGGGGATGTTTTGGCTATTGGTCATGTGACAAAAGTTCTGTCACCTGGGAACACAGGCAATGAGTCAAGTGTCCCTAGCAGAGTGACAGTGTAAAGCAAGGCCTTGACTGTTCCAGTCCACAAGATTATTTATTTAGTCTTAACAGAGGAGAGAACAAAAGCATGAGATGTTCAATTTATATCTTGCACTAGATCATGAGAATGTTTGTCTCTTTGTAAACCTCTGTGAAAGAACAGAAATACTGGCCTCTGACTGACCTAGAAGAGAAAGAAACAATTGTATCTGGATGTCACCAACATAAACCATAGGAGCAAATTAGAGACCAGATTGTATTCACAGAGCCTGACTTTCTTCCCCCCTCTCCAAAGATGAGACAAGGGAAGTTTTTGGTTACGCTGACAAATAAGGGCAGGTGGTTTCTGGTTATAACTTAATGTCTCAAGTAGAAAATAAAGGGGAACTTTGTTAAAAGTCCCTTCCCATGGGTGTTTCTCTTTTAGTGTTCTGACCCTTTCACTCACTGAAAAGAATAGACAGATAGATTTGGAGTTTCTTAAGGAGAAGGAGATGGATTTTCTCTGAATGTCGTTAAGAACAAATCTCTTAAGGACCAGTGTCACAGGCTAGTCACCAGCATCACGGGCTCCGCACCTGCAGCATTTTCCCCCTCCAATAGATAGTTTCCCAGTCCTGAATCCCAAATGCTTCACGGGGCTTGGCTTATTTCACCCTTGCTCATGCCACCAGTCTGCTCTTACCCTCTCTCCCGCATTCTGCCTTCTCTCTGTTCCTGGACTCTGTAAAGCTCTCCCTCACCCCAGCGTCCTTTCCATAAGCCTTTCTCTCCTCCACTCTATGTCTCCATAACACCTGATCCTCTGCCAGGGATCAGCTCCAACATCCCTCCCTCAAACAAGCTTTTCCTGACCTCTCTGACCGTATCAACTCCTTCAGTTAAACCCTTACACAGGAGTTGTTTACTTTTGTTTCATAGTGTCTTAACTGTAGCTATGCAATTTTAAAAAAAATCTTCAAGTATTTATCTAATGTCTCATGAGGGCTGGAACTGGGTGGTCTGTTTGCTGTTGTCCTCCAGCACTTGCCTTGGACTTGGTAAACATTCAAGCACTTGTTCAGTAAATGCATGAAGTACATGTTTTTGTTAAAAAATTAATTTTTAAAAATGTTAATCCCAGTATAGTTAGCGTACAGTGTTATATTAGTTTCAGGTGTACAATATGGTGATTCAACAATTCTATACATTACTCAGTGCTCGTCATGGTAAGTGTACTCTTAATCCCAATAACCTATTTCACCCATCCCCCACCCACCTCCCCTCTGGTGAGCATCAGTTTGTTCTCTGTAGTTAAGAGTCTGTTTTTGACTTGTCTCTTTGTTCATTTGTTTTGTTTCTTAAATCTCACATATGAGTGAAATCATATGGTATTTGTCTTTCTCTGACTGACATTTCACTTAGCATTGTACTCTGTAGTTCCATCCATGTTGTTGCAAATGCTAATATTTCATTCTTTTTTACGGCTAATATTTCACTAAATTATTTATATTTATATATTATATTATTTATATTTATATTTATATATAATAATGAGATATAGTTATAATATATAATTTTATAAATATACAATTATATATTATATATAATGAAATATATATGCATATCTATATATATTATCCATTCCTCTTTATCCATTCATCTATTGATGGACACCTGGCTGCTTCCATAGTTTCGCTATTATAAAGAATGCTGCAATAAACATAGGGGTGCATGTATCCCTTTGAATTAGTGTTTCTATATTTTTTGGGTAGTACAATTACTGAATCTCTAAGGTAGTTCTATTTTTAACTTTTTTGGGGAACCTCCACACTGTTTTCTACATGGCTAGATCAGTTTGCATTCCTACCAACAGTTGACGAGGTTCCTTTTTCTTCACATACTCACCAACTCTTGTTGTTTCTTGTGTTTTTGATTTTAGCCATTCTGACAGGTGTGAGGTTTTGATTTGCATTTCCCTGATGATGAGTGATGTCGAGAATCTTTTCATGTGTCTGTTGGCCACCTGGATGTCTTCTTTGGAGAAATGTGTGCTCATGTCTTCTGCCAATTTTCAACTGGATGTGTGTGTGTGTGTGTGTGTGTGTGTGTGTGTGTGTGTGTATGAGCTGAGTTGTATCAGTTCTTTATATATCTTATTCTATATGTCATTTGTGAATATCTTCTCCCATTTAGTAGGTTACCTTTTAGTTTTGTTCATTGTTTCTTTTGTTGTGCAGAGCTTTTTATTTTGATGTAGTCCCAATAGTTTATTTTTGCTTCTGTTTCCTTTGCTTCAGGAGACATATCCAGAAAAATGTTGCTATCACTGATGTTAGAAAAATTACTGTTTGTGTTCTCTTCTAGGACTTTTATGGTTTGAGGTCTCACATTTAAGTCCTTAATCCATTTTTAGTTTATTTTTGTGTATAGTGTGAGAATGCCCAGTGTCATTCTTTTGCATGTGGCTGTGCAGTTTTCTCAACACCATCTATTGAAGAGACTGCTTTTTTTCCATTGGCATTCTTGTCTCCTTTGTCAAAGATTAGTTGAACATATAAGCATGGGTTTATTTCTGGGCTTTCTATTCTGTTCTATTGATCTATGTGTCTATTTGTGTGCCAATACCATATTGTTTTGATTACTATCTTGAAATCTGGGATTGTGATACCTCCAGTGTGGTTCTTTATTAAGATTGCTTTAGCTATTTGGGGTCTTTTGTGGTTCCATACAAAGTTTAGTATTATTTGTTCTAGTTCTGTTGAAAATGCTATTGGTATTTGGATAGGGATTGCATTAAATGTGTAGATTGCTTTAGGTTGTATGGACATTTTAACAATATTTGTTCTTCTAATCCATGAGCATTTGTTTGTGTCACCTACAGTTTCTTTCATCAATGTTTAATAGTTTTCCAAGTACGGGTCTTTTACCTCCTTGGTTAAGTTTATGCCCAGCTAGGGGCGCCTGGTTGGCTTAGTCATTAAGCATCTGCCTTCGGCTCAGGTCATGATCCCAGGGTCCTGGAATCGAGCCCTGCATTGGGCTCTCTGCTCAGGGGGAAGCCCACTTCTCCCTCTGCCACTCCCCCTGCTTGTGATCCCTCTCTTGCTGTCTCTCTATCAAATAAATAAAATCTAAAAAAAAAAAAAAAAGAAAAAATTACACCCAGCTATTTTATTCTTTTTGGTGCAATTGTAAATGGGATTGTTTTCTCAATTTCTCTTTCTGCTACTTCATTATTAGTGTATAGAAATGCAACAGATTTCTGTATATTGATTTTGTATCCTGCGGCTTTCTTGATTTCATTTATCATTTCTAGTAGGTTTTTGGTGGAGTCTTTAGGGTTTTCTATATATAGTGTCATGTCATCTGCAAATAGTGAAAATTTTACTTCTTCCTTACCATTATGGTTGCCTTTTATTTCTTTTTCTTGTCTGATTGCTGTGGCTAGGACTATGTTGAATAAAAGTGGTGAGAGTGGACATCCTTGTCTTGTTTCTGACCTGGTGAAAAACTGGGAAAAGCTCCCAGTTTTTCACCACTGAGTATGATGTTAGCTGTGCAGTTTTCATAGATGGCTTTTATGACATTGAGATATGTTCCTTCTAAACCTACTTTGTTGAAGGTTATGAAGTACATTCTTATGTGGAAAAGACTGAAATGAATTCATTCACTCCCTAAGAATTACACATTAAAACACCTACCCTGTACCAAAAACTGAGGTTCAAAATCTCTCCAGAGATTTACTGTTTAGAATTGGATAAAACACAAACATAGAATATCTTACCTCTAGTTTTGTCTCCAGCTCCTGGGAGTGAGACACTAGGAAATATTTTATTAAAAATAATTGCATCATTTGGATTTGGTCTGTAGCCACTGGAGATAATACTCATTGGAACGTCTAGAAATGAAAAATCTTTTGCTCTTCCATAAATGTACATGAACTATTCTATGTTGTACTTTAAGAGATAAGTCAGCCAGCTGTTACATACAAACTGTGTATACAGCATGTGGGAAAGTGACCAGTGATCCAGTAGAGGGAGAGAGGGAGTCAAAATCACATTAACGAACGCTGTTTCATTGCTACTACTTGGAATATGTTATAGTTAAAGTTTCAAAATCTTTAAAAAAGATGCACATAGCACAAGAGTGCATTTATGCTTCCAATCTAACTCCAGTCTAGCTCTCTTGAGAGCTTTTGAGTACATCACTTTCCATTTGGAGTTACATGAATCTTAACAGTGATTTCCATTTACATATGGGAACATGTGGATTCCATAATCTAAGCTTACTGGTAGTCTAGAAGTGCTTCACTGGTAGGCAATTTGACTTCTTTGTGTGGCCCATCTTGAATATCCTTTTTATTTGCTTTCGCTGTGTTATCCATTGTGTTGCTTAGTTAGTAAGAAGCCTACCTGTTTAGAAAAGAAACAGGGAAAGTAAATAAATTCTGTCTTTGCCCCTCTGCTTATGCTTACTCAAGATGAGGAACTGCTGGGACTTAATTTTTTTTTAAATTTTTTATTGTTATGTTAATCACCATACATTACATCATTAGTTTTTGATCTAGTGTTCCATGATTCATTGTTTGTGCATAACACCCAGTGCTCCACGCAGAACGTGCCCTCTTTAATATCCATCACCAGGCTAACCCATCCCCCCCCTCCCCTCTAGAACCCTCAGTTTGTTTTTCAGAGTCCATCGTCTCTCATGGTTCGTCTCCCCCTCCGACTTACTCCCCTTCATTCTTCCCCTCCTGCTATCTTCTGATTCTTTTTTTTTCTTAACATATGTTGCATTATTTGTTTCAGAAGTACAGATCTGTGATTCAACAGTCTTGTACAATTCACAGCGCTCACCATAGCACATACCCTACCCACTATCACCCAGCCACCCCATCCCTCCCACCCCCACCACTCCAGCAACCCTCAGTTTGTTTCCTGAGATTAAGAATTCCTCATATCAGTGAGGTCATATGATACATGTCTTTCTCTGATTGACTTATTTCACTCAGCATAACACTCTCCAGTTCCATCCACGTCGTTGCAAATGGCAAGATCTCATTCCTTTTGATGGCTGCATAATATTCCATTGTGTATATATACCACCTCTTCTTTATCCATTCATCTGTCGATGGACATCTTGGTTCTTTCCACAGTTTGGCTATTGTGGACATTGCTGCTATAAACATTGGCATGCACGTACCCCTTCGGATCTGCTGGGACTTAATTTAAAACGGTTTTTTCCATTCAGGTTTCTGTGTCCCCAGACCTATCATCCACTGCAATGCTGGGACATCACGAATCAATGGATTCTTGAGTCTGGTAAGTTCCATGTTTGGCCAGGTACAGCATCTCCCCACCCAAAACTTTCTAAGAAACTCATCCCCTTATGTTATCCATCTACATCTGTTGTCCCTATCGAGCTTTTTTAAGAACAAGGACTGAACTTTTTCAGTCATTTTGTTTCTCCACAGTGTTTGGCAAAGTGCACTGCATATTGTAGCAGCTCAGGAAATGTCTGTTAATTTTTTTAAATTAAGATAAAACAAAAGCACAACTTTCTATGGGCACCTTCTTACTAGAATCCAAAAGAATTAGGTTTGGCCAGGGTTGTTATAAAGAGCAAATAAAAGCACATATTCAAATGTTTTTTAAATGGCTAAGAGGTTTACAAATGCAAAATAATAGTAATAATAGTTATTAACAGTAACTGCTCATCAGCTATTAATTGCTTTTTAATCAATAATAAAAAATTATCAAAAATAATATATTTTAAAAGTAAAAAATTAGGTCCACTATTCACAGATTTTTATAATAAACAGGAATACCTCATGGATTTTGTATAGGTACTAAAGTACTTCTTTTCAGATTATATAGTCTTCTGTAACAGATTTTTATCTAATTTCCATTAATCTCAAAAAAATGAGTGCCTAAACTTTAATCAATGTATTACTAGTTGAGTATGGTAGAAAGAATTTAGCCTTTTTAATTATTTATTTAGATAGCTGGAAACTCATGGAAACTCCATGAGAGTGGGAATGATATAATTCTTGTGCATTAATCTATTTCCCCACCTAGCATAAATAGATGCACAATAAATTCTTGTCAAATGAAAAAATGGATGGATGAATCAGGGAGTCATGTTTTAATCCCAGATCCACCACCTATTGTCAATGTGACCTTGAGTAGGTTACTTAATCTTTTTGAGCTTCAGTTTCATTATCTGTAAAGTGAGAGCAAAAATCTTACTCTAAAAGCCGTTGTAAGGATTAAATAAGCTAATATTTTAAGCACCTAGCATAGTGGCTGAGGTACAGAAAGAGTTTAGTTAAGTATTATGGCCTTTTGGTTAAAGCTCCAGATCATGCTTCTTCAAACTCCAGGTAACTATAAAGCAGAGGATGTTTGCTTGCTGCCAAGTATGATGATATGTGGAAAAACTAATCCATGCGGTCTGCTATTGTCAACCTTCATCATTGATTTGGGTCACTGAATCGGCAATCCGCATAGATCACTGAGATCCACAGTGGAAAATCTCTCTGAAATGAAACACGTTTTCCTAGACGCCCAGCCAGGTTCAGTCTTTGTGTCTGAGACTTTTCCAGCCAAGGGTGTTCATCTCTCTATTCTAACAGATTCGAGTATACCTGAATGCAAACATACTATAAGACCTTCCCGCTGAAAAGCACACAGGTGACACAACAGAAAGACTTAGCACATTAGGACAGAATAATATATTAAGTGGTATCTTCTCAGATATGAAAGTATTGTGAACAATTCCATAAATGAGACACTAAAATGTGTCATTATACCATCATGGTTCACAGAAACTTATCAGCTGAGAAAAAAAGTGCTTTCGTTTTAGATGCAGAGTTGAATTTTAATATTATTTTCTATTTTAGAGTTAGACTTTTTAACTTCACTATTGCACAAAAAGATAACATGCTGACCAGTGTTTCATTTTACAACAATAAGTTACTATTTAACAGTGATTTTTACTATAAATATTTCATTTAAAAGTTAAAACAAATTCTAACCTTGATCTCTTGTTTTCTTTCTGAGTCATATGGAAGAGATCAAGTGTTACAGTTTCCACCTACAGTATCCATCTGGTGCTGGGGGAAAAATGACCTCATCTTGTTCAATTACCTCAGTTACCTGGCTCTTAGGTTCTCAACTCTCTGCCTAAAGTATAATTAGTTATGTAACTGCAGCTCATGGCAAAGGACTTTAATAAAATATGAGTGAAAATGTGGATCCATGAAGCACAAATGATTGATGCATAAACTCTATTAATATTTATTGTTTCACATACTTTCCAGAAAATTACTAAGCATTGGCTTGCCCTCTTATTAGATGTATTTTTGCAATGAGCTTATGACTTTACTTCAGAAAGTACTTCTACATTTGATAATGTCCTACAAGCAGTGGGGAGTTTCATAAACATTTACAAGGATTTACAGTTCCTGACCATCTAGAGGATTTCTAACTCAGCAAAGGGTGAGAATCACAGAAAAAAACTTCACAAAGTAACATAATTATCTTCCAGGCAGGTTTCACATAGAATAATTCCTGACAGAGGGACACCTAATCTGTCTATCAGTAACTGCAAACATCTATTCGGCACCAGCTCTGTGCATGCCTTTACCTGGCCCTTAATTATAAAATATGGAAGAGACAAGATCTCTACTGAGACAGATGGGAAGAAAGAAGCATACTCCAGCAGAACTTTAAGAAAATAATGAGCAACTTTAAAAGACTAGCAAGACTGTGCAGGTAATGAAGGCTCCGGAGATCTCTGCCCACAGTGTGATCTTTTGTGCATGTTTTTCCTCTCCCAGCACTGTCTGGGCATTCGATAACATACGCTGTGGTGGGAGGACAGGCAAGGAGGCTGGGTTTGAAAGACTCAGGTCTTCAGCCTTTTCAGAGACCACCCCATAAGCACTTTCCATCAGAAAATGTTTCAAAATATACTCCCTGAATGCTTCTCAGTGAAAAGTAAGAAGTCTGTTTGGATAAAACGGACATATAATAGCCATCTTCTTCAAATGTACTGTTATCCCATAATGCTTTACTTGACTCTGCAAAATCACCCAAAAAACAAAGAGTGCATTGTCAGGATCCTGGCTCAATATCTAGAAAGTCCTAATGACTTTTTTCGTGACTTTGTGGAGCCACAAATATCCAGAAGCCTCCTAATGACTCTTTTCAAATTTTGTGGGGTCTGGGAGGGATGGCAGTTCTGAGCTGATACCTTTCTGGACATTTGGAATGAATTCTGATGTTTGTTAGCCAATGTTTTTATATAAAAATGTAGATTAAAATGGAAGATATTTACTTAATAACATTAGTAATGGCAAAAGTTCTGAATAAGATTCCATCAGAAGTTGAGATCAGAGGTTTAGTTAAAAGATCTCTATATTGGTATTGGAAATCTTGAAGTCTATCTAGTCCTGACTCTGCCATTAACTAGCTATAAATGTGTAACTCTAATAAATAATAATAATAATGTCTAATATCTCACTATAGTATTAATTACAGTATATATTTGAAAACATTCATGGCATTCATCCTCAACAAAACACAACTCCTTTAATACTGAATAACAACTAATCACTTCAACAAACCATCTTTGGGTTTTCAAAAATATATGTTGGCACATAGGACAGCATCTCCCATGGATGCAAACTAGATGTTCAATAAATGTCTAATTTGAATGACTGACTTGCAAATAATGTGTACTCACTTTCTTTACCAATGGCCCTATTTATTTGCTCATAATATTATATATACCCTTAATTTAGAAAGTAAAATTTATTTATTTATTTATTTATTTATTTATTTATTTACTTACTTATTTAAAGTATGCTCCATGCCCAGTGCAGAGCCCAACGTGGAGCCCAATGTGGGGCTCAAGACCCAAGCCAAGATCAAGAGTTGGATGTTCAACTGACTGAGGCACCCAGGGGTCCTGAAAGTAAATTACTTTTAAGTTCAAATTCTCACTTATGGTAAAACATACTTTTAATACAATTTTTAATTGTTTTAGAAATGTTCTTCAGTGTATCTTAAAAAACCCTGAATTCATTTAAAGCTTTTCAGAAGTGAGAGTATCACCTAAGAGTTGGCTTAAAACAAATTCAGTTCTCCTTTTTTATCAATTATGTATATACAGCCCAAAGCAGCTTTAAAATGTAAAACATAGCCAGTTTGGAGATGTGTTAAACCACCATATATTCAAATTAAGGTATTTAAAAATATTTGGATAAAAGTCCTTGGTTGGCTCAGTCTCAGGGTTGTGAGTTCAAGCCGCATGGTATGGAACCTACTTAAAATTAAAAAAAAAAAGTTGTATGGAGCCTACTTAAAATTAAAAAAAAATAAAGTTAACTATTATTAATGTACCTTATATTTTTAAAAATAATAAATAAATAAATAAAATATCTGGAGAAATGACGTTTTTAACTTTCGCTTGCCTAATTGATGATTTATGTTACATTACCATGTATTTTCTTTACCAATGCAAATCCTTTGGTCAGTGGCACATTTCTGAACTGCATTTCTCAAATTATACTGGATTCTTACCTTAAAAATTGATCTATCTTCTGATCCAGAATTGCTCATGACATAGTTTGAAAAGCACTATATTATACTAACTTCTCTAGCAACCAGAACTACATTTTCCCCCCAACTCCTGCTGTCTTTCAAGCTTAGAAATGTCACAAAAGAACAGAAACATAATCGTGAAAAAATATTGTGAAGATAATGGAACTACATGTAGTATTTTCATCCTCTGATGGTGGAGGAGAACAAAAAGGTTTCTAGCTTCAAAGAACAGTGGTGAATATGAAGAAAATCTACTGGAGCCAGGTCTTGGGGTGGCGGTAAGGAAATCCATGAGCCGTTATCACACACACAGTGATAAATACCCAATCTTGTTATTTTCCTTCTCTACCTTCACAGAAATATATATGTGCATATATATTTTTTTCTTCAATGGGATATCTTCCACCTCCTCAACGCTCTTGCCCAGCAGAGAATTAATCATGGAGTAAGAAGGGGAGTGAAGAAGCAAGGTACTATACAAATCTAACAAATTAATAAAAGAAATAAACTAAGTGTCCTGTTCAGAAGGATGTTGCAGCATCCAGGGCAAGGAGCTGAAGCCAATCTGTGGATTGGGAGGGTGAGGGTGAGGCCATCAACAACACTCAGGGCACTCAGGAAGTACCCGCGGGAGGGCTATGTGCTCTCCCCGAGAAGGATACAGGATGTGTGAGTCTTCACTCAAAAGGCATTCATAAGACTGGGAATGCAGTGAGAAGAGCACTAAGCAGAGCAAGACTTGAGTCTAGTCCTAGCTCCTCCACTAATGAGTTTTATAATCTCGAACAAACCTCGAAACCCCTCTGACCCTGGGTTCTCTTCCATCTTTCCTGCCTTCTGTCAGGGTTATCAAGGAAGCTCAAATGATTTGGGAGCACTGTCAAGCATAAAGCTCCATACAAATGGAAGGATTCGTTTATTGAGCATCTACTGTGTGCGAGAGGCTGTGAGGGCACCATGAAAGTTACAAATCTGAGTCAAATTCAGATCCTGTCCTCCAGGAGCAGAAGATCTAGAAAGGGCAAATAAGCAACGCATCCGGGGGTTCAACTGCAAGGAGGAAAGAGAGGTTAATATTTTGATCAGATCAAAAGATCTTCCCTTTCGATCACCTGCGTGAACAGGAGTGGGCCTATGAGAACCCCTCCTGGCGGTTTCCAACGGTCCAGGAGCAGGACTTGGTGGAAGACGCCAGGAGGGCGCGACCCCAGGCCCATTTGGGCTCAGGGCCGGCCCCAGGGCTGGTGGGGGTCGGGCGGAGATGTAAAGTCTTAAGAGTCAGACTGGAAGGAGTCGGGGGCCGAGCGAGGGGTCCAGCCAGTCTCCCTACCTCCTGGACGGCTTCCAGGTGCGGATGCACTGCTGCGGACCCACAAGTAGCACTCGCATCCGGCCCGCGGACCAAGCCCATCTACTCCGCGACTGCCGCCGCACCCTCCGTTTCCAAGGCGACGCGCGCGCGAGGGCTTCCCCCTGCCGCTCCCCTGCGCAACCGCTACCCGCGGGCCGGGCGCGCCGCCTGGTGGCCGCAAGGGGAAGAGTCCGGGCGAAAGGGTCGCGCTGCCGCCTTTTGCCGCCGAGATCCCGCCCTCCCGCCTTCTACCTGAGCGATTTTCACTGCCACAGCTCACCCTGCTGATTGCACAAAACTCACGCCCCCTCCTTGCCTGCCTCCAGTGGCAAACCCGTAAGTAGTGAGTTGTGAGGAAACGTGACATCCGGCTCTGCGCTGTGACTGAGACACACTTGGATCTGTGTGTCTGTTTCTTCCGCTTCAAGTGAGACATAGAGACGGCTCTGTGGTTTTCCAGAAGCTCGCAGGACGGGGAAAGGGGTTTGTGCGCATGGACGGGTTCTGCCCCACTCTGCCCTTCAACCACCAATTGCAACTCCCTCCACTAAGTGTTTATATGATAACATCCAGCTCTGAAAGATCCTTGATCCTATTTTGCTTCTCGCTTTACTTTTTTGCTCCTAACCTCAAGAAAACCAACACAGATTTCGATTCCGTCTTTCCCACACTTTCTACGTTTTGCAGCTTTGTCCTACTTTGAGGGGAAAATACATCAGACCCCTACAACCTTTGAAGTTCCCCTTTTCTCGCCTGCATTTTTTCCTCATTCTCTGCCTCAAGACAATTTCTTACATCCTGGCAGCACCTACTTAGGCTATTAACACCCTAGTCAAATAGTTATCTCTCTGTCCCGGGAAGACAGAAGTGAGGCCCTCTCTTGAACCTCCACTCTTCATAAGTCACCTGTTTGGCATTCTTGAATTTGATTTTTAGAAAATAGATTATCTGGTCGTCTGGGTGGCTCAGTTGGTTAAGCGTCTGCCTTTGGCTCAGGTCATGATCCCAGGGTCCTGGGATGGAGCCCCATGTTGGGCTCCTCCTCTGGGAGTCGGCTTCTCCTTCTCCCTCTGCCCCTCCCCTGCTCATGCTCTCTGTGTGTGTGTCTCTCTCTCAAATAAATAAATAAAATCTTTTTGAAAAATTAGATATTAAAAAATAGGTTATCATATATTTTCTGATTAGTTCTGTGTTATATTAATAAACAAATTAAGAACTTGAAAGGAATTGAAGCAGTTAATACAAATATTAGCTTTTGATTGAGGGAGTTTTTCTCATCAGTAAAAAGTCATCCAAAAAATAACCAGTCTGAGATAATTTATGTGTTCTACGTCATTTGAACCTTCCTTTATTCCATCAGTGTTACGTATTTGTTAAATGCCCACATTTTGCTGTGATCTACACATCTGATAAAGGATTTTTAGGTACTTGGTCTTTCCTAGAATAAAAACATGTGGGATTGTGGGGTAAAATTACTAAATAGAGTACAGATGCAAGAGGAAAAAAAAGCTACCACCAAAAATTTTCAAGCTTGCGGATTATTTCTGTTAAATGGAAAAACAATTTTTGTGATTATTCAGCACTTTGAAATCATTCCCAAATCATTTCCTATAAATCTTAGACCTACTGCTTTTATGAAAACCTGGGCCCAGGGACAAAAATGTACTTTTACCCTATCATTTATCTCCTGTACAGTTTTTCTTATGGTATTTGCCAGTTGGTAGTTAAACAGTGAATCCAGATAAGCATTTGCCAAGTTTCCTTATTTGACTTTGATTTTCTGTTAGCCTTGCCATGTTGAGTGATGTAGAAATACAGGCAGGAGAGGGGCGCCTGGGTGGCTCAGTCAGTCAAGATTCTGACTCTTGATTTCGGCTCAGGTCATGATCTCAGGGCCGTGAGATTGAGCCCGGCCCCGGCTTTGCTCTGGGTGTGGATCCTACTTAAAATTCTCTCTCTTCCTCTCCCTCTACCCATCCATCCCCCCCCCCCCCACCCAAAGAAATGCAGGTAGGAGAATTTCTGTGGTAGAAAATGCCACATAGATTGTCTGACTTGGCAAAATGCCAAATAACCTCTGGTATGCACAGTTGCTAAACATTTTATACTTTTTCAAATTTTTCACCTGTTTTCATTGAGGATCACTCTTTCTGCAAACAGACCCTAAAGAAATCAACTAAATGTATTAATATTAAATCTCAATAATTTTTAGAGACCTGAGCTGTTGACTTTGTAAACCAGTTCAAATTTCTAGTAAATCAGAAAGTTTACTGACAACAAAGTTGCTTTTGAGAAACAGAAAAGCCCTGCTATGACTTCTTATCCAAAAACTTTGTTCCTGACAAATAGGAAACAATTAAAAAGGTATTTTGCAAACAAAAAAAAAAGTCATGAAGTAAAATATTCTCTTGAGAGGGAAAGTTTACATTACCTTTAAGCAGGCGCTGTGACAGACTCATAGAGGGGATTATGTTTTGATCTAACATCCATTGGTATGTTTCAATATTAAAAAATGGGATTGTTTCCCATCTTATTTATAAGGGTTGCGACTTTTTCTTTTAGGCTGGAGACACGGCTCTGCAATCTGTCCCATCTCTTCATCTCTCCGTCTCTTGAAACCAAGTTTAACTTGAATGACCAGAACTCTGGCAAAAAGAGATCACATCGCTTTCCCCGCCACATATCTCCTCCTCCTCCCAACTAATTTTTGAAATTACTTTTATGATCTCTTTGTGCTCTCTGAGGGAGAGGGGCCCAGAACGGTAAACTGGAGCCAGAGTGTCATCTCCCAGAAGCCTGAGCCAGCTAACACGGACTGTGCCTGAGGGTGTTAGTGTATGATGTTATGGGAGCGATTCAGCTCCAGTGAGTTGCTACATGCTTTTGGCAATTTTAAAATATGACTACATAAGAGAAACATACAAATCAATAGAACGTGACAAAAACATCCAGAAATAGATATGTAAAAACATATATACATATATATTTACATATATTTGACTATCATATTTGATTACATATATGTATACATATATACACACACACACACACACACACACATATAGACAATTGCTTCAGACAGAAGTGCCAAGGTAAATAAATGAGGAAAGGATACTATTTTCAACAAATGCTACTGTAACCATTGCATATGCCTGGAAAAAAAATGAATCTTGACCTGATTATACACCTATAAAAAATTAACTCAAAGTTAATCATAGATCTGAACAAAAAAGCTAAAACTATAAAACTTCTGGAGTAAAACATAGGAAAAAAATCTTTGTGATCTTGGGTAGGCAAAGTTTTTAGTTTATAGGTTTTTTTAAAGATTTTATTTATTTATTTGAGAGAGAGAATGAGAGAGAGAAAGAGAGCATGAGAGGGGGAGGATCAGAGGGAGAAGCAGACTTCCTCCTGAGCAGGGAGCCTGATGTGGGACTCGGTCCCGGGACTCCAGGATCATGACCCGAGCTGAAGGCAGTCGCTTAACCAACTGAGCCACCCAGGAGCCCTGGTTTATAGGTTTTTTTAATAGGAACTTAAAAAAAGAAAATAATAAATTGAACTTCATAAAAATTAAAAACTTCTGCTCTTTCATTAGTTTTAAGAAGATGAAAAGGCAAGCCACGGTCTGGAGGAAAATATTTCAATACATATATCTGACCAAAGGCTGGTATCCATAATTTATAAACAACCAAAACTCAATCATGAGAAAATAAAACAACCAATTACAAATGCCCAGAGATTTGAAAAGACACTCCACAAAAGAAGACATATCAGTGGCCAATTAGTACATGAAAACACGCTCAACACCATTAGTCCAGGAAATACAAATTAAATCCCCAATGAGATACCACTACACACCCATTAGAGTGGCTAAACTTAAAAAGACTGACAATACCGTGTGTTAGCAAGGATGGGGAGCAGCTAGGACTTTCATATATTATTGCTGGAAAAGTAAGATGGCACAACCATTTTGGAAAACAATTGGGTGGTCTTTTATAAAGTTAAACACATATCTCTCGTATGACCAACCCAGCAACCCCACTCCTAGATATTTGTTCAAGAGAAATGAAAATGATTGTTCATAGCAGCTTTATCATAATAATCTAAACCTGGAAACAACCCAGATGTCCATCAACAGGTAACTGCTAAAACAAAAAGTTTATAGCCATACAATAGCAACTACTTAGCAATAAAAAACAGATGAACTATTGATACACACAATAAACAACAGGATAGGTCTCAAAAGAGTTTAGCTAAGTGAAAAAGCCAAATGTGAAAAACTATATACTGTATCATATAAATTCTAGAAGAGCCTGAAAGCAGGTTAGTAGTTGCCTAGTGCTGAGAGGGAGAGGTGAGGGGCCTGACTGCAAGGAGGCAGGAGGGAACTTTGGGATGAAGGAAATGCCCTGTAACTTCATGGTGGTGGTAGTTGCAGGGTATAGGCATTTGTTAAAACTTGACAAATGACATATTTAAATGGGTGCATTTTATTGCATGCAAATTATACCTTAATAATTAGTCAACTTTTTAAAAAAATAGCTACAAATTCTTTGATACTCCTCTTATCAAGAGGTGGGGTCTCTTTCCTCTTCTTGAGTCTAAATGGTTTCAACCAAGAGAGTATAGCAGAAATGACTGTACATTATTTCCAAAGCTAGGTCATAAAAAGTCATGCAGCTTCTTCTGGGTTCTTTTGGGATACTTGTTCTGAGGGAAGCCAGCTGCTATGTAAAAAGTCCATCTGCTTTGAGACAGCCATGCTGGAGAGGCCAAATGTAGGCCCTATGGTCATCTGTTCCAACTAAGCCTATCTTCTAGCCCAAAAAGTGCCTGACCTGTGAGTGAAGCTATCTTGGATCTGCCCAACAAGCCCACCCATCAACTGAGTATTGCTGAGTTGTGCCGCAGCTGATGCCACAAGGACCAAGAGATTGCCAATTACTATCCTGCAGAATCTGAGATACGGTTGTTTAGAGCCGCTAAGTTTTGACAGTGTATTAGTTATCCATTACTCTATAACATATGACTCCAAAATTTAGTGATTCAAGACAACAACAATCACTTATTGTCTCACAGAGTCTATGGATCAGGAAGTTTGGGAGAAAGTTGATTGGGAAGCTCTAACTTGGGGTATCTCATGAGGTCAGATGTTGGGCAGATTCTGTCTCTGCCTGAAGGAACTTTCAGTATAGGGGGAGTGAGGAGCAGACAAGTTAATAGGCAATCACAACACAGTTGGATAACCCATAGAATAGGGGTAAAAACCCCTGGAAGGGGAAAACCTAACCCAGTTTTTTTTTTTTTTTTAAGATTTTATTTATTTATTTGACAGAGAGAGACACAGCGAGAGGGGGAACACAAACAGGGGGTGTGGGAGAGGGAGAAGCAGGCTTTCCGCAGAGCAGGAGCCCAATGCGGGGCTCAATCCCAGGACCCTGGGATCATGACCTGAGCCGAAGGCAGATGCTTAAAGACTGAGCCACCCAGGCGCCCCAACCTAACCCAGTCTTGAGGGTCAGGGAAAAATTCCTAGAGGAACTGAATGAGGTCTGAATTGCCACTTGACAATGAGCAGGCATTAGTCAGTTTGGAAAGTTGGATGTGAAAGGGGCTGGAACAGAGAGATAGGCATGGACAAAGGCCTACAGGTAAAAATGAAAATGATGAGTTTCTTGTGGAGCCGAAAGAAATTTACTAATGCTTAGAGAATTGGGTCCCAGAGAGAGGAGAGGAGGTAGCCAGGAGGCTAGAGAGAAGCGAGCAGAGACAGATCGTGATGGGTCCTCTGAATCATCTTTCATGACAAAAGTTCACTCTGGCTACAGTATGGAGGGGTTGGGAGAGGTCAAGGTGGGGACGGGGTCCGGAATGAACTCCACTGATCACACTTTCCATCTTCTTCTGCCCAAGAGCTTCTCACATAGGTTTAGTTTCTGGTCCAGGAAACATGTCACCACCTCTGCCTAGATTGCAATGGTTGGCAAAAAGAATGACCTCATCTCCCTGGCTCAAGTTATCAGCTTGCCCAATCTCTGGAACTTTCTATGACTCAGGTGAGATGCCCACCCCCACACCAGGAAGTGGTCTGTGAAACTCTGCCTCCAACAAACATATTAAAGAATTAGAAGATAGGGAGTGACACTACCTCACATCTGGAGAATGAGGCAGTATAGATTCTGACTTCCATCTTTTAAGAACTGTGTTTGTATAATTGTTTTCCAGTTAATTTTTTTTTTTACTGTGGTAAGAACACAATATGAGATCTATTTTCTCACAAAATAAGTGTACATTGTTGTTAACTGTAGGCACTGTATTTAACATCAGATCTCTACGATTTATGCATCTGACGTAACTGAAACTTTATACCTGTTGAGTAGCAACTCCTCATTCTCCCTCCCCTGAGTCCCTGGCAACCACCAATCTATCCTCTGCTTCTATGAGTTTGACTATTTTAGACACCTCATATAAGTGGAATCATGCAGTATTTGTCTTTCTATGAGTGGTTTATTTCACTTAGTATAATGTGCTCCAGGCTCATCCTATGGTTGCAAATGACAGGATTTTCTTCTTTTTCTAAAGCTAAATAATATTCCATTGTATGAATATACCATGTTTTCTTTATCCATTCATCCATCAATGGACATTTAGGTTGTTTCAATATTCTGGGTATTGTAAATAATGCTGCAGTGAACATGGGAGTGTAGATATCTCTTTGAGATCCTGATTTCCATTCTTTTGGATAAATACTCCAAAATGGGATTGCTGGATCATATGCCAGTCCTATTTTTTAATCTTTTGAAAAGCCTCAATACTGTTTTCCAAAAATTTTGTATACAATTCAATACCTTTCCTATCTATCAGAAATAATGATTTAGAATAGACGTGGGGAAATGTGCCATATAAAAATAACACCAGAAAAGAGTTTAATACAGATAATATATGTTCAAAACCTAAATAATAATTTTTTTAAAGTTCTGAAACTTCTAACTTAACAGACTGGGTTGGAAAGGAAGTACTATGTACCTGGAATTGAAAATATATAACATTGAATAATGTCAATGTTAATCTTTCCAAATAAATGTATAAGTTTAATGCAGATCTACAAAAAAAAATCTGCAGAAGGAAAAATAATTAGGACATTTTCAGGACTGTGTATCAGTATTAGCAAATCCAAGATCATGTGTTTTATATATATATTTGTGTGTGTGTGTGCTATATTTTTAAAAAAAATAATGAGGTTTTGGGTGTTGAGGAAATACTAAATATTTTACCTTTTATTCATCACACTAGCTGAGGAAACCATTGCAAAACACCACCTTATAAGATCTCGTTTAAATGATATGTCCAAAGAAAGCAAATCTACAGACAGAAATTGAGAGAAGACTTCAGTTGGGACTATACCAGAAGAGGGTCACCAGCAGGGGGACCAGTTGGAATGAGAGTTGTCCAAATGAGGGAAGATTAGCTGAACAGGGGTGTGCAGAGAGAATAGTCTTGGGACTCTGAAATCGAAAGACCCTCCTAGTGAATGCACCTGACTGTGGGAATTGCTCATTGTGGAGTCTGGAGTCTAAGACACACAGGATACAGACCGTGCTTTGCTGATGCTTATTTTCTTTAACAAAAATTTGGACTAAGACAGTTCAGAGTTTCTCTGAAGCAGCTGACCAGCTGTGAACTTGGATACATGACTTCTCCTCTCTGTACCTCAATTTCCTCATTGAGGAATATTGCATACCTCTTGGAGCTGTCGTGAAGAATAAACACCTGGTCCAATTCCTGGAAAATAGTAGGTTCTCGGTAAATACTGGTAGTTCTCCCTCATACTCCTTCTAAAATATTATTATTATTTTTAAAGATTTTATTTATTTATTTGACACAGAGAGACAGCGAGAGAGGGAACACAAGCAGGGGGAGTGGGAGAGGGAGAAGCAGGCCTCCCCGCAGAGCAGGGAGCCCGATGAGGGGCTCGATCCCAGGACCCTGGGATCATGACCTGAGCCGAAGGCAGATGCTTAATGACTGAGCCACTCAGGCTCTCTCCTTCTAAAATATTATTTTAGAGAGAATGCCAGAGAGTAGAAAAATGTGGAGCTCTTCTGGTCACACTTCCCATGTGGCTGGAGAGGGCTTGCTGGACTCAGTATCTGTACCTGGTGGGACGCAAATATGCATCTCTGACCTAGCTTCAGACCTGTATAATCAGCTGCCTACTCAGCATCAGTTAGATGACTTACAGGCACATCATACCCAGAACTCATTATCTCCCACCCTTCCAACTTGCTGATCCTCAAGGCTATGATCTGTATTCAGTAAATAGCACTGACATCCACCTACCTGTTTAAGCCTGAAGACCTGGACTTGTTCTTGACTCTTTTCCCTCAAATCCCAGATGTAATCAATCTTCAAGTTCTGTCAGTCTATTTAGAGGTTTGGTACACAGAACCCAGTCATTAATTTTCATCCAAAAATACTTGTTGAGCAGTGATTATGGGCGAGGCAGGCACCATGTCAGGCTCTGTCTTCACTGCCTCCTCCTTAGCACTGATCACAGTCTTCTCCTGATTTGACTGAAGAAATAGCTTCCCAGTTAGTTGCCCTGAATCAGTGTTTTACTTCTTTGAGTCCTTTCTCCACATTCTGCCCGAGATTCATTCCTTTGCTTAAGACCTTAAGTGGCTTCCCACAGAGCCCTTAGGAAAGAACTCCCAACACAGCTGGTAAGGCTCTCTAATATCCAGACCCACCGGGCACAAGTCAGGTCCCTGGTACGAGCTCCAGTCATTGGTGCAGTTCCCTGAGATTGGGATTTGAGTACAAGTGGTTTATTTGGGAGGTAGTCTCAGGAAGCTGTGGTAGGAAGATGGAGGGATGAGGAGGGAAGAAAAAGAAGCCTATTCAGAGTGCCTTAGTGAACAGGCTACTGGGAGATGGCTCAGTCTCACTGGGGAACACTGGGAGACAGTATATGCCATAGCCTGAATTGTGTTCCCCAAAACAGTATATGCTATAACCTGAACGAAAACAGTATATGCCATAGCCTGAATTGTGTTTCATATGTTGAAGCCTAACCCTCAATATGACTTGGAGACAGGGATAATAAGGAGATAATTAAAAATTAAGGAGGGCCTATAATGAGATTGTAAGGGTGGGGCCTCGATACAGTAGGATTCGTGTATTTATAGGAAGTGACACCAGGGAGCTCCCCTGAATTCTTTCTTTCTCTTTCTGAGAAAGCACACATAGAAGAGGTCATGTGAGCACACAGTGCTATGGTGGCCTCCCACAAGCCAGGAAGAGAGGCTTCACCAGAAACCACCCACACTGGCATCCTGATCTCAGCTATCCAGCCTCCAGAACTGTGAGAAAATACACTTCTGTTGTTTAAGCCACTCAGTGGATGGCATTTTGTTATGGCAGCCCAGGTTAAGATGGCGTAGAACACCCCCAGAGCTGTTCCACCCACAAGGTGAGGAAGCTGGCTAGTTAATTCTGCATTCTCCCTCTCCATTTGTTGAGGACTGTTCCTGAGGACTTTGACTGCCCGGCACTGTTGGCCTGCACCATGCGAGGGCTGGGCATGCTCCTGCCGGCTGTGGGCCAGAGAAGTCTTCACTCAGCCAGAGAGTCTCTTGCAGGAAGAAGCCTTCGGCTTGCCTGGTGAGAGCTGAGGGGATGTGAGCAGGGCAGTGGTGTCCACCACAGCTCCCACTTTACCTTCCTTCTGTAGCTCTGCTAACTCTCGTGATGACTCATTCAGCTAATGTGTTAGCTCTGTAAGGTTATAGACAATATCTCTCTGCTTCACCAATATACCACCGATGTCTAGCACAGAGCCTGACGTGTAAGGGGTGCTCAAGAGATATTTAATGAATGTTTGGATAAATGAATAAATGGTGATCCTTTCCAGAAAGCAACCCAGGCATGTCATGCTCTGTATTTGACAAATGACATGTGCAGTCTAAAATCTCTAAGTTATTATGACACCTAAATCTCCACATTCACATAAGTCACTGAAATTTCTTTACAGTAGTGATTAAAAGCCTTACTCGGCTTTCTAAACAAAGGGGTAAATTTTTATCCCTTTGCAACAAATATAGTCCTAACACTGTTTTTCTATACCCAGGCCATTCCACATGTTGTGCTGGGGTCAGGAAAGATAAAACATACACAGCCCAGCCTGCACAACAGCAGCTGAGCTCAGCCCCATGACCGTCTGGAGATGGCTCCCAGCTGCCCACAGCTGGAACACAAACAGGTGGGGCACACAGAGATGAAGGTGGTGTTAGGGAACTCAGACCTTATCCTGTGAGCCTGGGGAGCTGTGGAAGCTTTCTCAGCACAAAAGCAAGACTTCAGAAAGATTAATGAACAGTAATATTTAGGTGGGAATGGAATGGGGAGAGACTGGAGTCTGGGAGACAAGTTGGGAGGGAGGAGCCCTGAGACAACGTGGCTGACAGAAACTTGTGGGCTGTGTGACACTTTCCATAGTAGGTCCGTGGACTGGTCAGAGACAGAGGAATCACTGCAGGGAATGAATCAAAGTCTAAACAGTATGCAAATGTAGTTTAGGTTTTAATCTAACTCCCTTACAAGCCCTCTTCTGTTACTTTATCTTTGAAGTTATTTCCTAAGGCACCAAAGGGGTATTTGTAAAAAAAAATAAAAAATAAAGGGAGAAGCCAGTCACAAAAGTTCCCTGTAAATAATCAAGAGTGTAAGTTCTCACAGCTGTGTAACTTGAAAAGGGAGGTTAAATGGCATTCAGTTTTGTGTGTTCATGGGATGATGCTTGAATGTTGCATGCATACAGCACATGACTTTCTCTGAAACTAAGAAACTTTGTGTTTCCCTTAAATATTTGCTTAAGTTGAAAATACTCCTTTTCACATGTTCTGTATCTTGACTCTAGTGGTGATTACATGATGATATTCATTTATCAAAACTTCTCAAACCCTACATTTAAAACTGGTGACTTTGTATGCCTCAATAAAGCTGATTTTTAAAAATTGAATAAAGGTCAAATCTATCCAGAGATGAATGAATCCAGACAAATAAAAATGCATATGTATGGTTGCACTTATATAAAACTCTCAAAAATGCAAACTAATCTATAGTGACAGAAAACAGATCAGTGGTTGCTTCTTTGAGGCTGGGGTTTTATATTGTGCTATCTATACATAGTGCTTTCTATACATACATATATGGCACTATGAGGTTGAGATACTTTCAGTTAAATATAGCTGAGTTTATCTCCTATGGAGACATTATAAATAGGGAGAGGTGGGGTGGGGTAGGGTTGGAGGGAGTATAAATCCACAAAGACAGAAAATTGGAAAGATGTGAGCAAATGAGAAATTTCAGGAAAAAAATTGAAAGGTGGAAAATGAATGGAGGAGCAAAATGTGAGTTAAAGCAGAGGAAGCTGCTATTGAGAGTCCATAGAGGATGTAGGACTTGAGGTGGTACCAGGTACACTGAAGGTAAGTGAGGTGCAGGGACTGGTTGAAGTTTTTATGTAGATATTAAAGCCCTTTTCCCCATCCTTTGAAATCAGGGAGCTACCTTCCACAGGCAACAGGAAACATGTTCTCTGGAGATAATGAGCAAGAGAGACCCAGGCAGACTCAGGGACATGAGACATACCTGGGTGAGGTGGGGTTAGGTTAATGGCAGGAGACTGAAACGTGCTGATCATGGGGAAGTTCAAGTAATAAACAGTGGAACCCCCAGCCTTCTTAGATCTCCTCCCACAAAGACCTTTCTTCCAAATAGCCATCAGACATATGTCCCCTATGTAGGAGACTGGAGGCTGCTTCTCTAAAGACGAAACACCTCCACATACTGACATTTGAAGGATCCATTGGGGGAAAGCTCTAAAGGGAATTCCAGCTGACAGCTGTGCGGTAGGACTAGGAAGTAATTAGCCTGGATGGAGCAGGAGAACTTGAGATTTCTGAGGGGGCGAGTGCCAGGAAAAAAAATGGAACAGAAAGATTATTTGATATATTTTAGTGTCTGGAAAATAGTAACAATAGATGTGTTTGACAAGTCTAATCAAGCATTTGAATAGATTCATAGGAAACTTTGCAAGTGAAAATAACAAGATGATTGTTAACTCCTGGAAAAACAAAAATGTGTTTGAGAAAGGAAACATAATCATAGTAATTACCTGCATCATCAGTGTAATATTTGCATGCTTTTTTTGTTATATAAGAAGTGACTGATGATTTAACCCAAAATTTGGAGGATGGGGGGAGAGTAAGTGAGGTCAGAAGTTGTAAGAGAACTAAATTCTCATTGATTAGAACAAGAAATTAGTTTATGTTAAAAGTGATATTTCAAATTAGTGAGAAAGAAATGTCTATTTAATAAACAGTATTGGAATTTCCAAATGTGATCTATTAAAAGCAATATTAGATTTCTGTTAATATAAAATCCAGATTAAAATGAATTAATAAACATTAAAAAATAAGGGTTCTTAAAATAACTTCAGAGTAGGGAAAATATCTAAGCAGGAGGCAAACTGCAAAAGCCGTAAAGACAAATGATGGATAGATTTGACCTCAAAAAACAAAAAAGGGAGGAGTGAATGACAAGGATCACCACAAATTAAACAGAAGCAACAAACCTGGAAGAAAATATGTGAAACATATTTAAGAGAGAAAGGATTAATAAAAATTTACACATACAATTTTTAGTAGTTCTGTGTTGTTCTTTTTCAAATCTATTTGATCAGTTTTTAAATATCTTGCTTCTTTTTTTTTTAGTTTCAGAGGTAGAATTTAGTAATTCATCAGTTGTATATAACACCCAGTGTTCATTATATCAAGTGCCCTCCTTAATGCTCATCATGCAGTTACCCCATCCCCCCGCCTCCCCTCCAGCAACCCTCAGTTTGTTTCCTAGAGTTAAGGGTCTCTGATTTCATCTTATTTTTCCTTCCCTTCCCTTCCCCTCTGTTCTTCTGTTTTGTTTCTTCACTTCTACATATGAGTGAAGTCATATGTAAAATATCTTGCTTCTTAATTATACTTTTGATGTTCTTATTTCGTTGAATATATCAAAGGAACTTATTTTATATTCTGAATCTGATAGTTCTTTTTTTTTGTTTTTTTGAATCTGATAGTTCTAATCCTATCTGCAGTCTCTGCAGTTCTGACTCTGGTATATTTCATTGCTTCTGCCAATGCTTGCTTGTGGCAGCTTGTTCCATGTCCGTGGTATTTTGATTGTGAATTCATGTTCATTGAAACCTTATATAGGTGAACTTTTTGAAAGATGGTTTAAAGTTTTTTTTTTTTTTCTGGACGTTTGCATTTACTAACCTCATACCTGAGAGCATTAACTAACCCAGAGCCACTTTGAACAATATTAAAAGCATGATGAGGTTTTCTTGCACTACATAGAAATGTAGGTTCTGGTTCCAACCCTGCCTGAGGGTTGAGCTTGTAGTTGGCAATTCTCAAGGAATACATTTTTCCCTCCTTCACTTCCCACTACTGTGTAAGTCTTGCAAATCTGATCATGTCACTTCCCCTGCTTAAAACATCATAGATCAACTCATTTCTTGGGTCTTAGCTTAAACATTACTTCCTTATGATTGCCTCCTCTAATTGCCTGCTCCCAAACTAGATCAGGTCCCCAATTCATGCTCTTAATGCACTTTCTACTTCTCTCTGTAGACATTCATAACAATTGTAATTGATTATTTGTGTAATATTTCAATGAAATAGTAAACTTCTTCATCACTGGCTATAAACTATGTTGTTGGGGACCATGTCAATCATTTTCACTGCTGTATCTTCAACATCTAACTTAGGGTCCGGTGTGTATTTGTTGAATAAATAAAAAATAAACAAATTTACAGTTTGGGGAATATTACATAGTGTAGCAAATCAGTTCCCAGCTCTGTCATGTTCTAGCCCTATAAATATCTCTCTCAGTTGCTCACTTGTAAAATAGAATTGGTAACACTTACCTTGTGGGATTTTTGTACGTGTTACAAATGATGTATCTAAAGAACTACAAAACTGGGGTGTCTGGGTGGCTCAGTCATTAAGCATCTGTCTTTGGCTCAGGTCATGATCCCAGAGTCCTGGGATCGAGCCCCACATCAGGCTCCCGGTCCACAGGAAGCCTGCTTCTCCCTCTCCCACTCGCCCTGCTTTGTGTTCCCTCTCTCACTGTGTGTATCTCTGTCAAATAAATAAAATCTTAAAAAAAACCCTACAAAATCGCCCTTGGCAATGATAGATCCTCAATAAGTGGTAGCTTTTATTATTATTTGCCAGCTATTCCTAAGTTCTAGGGAATTGTGCCAACCAATTATTTTGAGCATACTCATATAGCCACTTCAAATAGGGAGTAATGTGAAGAGCTTTTAGCCCACAGTGAATCACTGCATCAATATGATAATTAATGGATTATTCCAGAAATTAGATTTCAAGATAAAATAGACTTAAAACTCAATAATATTGCTTTCAAAAATAAGTCACCATGGTGGTTTCATGGGTGCATACATATGTCAAAATTTATTAAGTTGTACACTTTATTATTTTTTTTAAGATTTTATTTATTTGCGAGAGAGAGCACACAAGCAGGGAGAGGGGCAGGGGGAAAGGGAGAAGCAGTCTCCCCGCTGAGCAGGGAGCCCAACTAGGGCTCGATCCCAGGACCCTGAGATCATGGCCTGAGCTGAAGACAGATGCTTAACTGACTGAGCCATCCAGGCGTCCCTAAGTTGTACACTTTAAATATGTTCAGTTCGTTACATGTCAATTATCCCACAATAGGACTATTTTTTAAATAAAGAAAAAAATTAAGCCATCACCAATGAGTGGAATGAAATACATGTGATAGCTCTATTATTTAGGATGAAGTTTGATTCATTTCATTGTTTTTTTTAACCAAGAATCTGTCTATTTTTTGGGCTTCAATTTAAGAACAATTTAATTGTTTCTCACATAGTCCTTTTTTTTTCCATTGAGATTTGCATGCACTACATTTTGACAAATGTCAGTGCCATCACTGCTGAAACTCCACTCCTCAAATGTAAATATTTGCTGAAGGTTAATCTTGCTTTAACAGATTAACCTTCAAAAGGAAATTTATTTCTGTTTCAGAACGAGCTGTTTTTAAAATATTTATATTTATAACGATGCCCTGCAAAATATGCATAATGCCACTTTTTTTTAAGCTGGCATTCTTCACAGATCTGACTGATGAACTTGGGCCTCTTTCTGAAGAGTGACTAGTTAAGTATACAGTTAATGAATCATAAGTATCCACACATTCGACAGTCTGTATTTCTGCTACTGTTAAGGCAGCAACAATTGGTATTCATTTGCTTATTAACATCCATCCAGTACACCCTAACTTGGTGTTAGTGGTGTTACTGGAAGACCTGTGGACAAAACCCCAGGGCCTAGATCTGAAAGGTGAGCAAGAACAGGTGTGGGTCAGCTAGGAGGTGATGCTTCTGTGAATTTGGTGAACAACTAGGAAATAGAGTGTCTTGGTTTGTGTTTCCCCAAAAGCAGAACCTGAGACAAGAATGTGGGATGCAGGTAGTTTATTTAGGAAGTGATCTCAGGAAGAACAAATGAGGAAGTGGGGGAAGTGGATGGGAAAGGGAGAAATGCCAGTAAAGGGTGATGAATGAATGAGTTACTGTTGTGTAAAGCTGGGGCACAATCTCACTAGGGACCCTCTGAGGAGTCATTTGAATAAGCTCCAAAATTATCCCACCAACAGATAGGTTAAGCTGGAGTATTTATCTGCAGATTCATATCCTCATGGTCTGAAGGATGCCCTGGAAAGTGGGGGCATTAATTACACACACACACACACACACACACGTGTGGACTAAGCAAGCTCCTGCTGGCTAAAGAAAGTCCTCAGACAGATATACCAAAGAGATGCCACCCATTGAGATAGAAAGCTGGCTGTGTGCATGGAAACTGCCCATCCCAGAGATGAGGGACTATGAGCTGGGACATCAGCATCATCTGCTACACAGAGGGTTTGGGATCTTGAAGTGATAGAATAGCAACACTAGATGTTAATGAATGTGTAGCAGCATGGTTAAAGCCACGGGTTTATAAATTCTGGAGGAGAAATTTCCCTTTACCACTTTTCCAGAGTGAAATAAAATTGAGGAAATGCACAATTAGCTGGTCACTTAAGTAGACTTTTCAGTTGTTTTGTATCCTGTAGATAGGTGGTTCAACAGCATTAGCATCACCTGGAAATCTGTTAGGAATGCAAATTCCCAGGCCCCACCCCAACTCTATTGAATCAGAAACTCTGGATACGGGACCCAGAAATCTGTGATAAGCCCCATAGGTGATCCTAATACACACTCCGCTTGGGGAGCTTCAGTTGGAGGTAAAACACTGTCCTGAGAGACTTAACTCTTGTCCCACAGGGTTGTGGACTGAGTGTGGAGAGAACCATCTGGTGTCTGATCTTAGTTGGGTGTGAAAATGGACAAATTATGTGATCTTTATGGGTCTTTTCCAATACATAAAATGAGAAGTTTGGACTAGTATACTGGAGTTTCAAAACAAATTTTTAAGCAGAGGAATACTTTCTTCCAAAGAAATTTTATTTGAACCATTAGTATATGAGACATGAAAACAGAGCTCCTTTTTTTTTTTTAGATGTTATTTATTTGAGAGAGAGAGAGCAAGAGAGAGAAGGAGCAGGGGAAGGGGCAGAAGGGGAGGGAGAAGCAGTCTCCACTGAACAGAGAGCCCTACGTGGGGCACGATCATGGGACTCCCGGATCATGACCTGAGCCAAAGGGAGACGCTTAACTGAGCCACCCAGGCACACAACAGAGCTCCTTGATTGGGATATTATCCCAGGATCCTGTCTTCTCAATTTCCCTATGGTGGCTTCCTAAGCATCGCTATGGACCTTTGGGGTTCTAAGAAGTGTAGTTTGAGAACCACAGCAACAAGAAGACCTTCAAGGGCCCTCTACAATATGATCTAAAACATCAGGCAGACTTAACCACAGTTTACCTGCTGATGATAGCTCTGAGATAGACCTGTGATCACAAACCTTGGATTCAAAGCCTGGCTGAACTGCTACTAGCGGGTGACCATGAGCAAGTCTCGAAGCTCCCACGGCTTCCAGGGCATCCTCATTTCTAACCTGAAGTTAACGCTAATTCTTATTATATCTGCCATACAGGGCTGTTGACGGGAGCAAATGAAATCATGTATGTGTATATACTTTATAAGTTGCTAAATCCTGTCTAATTGGAAGGAATTATTATGGGAGAAATCCTTCCAGGTAGTTTTCCTTTGTAACTGGTGCCAAAGATAAGTAGAGACAGAGAGTGTAGATAGTGAAATAGTCTGTAGTGTCTCCTTTATCTTTGAGGGATGCAAATATAATTTTCCTTTTTAATTAAAACCTGTTTACCAGGAAGTGTCATTTTAAATAAAATGATGCTTAAGCAGAGACTTGATTTAACCTGTTGACTCATTCTATGAAGCTTGTAAAAATAATGTTTGGGGTAATACTATCTAAAGATATAATTAGGGGTGCCTGAGTGACTCAGTCGGTTAAGCATCTGCCTTCGGCTCAGGTCATGATCTCGGTCCTGGGATCGAGTCCTGCATCAGGCTCTCTGCTCTGCAGGGAGCCTGCTTCTCCCTCTCCCTCTGCCTGCCACTGCCCTTGCTTGTGCTCTCTCTCTCTCTCTCTGTGTGTCAAATAAATAAATAAAATCTTTTAAAAATAAATAAATAAAGAGCTAATTAGTGTTTCTTAACAATTTACTGCCCACATACTAATAGGGAGAGCCAATTTTGGAATATGTTGATTTAGCATTTGTAGCTGCTTGCACATTCAGAAAAATTTTAGTGCATCATTACCTCATATTTATTTGGCTTTTTTTTTAAATCATCAGACAGGTGTTCTAGGAGAGATTCATGCATCCACCACAGAAATGCCTGAGATATACCAGGTAGCATGTTTTATGGCTGTGTTTTGTCATCAGCAAAGTTGTGAATAATTTCTTATGGAACTTTTGGAAGATTATCTACTAGTAATATCAAATATAATTCCTGGGGTTAGAAGGTAGTCTGATTTAAGACCTATTTTTTTTTTCTCCTAAACCTTCAGGGTGGCAGGTCAGGATGATATCTGAAATCTGTCATCATAAGAAACAGATATCTGCCAATAACTCTGTATGGCCACTTTGAAGGCTGCTATCACATGGACCTACCAACATTTTCTAAGTGTGTCTCACTTTGCACTTCCTTCACATTTTTCCCATTACTTCGATTTTCAGCCTCACATTTTTGTACACCAATCAGAACACCCTGAGAAGGAATCAACGTGGACTAGATGAGGATTTGCTCACAACCACCCCATATTTGGATGGAGGGGCTGTCAGCATTCCTGCACCTCTGAGCCGGAGAAGCAGCCGTGGGGCAAGGCTCCTGCACGTGTGCTCATTCACTTCTTGAACAAAGAGACATGCAGTACTGACTACTGATCAGGCACAGTGCTGGGCACAGTGAGCAGAGCAAACAGGCCTTTGCTGGGATCTGCGGGTTACTGAGGAGTCAGGCGGGCAGGAATGGAGTGGGAAGCCAAGCAGACATGAAGAGGAGCAGAGAGTGTTTCAAGCAGAGAGAAGAGTATATATAAAGGCCCAGAAGAGAGAGCATGGCACGTTCTGAGGACTGAAGAAAGTCCACAATGGCTAAACCATAGGGAGTCACATGGATAGTGAGATGAGCTAGTAGCAGGTCCAGGAAGATCTTGTCAGCCTGGGCCTCCTTCTCCTCATTTGTGTAACAGTAGGACTGGTGCAGAGCAGTGCTTCTCAAACTGCCCTGTGGAACAAAGGGGGTTCCACCCAGGAGCCTCAGAGGGCCTTGGGGTGAAAGGGAATGGCTCTGGGCTCCAGCTTTTGCTTCAGTAAGAGCAGCTTCATTCATATCCATTTCAAATGTTGGAGATCCAATAGTGTTAGAAAATAGGGTTCTGTGGATTAAAAAGTGATTGAAAACTACCAAGTCCCCTCTAGGTCTGCCGTCTTTGGATAATAGGATTCTGTGCCGCCCCCCTTGAGAGAAGGCTATCCAGGTTACTAGGGGTGTGACCGTATTGTCTCCTGAGGAGTGGCCCATTCCTTACTGAAAACACACAGGATTGCAGTGTGGGCAAAAGGTTCTGGGACTTCCTGTTGACTTTTTCACAGAATTTTCCAAAACAGTCCCTGAAATTTCCACTTTCCCACCTTGACTGACGTCTCTTTGTGTTGGCAGGTCAGAGGAACCTTCCAGCAAGCCTCTTATCTGCTTTCCTAAGGAGCCAGTGTGTTGGGTCCCCCTCAGGCTACACCCACACAAGGATACGTCCACCTACATGTGAAAGAGCGTGAGCCCGAGAATGAGAACCAACCTCTCCTAAAATGAGAACTCACTCCCTGTCTTACCCATAAGTGGCACTGTAAGTACTGGTTGAATTGTCTGCTTTCTTTTTCTTCCAGACTCTTGTTCTTTAGACTTTGACTCTATAGACCAGCATAACCCATTTTAGCTTCTCACTTACCTGAGTCCCCTGGACTTGGCTTCTTGCCTCCTTGACCTCTTGCCTTCAAGTCCAGGCTGAGGCTCTGAAAGTCAACCTTTGCTCACACATCCATGGAATCTCTGCACTATCCCTGCCTAGCCAGATTGGGGTCCCAGCTCCTCTGAAGCAGAGCAGCCTGGCCCTCTGCTCAAACCCTGAGAGACGGTGGTCACAATTTAAGGAATCTGTTTGGATACTCGCTGACGGCTCCTGCCAGCCCCCCCCCCCCCCCCCCGCCCCTCCCAGCTGGAGCCATGAGAAGCCACCCACCAGGAGACTCAGACTTCTGCATTCCTCCAGTCAATCCTGACTGAGCAGTGCTTCTTCAAGTTTAATGTGCAGACAAATCATCTGGGAATCAGGCCAAAGTGGATATCTGATATTTGGGTCTGGAGTGGAGTCAGAGAGCCTACATTTCTAAGAAGTTCCCAAGTCATGTCAGTGGTTCATGAGCTTCACTTTGAGCAATAAAATGAGAATATGTAGACTAGTGACCTCAGACTCACCTGGAGATAGGACCTGGAATGCAATGTTTTCCCCCATTTGTTAGCAAACAGTTATCAAACACTCTCTCTCTTTGTGGTCCTTGCTGTGCTGCTAAGATCCTTTCTTTGCTTTCAAGGATAGAAGAAAAACCTATATATTTGGGGCCTCTGTACTTTATAAAGCTTCATTCTCACAACGTCCCTATACGATTCCTGTCTTATACCTGAGGAACCTACATCTCAGACAAGTTAAGTAGCTTATCAAAGGTTTTGCTAATGGGAAATGACAGCCCGGATTCCAGCTTACTTCTCTGGCTCTGAGCCTTCATGCTTTCTGGGCTATCTCAACCATCTCTTCCTTAATTTTCTTGTGTTGTCAAAATCCATACAGTTCGGCTTCTGCCTCAGCTTCCTTGCCTAACACTTTAGTTTCTGGCTTTCTGGCTTAGGCTGAGCCCTGCTCCAAACCCCAGCCAGCTTGGCTGGTAGCCTCGCAGCCAGCTCTTCTCAGTCGCTCCCCACCTGCCCCTCTTAGCCCAGCCAGCTTTAAGCTAGGAGCTGACTTCCTATTGGCTCATTTACTCCCATTTAATTACCCCGTGCAGAGGGAGGGAAAATATTTGCTAATTCTTCAACTGCTTCATCTTACTTAGAGTGGCAGAATTGAGCAAGAATTAGGAATTGAAAGGTGTCATGGTCCATTCTCACTGATGCAATGTTCTCTCTCTTTGTTATTCAGGGTAACCCATTCTACCCCAAGACACTATGACTTTCAGTGAAAAATCTTTAACAGAATTTTGTAAATCATTCCCCGTGCTCAGACTGACACTTTCGATGATCATAAACCGGACTTCAGGCAATCTTCTGTCGGCCCTATATCATTTTAAGTGACATCTGTTACTTGTTTGAGTGTTCCCCCTTCCTCCCACATACCCAGCGG